>NC_138963.1:69895000-71095000 GCF_055761805.1 Camellia sinensis
CCCAAAGTAGAACTCACTAGTTCAGCTGCCTCGTATCTTGTTAACTTAGGAAATGACAAAGCTCTGTCAGTGACTAGAATGCCAAGTATGGTCCGCACATCATCCAACGTGATAGCCATCTCACCATCTGGCATGTGAAATATATTAGTCTTTAGATGCCACCTTTCCACGAAGGCAGATATTATCACTTTATTGCCATGCTGATATGTGTGATCAACAAGGACACTAAGACTAGACTGCTCAACCAAATGCCTCCACCTAGCATTTTCGACTATTGGTGACATCCATGGCCACTCGTCAAGCTTTCGAGAACAATTCAAACATTTAAGAGGTCCCTATTCTTGTATTTTACATAAAACATATAAATAATTTGAAGCATATAGTACATATGATTAGTTTATTACTGAGAAATTCAAAAAATACATTTTTTTTCCAAACAGTGGCAGAAACATGGTTACGAAAGCTAATTAGCAAAGAAAGATCCTCTGGAGCACCCGAAACTGGTTTTGTGTTGTCATCATCTACACCAACATCGTCCTCTATGAGGTTAGCCTCTACACTAATATCATTATCGACATCGCCATCCTTCACACCAACATTATTGTCGACATAATCATTATTCACATCGACATGGTCATCCTCCTCCATAGGGACATTCACTTCCAATGCTTCAGGTTCTGTTTGCCTAGCACGTCTTCTGTTGGATGCCGTTGGCCTCTTATGTGAGACATCACTAACCATTTCTATTTAAAAAAAATAAAATAAATCCAATATCAACAAAAACTCAACAATATTAAATGATTGATGTAAACAATATCAACAAAGAAACCTGAATTTCATAGATAAAATGCAATTTAAAAAAAAAAAATGGATGTGCAAATGTATAGAAAAGAGAAAAAAAAATCTAATTATATGTATGCACTTTGCTTCCCTGGCCAAAATGTTGTCATCATTATTAGATCATTAAAAGTACACAAAAACAAGACAATAAATATATTTGATTCAGATACATATGACATATGTGCATGGATAGATGAGATTTGTGGTTAAAGAGTAACTGTACAATATTTTGCAAAGGAGAGCATTATTCATTCCATACAAATTAGTGTAACTACTCTTATCTTGTCACCAAGATTATGTATGAAAGGACTGAAAAACCAGCAAAAACAAATTAACTAACTCCAAGTTGCATAAATGTCCATAAACCAACTTCGCAAGCCATAAATTTGGTGTACATCAAAAGTTTTAATAGATTAGAAGCATGGTTAGTTTGAGCTGTCTTTTTTTTAAGTTCTTATATTATCACTCTAGATTGCCCATTTTCATATTTAGAGTTAAGAATCAAAGAACAAAGATGAGTCCTCTTCCTTCGGTCCAAGATTTTTTTGTTATTCATTGCTTAATCATCTGGCTTCATAGTTTTGTCATTCATGTTAAATATTCCATTAGTATTCATCATTTTCTTTTGATTATGTCAGAGGTAGTTTGCCGTTAATCTTCTGTTCATATGTTAGTTTTTGAACTCACTGCTACATCCTATGATAGGGATGCATTTTGCCTATATGATGAATTACTGGATAATTAATGACAATATTATTGTCCTGTTTTGCAACAACAATCCTTAAAATTCATAAAGAAGAGTTTGTGATTCAAAAATCTAGGATTTGAATTAATGTCCTTTCATTGATTCCTCCTAAAATTGCATTGATTTATCCTAAAGATTTCATTTTAGTTGGAATTTGCCTGAAATGGCTTCTGAAGTTCGTTTCTAAAGCCATAGCAGAAATACACAAAAAAGAGGTTCAGTTAGTAGGACAATTGCATTGTGGTTATGAGAGAGGAGGGTGTTCATATACAACTATATAATAAAAGCTAAAAGAACTAAAATAAATGCAAAAGACATGACATTAGTTTTCAATACGTATTGACTAATGAATTACTGATAAACAAATAAAAGAGATTAAGTGTTATGTGAATTAAAACATGAAACAAATCCAATGTAATTATACAAAACTTGGGAGGTTATTGTATTTTTTCTAAACTTTATGAGAGGTAAGTGTAATTTACCTAATTAAGAACTACCACCACCACTACAAACATCAGTAACTACATTTGGTTAAAGATGAGAAAATGATATATATATATATATATATAAACAGAGGACTATCAATAACATAAATATCTAGCAATTCCACTAGTATTTCAAAGCTGGATGCAAAGGCCATCTTCAATGCCAAGTTGTACTATTCAAGATTAAATGTTAACACCTTCTAAAAGCTACTTATGGTCTTAGGTAAAAAATTCCCAAATCAAAATACTTGATTTGGGAATAATTAGAAAAAAATTCTTCATATTTAGCATCACATAGAACTAAGATGACTCCTAATCCCAAAAAATACAAATGGGATTCCAATATATAGAAGAAGCAAACTTCAATGAGCAAATACTAGATGGATGTAAAGTGAGCATAAATTTTGAAATCACATAAAACCTTGAAGATTAGCTATTTCATGATAAATTGATAAGCAAATATTCCAACAAGTTCAACCAAAATCAACAGTTTACAAGTGTCATGCTTCCTTAAAAGTGGCAAAACGCTATTCACTCATGAATTGATTAGCCAATATACACGAGGACACAAAATAACCAAATATTCAAAAGAAGAAAAAAAAACCAACAAAACTGTGTTGGGAATGTATTATTCTTTGTTTATTTAGAAAAAATTATGATATAGATGATATACATACACATATAGATACATATATATGTCTGTCAATATAGAGAGAGAAAGAAGAGTTTTTCACTTACCTTTGGCGAATGAGAAGAATGAATTCAATTGTTTTGGCCAGTAACACAGACCACAACCCCGTTCGAACCCCTTCTCGTTGTCTGAACCACTCATTTGCTTTGCGTCTGAACCCCTCATCTTCCCTGATTTCTCTTTTCGTTTGCTGCTTCACTCTTTTCCCTCAAAAAATTTGTGTCATAAAGAGATGAAATAGTTAATTTGGGGTTACTTTTGGTAATATATTGGGGGTGTAATGAGAAGTACATTTTTTCTAGTGGTGTAATGAGATAGAAGGTGTAAAGAGGTAAAATAGTAGTGTAAGTAGAACCACTCATGAGAAATTAGTGAGGAGGGGCACAAATTAATGACAATATTACTTTTTTTCCCCCATAATAAATAACAATGAGATATTACTAAACTTAAATATTAAGAGTCCATTTGGATAAATGTGAATTTTAAATTAAAGAATTTGAGATTAAATTTTATACAAATATTGGGGAGTAACTATTTTAGATGGATTGAAAAATTAAAAAAGAAGATAAATTGAGATAGAAATGGTATATTTTAGTAGCGAAATTTTGTAAAACACACTGCAAAAAAAGTATCTATCATATGCCATAGTTATGATCTTTGTGGTCTTTAGTTATGACACATTCTAATGTTGGATATAACTTAGTTATAACTTCTTGTGATTGTTATTTTAGTTATGACTAAAAAGATCTTTGGTTATGCATCAAGTAATGGTTAGTTATGACTCATTCTGATATTAGTCATAACCTATTGTGATTATTTTATTTTATTTTATTTATTTATTGTTATGATTTAAGATGTGTTGCTTAGTTGTAATTTATATAATGGTCATTTTAATTATGAATGAAAATAATTTGGTTATGACACTTTATAATATCAATACCACAATGTCATAACTTGTATATGGTACATCCCTTTTGGAAATATATAATAGAATGACCCATTTTAGTAGGTTCCTTGTAATTAGAAAGAAAATTTATAATAGACAGGCACTATTACAATTTTAAGAATGGATACTATTATAATTTTATAGAAGATATATATGATATAATCTATACATAGAGGTACTAATATAATTATCAAAACTTCAAGGGCACATGCTCCTCGTCCCATGATGGCTTCATCCTTGATTTCAAATATATAAATTTCTTTGTCCTTATTATACATAAAAGGGAGTATATTTTGAACAAATTGGAGTGATAATAGTAATTATGTATAATAAGAACAAAAAAGAGAATGTATTTAAAGTAAAGTAAAATAAAAATAGCGACTCCCTTCTATTTTTAGTTTTTATTTTTTTGGTTTTTGTGTGTGGATATCAACCATCATGTTGGTGGTTGAACTTTTAGTTGACATTCTACGAGGTCTAAAAGGAACACAAATTATTGATCTAACTCTTTATTATATTCTTTATCTCATATTTATTCTATATTGTCCTATTACTAAAATTACTAATTACAAAAATATGGAACAAATGATTCTAAGCCATTTGAAGAGTACTTTATTGTCAAACAATTTGGAGTTCATAGGACACAAGATTCTTGTTTAAGAATGTTTCCAAAAGTGAAGTTTATATATAATTATATATGCAAACCACATATGGTGTGGGGGGTTTAAGTTTTAAAATCATTCACATTACTTTTCTGTGAAAAATCTATTAAAAAATTGTATTATTGTAAGACTGCTAGAGAAGTAATTATGCTTATTAGCACTAAAAATTCAAATAGGCAATGAAAACTTTCATAGAAGATGTAGGGATAAATTTTTAGGGATATTCAAAAAATTCAAATAGGCAATGAAAACTTTCATAGAAGATGTGGAGACATATTTTTAGGGTTGTTCATGTGGTGTAAATTGTTAGTTAAGGTGTCACATAGGGAATCTAGGGATGTCAAGATATAATGCAATCATATCAGAATCCAAGATATTCGGATAGAGGATAAGAGTTTTAGATGATGTTAGACTACTTATTTGGGTAAAATTTAACTCTTAAGAGAGTTGATTCTAATCTAAATAAGAGGAGTCTTGGATAAGTGATATCCTTGTAAAGGATAGAGTCCTATGAAGTGATACTTCTAGAGGATGAGGGCACTGCTAACCATAAAAGTAAGACACTCCTGTAGGTCTAAGGTATGCTTTTCTTGTGAAGTGTTTACTTGAGTTGATATCTTGTGAGATAAGTCACTAATTTGATCGTTGGAGTACCCCCGGGTGGATGAGTCACCGTGGTGTTTGTTGACTTCTTGTGTACAGGCGTTAGACTCTTTTATTCTTCTGTGTGCTCTACAGCTAAGTTCCTAGGATTTCGGTGAAGAGATCTAGTTTGGTTGCGAGGTCAAAAATCAACAAGCACAATTGGCGCCGTCTGTGGGAACTTAGTAAGAATAGATGACCAACATTGGACAAGGAGATTGAGTTGGAGACAATATAATCAATGAGAAGGTGACACGTCATAATGTTGGTATGACGATTGAATTTGTTTTGAGACTACAAATTTCGAATCTTAATGTTCTTGAATTAGCAAGTCACGATCTCGCCTAGTAGTACGAACTCGGTTGGGATTTTGAACTTGGATGAGAAAGAACATTTTAGTTCTTGGTTTTTGACGAGTGGACATATGCAAGTCCTTGTTTCATGAAGCCAACGAGTCAAGATCTCGGTTGGAGGAATTCCTTTCATTATGTTGTTTAGCCGAAATGTTAGGAGGTCAGATGATGTAAGTTTCATCATCTCAGGTTGTCGAGGTAATAGAACCTAAAGGGCAGTTGTGGGGACATATTTTTAGGGTTATTCATGTGATCTAGGTTGTTAGTTGAGGTGGCACATGGGGAATCTAGGGATGCCAAGATATGAATCATATCAGAATCTAAGATATTCGGATAGAAGACAAGAGTCCTAAATGATGTTAGACTACTTATTTGGGTAAGGTTGGACTTTTAAGAGAGTTGATCCTAATCTAAATAAGATGAGTCTTGGATAAGTAATATCCTTGTAAAGGATAGAGTCTTATAAAGTGATAGTTCTAGAGGATGAGGGCACAACTAACTATAAAAGTAAGATATCCGCGTAGGTCTAAAGTATGCTTTTTCTTATGAAATGTTTACTTGAGTTGATAACTTGTGAGATAAGTCACTGACTTGGTCAGAGTGCCCCTGAGTGGACAAGCCACCGTGGTGTTTGTTGTCTTTTTGTGTGCAGGTGTTGGCCTCTTCTATTCTTCTGTTTGCTCTATAGCTAAGTTCTTAGGATCTCAGGGAAAAGATCTAATTTAGTTGTGAAGTCAAAAATCAATACCCACAGAAGAATTCTATATGCCCCTAATTACTAACTTGTGAGGTTTTTTATTATGATTTATTAGGTATTAATTATGACTTGGTTATTTATATTATGGTATTATAGTTGTGATTCATTGTGATGTTGGTTATGACATTATTTTAGTTATGATTCAAAAAGTCTTTAGACCTTATATGGTGTTTAGTTATAACTTTTTATATTTATTACTGAATAAGAATTTAGTTATGACCACTACAACATATAAGAGTTTCATAGACCAATTTTTTTAGTCTCTAAAAGTGAAAATTTTGTTATAAAAGACATTTAGAAACCAATTTCTATCGTCATGGGAGTCGTCGCTAAAAGGTCGTCCCGAAAAGTCAAAAATAAGACTTTTAACTACAACATTTTGAAAATGTCACTAATAAATAGACTTTTCGGGACAAAATAATTTGGACTCAAATAGTTTATTTTTTGAGACAAAAAATTTAGTCCCAAAATAATAATAATTCATCACTAATGTCCAATTTTTGTTGTTAAAAATATAATAACGACACTTTTTGTAACAAAAATATTTGATTGCTAAAAAATAGTTTTGTTCCTAAATTTTGATTTCTAAAACCTTAATTTTTTGTAGTGGACATTTGTGATAAATAATGACATGGGTAAGCCCATAAAGGATATAGCCCACCAACTTAGGGCCCAATACATAATTCAAATACTAAAACCCAATGTTGCTGAAGCTCAACGTGGCATTAAGAACCAATGACATGTAAACACGTGGCAAGAGAAGGACAAGCCACATAAGCAGACAAAGACCCTGCAAAGTTATTGCACTGCACATCAGCCATTAATGGAGTTCCTTACAACATTTATTGCGATAACCCCTTCCCGTCAGGACAGAACGGCCTCACCATGAACAAGTTAAGCTAGAGCATAGACTTTCGGTCAAGGTGACAGGTTAGAAGGGACAACGAAATAATTAGCAGAGGATATAAGCAAGCATCAAAGACAAGAGAAAGGTTAAGCTTTTCTATCACTAATCTACCTCTGCATTCCATCTCTCTTTCTAACTTGCTCATTGGAGGGTTCGCTGGGGGACTCCCCGTTCCCCGTTGAACTCTTGTGCAGGTCTCTCTGTGGGCTTTGTACCGCGGGCACCAGTTTGGGAAGCGTGGATCAATCCGACCCGTTCCATCTGGAACATGCTGCATCATCAGTTGGCGCCGTCTGTGGGAATCCTTTTGCTCCGCGCGCCAGTTATGCTCATTGTCGCCGGAGACCCCTTCCCAATAACCCCTTCCTGCCACCCACCAAGGTGGATGGTCACAACTAGATCCATGGCTTCTCACCATAATGCTGCTGACCGCCAAGTCGACCCTCCCAATCCAAACAACCCACCGCAGTACTTCACAGAACTTACCAACAGCATCAACCGCTTAGCAGAGCAAAACAAAGCCCTGATCAATGCTTTGCTTCAAAGAGACCTTCCCATCCCTCCTCCTCCACCTCAAGATATCCCACCCAACCAAGAACGAGCCCCGAGCCATCCTATCCAACAGCCCTACCCACCCAACTTGGAAGGCTTGCGACCCCCTCCCCCAGATATGAACCAGCCACCCCGGGCTCCACATCCATCGGTCCAGGCACCCACTCCCGAGGGAGAGGCCAGTAGTGTCCAGCCTCTACTGCATTCCAGTGGTCACAACGTTCCTCTCTGGGATGCAGAACTCCGAGCCATGAAGCTCCAGCTCCAAGGAGTCATGCAGAACATACAGAGTAAACCATCTACCACAGCCAACTCACCGTTCGTTGCCTCCATCAGGGACAAACCCTTACCTCCTAAGTTCAAAATGTCCTCGCTCGACTCTTTCGACGGCACAACGGACCCGGTCGACCATTTGGAAACTTATAGGACCCTCATGGTCCTCCATGCATTCCCTGACGAGATCATGTGTCGGGCTTTCCCCGTAACACTTAAGGGGTCGGCTCGACTCTGGTTTAGTCAACTGCCAACAGACTTTGTCTCCACTTTCCAGCACTTCTGTGACTCTTTTCTCATCCATTTCATTGGTGCCCAGCGCCAGCGGCGTCCAGCAACCCAGCTCCTCAACATCTGTCAGACCGAGGGGGAGTCGCTGTGCAGCTTCGTCACCTACTTCAACACCGAAGCCTTACAGGTAGTGGAAAATGACGACAAGGTCATCCTCACGGCTTTCATGGCCGGTCTACGATCATCTGATTTACTTTTTTCCCTCTTCAAAAATCCCCCGACCTCCATGGCAACCCTACTTTCCAAAGCCCAAAAATACATGAACACCGAAGATTCCTTAGCTGTCCAACAAGATCCTAGAGCCAAAAACCCGACCCCCAGAGAGAAGAGAAAGGACTCCGAAACCAGAAACACCCAGTACACTCACCAAACACCTCAGTATACCGACTGACTAGCTCGAGCCGACCGGTCAACGCCAACCCAATCGCCCGGCCGGTTCGAACGATACACACCCCTCAATTCCCCTATGGAACAAGTCCTGAACCAGATCCAACGAGATTATCTCCTAAAATGGCCCCAACCATCACGGTCTCCTTCCAACCGGCGAGACCAGTCCAAATACTGCCGCTTTCATCAAGACCACGACCATAATACGGAGGAGTGTGTAAACCTCAAAGACCAGGTCGAGGGCTTCATACGTCAGGGACGTCTCAGTCGGTTCACGGCAGCCTGCCCTCAGCAAAGGCAAAGGACTGAACCTATCAGAAACAACCACCAGTGCACCCCTCCTCAACAACCTAACCAAGGTCATGATAGGCCTCTACAGCAACCACGGGCACAAGGCAACCCTGCCTCCCCTGTTGGAGAGATCAGAGTTATTGCTGGCGGGCTTGCTTATGGAGGACCATCCCACTCGGCTTAGCGTGCAGAACTTAGAAAAATAAGGCATGGCTCAGATAAAGAAGTTACCACATTGGACCGCCATTCCAAACAGCCCAAGCAGTGGATGGAGCCCATTACCTTTACGGAGGGTGACTGCACAGGAATCCGTTACCCCCATGACGACCCCCTCGTCATCTCTACCCTCTTCTCCAACTACAAAGTCAGACGAGTTCTCGTCGACAACGGCAGTTCTTCAGACATTATCTTCCTAAATGCCTTTCGCCAGCTCAAGGTCGGGGAAGAAAGTTTGTCCCTCTCCAAACCCCATTGGTCGGTTTTACTGGAGATCAGGTGACCTCCATGGGCTCCATCGATCTTTCCATCACAATCGGAGAGTACCCGCGGTAAACCACAAAGTTGCTCACTTTTCTCGCCGTCGACTGTCCCTCTGCTTACAACATTATGCCGCACCGCCCTAAATGCTTTCCAAGCTGTCACATCCACTTTCCATCTTGCTGTCAAATTCCCCACCGACCTTGGGGTCGGTACGGTGAGGGGAGAGCAGACCGTGGCCAGAGAATGTTACGTCGCTTCACTTAAAGAGGTCAAGCTAAAGGAGGCCATGATCATTGAAGGACTTGACGTTAGAGACGAGGACAAGCTAGTTAGAAGGGAACCAGTGGAAGAGCTTATCGAGGTCCTCATCGATCTCACCAACTCGACAAAAACAGCCAAGATCGGCAGCCAACTATCCCCTCAAGCCAAGGCCGATCTTACAACCCTCCTGACTGAACACAATGATGTGTTTGCCTGGACCCATTCCGACATACCGGGTATCGATCCTTCCTTCATCACTCATCGTTTGAGTATCGAACCCCATTTTCAACCCTTCCGCCAAAAATAACGCATCTTTCACCTAGAACGCAATGCTCTTATTGCCTCTGAGGTAGATAAGCTGCTAAGGCACAATTTGTCAAGAACGTGGACTACCCCAGGTGGCTGTCAAATGTGATCTTGATCCGTAAAAACAATATTAAATGACGACTCTGCGTCGATTACTCCGACCTCAATCGAGCTTGCCCCAAAGATAATTATCCCCTTCTTCGCATAGATCTGCTTATTGATGCCACGGCTGGTCATCAAATGCTCAGCTTCATGGATGCCTTCTCTGGGTACAACCAAATTCTGATGCACCTGTCTGACCATGAACACACCTCCTTCATCACCAACTGGGAAACCTACTATTATCGTGTCATGCCATTTGGGTTGAAAAATGCCGGGGCAACTTACCAACGGTTGGTCAACGCCGTCTTTCATCATCAGATAGGCCGAAACATGGAAGTATACGTCGAAGACATGCTAGTCAAGAGCAAACTCTCCACTGATCATCTGGCCGACCTGCGAGAGACCTTTGGCACCCTACGAAAGTACCAAATGAAGCTCAATCTGGAGAAATACGCCTTCGGCGTAAGATCTAGAAAATTCTTGGGTTTCATGGTCAGTCAGCGGGGCATCGAGGCTAACCCTGAAAAGATCAAGGCCTTGATAGAAATGCAGTCACCCAGAACGGTTAAGGAGGTTCAGAGGCTTACTAGCAGAGTCGCCGCCCTCAACCACATCATTTCCTGCGTGACGGACAAGTGTCTTCCTTTCTTCAAAGTTCTTTGGCAGGCTTTCGAGTGGACGACCGAATCCGAAGAGGCTTTCCAACAATTGAAGAAATGCATGGACAACCTCCCCTTACTCTCTCAGGAGCTCACGGGTGAGCCCCTTTTTCTCTATTTAGCCGTATTGGGCACCGCAGTCAGTGCGGCCCTCATCAGGGAGGACGGTTCAGTACAACGCCTAGTTTATTACATTAGCTGGGCTCTCAGGGGCGCAGAACAAAACTACTCATTGCTAGAAAAAATGTCATTGGCCTTGGTCACCGCCTCAAGACGACTCCGTCCTTACTTCCAAGCCCACTCCATAGTGGTCCTCACTGACCAACCTTTGAAGAAGATAATGCAACAACCAGAGCTGTCTGACAGACTTATGCAATGGTTAGTCGAGCTCAGCCAATTTGACATCTCCTACCGATCTCGAACGGCAATCAAAGGGCAGGCTATTGCCGACTTTATCTTGAAATTCACCAATCCCACTCCAACCACGCCCCTCCCGGTGCCCTCGCAATCCCACATTGAGGCAGAAGACCCCCACTCTTAGACCCTCAACGTCGACGGATCATCCCGCAAAGAAGGCAGTGGGGCTGGTCTCATCCTCACCGCCCCCGAGGGTGGCTATTTCAAGTGTGCTCTCCGTTTATTGTTCGACGCCAGCAATAATGAGACTGAATATGAGGCGTTGATAGCAGGTCTCTGCCTAGCCAGAGACATTGGTGTCAGCCATATCCAGGTGTTCAGCGATTCCCAGCTCATTGTCGGACAAATTACGAGGGAATTCGATGCCAAGGAAGACACAATGCGGGCTTACAGGGATATTGCACTCCCCCTTGCTCGCCTCTTCAACACTTTCCACATCAAGCACATCCCTCGGACGAAAAACTCCAAGGCAAATGAAATGGCTCAATTAGCTTCTATCGACCAGTCAGACCTCAGCCATGGTATCAACCTTGAATACCTAGCCCACCTTGCCATTTCCCCACAATAGCAGCAAGTCCACTTCCTCCAAAATGAACCTATTCCATGAGCGGCAGATATCCTGCTATTTTTGACAAATGGGGAATGGCCTGTCGACAAACACCAGGCCGCCAAAGTCAGGGCCCGGTCGTCTAACTACATTCTTATCAGCGGCCTCTTATATAAACGTGGCTTTTCACGCCTACACCTGAGATGCCTCAATCCTGCTCAAGCGACCTACGTGATGAGGGAAGTCCACGAGGGTGTATGTGGTAATCATTCGGGCGCCAGGTCACTAGCCCACAAAATACTTCGCACCGGTTACTTCTGGCCTACTCTCAATCAAGATGCCACTGAATTCGTGCTTAAATGTGATAAGTGCCAACGCTTTGCCAACATCCCTCATGCTCCTCCTACCGAACTGATCACACTTTGCAGTCCTTACCCATTCGCCAAATGGGGGATCAGCTGAGTCAGCCCATTGCCCATTGGCCGAGGCCAAACCAAATTCGCAATCGTCACCATTGATTACTTCACTAAATGGGTGGAGGCGGAACCCCTTGCTACAATTATCGAGCGGAACACAACCAGATTCATCTGGCAGTCGATCGTGTGCCGATTTGGCATCCCTCAAGCCATCGTCTCCGACAACAGCAAACAATTCGACAATGCCAAGTTCAGGAAATTCTGTGCAAAACTTCAAATCCAGCCATGTTTCTCTTCCCCAAGTCATCCCCAAGCCAATGGCCAAGTTGAGGTTACCAACCGTTCTCTTCTGAAGATCATCAAAACTAAGTTGGAAGCTGCTAAGGGACTTTGGGCTGAGGAATTACCAAATGTACTCTGAGCCTACCGCAGTACCGCCTGAACCCCCACTGGGGAGACCCCCTTTCGCTTAACATACGGCGCTAAGGCGGTTATCCCAGTGGAAATCGGTCTACCTACCCCGAGGGTTCTGCATCTGAGTCCAGAACTAAATGAAGAACTGTGTTGGGTAGACTTAGACTTAATTGAAAAGCTCCGAGAGACCACTACTGTTAGGCGAGCCTCAGATCAACAAAAAATGAGAACACACTACAACCGCAAAGTCCGACCAAGGGAGTTCACCATGGGGACCTTGTTTTGCGCGAAGCAACTCTTGCCCCCAAAAATTCGGTTGAGGGCAAGCTGGCAGCCAAGTGGGAGGGACCTTACGTTGTTAAGGCCAGACCTCGTCCGAGCACTTACCGACTTCAGGACATGTGTAGACACCCCATTTTTGACCGACCTTAAGACTCAGACGTCATCGATTGAGCGCTCGGTGATGACACATGTTGTGCTCGTTCTGAGGTTACGGAGTCTCGGCTGAGAGCTTTGTCTCCGAACTTCGGGACTCTTTTGTGCTTTGCCTCGGTTTGCGAACCAGGTTCTGTTTTCTATTCCCGAAGGAAGGGAGAGGTCTCGTAGACCATCTCTTAGTGGCCGTAGGCTACTTTTCATGGTCGTAGACCACTGTTCCTGTTTGGAGACCAGTTTTTGATTTTCGGAGCCGTCGGCCGTATGCCTCGGTTCGGGACCGCTTAACTTTCTCCGTTTGCTCCGATTTTTGGTACACACCTTGTTTCCTCTCTCTAGAGGGACACTGTGGCCCGGGAGACCACCTTTGTGGTCGCATTCCACTTTCGATGCTTAATAGTCAGTTTTCGGGGCCTCCGGCCGTGCGTTTTGGCCCCCGAACCCTCGTTTTGCATCCGTCTTGGTTCATTTTTGGCATGGATCCTATTTTCGTTGTTTGGAAGGTGGTACTAGGGTGGGAGACCACTTCCCCGGTCGGCCGATTTTCTTGTCAGGTAGCTGGTCTCCCTCACTTTTGGGCCATAATTGCTGGTCTCACACCACACCACTAGTTTGCACTCACTTGGGAGACCACCAATCAGGGCTACCGACCACTTTTTGCTCACTTGAACCTTTTGAACTGGTCGGCCGACCGGGGGGAGTGGTCTGCCGACCTCCTGAACTGGTCGGCCAGCTTCCCCCTTTTCTGTCACTGTGAGTGTGTGCCAGTTGGAAGGCACAGACTGCATCCTCCATACACGTGTATGGAGGATTAACAACCTTGTTTTGGCTTTTTAAAGAAGCTTGGCCCTTTGCTCTAAGCTTCCAAGAGAAGCTTGAACCTTTTTTAGCTTCTTGAAGAAGCTTGACCTTTTGGCTCTAGCTTCCTCAAGAAGCTTGACCCCTTTTGCTCTAGCTTCCTCAAGAAGCTTGGACCTTTGCACAAGTTTCTTGAGGAAGCTTGGACCTTTGTCCCTCTATAAGAGAGACCCTCTCCCTCATTGGCAAAGGTTCATAAAATTTGGTTAAGGCATATACATACACCCATCTCTATCTCTCTATTTCAAGCTCTAAAGTCCCTTGTTCTTGCACCTTTACATACCACCTCCTAGCCTAACCCCTCCACCATCACTCTAAGGTTCTTGGAGCTTGTTTTCAGAGGCTAAGGAGTTAAATTTTTTGGTCCAGAAGCTGCTGGAGTTCTTGGCTACAAGGGTAACACCCTATTCCCCCTTTTGGTCTTTATTTTGCTTCATATCTTAGCTCTATTTTCAATCATATTTGGGATTTGTCATGGATTAAAAAAAATTCTTATTTTGAGGTCCTTAACATGTTTGTTTAAGATTATTTTTCTGTTGGGGGTCATCTACCCCCTTTCATGCTTCATTTCATCTTGTTTTGAGCCATGCATTAAGGCCTTTGCTTTGATCTTTATTTGGCCTTTTGACCACTAAAATTTCAGTAGTTATTATGTTGTTTTGAGCACCAAAATCAGAGAGGGGTGACCCTCTCACCCCTTGTCTTGTTTACTAGCGTATTTGGCCTAACAAAGGAGCCCTTATTTGCATGCTTCCAAGCCATGTTTCAGGCCATTTTTGGTGGGTTTTAGGACCTGCATAGGCTCTGTCCAGAGCCCATTTTTTCGTTTTGGGTGTCCATCTTGCATGTGTAGAACAACCCTCTTTATAGCCTATCAAAGGAGCCTATCATTCTTGCATGCATAGACTATGTTTCAGTGGATTTTTGGGCTTTATTTGGCATGTCATACCTCTGACTTTTGCTGGTTTGGTGGCCTCTTGAATGCTTCATATACTTGTAGTGTAAACCCTCTTCACTAGCTTGTGTTGCATGCTATTTTGGCCTTTGATCCTAGCACTTTTTGGCCATGCCTTAAACTGATTTTGTGCATGTTTTGAACTTCTTTAGCTCTATATTTATGCCTCATAGTCGAATGATGCTTGCTATGCATGGTTGTAATTCAATACCCTTGCCTAGTTTTGAGTTTTGGAGCCTATTACATGCTTATGTTGAGGTGTTTCCATGTTTTGGGGCCATTGTGCATCATATTTCAGAGCTTACATGTATGTCATATTCCCATGTTTTCCACTCTTTAAATGCGTTTGAGAGTCGTGCTTGTATGCCTCGTTTTTGGACCATTGCATGAGCCCCATTTCTTTGCATTTTGAGCCATCATTTTAGACCATTTTCCCACTGTTTAGAACCTGCATAAGGACTGTTTGGGGCTGGTTTGGTCATTTGTGCATTGCTTTGCATACCTCTAGTGTAATGCACTTCACTAGTTTCGGTATCCGGGCCATCTAGTATGCATTGTGTGAGGTATTTGCATGATTTGGAGCCACTCTGTATGACATTTCAGAGCTGGAAAATGTGTGATTGTATGCCATATTTAATCCCTTGCCATGCCTTAGTAGAGTTGCACTTTGTGCCTTAGGTTTGGTCCCTCGCATCGTGCATGTTTGCATAAGTGTTGTTGCCTTAATTTCATCATGTATGGCCACTGATTTGAGTGTGGTTGAGGCCCATTCATTTTAGTTTAAGTCCATCTTGCATTGTGTATGCCATGTCCATGTTGTCGCATGCTTGATCGTCGCAGTGTGTATGCCTTGATTATGCCTTTGTGTATGTCCATCGTCATATGTGCGTTGTGTATGCCATATAGCATCATGTGCATTGAGTATGCCATTTGTAGTTCATAGCATTGCGTATGCTGGTTGCACTTTTACGTGTCATTCATTGCATGTTTGCATGTCTTGGTTGCGTTTCGTTTAGGATTGCATACTAGTTGTTGCATTGTGTTTGCATGCCATGCCATTCTAGTTGTTGCATAGTGTTTGGAGTAGGAGTTAGTCCAAACACGGGAAACGAGAAACGTTTCATACTCCGAGTGATGAAACGTGCCACAATTCCCAGTCGTTGACACTCTTGACCATCCATGATGGAGTTGTTGGTTTTAGTTGCTTATGTGTGCATTCATGTCCCATTGAGTCGTGCAATTCGATTCCTCGGCCATCATGCATCGGGATGCGTGATTGGTGGCCCAAGGATCGAGGCCTACACTCCTTAGAGCTTACGCTATGATAGGGAGAGTGGTCATGCACGCATGTGTTGCGAATACCTTGCTTTCTCTCTCTCTTGCCTTTGTTGCAGAAAATCCAGAAACTAGAGGCAGAAACTGGTCGGCCGACCAGCTTTTCTGGCAGGCCGACCACCCCTTTTGGTTTCTCCCACAGAAGGTGGTCGGCAGGTGGTCTCCCATGCCCATGAGCTGGTCGGCAGCCTTTCTACAGATTCCCAGGGTGGAGTTTCAGCCTTCTGGAGCTTTGTGCAAGTTTCTGAGATCAATTGCAAACAAAGGCGAGTCGAGGCATCGCGATGAATTTTTCGGCAAGGCGACTCGAGCATGCATGCATTCCTTGTCATTCAAGACCAAGCTGAGGTAGTCCATTTCATATGTTTTTCATGCTAACTTATTTATTCTAGTTAATTTGTTAATTAATTAGGGTTGTGTAATAATTAACTGTAATTCGTTATTCATTCGGTTGTGTATTATTTATTCGGACCCTCCAAGGAGGGCAATGTTGTAATAAGTGTGCGTGTGTGTGATGTATGTCTTCCAACCCCACGTCTTTCTCTCTTTTATTTACCAGCTTATGATGGTTAGTTTTAGGGCACATTTAAATTAGCATTCTTATGCTCGTATGTTTGCATCCATTCATCTGTTTTGCATGCACCGGGCTCGACGCATCATGCTAACTGCATTGTATTTCAATTTCAAGTTGAATACATGTATCGATTGTTGCATCTCATATGCCATCTTAGAATAGTCGAGCCTATCGTAGTTGCATTTTTACATGTGTTGCATTAGGCATTCTTAGTATAGTTAGGATTCATGCATGTTTTCTAATTAGTTTCTTTCTTTGGCTTGGAGTACTCAGTAAGTGTGTATGCTTTAGCATCCTTGCATGTGTGTGAGTGACTGCCATGATAGCATGTTTACCATGAGGCTATTTGCTTATGTGATATAACTACCTGAATGCCTGTGGGTGAAGGTTGGGTTACTTGAATTGGAATAATTCGTCGAAACCCGTGTTTTAGCCTACTTGCGAGTAGCAAACTTCAAACCATTTTCCAAAAAAACGGATATGCAATGCTTTGTTCCAAATTAGGCGATCTAGTCTATACTTGTATGCTGTGTGCATCACGTAGTAATTCTAGGCTAATAAATCGGAATAAGAGCACATATGTTTTCAAAAACAAAATATCATGTTTAGTAGTGGCCGATCTTTGATCGGGCGAGCGGGGGTGCTCATGAAATGACCTTTCCCAATCATACCCAAGTTCCCGAGCCAAGACAACTTTGGTGATGACGGACACGTGGCCTTAGGCACGAGTCAGGGTTTCCTAAATTCCCCCAAAACAAAATATTTAGGTGGCGGCTCTATATCTGGCAAAGCAGTTCATGTTTGGCACTTCTTTCTAAAAAATCTATTTTTCAAAACAATTTGTCGGATTTGGACTCTTTGGTGATTTATCAATCTCGTATTGCACTTTGCGAGATCAAATTAAGAACCGTGACATTTGAGACAGAACTGTAGTAAGCCCAAATGAACAAAACGGGATTCCCTCTCGGGACGTTCGGGGACGTCTACAACATGGAAGGTCGAGATCTTCCCCATCCATGGAACGCCGAGTACTTGAAGCGTTATTTTCAATAATGCCCCATTTTTGTATTGATCAATTGTTGTATGTTCTTTTTGACAATCTACACACTGGGATGTTTTTGTCCTTTTCTCACATGGTGTAAATTTGTGATCAATGGGCTACGCTTTAAATGACAACGATCTTATATCTTAGTTATCTGCGTGGTATTTCAACTAACACCCTGCTTGCAGCCTCAGTCAGACTGAGTTACTTAAAGCCTCAGTCAGACTGAGCATGAAGGGCTCAGCCAAACTGAGTTACTTGAAGCCTCAGGCAGATTGAGCACGAAGGGCTCAGCCAGACTGAGTTACTTAAAACCACAGCCAGACTGAGTTAAATGTGGCTCAAGCCAAACTGAGCACGAATAAAGAGTTCGGCCAAGGCCATTCTTGCAACTTCATGATTGTAGCATAGTTGTCATACTTAGTTAAAATCCAGGTCCATGCTTTTACACTTTAATACCTTTATATTTCAACGTTTTTATTGTTAACATTCTTTGCGTCATGGTTTTCTCACAAGTTAGATTGGCTCCCTATTTCTTAACTTTTACTACGATTTATACACAAACCTTATTTAAATGCCCATTCTCATTCTTTTCAGCTCTGCAAGAAATAAAGACAACAGCATGAAAAAGCATAACTCATTATTTTATTTACAAACTTACACATAAATTCACTACAGAAATTACACGACCAAAAAAAAAAAAAAACAACAACAACAAAAATTTTATTTACATCAATCATTCATCCTCGCTCGAGGCAAGGTCTTCTTCGTCAACCCCCTCGTCTAGGGGGGTCTGGGCCACATCGTCTTCATCTATTCTCACATTGTTGAAGTCCAAGTCTGGGAACAACTCTTCTGCTTTACGCTTACAAGTCTTCCAGCCGTTGTCCCAGAACTCAGCCATCTCATGCTTGTAGAAGTTAGACCGCTGGAAGCTCTGGATCACTTCCTCTTCACTCCTACTTCCAGCGGTCGCTCCCGACGAGCCAGTCCCCCTATCCCTCTCTCTCGCCAAGCTGCTGGCGATAGCGGCATCAATGGCCATCTGGAAGTCGGTGGACCCCTTGGACTGCTCTACTGCTGCAACACATAGGTCGGGGTACGCCGACCTCTCAGATGCCAACTTGGCCCTCTTCTCTTTCAAGGTCTTCTCCAACCCTGCCTTCTCAGCCACTGACTTAGCCCGTTCATTCGCCAGTGCCCTCTCCAACTCAGCAATCTTCTGATTGGCTTCTTCCTTTTCTTTGATCGACTGAGCGCACAGATCTTCATTACAGACCATGGCCTTATCTCACCTTTCGTTGGTGACGGTGCAAGCTTTCTGGGCCTCTTCTAGCTTCTTCTGCTCGCCAGTCAACTGGAACTCGAGCCATCTTGCGGCGTTCCCTCTCCAGCTCTAACTTGGCCGCGAGTAGCTCAGCATTAGCACGGTCTGCTAAATAGCCCTGCACCATCGCCAACACCTCCATCTTCTTGGCTTTTTGGGCCTCTTCCAACCCCCTAACATACGCACTCCATGCGGCTTTCCTCCAGCCCCCGGTCTCCCTCCTTAAACTTTCAAGCTGGGCCTCCACCTCCTCCAGCATTGCCTTCAGTGGCCTAACTTCGCCTTTTGCGCACGCCGCTTTGTTCAGTAAGGCTCCTACTAAGGCCGTCGCCTCCATCTGGGCTGAGCACAACCCCCTTAGTAATTCAGCCTCTGTGAAACTTGCCATCGAACGCACGGCTGCGTCCTCTACTACTCTCAAGAGCCGATCTGCAACAGTCCTGGCTTCACCTCCTTCTCCCTCCAGTCGCCCGGACACTGCTGGAGCGTGGTAAATGGCGATCTTCAACTTGGCCCTCCCTCCTTCTCCTTGAGGCACAGGACCCCCCTTGGGCTGTTGCTCTGTCCCTTGCTTAAGGTCAGTTGGCCCACCTTACACTTGTGTTTCGGGGCCCAAGGCACTCTCTATCCCCTTCACTGTTCCCCCCAACTCCGCTTCAGGGGTCCCCTCTGCCATCCCCTCATTCATCCTCTTCAAGGCTGGCCCCTCCTCCCTTTCCCTTACACTCTTCTTCTTCTTCAGCACAGCCTCCACCTCCTTTTTGCTCTTTTCCTTCAGAGGATCCACTGAAGGTGGTCGTGGCTCAAAACCGCTCTGGTCCTTCTCCCCCAACGGCTTGGGGAGCCGTCGGACTCGTTCCCTCACGATCGATTTGGGCGGGCGGCCTAACTTTGCCTCTTTATACTGATCGGCCTTGGTGAAGGTGGTTCTGTCCTCTGCCTCTTGCTTCCTTCTCCTCACTTCTAGTTCTGCCAGTGCAAAATCCTCACCGCTCGGCTGAGGGCCCAGCTTTGAGGAAAACAAGGCTGAGGGCTGAACGAGGTCGTCCCACTTGGCGCCCTCCTTCTCCCTCCATGCCTCACCTTTTTCACCCTCTCCTCTTCCACCGCCTCTAACCTTGGCTCAACCGACTTGGTTGGCACCTTCCACACCATGCGCACTCCTATCCCCCCGTTGGCGGACACATAGAACCACCACGGCCTCCACCCCTTCACTGACGACGGCAACCCCGCCACCAGACCCTTCCCTGCCGCCGCTTGTAAAGTGACCCAAGTCTCTTGCTGGCCTGAAGCCTTGTAACATGTAAAAAACGCGTCCACCGTCATTACAGCCCCCTCGTTTGCCCGCGGCCATGCGCTTGCACAGGCCAATACATTCTTCCACGCATTGGGCGTCAGTTGGCCCGGAGCCACCTCCAGGCGATTCAACACGTCCATTACTATCCGGGGAAGCAGCAACCTCAACCCCCTCTTTAATGCCTCTTCGTAAAAGGCAAACTCCCCCGGTCGAGCATCCGATGGCCTCTCCTTTGATGTCGGCAGTTTTAACTCTATTTCTGCGGGAATCTGATACTTCTCGCGTGTGTCCTCCAACTCCTCCGTGGTAAAGGTCGATTTGTCGGCCTTCGTGTGCCAGTGATCTGGCTCTACCTTCCTGATCGGCTTTGTAGCCGCTATCAGCATGGACGAGCGAGGTCGCCTCACCGGTTCCCCCTCACTCCCTACTCATTTTTCCGTCCTGTATTGCTCTGCCAGGTCCACCGCATCGTCGTCCTCCAACGCATCTAGTCTCATGGTGGGCACTTTCTCTTGAGCCATCTCTCTGGTATGCCTGCGTCTAGCTTCAGACGCTCGTACCAGGTAGTTCACAAAGTATTGCAAAGGTGTATCACTCGACACAAAAGTGTTTACTTCTGGAACGTTTTGATTTTTTACAAAAAGATAGGTAAAGCGGGTAACACCAAAAGCCCAAGGTTTGCCTGTATTCCAAGGGTCACGATTAAATTTCGCTAGTTTGAAAATTTTCAAAAATCTGCCAAAATCGCCTTTTCAACACCCTATGTCAACCTACCCCTTCGTTTCTTGCCCAACGACTAACCTCCCCTATTACAGGATTCCTCCACGAGTACGACAACGATCCACTGCCCCTTTCCCTTCCCTATCTATTCTACTTCGCTTCACCACGTGCCCCGCCGTCCCTCGAGCCCCGCGTACTGCCACTCACCCTTTGCGGTTGGCTCTCCTCACGGTCGGTCCCTCCCCTCAGTTACCCTTCGCGGTCGGCCCTCCTCACGGTCGGTCCCTCTCCTCGGTCACCCTTCGCGGTCGGCCCTCCTCACGGTCGATCCCTCCCATCGGTCACCCTTCGCGGTCGGCCCTCCTCACGGTCGGCCCTCCCCTCGGTCACCCTTCACAGTCGGCCCTCCTCCCAGTCGGTCCGTCCGCTCGGTCACCCCTCTGCTGTCGGGCCACCTTCTGGTCGATCTTCGCCCTGTCGATCTCTCACAGCTACTGTTTTCCTCTTTATTTCCTTCGTTGGACTAAAGCTAGACTTGGGAATAAGGGACAACTTACACGGGTAAACCCATAAAGCATATAGCCCACTAACTTAGGGCCAATACATAATTCAAATAGTAAAGCCCAACGTTGCTGGAGCTCAACGTGGCATTAAGAACCAATGACATGTAAACACGTGGCAAGAGAAAGACAAGCCACATAAGCAGACAAAGATCCTGCAAAGTTATTGCACTGCACATCAGCCATTAATGGAGTTCCTTACAGCATTTATTGCGATAACTCCCTCCCTGTCGGGACAGAACGGCCTCACCATGAACAAGGTAAGCTAGAGTATAGACTTTCGGCCAAGGTGATAGGTCGGAAGGGACAACGAAATGATTAGCAGAGGATATAAGCAGGCATCAAAGACAAGAGAAATGTTAAACTTTTCTATCACTAATCTACCTCTACATTCCATCTCTCTTTCTAACTTGCTCGTCGGAGGGTTCGCTTGGGGACTCCCCGTTTCCCGTTGAACTATTGTGCAAGTATCTTTGTGGGCTTGGTACCTCGGGCACCGGTTTGAGAAGGGTGGATCAATCCGACCCGTTCCATCTGGAACACGCTGCATCATCAAATAACATTACAAATGTCATAACACCCTTTTTTTAATCAGGGGAAAAAAAAATATTGATGGATCACAAAGTAAAGAATAATGCTATTCTTCTACAATTTTGATATAAATTTTTTTTTATCAAAATAAAATAATGATAATATGTTTGTAATTAAAAATTTCTTAAGGAAATGATAAGTGGACGACAATGTCACTGTTATAGTGGAGGACAATGAAGAGGACAATGAGGCAAAATTATCGATGTTATGGTGAGTGAACGACAATGAAGCAATTCAATTACAACAAAGAAGAAGTGAACATGGGCCACTAATGTCAATGTTATAGTGGTGGAGCGTCAATCTCCAATGATGATGTTTAGAATATTTCTTATTGACCTCAAAGTTTTAACGAAAAGTATATGACTGAATTTGGCTCAGAGAGCAATTAATTTTAATTTTGTGATATTAAAACATAAATGTTATGGATTTGTTAGTAAAATTTTTGTTAGACTAAAATTGATAGAGTTTTAATTAAAATTTCATTAAACAATATATGATTAAGCAATTGTGTTGAAGTTTTCTTCCTTGAAAGTTTAAGAACTTCCTTAGAGTAAAAATAATGGAAATACATATAAGAAAAAGAGAAAGAGAGAAGAATAAGATGATGATGTAAATGATTGAATGAACAATCAAATTACAATTAAAGTAAATTAGTTCTACTCCTATCTATGTTTGAACTACTCCTTTGTAAATTAGATCTACTCCTTGAATAGAAAAGAAATGAAAATTAAATATATTGATTTGTTGGTTCTCTTACAATAGAGTCATTAATGGCAATTTATAGAAAAAATCAAGGAAAAAACTTGCATCAACCACCACCAAAATAATTACTTTCAACTTCTTAAATCTTATATCTTCTTCCTTACAATGCCACGTGTCTTTCATTCCTTAATCTTCAAAACTTGTCTTAACTTCTTCTAACCTCCCAGATTTTCTTGTTTAATAATAATAATAATAATAATAATAATAATAATAATAATAAGGAATAGAAAATTAAAACCTAACCATAATCAATGGAAAATTTATTTATAGTGCAACCATGATCATATAAAAATATTTCAAAATTTATTTTGAATTGAGTTGTTTTGTAGATCTAAAATTAGTGTGATGTTAGTCTCATCTAAAATGATTATAATCCATAGATTTTTTTTTAAAGATACTTTTCTAAATATTTTTTCTGGATTCATAGTATTACTCATATTAAAAAGAGCATTGGCATATACAAATCAAAAAGTTATAGAGAATTTTCATATATAATAATATTTTTCAAGTTAAAATAAATATTCTATAAAAATGAGTTTATTTACAAGAATAACATTATCATATCATTTTTGTTTTTTTGTTTTTTTTTTGTATAATTTTTATGTATGAATAAACTTTTCATATTTAAACGAATAATGTTAGGAATTATGAAAAAAAATATTATGAAATGCATCATGAAGATTTTTTATCCTTTAATTAGTGTGTGGTGTTTTATTCTATATATAATTCAATGGTGAAGAATCTTTCATAATAATTTTCATGATATTTTTTTCATAATTCCTAACATTACTCTATTTAAACACCCTCTGTTTGGCACTTAATGAGTGCTCCAAATGTTTCCCCAAATCAATACAATGCCTTTATCAAAAGTTGTCACAATTCATTAAGAAAAATTATTAGATATTTTTGAAGTATTACGTATTTATATTCCTTCACAAATTATTATTTATTATATTTTTTTATATTTTCAATCACTCAATACTAAATCATAATATTTCACCTTTACTGCTAATCATAATATCAAAGAATATCATATAACCGTACTTCCAAAATACCTTCAATTAATTAACAATCTATATATATATATATAGTGACACAAAATATAAAATGTATTTTATAGATTTTATTAACCGTTGTTAACAAACTAAAACTAATATATCATTTGTAAAACTTCGTGTCGTAAAGAGTCTATACTATTTTAAATTTTAATAATTTACGCTTTCAATCTTTGTGATTTAATGTAAATTTTATTTTGATTTTTATTATTTTCAATTTAACCGTTTAATTTTTACACTCTTATTTTAGTTTTACTTTAGCCAATTCATTTAAATTGAAGGTTAGAATTAATAATGAAAGTGAAATTTAAATATGAAGTTATAATTGTTCAAATTGAAAAACACCACTTACGAAATTAGATGTACAAAATTAAAATTCAAAAGAAACTATAGAATACCCCAACATTGCAACAAAATTAAAAACATGAAGTTTAAATTATTTAAATTAAAATTATAAAAATTAAATTGACACTTCCCTTAAACTATAGGGACTAATAATGTAATTTGTTATAAAATATTAATTTTATTGAAATAAATGGATAGATTCACAATTTTATATGAAATCAATTCATTCTTAATGTATGATCTATAAATTTAAACCAATTAAATTTATATTTTTTGTACTCTCATTTGGCATAAGCTAAAATGAGGTTTTTTTTATAGCTAAAATAGTTATAAAAAGACAAAATAAATTAAAAAACTAATAAGATAAAATATTATATTCAAACGGTAATCATTTTCTTTTTTATTTTACAAAAGTCAAAAAAATTAAAAAATCTCAACTCAAACGAAATTTTTTAACCCAAAATTAAAATAATTAAAAAACTAAAAAACCAACCACACGTAGCTTCCTCTTTGGGTGTCAAGAAAATGAAAGAAGAGTCTTTCAACAGGGAAAGGGGATATGTGGAAGTGTAATGGAATCTTTTTAAAGTCTCCTTTGACAATCTTCTGTTTTAGTTAAAAAGTTAAAAAATTATTATAAATTGTCACATCATTCTATTTATTTTTTTACGTATATTTTCGTAGAAATTTAAAAAATTATTAAATAATTTGTTCCCACACTAGACCTAAATATGTGATCTATAAATTTAAACCAATTAAATTCTATTTTTTTGTGGTCCCATTGTCACTCTGGCTTCCTGTTTAGGTGTCAAGAAAATGAAAGAAAAGTCTTTCAACAGGTAAATGGGATTTTATGTGGAAGTGTAATGTAATCTTTGTATGATCTATAAATTTAATTAAATTATATTGTTTGTGTTCAAATAGTCACTCTGACTTCCTCTCCGGGTGTCAAAGAAAATGAAAGAAAAGTCTTCCAACACGGAAATGGGATTTTTAATCGTTAGTTTATTAAGTCCTGATTTGGTTATTATTTTGGGATTAAAAAAATATAAAATGATAAAATAAGTTAAATAAATTAATAAGATAAAATATAATATTTAATTCATAATTATTACATTTTTTTTTCCACAAAAATCAAAAAAATTAAAAAATCCAAACCAAACGAGATTAAAAAAGTCTCAGCACAAAAAAATTAACTATATTAATTCATGCGGACGAGGCTTAAATTTTTGACTTTTTTTTAAGTCATTTCCTCTTTTATTTTTATTTTTGTATGTTTTTCTTTAAAAATTAAATAATTAAATTTTAACTTACCTTTTAAAATAGGTCTTTGTTCAGTTGGTGAGGATGACAGGGACACCCTTACTTTTTTAAATATCTTTTTCCAAATATCTTCGTCTGGAAGCAACTAAAGAACAAAGAGACGTAGGGACTCAATTGAAAAATGTGTTGATTAATGGATGGATAGGAGAACAAAAAGGACAGAAAATCTCAGGCGTAGGGACCACTTAGAAGATGAATGGATAAGAGAACAAAGATGGGTGTTATTGGGTGTTCTTGAATTACATAATATTTTAAAATATTATAATTAATAGAGAATGTAAAATTTATAATTTTATATTAGATGATTAAAAAATATAAAAAAATATAGTGGGGTATTTTGAGAAGTTGATAAAAAGTTAATTTTTTAACTTTTTGATCTTTATTTAGCAAAAAAGTTGGCTTCTTTGACTAAGGTCAAGTTTGACTACAAAGAAAAAAGTGCACTTATTTCATCTTTTTATCTTTTTTGGGTCACATCAATCGACATCTCCTCTCTACTTTTTCTACACATAATACAAAAAAAGTCAAAAAATACATTTATTTAGTCTTCCCAAACTAGGCCTAAAACAGTTGACTTTTCTGGCTAAGAAAATTAGAAGCTAAAAAACTGACCTTTTTAATCTCTTCTCATAGTGCCCCAGTATATAATGATTAATTTTGAAGTATAAATATATAATGCTTTAGGAATATTGAATAATTTTTCAGAAAGATGATAAAAAATGCTAAGAGTAGGGATCCACTTGCAAAATTGTGTTCATGAATCCGTAAGAGAATGCAGTCCACAAGTTTCAGCCGGTACACCACCGGCTATTAGCAGTCAACTGTCAAGCCGTGTGTTGATAAACGTAACCATCCTTGTCATCAAGAGAAAAATTATGTGGTGATGTTGAGGCATACGGTGTTTCAATTTTATATTTATTGATTAAAATTGTAAACTTTAATATTTTTTATTAAAATTTTGAGAAATAATTTGTCAAGTATTCTTTTGTCTGATATTGTTAATCTTTTTTACTATTTTAGGATGTTCTAAAATATTAGTCCTATTTGAAAAGTCTTTTAGTAAAATGTTAACTTTTAGTAAAAAATATTTAATTTTTCAAAGTTACTATTTAAATAACTAAAAATATATTAAAAATTAAAAAGTGACACGAATTATTGAAATAAGAACTCTAAATTTGAAGGGTAAATAACAGGGCAGTTGAGCATTTAAAAAACAATTACAACTTAATGAAAAAGTTTATTCATTTTACTAATTAAAATACAATACTTCTTTTTTTTATGATTTTGTAATTTTTTTGCTGTCCCATTCTGCAGCTATTTTTTTAAATTTAAATTTAAATGTAATAATTACATATCTCCTAAAGAAGTTAGAATTTTCAAAATTGACTATCAAAATGGGATGGAGGGAGTAATAAATAGTCTAGAGTAATATTTTAATATCATTAAATAATAAGAAAATTACATTTAAGTAGAGCAATGGTAAAAAAAATTACATTTTATAATGGTGCAATTCTCCCATCGACATAGTGTAAATTTATTTTTATGTTTGGTGCAACTCTTCTTATATGTCAAAATTGTACTAAAAAAATTCTCATTTATACACTTAGGCCTATTTTGAGATGATAGCTAAAAAAGTAATTTTTTAATTTTTTTATTTTTTTTAAAAAAAATATTTGAAAAATATGAGAGATAATTTAATTCAAAATAAATAAAAAATTGACATTTAACTTTTTTTTAACTTTTTCCAAAAGAGCCCTTATTTATAATTTCTCCTTAAATAGTGTCAAAAGTTCTTAAAAAAGGAACTATCTTATGTTTCCACAAATGACTATAATTTGTTAGCTTCTTTGTCCGTACTTCTTTTGCAAATTCCTAGGATCATTCAGAGTGCTGAATTGGTGGTCGCCCATTATCGTATAGGATCTGGAGATCCTGTTGTGCCTAAAGGCACAGCAGCCTACTGTTCTCTTGTGAAGTATCATCTCGAATCTCTTTTGATAATGTGAACCGTTCATATTATAATGTAAGTTGAATAGATTATCCATGCAAAAAATTAAGTTGATTGGATGTCTACAGCCCTATAACCAAAGCACATTTGTTTTTATAAAACTTAACGGTTAACATAACTTTCATAAATATTTAAAAACAATTAAGACCTAATCATGAGATTATAAATATCTGATTTATTTAGTTTTTTACATTAATAACATTCTTGACAAGCTCTACAATATGAACAGTTTAGATTATCGAAAAACATTTGAAATGAACTCCCATAAAGAGGCACAATAGGCTATTATGCCTCGAAGGCACAACAACACCCCAAGTCCCGTCGTATAATACTCCATTGCTTGGCCTTTTTTATTTTTTGAAAAATTATAAATGCACCTTAAATTTATTTAAAATATAAATTATTTTTTATGATTTTAAAAATTATATTTCATCTCTCAAAATTTTAAATTTCATAATAAATAGTTCATTTTATTAATAAATTAAAAAGTTAATTAATAATTTTTAATGATATCATAAATTTATTTTAATTAATAATTTAAATAATTTTATTATTGTATAAAAAAACAATTATGAATTTTATTTTTTCAATTAATTCTGTTAATTAAAATTTTTTGACAATAAAATATTTATAATTTTTTAAACTATAGGAGACAATTCTTATTTTAAGCAAACTTTAGAGATATATTTATAATTTATCCTTTTTTATTGAAAGATAAATAAAAATATTATATTTTTTATCCCTATAGTTTGATTTTACTTTACTCTTTATAATTTCAGTTGAAGTAGTTTTTTTTTTTTTTTTTTTTTTTTAAAACTCAGTTTAAATAGTTTAGTCTATATACTTTAAAACTAGTTCAAATTTGATCAATTCATCTAAATTGAAAGTTTAAATTTAATAATTTTAAAACACTTATCAAATTTCTAACCTTTTAATAAGTCAAAATGATATTATTAAAAAAAGGAAATAAGACATCGAAGCAACGCAACTTTGGTATAATCGACGGGAACTCGTCCCTTGAACACATGGACAGAATTCCCAATGGAGCAACGTTTGACTCCGACGTCAACAGTCTTCGTATACATGAAAAATCAGGAGATGTGTTACGAAGGAGTTATTTAGTGAAAAAATTTATGATTTTTAAATATTACTATTTATTATTTCTTTAAAGTATTTTTTTTTTTTTCCTAATAATCATTAATGTGTAATTCTCCCTTTCTTATAAAACTCAACGTAAAATTGGTAAACCTCATTATTTCAATCAATAAATAATAAATTAGAATATGGTATAAATTTGTTCTTAAACATTTTAAAAAATTATCAAATATTTACATATAAATATTATATAAAATATTTGATAATTTATTTAATATCCCAAACGTGCTCTGCAATATTTCTGCGTGAGGGGTGTATTTGGAGAAGGTAGTTTTCTCAGATGAATGACTTACTTACCAGTACCAGTAATATCATCAAAATAAAAAAAATAATAATAATAATGCCAAGGCAAAAGAATAAGATATTAATCCCCACTTGCTCCCAAAACCACGTGTTATACATATAACCTATCCACACACACAGACACACAACACATCCTCTCCTCTCCTCTCCTCACCACAAACCAGCTGTTCTCTCTCTCTATTCCGAAGTTATGGCACGTCACGTGACCTAATAATGTTATAATGGGTGACAGGAATGAAATTTATGAATTTATATTGGATGATTGAAAAATATAAGAAGACTGGTGCCGCAATAATTTTTCCACTCTCTCCCTCTTTCTTCCTTCCAGCTCACTGCAGCTGTCCAGCTTGGCTACTCGTCAATTGCCACGCTCACGTATGCGCTTATTTTATCTATATAAAGTCACTCCACTTCCCATATTAAATAAACTCCACTTTGCTGCTTCAAATATATCTGATCCACACATTTTGTGCCCCAAAAGCAAATTTAACTGCTTCTCATCACTCCACTCCAACTCTCATCCAAACACTTGAAACTATCATACTACAACTACTAGTACATAACCACTGATATTATTGTAGTATATGGATTTCAACAAAGAAACGAATGTGATTTCTTACTATTCTGACCCACTTCCTAGTGAGTCAGTTTTCTCGTCCAAAGCCGTCGGGGAATGTTCATCGGCGTCAGATATCGGCAGCAGTGGTGCTCGGCCAGCTTCTGTATCTGACGGCAGCAGTGGTGCTCGGCCAGCTTCTATCTGTTCTGACGACGAGGTTTTGTTGGCTTCAAGACATCCGAAGAAGAAAGGAGGGAGGAAGAAAGTGAGGGAGACTCGGCACCCAGTGTACCGAGGTGTGAGGTGGAGGAACTCCCACACGTGGGTCTGCGAAGTGCGCGAGCCCAATAAGAAGACGAGGATATGGCTTGGTACATTTCCAACGGCGGAAATGGCTGCGAGAGCTCACGACGTTGCGGCCATTGCTTTGAGAGGTCGGACGGCATGTGTGAATTTCGCTGACTCGGTTTGGAGGCTGCCCATTCCGGCTTCATTGGATCCCAAGGATATTCAGAAAGCAGCAGCGGAGGGTGCAGAAGCGTTTCGGCCAGCGTTGGAGGAGGACAACGATGTCTCGGGTGACGTGGCAAAGCCAGATGAGGAGGAGGAGGCGTCGGCGAATGCAACGACAATGCCGGAGAAAATGTTTTACATGGACGAGGAGGCGGTTTTCGGGATGCCGGGACTGCTTGCAAGCATGGCAGAAGGGTTGATGCTACCTCCTCCACCACACTCTGGGGGTGGAGATGGTGATGACGTGGAAGTTGATGCTGACGTGTCACTCTGGAGCTACTCAATTTAATATCTAACTTTGTTTTGGTTTTTCACCGGTCAGAGTGTGAGATATTTTTTCAAACTAGATATTTCTTAAAACAGTACTATTAATTTTCTGCAAGTAGGGAAATTATAAGTATATGAAAAAAAATATAAAGAAATGGGGAAAAGACAAAAACAGAGAGAGAGAGAGAGAGATTCTTTATAAGGCTACTTTTAATTTTTTTGTTGCAAGTACGGAAATGGCAAGTATATTGGGAAACAAATCGAAAAAGACAAAAAAAAGATGTGTGCTCTGATATAGTAAGTATAATATCATCCACAGAGATCTATGAGCGCAGTGTGTAGTGTGTAAAAGTAGTAAATAAATAAAATAGATATTTGTTATCATAAAGTGGAAGTGGTGGTTAAACAAACTTTTCGTCAGCACGAATGCCCAATTGGTCAATGCTCCAGTTAGGTAGTTGTCTTTGTCAAGTGAAGCTTGTTATATACATGCATATATATATATATATATATATATAAATTTAAAAACTTTCTTTTTTTTTCTTTAATCATTGTAAGCTATAAGGATTTTAATTTCTCATTCAACTCCCAAATGATTATGTGTCTCAATATACTCAAATCGTCAAATAATATAATAAAAATATCCACACATAATTATATGATTAGAATAAAAGAGTTTGCATGCACTTATCACAATAGCTCCACGTAAAAATCTCAAAATACAAAACTAAGACTACATTGGGTCAAGAACTCAAAGACAAATTTAAACTCAAATGGTCTTGTAACCTTTGCAATAGAGCCAGCATTAAAGTCCCACTCGAAATTGATCAAATTCCTTCCAAGTACAACACTAGATGTTTTTGGAATAAGACACCTATAACAGTTAACTACATTCTAGAAAGATACAAATTGCATTTATCTTTTTAACATTGTGAAATGTCCGAGCAAAACTTACCTGTCCACAAGTACGTCCGTCAAGAGCATTTTTGTATTTTGAACAGTAATACTGTGTTTGGTTGGAGAATTTGAGAAAAGATTTGAAAAGAAAAATAAAAAAGATAAGTAAAATGTGAATAAAATATACCTATATTTCACTTAGTTTCATATCCTTTTTCTTTCTCTTTCCAAATCTTCCAACCAAACAAAGCATAGGAGAATCGGTATCGACTATAATTCATATTTATGGGTGGAAGTTTGAAGCATTACAAAAACATTATTCTAATAAATTTCATAACAGTGGTCTCCACACTGCAATGTTACTTACTTAGCCCATGAATTATAATATGAAAGCGTGAGGTTCAATTTTCATTTTCTGATGCTTCAGTGGTCTCCGCATTGCAATGTTACTTAGCCCATGATATGTAATATAGAAGTGTGAGGTTCAATTATCATTTTCTGATGCTTCTGCTGCAACCTCCCGTTCAAGAATCTGGCTAGCTTGTTCAAAAGACAAGTTTTTGCATGAATGTGGAAAGCTTTGCAACATTCTCTTCACGAATATGAGGTGCAACCTTCTCTCAGTAGCCAGAAGCATCCATCATCTTTGTTAGGCTGTCCCTTCGTCTGTAAAAATACAAACTCAATTATACCATCACATGAATAGAGATAGAGAAGACAAGCCTATGAAAGTAACATCTATGCTTCAAAATTGTAGTATTTCAACATATGGTATAATCAAACAATAAATCCCTTCAAAGTTCAAAATATGCCCCAACATTGACCAAATATGAGCTTGAGCCCCTCTAAAGCTCAATACATTCACATTCACGTTTTGGCAGACTGGAGTGAAAGGTGCAGGATGAATAATCATGTATTTGAAGAAAACAAAAGGTCAAGGTTAATCCAATCCAAAATTACATATGTAAAATAAGTTATGATGTATGTATATATACATACCAGTTTTTGCATGTAAATATATATATATGTATTATATTTTTTAAGCAAAATAAAAAATATCTTACATCTTTAGATCAAAATAATTTTCAAGTAAAATGAATAGGGAATATATATATATATATATATATATATTTCACAATTCAAACGCAAAAGATTTATATTTTTAGCTTTTTAATATCAAGAAAAAAAAAAAAAAAAAAAAAAAAAAAAAAAAAAAAGACCCAGAGAAAGTCATATAACAAATATAAATATAAATAAATGAATAAATAAAAAGAGAAGAAAATCAGAGAAAGAAATTTCCAAGTGTTGCATCCAATGTGGAAAAAGCAAGGGACAGGTTCCTCTCTAGTCTGCAATCAGAATACATAGCCAACAAAGTTTCTAAACCTGTTCCATGGGTGGATATAAATTTTTTGTTCCAACCATAACCACCCCAACAAACACACATATCCAACCCATTCTAACCCGCATATTATGCAGGTTAATTTGAGCAAGCCAATTACAACCCAATAAAAAAATTTGACTTGTTTGGGTGGGTTCAACAAAATTATTAATGCGCGGTTCAAGGGTACGGGTTAGCATTGCCACCTCTACTTAAGACTTGCATGGATTTTGCAAATAATGCAAGTTGGTTGGCATCCATTTCTCACAAGTGCCTCCACTATAAGAAAAACCACTTGTGTCGGCGTTTATATACCAACATTTTTTAAAGCGCCACACATAAAGCGTCATGTTTTTTGACAAAAATTGTATAGATGGACCTTCAGCAACATTTAGCAAAGCACCACATGTTAAGTTGATGTCAGTGCCCCATCACATTGACTAGAGCGAACACGTGGAGTTGGTGAGAGATGTACCCATTGGCCTTGTTGACATGTGGTTTAAGGCATTATAAAGTTTAAAAAAAAAAAAAAAAGAAGTCATATACTTAATAACGCCCTCCCCAAATCTCTAACAGAATTCTCTTTCAGCCCAGCACCTAGGGTTTTGCAGAGTGATTGAAAATGGCAAACGATCTCTTATCACCACCAAACAAACTTTCCTTCAAGTCCTCTCTCTCTCTCTCTCTCTCTCTCTCTCTCCATCAATCGTCACAATCACCACCGACTTCTACCACTTCTCTCCTGAGCGAATACTACACAATGCTGCATAATTCGCCAAATTTGACCATTAATTGGTCCAATTGAGGGAAAACCTTGCTTGATGGTTGTGATTTCGAGCTTGTGATGGAGACGTTGAGGGATCTATAGATGAGAGATAATCGATAGTTACATCAAAACCCTAGCCACGATTGCCGGGAGGTTTGATTTCAATTTCTTTTTTTTCTCAGTTACTTGAATTCTAAAATTTCCTATTGATGTAGAGCGGAAAGGAAAGAGAAGAAATTTATCCATAATATGTTCTTTGATATCTAGCTCGCCATAAAAGCTTTGCTTTGTACTGGAAAGCAAGGAAAATATGGAAATGATAGTGTGCCTTGTGGTACGAAAAATGTAGATTTGATTTCTGTAACATGAAGAATGGGTGCCTATTTACAATCGGGTATTCAGCTAAGAATGCCATACATTTGTATTGATGTAGACACCTTATCATTAAAAAAATGAAAATATTGATGGTTGAGAATTCCATCCAAACCTTTACTTATTCCTTGGATGACAAGAAGCTTCTTTATCATTTCTGTTTTTCTACAAAGTGTTTTACAAATTTTCACCACTACCGATTTTGTCTGATATTTTCCATTCCATCTTGTTTTCCAGTGTAAGCAAGGCAGGAAGGAAGCTGAATTGTAATATGACTCTTATAGTAGTTACTTTTCTATGGTGATTTGCTTTAGTTTGCCGTGTTGGAGATTTAAACAAGCCATTCAAAACAACCTTAAGGTGTGTTTTTATTTAATCATAGTGTAGAAGTTTTGCCTTTGCTCAAATTAGCTGAGAGATGTCTTTCCTATATTGGATTAGTTAAGAACTTTGTCAATCAATTAAACACCTTGCTATTTTAAGCATGTTCCATGCCTTGCACCACATTATACCAGTTCCTGCCACAAAAGAGGAGGTAATGCCTTTTGGAGCCATGATATTATTCTAATTGCATTGAAGTACATCATGTTCTATCAAATCAAGATGCCCGTTAAAAATTATCTTAGATAGGGTGGTTTTGACTTCAATGGGGGTGCTTGTGGGGTGCTGGAATGTTATTTCCATTAACTTAAGCTTGTGCTATCTATGTATGTAATTGCTTAATAATATACCGTGAATCACTATATTGCAAATCTACATGAAAAATCAGTATGAGGGTCTGTTTGGACCAAAAATAACCGCCCTATCAGATGATGCCATGTGACACTGGTCATGCAAATAAATGGATGTACATGGTAGGGTAAGTAAATTTCTAGATTTGAAAAGTTTGATAAAACTACCTCTACAGAATTTTTTCAAGAAAAACCACCCAATAGCAGGCTGCCACATGGCAGTAGACTGAGTTACAGTGGGTAACATTATCAAGCCAAGAGGCCATTAGTAATTATCCCTACCTTTTAGAGGCATGAGGCTAGTGATGGTAGAATCATTTCCCAAGTCAAATGAGATCCCTAAAACATAGGGATAGTTTCCCTATAATGTATATCCTAAGAAGCACGGATATTTGTACGAAGGAACCGTGACATCTCCAACATCCATGTGACACGACTCTTTGGACACTCCAAAAAGCGTGTCCTACACTTCTTCAACGTGTCTTCACTCAAAAATCAAATTCATAACATCGGACACTTTAACGACACTTCACGGACACTTTGAAGACACTTCTTAAACCCTCCATACGTCCTATATGATGATTTGGTGGTGTTCTGGCAGTGCCTAGGTTTCATGATTGAAACTTCTTCATCTTTGAATATACATCTCTACAGGTTTGACACATTTTAAGGCAGATGAAACTTCAGAGCTTCATTTTTTCATGACTTGTCACACAAGTAAACAACCAAATCCAAGGGTTTCAGGTATTTCTTTGATGGTTGAGTCTATTTTCCCTCACTGGTGCACTACATTTTTTTCTTTTTAATCAGAAGTGAACAGTTGAAAATGCAATTGAACACCTTGCTATTTTAATGGTCCAACTTAAGAACAAGAAAAAAAGAAAGACGGACAAATTATATCTGCAATATTTGTAATTTATCCTTGATTTCAGTCCAAAGCTAATTGAAAAATAAAAAATATATAAAATGCTTTTGATATGGGTGTGTATTATGAGTGCAGAAAATGCTTGTTTGCTTCTCATCCCTAGTTACTACTCGCATAATGTTGAATTGAGAATTCTCAGTGTCATATTGGACCCTTCATGCTGTTGGCGGATCAATTGAGCTTTAAATATTACATTAAGATGATATATATTGCAATGAGGTTTAACAGTCTGCCCTGCTTGAGCATGGTGTATAGATTTAGTTATTTCCCACTTCACGTCCTCATTTATGCATTAAGTTTCTGGCAGCTAATGCTTTCACATGTTCTCACCACCACTGTTTTATTCACCTATATATATACTGCTGTATTACATCAGATAGCTATTAGGTAGATATAACAAATCCTCTCGTCTTATCACCTTATCAACACTGTTTGAAATTCAAAATTCTGTTGGTTAACAAACTCTTTAGTTATTAGGGTAAATTACACTGTCACCCCCTAAGATTTCTGTTTAATACAGATTTATCCCACGTTTGAAAAATTACATTCCTCTTCCTGAGGTTTGTAATCTCATTACAAATTGCTCTTTAGATTGCTGATGTCATGCTCTAAAATTTTTTAAGGGACCATTTTGCTCTTTTTCCTACAATTTCTTCTTCCTATCATCATGACTACATTCTACAACTTTTCATCATTAAATTCTACCTGAAAATATTCTTATTGAGTGATGATATATAAACATTAATTTTATATAAAATTTTCAAACACGATGATATAACTTAATAGTGATCTTTCACTTTAAAACAAAACACCCATAAACATGATTTATATTTACCAAAATCACTATTACAACATTTTAATGATTTTTTTTGTATAAATTTTTATATATGAATTGAATATTTCATTTTTATTCCCACCACCATCATTTTTCTTTCTTGTCTATTCACCCACATTTATTATAGTATTACCAAAAATCGTCATTCACATTTATAACAATATTACTGAATCTTTGTATTTTTGGATTTTTTTTTTTTTTTTGAGTGTATTTGGTGAATTTAAAAAAATTACAAAATATTATACTTCTTAAGCATATCTAGTTTAAGTGTATATAAAAAATAAAAAAATTGTTTAAAATATTAAAAAAATTCAGTAAAAATAAAAAGACACGAAAAATACAAAAAATAATTTAATTTTTTGTGGGTTAAACTAAAGAAAATGATTATTATTTTTCTTGAAATGACATACCAAAATATCAGCATTATTTTATTATTTTATATGTATAAATAGGGTTGCAAATGAACCGAACTGTTCGTGAACAAGCTCAGCTCAGTTCGTTACTCGAGTTCGCATAAGCTCAGCTCGTTTATCTTTATTTAAATTATATAACAAATATATTATTTATATATTAAATATATATATATAATAGTATAAATACATTATTTATATATTAAATAATATAAATAATATTTTTTATTTAAATAATATTTTAAAAAAATTATTGTGCCGAGTCGAGCCGAGCTCAAGTTTCATTAATATTAATGAGCCGAGTCGAGCTCAACCTCAATAAACAAGCTCGATAAATAAACGAGCCGAACTCAAGCTCAACAAAGCTCGGCTCGATTCGATTTGTTTGCAGCCCTATGTATAAAGGCTAAAGGGCAAATATGTCATTTTAATTTGACAAGGGGCTAAGTGTAATTTTTCAAACGTGAAGGGAGATCTGTATTAAACAGAAACCTCAGAGGGGTGTCAATGTAATTTACCCTAGTTATTATGTGTATAGTCTCCACCTGATACTTTTGCTTTGGAAAACATACATTCTTGAATGCAGATTACTTTTTTCTTTCATATCAACTAATGTAAATTATTCAGTACATGATGTTTGTGGACCCAATTGTAATGTTTGGAGTAATTTCAAACATTTGAATTGCCATTGCATTTAATTTTTTAGTAATCTTCAATTATTTATTGGGGCCTTATTCGGAATTGTAACAGTTATGTTTTAGCTTGATTTCTTTTATTTTCTTTTGGGCAGAGTTTTGCTTTCCTTTAATATCTCATAAGTATTTGCTCTAAGCAGTTTTTCCCTTTACTATCAACATGTGTAGGTTAAAGAATGGTTATCCAAATGATAACCAATATACCACCTTAATGGCTTGACAGTGGTTACCATTATCCATGTTTGCCCTATTTTTTCATCATAAAAATCATAATTTACTATCTTTTTTTAAATATCCTTAACTCTGTTGGTCTTTGTTTTAAACTGTTGCTTTGGCCTTCACGGACTAACTCATGTTGGGAGTGGAGTCTTTGTTTAAAGAATGCTTTGAGTTTGTGAGCAAAATTTATTATTAGGAAGTCCTTTCAGGAAAGTTTGGCACCTTCTTTGCATCATTGTACTTGCTGCCAAATAGGGTGTCTTTTATGCGATTAGTGGTGGGTGTCCATGGCATCATGACCAAACCATTTAACATCATGTTTCTTGATGTATAATAATGTACTTTCTCAGGAAATAAATTAACATTTTTCGTGTGTTTGGAATTCTATGTTTGCTATGGCTGGGGTCCTTACAGAGGAGAGAGAACAAGGATCAAAAAGTGCAATAGTTTTCTCTGGCGGCCTATTGCCACAAGTTTTATTTGTTACTTTGAATGTTTACTAATTGTTTTTTAATTACTGTTTATAATGTGTTATTAGCCAAATTTGAACTTTTCTATTATATTTATGGCTTTTATTTTTTATTTATTTATTTATTTTTATTTTTTTAAATAAGGTTAGATTGTATGGTTTTGGCTGTGAATTTACTTTTGATGGTTGGTAAATTGCTGAAATTTTTATGTTGTTAGAATGCTACAATTTGGTTATGAGTAGAATTTAAATAAACAATTTGTTGAATGAATTTAAAATGCAAATTTGTTTTAGGAAATTTGTATGAATTTTAAGATTATTTGAAAACTAATGTAGTGATGTGTGTGGGATGCTGCCCCGGGGTAAACCCTTGGGCCCAACAGTTCACCCTCTCGTCTTGTTTACAAATGTGCAATGTGAACGAATTGAGGATCCAAGTTCAACAATAACATAGAAAACCCACTATTCTAACAAAACGCCAAACAAAAACCGTATCACTAGACCTGAAGTTGCCACCTAATCGTTTTGGAAAAACTAGAAACCCTGACTTCGAACAATATAGGCCCTGGCTTAGCTAGAAAACTAGTATGGAAGTTTAGGTATGAGAAGAAAATCATGAATTGAGCACCTCCAGCTCACCCGATCTATAGCGATCCCGGTTTCCCTTTTCTTTAATTGTTGTATCCGGACTTAGGTTCCGTGGAGTTGGTTGTTGTGTATAGCTTATTCACATCCTTTCTTACTTTGTATCTGAGTTATAGGATGTGTTGGGCAGGTTTGTTACAGGTTGGTTAAGGTTTAGAAACCAAAACTAGTTGCCTAGATTTTGACCTGTCCGCTCGAGCGGGAAGTTTGACGCTCGAGCGGGGATCCTTTTGTTGCTTGTCCGCTCGGGCGGGGGTTTTGGCGCTCGAGCGGGAAAAACACCCATCCAGTATCTCCTCTGTAGTGTTGTACGCTCGAGCGGCGGTTGTGACGCTCGAGCGGGAGTGTGTGAGTGCCGCTCGAGCAGGGAGTTGGACGCTCGAGCGGGAGACCTGTTTGCAAAAGTGCTGGGACTGTGCATCCACCGCTCGAGCAGGAGTTTGACTGCTCGAGCGGGAGTCTGTGAGTGACGCTCGAGCGGGAGTTTGGCCGCTCGAGCGGGGCAACTGGGTTAAAGCTCTGTGTTTTGACTTTTTAAATCACTTTTTTTCACTTCCCTTCTCTCTCTTACTTTTCCAAAAACACCATTGTTGAGCTCCTCACTCTAGAGCTCTACCTTATCTCTAGGTATTGATCTAGTATGAGTGATTTCCTCACCTTTGGCCTTTACAAAAAAAGTTGTTGATCGTCGAGGGCTATCTTTTGATCCGAAAAGTTCGTGGTTTGGAGCATTTTCGTTTCTATCATCTTCTTGGTTGGGTGTCATTCTTTGAGGTAGGGATAACCTACTCCTCACTATGGGTTTTGTCTTTAAATTTTAGCATTTTGAGATGTTGGGGTTGGGTTGGTAATGTTGTGAAAGTTTGAGGCTTTTGTGTAAATTTACAAAAGTTGGGGTTTTAGCTATATAAAACCTAGATGCATGTTTGGCATGAAAAAGTGAAATTAATGTTAAAACATTAATGAAAATGAAGCCTAAGGATTGTAATGTTAATTATGAAAAATGCCCTAATTACATTGGTTAATTAATTCGCATAATTAATTATGAGGAATGAGAAATTGATTTGGAAATGTATGGAATTAAAGGGTGTAGTTGGATTATTTATCACTCACCTGGTTGAAATGTTGATTATATATCCATTGTTGCATTTATTTTCTGTATAGAAATAACTACTTTGGGCTATCGGTGGAGGATAGTCTTGATTGTTGTAGACAATGCATGATGATTAAGCAAACTGAAAATAATCACTGAAATGTGTCATTGAGTATGACGGTTGAAAGAATACATTAAATTTATGTGTTGTGTGATGATGTGTATAATTATTGCTTATATGCATTGTGTCGTGTTGGAGGAGATAGGGGATGTACTCCACGGTTTAGGGGATGATAGGGGATGGACCTCTAAACCGGATGTTGTTGGGAGAAGATAAGGGATGGACTCCATAGATAGAGCTCATATGCTTATCTATTAATGTGTTGACATAGCTCATATGCTTGTCTTTGGAAGTGTGATAGTGCTCTTATGCATATCTATGGTAGTGATGATATAGTTTGTATGCTTATCTGTTGATGTGTTGATATAGCTAGTACGCTTATCTAATATGAATTGGGAAGAAGTTTAATATGAGTTACTGTCTCATATAAGTTGTTTGGTCAGGTTCTGAGCCATGGTTATAAATTGAGAATTGAAAAGAATTGGAAAATGGATTGTAACATGCACTTGTATGTCATGAAACCGTAAAGTGTGATAAGGGAAAGTATCAGTATTGGCCATCTATCAACTGCTAATCTTTTAGTCATTGTTCATATTTGGTTTAGTGTATTTCTACTGGGCTGTGGCTCACCCTATATGGGAATATCATTTTCAGGTACAGGTAGCATGCCACCTCCAAGGACGTAGCTTGGGAGGCTAGAGGCGGGCAGACTTTTGTTGTTTAGTTTCTTTGATGTATTATATGTATATTCAAGCCAAGAGCTTAATATGTAAATGAGTTAGCACTCTTTTGTTGTAACAAAGTATTAACTTGGAAAACTGTGAGCCTTTAGGGCATTTGCTTTTGTCGTTAACATGTAATACTTTTTGGCAATAGAACTCTGATGAATAGAAGAATGTGGAGCTTTTATATATCAATGCATGTCTATATTGATGGGTTTAATGATATTATTTTGAGGGCGTTACACGATCCAAAGATCAGCATCTACTAATTCTTGATATGAGACTCATTGCCAAAATATGTTCATAGTCAGATTTAAAACTAACTTCAATATGCGAGGCAAACAACAAGTCGTTCCAACTTCAATTGAGTTGAAAGAGTTTGTTTTGAAAATGAGAAAAAGATAACACTCTCAACATAAAGTACGAAAGCAATCTCAATTTAGTCAAAACAACTTTCAAACAAGAGGCAAAGATGTAGATATATCATGTAAGCACGTGGTCTCATGATAGTATGCTATCTACAAAGAAATTAAAGGAAAAACATGCAAGATTCAAAGGGAAGAGATCACACCAAAGCATTCCTTAGCACCAAGCCAAAAGAAAAAGGATTAGAAATAGAAAAAGATGCATGATACTAGATGCGTAAATCGAGTAATGCAAGAAAACTCATAATATGAAAGTCTATAGGCCCGGTCAACGTTTTCAAAGGCATTCCTAGGGCACGCATCAAGACGCGCATTAGTGTGATGCGTTCCAAAAACGCATCGAGGCATGCTTTTTTGAGCGCAACACCAACAAGGCGTAAGCATCTCTCGATGAAGCATAAGCATCAATCAATGCGCATACTACACTTTTCTCGCATAATCATCAAACGCATACACTTTTTGTAATGAGATTAAAATAATAGTAATAATAATTTTAATCTTACCTCTCTCGTACGCAACTCTAAGTAATATAGAAATAGGAAACCCAGCCAAACCAAATCAAATCATATCATATAAGTTGAACAAAGGCAAAGATGATTGAGCTTCTCTCTTCAAACGACTTTGAAAGAGACGACCAATCTTCTTCGCTTTACCTTCGATTGAAACTGAAACGACTAAGGTTCTCCGACGCCGACTTCAACTAAGAAACATTTGACATTCAGGTTTGGCCTCTGGTTTCTCTCGTTCTCTCTCTGGTTCTCTTTTTCTTTTTCTTTTTTTTTTTGTTTTTTTTTTTACTGACGAAAGTCAGTTATTAGTTGTTAGATTAGAAGCCATGGGAGTAAACCTCCCCACCCCAGCAAAGCATCAAGTGCTTGTCTCCTAATTCAACTCCCCCTAAAGTCTCTCTCTAGTTCTCTATTTCTGGTTTTTTGCTCTCATTCTCTGTTTCAATCGATTTTCTCTCTCTATATTGATTGGTCTCTCTATGAGTGTCTTTGACTGCCTCTTCATTTTCTGCTGGTGATGAGCATCTCCAAAAGAAATTATTAAATGACTTTTATTGGTTTTTTTTAAGATGATGTAGAAGCATTAATTAAATGAAGAGGGCGTATTATTAAATGACTTCTCTATTCATTTTGATGGATCAATCTAGAAGCATTACTTAAATGGCTTTTATTATTTTTTTACATGAACTTCTCTATCTGTTTTCGTGGAGCTGTCCAGAAGTACTTATTAATAAGTATTTATTGATTTTTTATTTGAAGTTGTCTCTATTTTGGTGGGTCTCTCTAACGCCCTCTCTTTGTTGACCATGTAACCTTCAATCATCTAGATAACAAAATAGAGCAAGACACATTTGTCCTACGAGGACATTTCAACGGTAGAGATGATTTCAAAGGACAAGATCCTACAGCCTTACAAGGAAGTGGGGGTTTTGAATTCTAAATAGGCATTTGTTCTATATGGCGTATTGTTTGGACAATTAAGATGATGTAGTTTTAACAAAATAGAGGGCTGAGATGATCTAGGGCACATCTATTATGTTTTCAAATGCCTCTTTCAAAATTTGAATCTGCTTTCCCTTCTCTAAACCTTTCAATTTGTTGTATGTATTTTCATCTATCTTCTTCTTCTTCTTCTTCCTCTTCTTCTTCTTCTTCTTTCTATTTATTTAATTTTTTGTGAAGGAATGGTGCTAGTGCTATGAAGGTTTGATCGCAAACCCTAATTTATCTCTCTATGGGCTTTCAACAAACACCTAGAGTGCCTCAATAGGAAAATGTCACAAATCAAACAAAACCCACAAATAAAAAATTAGAGATGAGTGAAGGGATCAAATCTAAAAAAATTAAATAACCAAAATCCCAGGAAAAAACAAAAACAAAAAACTTAGAGGAGGATGGAAAGGAGGGTGGAGAGATAATGGGGTGGGTAGAGACAGAGAAGTGGATCTCATAATGTCTAGGAACTTACTTCGCTGCTTCCCTCCCCGACGACAATGGTTGTTGCTTCCCTCACCATTGTCGACCACCAATGATTCCTCCCATGGAAGAGACTAAAAGCCATAGAAGTTCAAGTAACCAAGCTTTCTCTCTCTAAAAGTTTATTCGAACATATCCACTATCACGACAGCACCGCTGAGAGGGGGACAATGCTAATTTCTGCCATCAGGCTTTTGTGCCCTCCTCTAGCTCTAATCTACACGGCTCTGAGGTGGATGGCTAAATCCTCACCTTTTTTTTCCCTTTTGTTATTGTTCCATAATTTTTGCATGTTTACCATGTTGGGTTTGTTTTTTGGGGAAGAGGGTGTGAGAATGAAAAAAAAAAATAAATAAATAAATAAATAAAAGAAGGAATTGAAGCCCCTACTCTGCAACCTCTCAGCAGATTTCAAATCCTTTGCATGATTTCTACCAGTTGACTTTGTACATCAAATCAGATCACCAAATTAATTTTTAATTTTTTAGAAAAACTTTCTCAAACAAGTTTCTCAAAACCAAACCAAACCAAACATGGCCTAGGATTTATTTGGGTTTTGATATGATAATATATCGGTGTAAATGTGATATGATCTGATGTACATATATATAATCTGAAAAGGATTTGAAGTTCCAAAGCCCCTCCTCCACAACAAAGCATAGTACTTTATAAAGAAACCCAGGAAATATTTTCTTTTTTTTTTCTTTTTTTTTTTTAAAATCACCGCACGAACTATTCTTTGGTTACCATAGTTTAATCTAAATAATTTTTATTAGATGTAGTTTCTACAAAATTATTCTATAGACTATTTACTAAAATATTCTTTGGCTATTTACTTTAAAATAAAACATCCACAAAGATGACATTTGTTTACCAAAATGGCATCGTCACATTATTTCTATGATAAAAATAAAATAAATATTAAAAAAAAAAAACGATAGTGGGTTTCTTTAATTTCTATGATTTTATTGATTCTATTATGCTATTTTGATTTACTTTGGTTCTTAGCACCCAATGGTTTTTTGTTGGTTTCATATACTTTGTGTGAATTACTGAACCTCAGACAAATCTAATTGTTTGGAATTTATATCAAGATTAGATTTTAGATACAATGTGGAAAAAATTATAAATTGATCACATCAAATCAAAGTAAAAAATTTAAATACTTGAAAAAAGTGAGGGACAAACCCCCTAACCTATTGGGCAAGAGTCTTTGTATATCTCATTAGAAGATTATAAGTATGATTCTCTTCACTTACTAATTGGTTGTTTATTATTATATTTATTTGGGGTTTTCCTTATTGCGTCATTGTTGGGTTTGTACTATGTAATATATTTGTAACAATGTGTTCACAACCCACCTGTAAGAAATTCAATGTATAAAAAAAAAAGTAGTGAATTGTATTATTGATTGATATAATGTTATTTCTATTACAATGATTCATGATTCCTATATATAGAAGAGGGTGAGTGTGTAGTAGGTAAGGAGTAGGTGAAGTGGAGGTGGTAGTGGTGTAGTGGGTTAGGTTTAGTGGAGTAGGTGAGGTGGTAGTGGTGTAGTGGGTTAGGTTTAGTGGAGTAGGTTTAAGTGGGTGAAGTAGGTGGAGAGTAGGTGGATTTTAACAGCCCCCCGCAAACTCAAGGGGGATAGGAACTAACCAACTTGAGTTTGGAGTGAGTAACAAAACAAGAAAATACATAAAAATAAAAGAGGATAGGAGACACTGTATGGTCGTGTCAGACCGATGGTGAAGACACTGTATGGTGGTGTCATAACGTTGTAGAGGACACTGTATGGGGGTGTCATAACGTTGTAGAGGACACTGTATGGTGGTGTCATAACGGTGTAGAGGACACTGGATGGCGGTGTCAGACCGATGTAGAAGACAGTTTATGGGGTCATGTCGGACCGTTGTAGCAGACAATGTTCTGGCAGTTGTTGTGACAGTTTACGGAGTCTTGCTGGACCCTTGTAGAAACTAACCGGAATCAATGTCGGGACAGTTTACAGAGTCTTGTCGGACCCATGAAGGAGCTAACCGGAATTATTGTCGGGACAGTTTATAGAGTCTTATCGGACCCTTAAAAAATACACTGTATGATGGTGTATATAGGCTGCCCAAATATATATATATATGGATATATATAGTGAGCCCTCAAAAGTCGCGCCCTCAAAAGGCGCGCCCACTTCATCAAAAGGCGTGCCCGACAGAAAGCGTCGAGCCATCAAAAGGTGAGCCGGAGACGCGGCGAGGCACGTGAGCGACAGAGCGGCGTGTCGGCCGCGTCGTCAGTGTCAATATAAACCAATGCGGAGGCGGAGGAAACCAAACCAGACTGAAACCTCTGAACTTGTTATTCTGAAACAATCTGTAAATACTCTGTATCCAACCCTTCTCGGAAACACTCAGCAACCCAAAAAACATGGCCTCTTCTTCCCGTTCAGCTACCCAGAATATGGCCTCTTCATCCCGTGGTCTACTCACTCTCTTTCCCGACCTCAATGAGTCAACAAGAGAGAGAACTGGTGCGGTGGCCAGTGAATCTCAACTAAACACCTCTGTGTTTGCTCCGTTGAACTTTCCGATGCGGTCGGTGGAGCAAAAAATGGCGGTGCAAACTGATATTGAGGCCAATCAGTATACTCTGAAGTCATGTGTGGAAACCATGACTGCGGTCACAAACTTGTCGCACCGGCTGCAGAGCAGGACAAATGAGGTGCAACAGTTAAACTCCCAGCTGGCTCTGCTCCAACGCATGTATAAGGATGCGCGAGCAGAGATAAGTGTGCTAAAGGCAGAAAACAAGGAGCTGAAGCGGAAGGCCACCGTTATGTTCCGATTTGGAGGTCCGCCATATGCTGCAGTGGAGGAGCAGGGAGTAGTGATCGTGCCCGGTGGAGTGGGAAGTATGGAGGCAGCGCCGGTAAGGGACACCCAAGAGAAAAGCAAGAAGAAGAGACAAGCGGCAGAGTAGAGAAGAAAAATCCCACCTGTGGATGTGGTTGTTTGTTGTTTTGTTTTGTGGTTTTTTTTTTTTTTTTTTTTTGTGTGTGTGTGTGTAAAATGTGATCGGGGTTGATCCCGGAGATGAATAAAATATGAGTGTTGTGCAAATTTGTAAATGGTTGTTGTTGTTGTTGTTTTTTTTTTTTTTTTTTTTTTTTTTTTTTAAAGATGGGGGAACACGCCCATGTGATAATAATAAAAATAATAAGAATGATAATGAGAATTTGCTCATTGTCCAGCAAAGTGATGGGAGATAGGAGGAGAGAGAGTGTGTTTGAGTAATATATTATAATAAAAAAAAGATATATATAGATATATATGGGGCAGTGGAGAAGATGGGTTTTAAAAAATAAAAAAGGGGCATGGTGGGTATGTGAAAGATGTTGGTTTGGTGGGAGAGATGATTATGTTTTTAAAAAAGACACTACCATCGTAGTGGAGCATCTCTGCTGTGCTACCCATCATCAGTCTCACACAACAAAGGATGAGAGAGAAAGAGCAGAAAGCTGTGCTGGAGGAGCAGAAAAACTATCTGGCTGGGCCTGAGTTGAAGGTGCAGATGATGCAGTTGAGGCCGCACCTGATGCCCCACCTGATGCCTTGTTCTTAGATAACATGATGACAACAAAACTATTTTTCAGCAACTTTGTTTTCCTCCAATGTTGGCGAATCCTTGAGAACTTTACCCTGATGGATAAGCATCTGCTGTGCATTTTAGAGGTGGACAATGGAATTCTGGAGGGAAATGTGACAGTGGATCAGAGCCAATCAAGAATGCAACATATCTTTCTGAATATCCACAGAAAATGAGAGTGTTGGAGGGGTTGATGAAAGGGATGAAGACACCAGTCTTCTATCTGAACATCACAAGAATGTCAGATTATCGCAAGGATGCACACCCATCAATTTACAGGAAGCTGAACTTCACGGAGGAGGAGAGACGATCACCATTGAGATTCCAAGATTGCAGCCATTGGTGCCTTCCTGGTGTACCTGACACGTGGAATGAACTCCTATATGTTCAACTCTGGACAAGATATATTAAGGAGCAACAACAACAACAACAACACTGAGAACAGCAGCAGAAAAGATTGTCAAGTGGGAAGGTCCCTAGAGGGGGCCATGAATATATTGATGTAGTCAATTACAAAGGTACTGGAAGCTCTGAGCGTTTGATCATTCTGAAACACGTTTGAAGAAGCTGTCATGGAAGAAGAAATTAGGAAATTTGGGTTTGTCCGGCGGGCGGCCAAGGCGAGATTGCTGCCCGCCGGTGAAACGAAATTGCTAGGTTCTTAACCTAGCTCTGATACCATGTAAGAAATTCAATGTATAAAAAAAGAAGTAGTGAATTGTATTATTGATTGATATAATGTTATTTCTATTACAATGATTCATGATTCCTATATATAGAAGAGGGTGAGTGTGTAGTAGGTAAGGAGTAGGTGAAGTGGAGGTGGTAGTGGTGTAGTGGGTTAGGTTTAGTGGAGTAGGTGAGGTGGTAGTGGTGTAGTGGGTTAGGTTTAGTGGAGTAGGTTTAAGTGGGTGAAGTAGGTGGAGAGTAGGTGGATTTTAACACCACCATTAATCTTATAGATTTAAATGAGTATCTAAATAAAGTTTGGTCCTGTGTAATATAGAATCTATGTTGTGACATTAATGTTTAGATCATAGATGTTGTAATCACGTCTTTATAAAGAATAATTTTTTTTTATGGGATACGATAAATGATCATCTCTAATCTAATTGCCTTCATTGTTCTTTGTTTTGCTATTTTATACAGGACTTCTTTGGCATTCTATTCAAGATTTTGCTTAGGTTGGAAAAATGAGGCACAAGAACTTGAGGTGCGGAAAAAGTGGTGCTGGGTATGAGGTGAGGAAAAGCCGTAAATTTCATGTAATGATTTTTTAAAATGGTTTAGATTTTAGAAACCCATCTTCATGTAATGATTTTTCTGAAATGGGTGAGATTTAAATGTGTTTATGAATGGTTTTGATTTCTAAAAAAAATATTAAAATGATAAATGAACCAGCACAATTATTGAAATGAGTTCCTGAATGGGTTTCTAAAACCAATCTTCATATCTTCATTTTGTTTAATTCAATTTCTCTATTTAACTGCTTTGTTTATATCATTTAGAGCATTATTATGTTTTTCTCACTCTTCGTTAAATTGTTTTGTTTCTGTACTTAATTATGTTTAATTCAGTTTCATTTTCTTTCGTGTTTTTGTTGTGGTAAGTATCTTTTATAAGCATTTGGTTGTAATCTTTGTTTTAAAAAAAAAAAATAGTCTAGTTAATTTTATTTAATGAACCTTGGGTTTAAATTTAGTTAGATTTGCCCATTAACATTGATTTCAAGTTTCATTCTTTTTATGTTGCCTACTAATTGTTAGACATAATGTTTCAACTAGAAAATGAGGTGTGCATTATCACAGGGGTGGGAACCCAAAGAAGCATGATCATCCAAAAATAGATACTCCACCACCTAAGGTACGCTTTAATTGTTTTAGATTTCATATTACTACTTATTTAGAAATTTGAATTTAATTTTGTTTGGTTTTACAATCTTCACAAATTCTTCTTCATTATAACAGAACTCTCTTAGTATCAATGGCAAGAGGAGGTAGTGCAAGGGTGATAGAGAGACCTTCAAAAACTTCCTCTCAAGCCTTCACTGGAGATCTTGATCCTTCCAAACTTGGCCTCAAATGCTGTGTAGAGAGGATTAGTCTTTTAGAAGTATTTTAGCACAATTTTGGCACTATGAGAGAGAAAATTCTTGGATCCCTTTTCTCAAAGGCTTAGGGGGGGATATATAGGCTTAGAGAGGGAGGGTATGAGTCATCAGATGCTGCTGGGGGTACCACTGTGAAAACAGCTGTCAGTCGAAAAATACCTACAGCCGCACAAATCAACCTACGGCCGCAAGTATCAACTTGCATCCGCAAGTCCCTGGAGAATCGGGAGCTTGTGGCCGTTGGTGCTAACATGTGGCCACAAGTTCTACTAGGCTAGTAGTCTGTTTGTACATATAATCCTTCCTTCTTCACAATTAGACCCAGTCTTTAGTGTTGTTTTTGAAAAAAACTAGATTTCTTGATTTGTAGAGGAAAACTTGGATTCGTCAGATATGTGAAGCAGCAGTTTTTTAAAACACTTTCTTTTTTTTTAATTAGGTTTTTGGGTCAAGAAAATGTTTGGGCTAAAAGAAGGGTTTGGGTTCAAGATCTCACCACTTTAACAGAGGCTTTGAGAAGGTATGATCATCCATTTTTTTTTTCATAATTGTGGGTATCTATATTATGCTTGGCACGTGGCGAGCCCTACGGGCATCACGCCATCACCATCACACATCCACGTGGCAGACCCTTGAGGCGCCATGATGAGTTAGAGTCCTAAGCGAGAGCATGCACACCACCAAGTATGAAAACAAAGCCACAACTCACTTTGATAGAGCTGGCTCACCTAGAGCTCTCCATGGCCCTTCATAACCCAAGAAATATATTCTCTACCCACCCACCCACCCACCCAGCTCCATAGCAACATAGTTGGACTCTTGGCTCACCTATGTTCAGTTCACCTATATTTACTTAGCTGCTCAGGATAAGCCCTTGGCTCACCCATGCACTCACCCTCCTGGCTACCTAGGTTGGAAGCAAGACCTAGGCACTCCCGCTTGGGATCATTAGAGGATTGTGGATTGGAGGCTAAGACCTTCAAATCGTCAAGGTCGTGTACATGTCTCCCTGCAGTGACATCTCTCCCTTTGACCTGGCTTAAAGAAAGGGACATTGACCTTACACTTACGTTTGATGCACATATGATACGTCTCTCAAGATATCACACCTACAGATGCAACTCCTATAATGCAACCTTCTTAATGACCTGAATCAAAGGACACAGCTAGTAGGGCTGATATCACCCTCTTGTCGGGTCAAGGAGAACTCGCCACCTGTTTTAAGGTTGCTTAGGCTCCTATACTCCTCCTGGAGTCTATATAACGACATCATAAGTGCAGTCACAATAACACAACAAGAGCAACAAGAATTCACATAACATACACCAAGCGTTCAAGGTCTCTCACTGCCACCCCTTTTCTCTCTAAGCTCGCCTTGGTCTTCTCCTCTTCCACCTCCAGTGATCTCAAGCTACTGAAATGCCTACCATCTTCCCAAAGGTCAACGACCGATCACCTCTAATCTCTATCACCCACATTATACTCCACTGGGGAAGAGTGGTGCCCACTTCACATGGCACCCAAAAAGAACACCAGAACCGACACGACGACATCCCAAGGTGGCGGTAGGGAGACTCTGGTGGAGACCTCAAAACAAAACCTCGATAGCTTTCTGGACGAACAATCCTCTCAACCGGCCATAGTGGAACAACTTTGTGCATTGGTTGAGAGCGTCACCTCTCTCCAACAGAACTAACTCTTGATGGATGCCTTACTAGCCTTACAAAGGGCACCCACTCTTATATCATCATCTAACCCCTTTCATCATCACAGAATGGCGTTCAGCCATTAGCTCAAAATAGCTCAGAGGCTAACCCCGCTCCTCAAAACAACTTGCAAAACCAAGCAGGAGGATAGACAACAACTCCACACCCTCCATCGGCTCCAAGCCAAGCACCCTCGCCACAAGTCGGTTTGGCTGGCAGAATTTCTGCCGCAGTGGCTTCAACTTGCTCTCCGGCTCTCCCTCTAAACCAAGTTCCTTCAATCTAACCCTTGACATTGGACGTAGTGAAAGAACACATACACAACCTACTTCAGACAAACAAATGTCATATCCCTACCTCTCCAGAACTGGACCTCCGTCCCCCTTACCCTATTCATATCGCAAGTCTCCTATATTCGGCAGGGTACACTGTACCAAAGTATGTCTGTTTTGACGAACGAAAAGGGAATGCTAGGGAACACATTTCACACTTTCTCGACACCCTTGGTGCACACCGAGAAGATCAAAACCTCCACATGAGAGAGTTCTCCAAGTCTTTCATAGATCGGGCGTTCTCATGGTGTGCTAACCTCATTGCTGGCTCTATCTCTTCATGGGAGGACTTGGTAAAAAAGTTCTATATCAAGTTCTTTTATATCAAAGAAAGGCTAACCACCCTTTATCTTATGAGGGAAACACGAATTGGGGAGGACATCATTGTTTATGTTTGCCACTTCAGGGAAAAACAATGGACATTCAAGACCTGTTGGAAGAACATCAACTGGTGTCAATGTGCATCGAAGGAATGCTTACGACTTACAAGCTCCACTTGGTAAACCACCACTTCCCTGACTTTTCTACCTTATGCGTTGCAGCTCGAAACACAAGTGAAATAGTAAGATCGGGGGTGCGAAGGGAAGCTCCACAACCTCCTTCATGGCGAGCAACGGCACCTCCACCTTCCTCGTGGAGGCCTAACCGATGCAACCACGCCGTATATGCAACGGAAGGTTCCTCTGGAGGAAGAACAAATCTCCAAGGTGCCGTTTGGTAACACTTACGTTTTCAGTTTTCTGTTTATATTTACAAAAATTTAAAAAACTCAAATAAAAACTTGTTTGGTAAATTTTTAATTTACAAATCAGTGGTCTCAGTTTATAAATTTAGCTAAAAAATGTAAACTCAAAAAATGTGTTTCCGTTTTGAGTTTTGAGTTTTTTTTTTTTTACCACCCAACACTAACCACCACCCACCACTATTTTCCACCACCGTCTTCCTCCGCCACCACCTACAACCCATCCCCCACGACCCACCTGCCACCCACTCGCCACCATCACCATCACCACCACCACCACCACCCACCACCCACCACCCACTTGCCATCTACCTGCCGCCACCCACCACTACCATCCACCGTCCACCGCCACCACCCGCCACCTACCCGCCACCACCACTCACCACCCACCTGCCACCACCATCCACCACCCGCCGCTACTAGCCATCCACCACCACTAGCCACCTGCCACCTACCCGCTGCCACCACCACCACTACCACCACCACCACTCACCCACCCGCCACCCACCTGCCACCGCCACCCACCTGCCACCACCACCCACTCGCTACCACCCACCACCCGCCACCATTACCCACGCACCCACCCACCACCATCACCACCCGCCACCTACCCGCCACCACCACCACCACCCGCCATCCGCCACCCACCACCCGCCGCCACCACCACCACCACCCACTCGCTACCACCCACCACCCACCATCACCACTCGCCACCGTCACCCACCCACCCACCATCACCACCCGCCACCACCACCCGCTACCCGCCACTCCACCTGCCACCACCACCCACCACCCACTACCACCACCATCAGCACCACCACCCACTCGCTACCACCCACCACCGTCACCCATCCACCCGCCACCACCCACCATCACTTGCCATCCGCCACCCACCTACTACCACCACCCATCACCCGCTGCCACCACCACCACCACTACCAACTCGCTACCACCCGCCACTGTCACCCACCCACCCACCACCACCACCACTACCACCCGCTATCCACCACCCACCGTCAGCACTTTCCACCACCGTCTTCCGCCGCCACTTGCCACCACTTGCCATTTCTCACTATTTTTTATATTTTTAAATTTTTTAAAACATTTTGTCAATTACCAAACGCGTTTGTAGTTTATGTTTTCCTAAAAATAAACAAAAACCAGTTTATAAAATATTTGTAAATATAAACTGAAAACGTAAACGTTACCAAACAGACTCCAAGCAAAAAAGAGAAAATTTGATCAAGTTCCCCCACCGCTGCTTGTTCCAGTAGACGAGGCACACGCACTCTTCAACGCTTGGGTAGAAAATGGAAAAGATCACCTCCATGAGCCAAGGACACCTGTCACCAAAAAGGATCAAGCGCGAGCAGATCACTGAATGTTGAGTGCTCAGATCCCTAGTTCGAAAGATGATGGCTAACGATGCTTTGGAGCTACCTCGTCGCCAGACAGAGGATGTCTTGAAAGATCCTCTCCCCTGTCACAAAGACAACGGTAAGATAGTTATGATGCTTTCACATTATGACGAGATAAAATAACCAATGGTGTGTGAGTTCTCTAAGCTCGCAGCTCCCACTTGTTCAGACTTCAGGACTAGGCGTACGATAGCGCTCAAGAAATCGGCAAAGTTCAAGTGGTTCTTCGACCAATTCAGCTTGTCTAAAGCAACACGTGTCGAAGCTACCAGAGCCTTTTTAAGACTTGCGGATCAAAATGGTGAAGCATGCATGAGTGTAAGTGGATCGATTAGGAAAGTGTTTCGAGATAACTCCTTGGCAATAACCTTTATCGAGGCAGACAAGCAAGTATCGCTCCCATATAACCGTCCCCTCTATGTCCCAGTGTTCATCAATGAGATGGAGTTTCAAAGAGAATTTATAGATGGAGGGGCTTCACTCAATGTAATGCACTATTCTACTTTCTAGGCAGCTGGGATCTCACAAAAACACCCAGTCAAACAACCCATTTCCATCACTGGTTTTGAAAATCAAAAAATTAAAACCATAAGGCATGCCCAGTTAGACTTAGCAATAGGGCCAATCCGCTCCACCACCAAGTTCCATGTCATAAAAGCTGAGACGACCTATCAAGCTCTCTTAAGGAGAACTTGGCTCCACAGATATGCCGCGATCCCCTTTATCTACCATCAATGTGTGAAAGCAATTTACATCAATGAGGTAGTAGCCATAACTGGCTCTCAAAAACCCTTTCGGGTAGATGAAGCTCACACGGTGGACGCAGTGTCTTACAATCACGTTGACGAGAACAAACCCCCATCGCCGCTTCGAGGAACTCCCATACCAAACTGGGATGATCTCTCTGAAGAAGATGCATCACCACCTCGTAGGAAGACGTTCGCTAAGTCAAAGCCCTTAAAAAAGCTCCCTAAGGTGACCAGGCTTCAAACAAAGGATGGCAGAGTGGTATACTGTTTATGACGGTCCTTGGGGTTGGCAAATACCGCCAATGCCAACCCCCCCCAAACGAAATAGCAATTGCTTGTCACGAACCAAATGAAAAAGATCACCTTTGCTGCGCTCTATCTACACTAGCCCAATGCCCTCCAAGGGCGAAGAATAAAAAAAGCAAGGACGAGAAACAGAAAGGAAAAGAAAGTCATGGCTTCTTCAGTAATACAAAAACATTTTGACAAATCCAATGGTCCTCCAACAAGTCACTTGGATAGAGCTAAAGGCTCAAATGTTGAATCCCTCACTAAGGCAATCACTTCATCCCCGGATCAAGCCCCTACCAGTTTGGTTGTAATCCCAAAGAAAGATGGATTACAAGAGGTTAGGCCTGCTCCAGAGTGCTTACAAGACGGCCCTCGGCCCCAAAAGCAAGAACTGTATGAAATCAACATAGCCCCTGAAGGAAAACCTAGGTGTCATATCTTCATTTGCAAAGATTTGCAAGAAGAACAAAAAAGGGCCCTCGTCGAGTTAATTAAGAAGTATTCGAACCTTTTTGCACGGACATGAAGAAATGCCAGGCCTAGACAAAGACGTTACCATGCACCGATTGAACGTCATCCCCTTGGCTCACCCAGTCAAGTAAGGTATATGATTTTATAAGCCTGAGGTAGAGCTTAACATCAAGGACGAGGTGGTAAAGCTGCTTGGGGGCGGGATTCATCAAACCTACCTAGCACCCTACATGGCTCTCTAACATCATCCCAGTCATAAAAAAGAATGGATAAATTCGAGTGTGCGTCGACTTAAAAAACCTAAACAAATCTTGCCCCAAAGATGGGTTCCCACTCCTAAACATAGACACCTTGATTGATTCAGTGGCTGGGCACTATATGTTCTCAATTATGGATGGTTTCAGTGGCTACAACCAGATTAAGACGGCTCCAGAGAATGGTCCCAAGACGGCATTTCGCACTCCCATAGGTAACTTTTTCTATACCGTAATGCCCAATGAAGCACGAACACCTCTCCGGAGGCAGCGTATGGGTGTCAAAAACACGTAGGACACGGACACACGTTGGATACGTGGTGGACACGTGTTCGACACTCGACCTAACATGTCCCTGTTTTTTTTTTTTTTTTTTTTGAATTTTTGCAGGCGGACACTCTTGGACACGTGTACACATCGAAAACAGAGAAACCTTAACTAGGAGACAGAGAGAAATCCTAAACCATTGAAAGAGAGAGAGAAAGAGAAAGAGAAAGAGAAGAGAAAAGGAAAGAACCTGTTGAAGCCTAGATCGAGGCTAGCTCTGTTTGTCTTCGTTTCTAATCGAGGCTAGCTCTATTCGTCTCCATCTATGATCGATGCTAGCTCTGTTCGTCTTTGTCTGTGATTGAGGTATGTTTTTCGTTTCTTTCGTGTCTCTCTGTTCGTCTCCTCTCTCTTTGTTCGTCTTCGTCTCCTCTCTCTTTGTTCATCTTTATTCGTTGCCTCTCTCTGTGTTCATCTCTCTTGTTTGCTCTCTCCTTTTTTGTTTGACTCTTTCTCTCCCCTCTCTTCCTTACCGTCTCTTTTATTCTTTTATTCTTCTTTTTTTTTTTTACCTTTTTTGTAAATAAATAATATAAATAAATAAAAATAATATACATCTATCTTTTAATTTTACATATAATAAATAAAATAAATAAATAAGTATATTTAATAAAAAAATTATATATATTGAGTGTGTCTCTAGCATGTCGTGTCCCCTATTTTTTAAAAATTTACGTATCCACGTGTCCATGTCGTGTCTGTGTCGTGTCCCCGTGTCCATGTCCGTACTTCATAAGTAATGCCTTTTGGATTAAAAAATGCGGGAGAAACTTACCAAAGAGGTATGACAGCCATCTTTCACGATATATTGCACAAAACCTTAGAGTGTTACATTAATGATTTGGTGGTAAAATCCAAAGAAGAAACTAGTCACCTCAAAGACCTCCAAAAAGTCTTTGAACGTTGCAAGAAATACAGACTTCGAATGAACCCACTTAAGTGCGTATTTGGAGTCACTGCTGGCAAGTTCCTTGGCTGCATTGTTCACCGCCACGGGATAGACCCCAATCCAACAAAGGTCGTCACCATCAGAAATATGCCACGACCAACAAATATAGACAAACTGAGAACCTTCCTTGGTCAGGCATCTTATTTGAGACGGTTAATCCCTACTATGGCTGAAATAACACAACCCTTCAACTCATTGCTGAAAATGGACGTCGGGTTCATGTGGAATGAGGAGCACCAACTAGCGTTCGAAGGGGTGAAGTCAGCTTAAGCTTCCCCTCTCTCTATGACTCCTCAACCGGTGAGGCCTTTACTCCTCTACATCACTTCCACGCCGAAGTTAGTCGGAGCTCTACTCGCCCACGAAATCAACGGACTAGAATGACCTGTATACTACATAAGCAGAGTTATCTAAGGGGATGAAGTCCGATATTCCCCCATCGAGCGGCATTGCCTCGCCCTAGTCTTCGCCACCAAAAAGCTCCGACATTACCTCCTCTCTTACCCCATCCATCTCATGACCAGGAGTGATCCCATCCGATTCCTCCTCACTAGACCAACTCTCTCTGGCAAGCCGACTCGTTGGCTCCTCTCGTTAGTAGAATATGATATCACTTATAAAGCCCCCAAGGCCATTAAGAGCCAAGTGCTACCCGACCTCCTGGCTCACTTCCCCAGCGGAGAACATGAGCCACCCTCGAATGAACTCCCAAGAGATGAGTTCCAAGCCGCTAAAGTAAACACCGAAGGAGAATAGAGTTTGAGTTTCGATGAATCATCCACCTCCTATGAAGCATGGACACGCCAAAATAGAAGCTCTGGCAGTGTCAGATACGGGAACATGCCGGGGACACGTAAGGGACATGCCAAATGGCGTGTCCCCTTAATTTAATTTATTTTTTTGCAAGGGACATGGCCGGGGCGCGCGTGTCCAAATTTGGACACACCATGGGACACGGTCGGCGAGAAGAGTAAACGAAAGAGAAAAGAAGTACAAACCTGGTCGGCGACTTCAATTTGGACGACTTCCACAGTAAGCCTTGCTCTCTCTTTCTCTTACTCTCTCATAACTTCGATCTCGAGGCAATCGACCTCCATTCAGTCTATTTCGACTAGCGATAACCCTTCAACTTCGACGATCTAGTCCACTTCGACTAGCTATAGCCCCCTTCGACTTCTCAGAGCTCTCTCTCTCGCCTTCTCTCTCACTTCTGTCTCCCCTTCTCTCTCTGTCGTCTTGTCTTTATCTTCTTCATTCATATATATATATATATATATATATAACTATTGTTATCATATATTATATAATAGTCATTATATAACATATAATATACTTATGAGATAATATATAATACATATTATAAGATAATATATACTTATACATATTAATAATATAAATAAATAAACACATGTAAAATAAAATAAAAAAATTAATTGGAAAACATTATTTAAAAAATAAAATAATTAATGCGTATTAAAATAAAAATATTTATAAAAAAATTAAAAAATTTGTCGCGCCCCTTGCCATGTCCGTGTCCCCATTTTTTAGAAATTGTCATGTCTCGTGTCCGTATCCGTGTTCGTATGCGTGTCCATGTCTGTGCTTCATAGTCCATCTCCAGAGGGGGAGGAGCTAGAATAGTTTTTACTTCCCCAAACCAAACCGAAGTCAATTTGTCATATAAACTAGATTTTAGATGTTCTAACAATGAGGCAGAGTATGAAGCCCTAATAATAGGGCTTATAGCGACACTCCATCTAGGTGTAAGTCTCCTATGTATCAAAGGCGACTCTAATCTGGTGGTCAAGCAAACCAATGGATACTATGCTATCAAAGACCCCCCTCTGGCTTCATGCAGAACCATCGTCCAAAGGTTATTAGACAAATTCGACACGGTAAAGATAAAACACGCTCTCCGCTCCACCAATCGACACCCGGACGCCCTCGTTACCTTGGCCTCTAAGGTAGAATTCTTAGAAGAATCAACCAAGATAGAAGTCCTGAAACACTCCGTGCCGTGCTCAGTGACAACCATCTTTCCTGAAAAAGAACCCGTCGACTAAAGAGCCCTAATCATTGACGAGCTCCCTGCCCCCTCAGGTAAACTACCCTTGAGTGAGACCAAACACTTCACAATTTACCAAGGAGTTCTTTACTACAGAGGGCCCGAGGTATGCATTGACCTCACCGAAGCCAAGTCCAAGTTAGAAGGGGTTCACAACCGCTCTTGCGGGACAGGAGATGTGAGCCTCTATAGGAGGCTACAACGACAAGGACATTATTAGCCTACCATGGCCAATGAAGCAAATGACCTTCAAGGGAAGTGCACCAAATGTCAAGAATTCCCTTCAAACGTCGAATGCAACTTCACAGAAATCACCTCCGACTAGCGTGAGGTAGATATAGATTACCTTAGCAGCCGCAATAATCAAGAAGCAGGCTCCAAAATTCTTTATGCAAGAAGGGAAACTTTTTAGGCACGGCTTCGATGGGAGGCCATTACATTGCCTATCAGGAGCAGAAATCCATAAGGTTTTGGAACTTGCTCACGAATCGGAGCACTAAGGTAGAGCCAAGCTATTTCAACATCTCTTACATATAGGCTATTATTGGCCTACCATAGAGACAGATGCCAAAATGTATGCCAAACGCAGCAAATCTTGCCAACTCTATGGAAATCTCATTCACGTACCAGCCACCGATCTGCACAGTTCAAGCTCACCATGGCCCTTCACACATGGGCTATAGATCTTAATGGCCCTATCTTCCCAGCATCAAAAGGACACATATGGATTGTGACGGCCACAGAGACTTACACTAAGTGGGTAGAAGCCATCCCCTAAAGAAGGCAATAGGAACTGCTGTCTTCAATTTCATCCGAGAATTCATTATATGTCGTTTTGGTATACCCAGAGTAATCCTTTCAGAGAATGGGACCCCTTTTGTCAACCGCCAAGTCAGACAACTCCTGGTCTTCCTACAACATCACACACCATAAATCAACGCCATACTATCTCTAAGGGAATGGGCAAGTTAAAGCAACCAACAAAACACTCATTAAAATCCTTTCAATGACTCTCAAGGATTATCAAAGGGATTGGGCGCACATGCTCCCAACAGCGCTCTAGGCTTATAGAACATCCAAAAGAAGGCCAATTCAAATGACCCCATTCTCGTTGGTATACGGCACAAAAGCAGTTCTTCCGATGGAAATTGCCATACCCCCAGCTCCCATGACTCTCCAAAGTGGAGCTACTTCAGACTCCAGACCCTCGGAACTGGAGATCCTTGATGAAAGAAAGGATAAGGCCCAAGCTAACCTCAAAGTTCACCAGAATCGCATAGCTCAAGCCTATGACACTCTGGTACGCTCCAGACAATTCCAAGAATGAGACTTGGTACTTCGTCCTACACCTCATGTCATGAGGGGAACCTCTACCCACAAGTTCACCCCCAAATGGCAAGGACTTTACATAGTAAGAGAGGTTAATGAGAATGATTATTATAGAATTTCTGAACCAAACTCACAAGCTCTCTTGAGCCCTATCAACGTCAAGTGGCTAAAGGCCTATTTTCCTTAGGATAAAAGTGAGGAATCACCCTTGGAAAATTTCCTATAACCAATGTAATCAAAATGGCGATGTAAGGCATCGACTCATGCTTATGATAAATAAAACAAATCATTTGCTATCTCCAATCTCATTACACTTTATGCAACTACTAACAATCATTTTAAAAATTATATATATTTATATAAAGTAATTGAGGTTTTTTTTTTTTTTTAAATTACAAAAATGTTAGCTCAACTCTCCATAACTTGAACCCTCAGCTCTCCAACACATAAAACCCCTCAGCTCGCCTAACTTGGACCTATTTGGCTACCTAAGTCAAAAACCTCCCCCTCTACACTGACAAGTTGAGCCTCTACAACGGCTCTCCTCTCTCAAACTCAAAATCGCCGAGTCCACATTCGCCAGCACCTTAGTCACCCACTCTAACTCCACTACGACCTTCTCCCTAGCCGACGCCAACTCCATCAAAAGCTTATCCATTTCTGCTAGCTCGGTTTCGAGCCAGCGATTCTTCACTAGAGCTTCAATGCGCGACAAACTCTCTATAAGCCAACTCACCTCAAACTCATGCAGCTGAAACTCTGCCACAGCAAACCGAAATGATTGAAAAGTGTCAACAGAAGTCTTCGAAGTAAAGCCACAAAACCCTCTGAGCATATCGCAGAATGCCTTTAACAAATACCGTCGTAAGAACACAGCTTCCAAACGCATGAAGGTGCTTAGCCTATGATCAAAAATAAAGTTCAGCCTAGGCAGATACTCGCCTCGTACGCAAGCAAATAGTACCTTGGGATCAAGAACTCGCTCCTTGCTGTCAGGCCCTGCCAAGGATATACAACCATCATCAAGACGAGTCACAGTAAACTCATCATCCACGGAAGGTAAACTCGCTTGAACGCCATAGCCAATGCTAAGAGCAATAGTCTCATCATGAACACAACTACCACTCTCACCAAGTGGCAAATTGGTAGCAACTCCCGACGAAGTAGGCAAAGTCCCAAGCTAAATATCCACTAAAGGAAGGTTAACCTCAGCACCAATTGAAGGCAAACTGGGACGAGCATCAATCGATGACAAACTACAACTCCAACCAAATAAAGAGACGGTAAGGACTCCACCAGAAGGCAGGCAAGATTGAACATCAGCCAAAGTCAACCAACCAATTGGATCGTCACCATCGTCTTTTTCCCAAGACCAACTGAATGTGCCACCAGGTGACCTAACTACAACAGAAGAGGCGCAAAGGTCACTCTATCTTTAACATATGGCGCAGCACCTCGAGATCTCATCCCATCAATAGGAACATCTGCTGTAACCTTAGCAACATCACCATCCCTTGCACTCAGATTAGTCTCTAAGCTATCCCCATCATCACCCTCACTTTCAGAATCACTATCATAGTTAGCCTTAGTTTGTCCCCACAACCAACAACGCAAAATCAAATCATCAACAGAGTTCTCCTCTTCAAAAGGTGCACATGCCGCCCTAGGCACACCAGAAATATCATGAAGGATGGCTAACCTCTGTACCTGAAAAAACAAAACGTTCAACTCCAAAAAACAAAAACAAAAAAACAAAATCCCTCTGTACAATATGTAAAAAGAAGAGACGTGGAAAGCAACCAAAAAAAAAAATGTGACAACACTACTCTGTGTTATGCTAATTAATCTTAATTAAGCCTATCATTATATGCTTGATATGATTGAGTGCTAATTATATGATTATATGTGTTTTTTAATTTTGATCTGTTCGATTTTTTGTTATAAAATCTAAATTGAAGGTCGTTTTGAATGCAAAAGCGAATGTGAACATGATCATGGATCACGAGTGCACAAATGTGAATATTGATTGGTTGGACCTAAGGTCGTTTTACATGAATCGGATCCAAGGTTGTCTTACATATGATAGACCCAAGGTCATATCGCATATATTGGACCAAAGGTCGTTTTGCCTATGAATTGGACCTAAGGTCATTCTGCATATAAAGGACCAAAAGTCAATTAGCAAATACGAGTTAGACCCGAGGTCATTTGGTATATGAATATGAATATGATACATGATATGTTGGACCTAAGGTCGTTTTGGGTTGATATCGATCAACAAATTTAGTTTATAACTTATGATTTAACGAATCTCATTCATGAACTCCTTTCCTTTGATACTATTCACTGGGCGTTGGCTCACTCCTTATTTATGTGTATATAGGTGAGCAGCGGGATGTCCAGCCCCAACCCTAATGAGCAATGAGAAACCGAGTTTTGAAGAGTCAACTAAGGTCGCCTCATGCAAGAGACCTTACTTTTATTTTGTTTTTCCTTTTGTTCTTTTGTGGTCACGTATGACCAATGTATGACCAAATCTGTGCATAACCTTGGTTTTGTTAATACTGACTTTTGAATGATCCTGGATTTATGTAATACATACATAATATGGATGTTTGTATAGTATAAGTTATTACATATATGAGAATGTTTTGATTGAGCTATGTATGCATTTCTCATTGGACAATCTTCGTGAATTTTGCTTCTGCAATTTGACCCCCTGTTATTAAATATGATTTGATTTCTGACTGAAACCGAAGGTAATCTCATGATTACTGGCTGGTTATGACTAATCCATAGGGGCAGGTTCGGGTCATGACAACAAAGCTCCTATCTGATCTAAAGTTAAAATTAAAAAATAAAAAAAAATAAAAAATAAAAAACTATGTACAATAGGTAAAAGGAGAAGATGAAGGAAGTGACCGGAATACATAAAGCTCCGGTCAAATTCAAAATACACAATAAATATTTCTGTAAAAACGCAAGCTCCCTATTCGAACGGGTTCAAACTATACCCAGAATAATAATAATAATATATATATATATACACACAGATTGAGGTTGTACCTTTCCAAGGTAGAATCCTTAAATCAATCAAAAACTCTACATGTTCGGTGGAAAAATTAAAAATAGATGTGACCGCTCATGGCTCATCAGTGTAAAAACCTTAAACTCTCAAAAAAGTCACTTTACTGCAACTACTAACAGCTACAAAAGTTATCAGAAGCTACCATGAGTAGCTCCAAATCAGCAACTATTAATGGTCCGCTCTAAACCAATAGCTACGACTTCAATTGGTGAGTTGTCATCTCCATGGATTGCTCATTCCCAATGTCTTCATAAAGCTGCAAAAGTTAGTAAACTCACCTTATCCCTTCCTGGTGCAATCTCTTTATAAGAGAGCAAACATAAAATACAACAACAAAAAAAAGAAAAAAAAACTCAAACAAATTCCTATTCAATTGCTAACACTCCTCTTAACTTCAAGAACCCATTCTCTCTAACAATGGCTTCTGGAGGAGAGGACCACCGAGACAATATCGTTTGGCGGCCAGTGAACAACAAGGCTCCAAACTGGAGAGGTTCAAACTACATAGCTTCAAACTCCAACTCTAGAGCTTCAAGCTCCACTCTCACTCACCGCCGGCCAGTGAACAACAAGGCTCAAAACTAGAGACGTTCAAACTATATAGTTTCAAACTCCAACTCTAGAGCTTCGAGCTCCACTCCCACTCACCATCGCTACTTGGTGTACGAGTTCTTTCGAAGAATGCTCTCCATGCCTCTGTGGCAATTCCAAGGTCCACTATTCAAATCCCCTTGGGTCCAGCACCTAACGTCCCCATATACAGTTGTAGAGCGGAAGAATTTTGGTGTAAAATAAGGGGACGGCACAAGGTATTAACGCTCCCAACTCTCTACACAATACCACCATCCTACACTTAGTTCTTTCCAAACCAAGAAGGCAACCTCACCCTCCAAGGATCCACCTGCTAGATAATGCAAGTGTCGATCCCATATTTTGAGAGGATCCAAATCAACATCCTCTCACAAAGACCGACAGAGAGGGATCTGGACCACCAAATCTCCATCATGTCAGCACCGTTGGAAAACCCAAATGAAGATTTGGGTCTCAGATAGGACATAGAGAACTTCGCAGTCCTTAACTTGGGAAAGAGAGCATTCTTCGTAACGCTCCGCCAAGCATTCCCCACAACACTCCGCTCAACATCCTCTTCTTCAACACTAAGGGCGCCGCTCGCCCTAACTTCCTCCAACACTACATGCACCTATACTCTTATGGACGCTTCCATCTCGTTATCATTACAAACACGAAAAAAAGAGAAAGCGAAGCCCAATTTATGAATCAAATCATGGGCTACTCCAACACCAAAACCATGAACCCGCCTCTCAACAACATGGAAAGAGTGACAGGCGGGATTTGGTGCCTATAGAATGAAGCTGAAATCTCGTGTAAAGTAGTAGAGATCCTACGGAATGAGGTCATCGTCCAACAAGCCCACATTTTCGTCCGGTCTGTTCGTGCCAGATGAAATTAAAATGTGAATTCTCCATGGGCAATAAAAATAAAATAAAATAAAATAAACAACCTCCCTTTGATTCAAAAGAAATCAAATTTTATTAATTGCATGACTAATATTTTCGACATCTTTGTCATACATGTACAGAAACTCTCATGAGAATATCTGTACAGGGGGGCATCAATGTGGGTTTCTATATTATGCTTGGCACGTAGAGAGCCCTACGGGCGTTACGTCATCACTATCACACATCCATGTGGCAAACCCCTAAGGCACCACGATGAGTTGGGGTTGTATACCTAGCCTAAGCGGGGGCATACACACCACTAAGTATGAAAACAAGGCCACAGCTCACTTTGATAGAGTTGGCTCACCTAGAGCTCTCTATGGCCCTTCATAACTCAGGAAATATTTTCTCTACCCACTCACCCCAGCTCCATAGCAACATAGTTAGACTCTTGGCTCACCTATGTTCGGCTCACCTATGTTTACTTAGCTACTCAAGATGAGCCCTTGGCTCATGCACTCACCCCCTTGGCTGCCTAGGTTGGAAGCAGGACCTAGGCACTCCCATTTTGGATCATTGGAGGATTGTGGATTGAAGGCTAAGACCTCAGGATCAAAAAGGTCATGTAGCTGTCCCTGCAGTGACAGCTCCCCTTTTGATCTGGCTTAGAGAAAGGGACGTTAACCTTACACTTACATCTGATACAATACACATATGATACACCTCTCAAGATATCATACCTACAGCTGCCGCACTTATGATGCAACCTTTCCAAGGACCTGAATCATAGGGACACAGCTAGTAGGGCTGATATCACCCTCTTGTCGAGTCGAGGATAACTCACCACCCGTCTTGAGGTTGCTTGGGCTCCAATACTCCTAGAGTCTATATAACAGCATCATAAGTCCAGCCACATTAACACAAGGGCAACAAGAATTCACATGACATACACTAAGTGTTCAAGGTCTCTTACTGCCACTCCTTTCCTCTCTAAGCTTTCTTTGGTCTTCTCCTCTTCCACCTCTGGTGATCTCAGGCCATTGAAGTGTCTACTATCTTCCCAGAGGTCAACGACCGATCGCCTCTAATCTCTATCACCCACAATAATCGAGTAGCTTTGAAAGCGCCCAAATCTTAGGGCTGATCAAAAATAGGGTGTCTACAATGTACGAAAACAATAAACATGGCTAAATATACTAAGAGGAGAAATTAGTGGTGCTTTCATGAAGCGTTGTTTCATCATCGAGGAGCTTTGAAAGCATCCAAATCTTAGGGCCGGTCAAAAATGGGTTGTCAAAAATGTGCAAAAACAATAAACATGGCTAAATGCACTAAGAAGAGAAATTAGTGTTGTTTTTATGAAGCGCCACTAATAGAAAGATAGTCATCAAAGTTTCCAGCTCAGAAGTTTAGATGGTGTTTCAATTAAATGTTGGTAAAAGTTTTTGTGGCATTTCTAAAACAACGCTAACCTAAGGCGGCGGCCTCATAGTCGATGCAAGTTTAGAAATGTTGTATTAACTTTTGCTGGCATTTTTACCATTGTTAGCAGCATTATAAAAATGGCACTAAAGGTCAAATTTGCTGTAGTGCTTCTTTATGAAATATCCCTACTTTAAGCAAATAAAAAAGGAAATGGTCCTTTCTATTGAGATTCTTCAATTAAATAAATCAGAAGCTCATATGGGCATAAGTGAAGAAGGAATTACAAGTTGACTCTGAGTTTTTATAATAATGATCTCACAGCATAGCATTGCATTCCAATTTCCATATGCCAGTCATCATCAAGAACCCTAGAAACAAGCAGCTCAATCAGACAATTCAAAAATGATAAGTCATATCTTAATTACTCCAGAGTGAGGGGTGAAAAAATCAGCAGAAATTTCAGTCATAAACCAAACATCTCATTGTGTATACACCTCAATTTAGGGGGATTATCAATCAGTCAAGCAGCAAGAACCCTAGAAACAAGCAGCTCAATCAGACAATTCAAAAATGATAAGTCATATCTTAATTACTCCAGAGTGAGGAGGAAAAAAATCACCAGAAATTTCAGTCATAAACCAAACATCTCATTGTGTATACACCTCAATTTATTATCCATACATTTTATTGCCTGGATGTGTTGGGACCTATTTTTAGCAAGATTTCCCTCTTTGCTAATTCAAGATTTTTTTTCCTGATATGACTGAGCCCATAAAGCCTTGATACAAGTAATCATCATTTTCCATGATTAATTGAAATCTAAGTTTTGTTTATGTGTCAAAGCTAACCAACACTTTGTGTTACTCAAACTCATACTACTGTTACTATTGAGCTCCACAATCTCCCTTTTCTAGATCACCGAAGTTTACGTCAAAACAAAACTTAATGCAATTTTTTTCATTTTTTTTGTGCTCAGTTTTTTAAGATGGTTGCACACGCAATCTGCATGAGGAATTGACCACAACCTCCAACAACAGACAATCCTTCGTTTGCAACTGCAATAGAGCTAGGGTGTCCAATATCATGAAAAGGGTAATAAAAGTTGTATTTGTATATGGAGCTTCAGTTGAGAAAAGACACTTACTTTTGTATGTCCTCCATCTTTTTCTGAAGCTTTTCAAGCTTTGCTTATGCATTAAAGTTCCTCAAATCTTGAGATAAACATAAAGGGATTCATTAACAACAGATACAGCACATCCACCTGGAGCATCAGCATTTTCACTTAGAACCTGAAAATAGATCGTTTTGAGGGTTAGAAAGATAAGGAGAACAAACAGAAATGCCGCCCTGGTCTATAACAAATTACATCCTTTTTGTTTTTTGGAAATTACAGCTTGTTAAAAAAAAAAAAAAAATTAAAAATCTTTCAGTAGCTTATAGATAGAAAAGGAATTTATCATGGCCCACACCCTAGAAATCTAGTGTACGGTACACAACAATGCGGGGAACTATAATTTATGTAAATATATATTTGTATACATTGCAAAAAACAAAAACTAAAAATGAACAAAGTGCACATCCAACTTGATCTGTAAGCATGGTTTCCAATAGAAGTAAAAAAAACTAGGGGCACTTGCTGGTCGTTCCTATTAACCAAACTTATTTACCTACAAGTCCTGACTGATAAATTTATCACTGTATATTTATTCATTAATATCCACCATCCTTACGTATATTCACTCATTCACTTACAAGAATCCATCATCCTCTTCCACATACACAAAAGAACAAGCGAGATTGATAAGTTTATCACTGAAAAATAAATCTGAATCTGAAACAAAGGAGATGGTGGTGATATGGAGGTTGTGTAGATTGGCGACAGTGGAGCATAGATCTACGACGTTAAAGTGTAGATCGATGATAGTAGAGTATAGATCTGCAATGATGGTGAAGATAGTTGGTGAACGGTGGAGGCATCCAAATAATGGTGGTGGTGGTGGTGGTGGTGGTGGTGGGTGGATGATGACGACAGTGGTAGTGGTGGTGGTGGTGGGTAGACAGCGATGGTGGTAGACAATAGTGGTGTGAAGCTTTTGGAAAAATGGTAAAGAGAGAGAGAGAGGAGAAGAGAAGAGAAGAGAAGAGAAGATGATGGGTGGATGACAACGACAGTGGTGATGGTGGCAGCGGCGGTAGACAATGGTGGTGTGAAGCTTTTGGGAAAATGGTGAAGAGAGAGAGAGAGAGAGAAGATGAAAGAACTTGATAGGTATAAGTATTGCAAGACTTATTGGTGCATTCAAACAGTCAATAAGACTTAATGGTATTTAAGTCTACTTAATAGGACTGGTTGGTAATTACCCCAAAAAACTATTAGTGTATAAGAAATTACATATATCCAATCACGGTGTCACTTTGACCCTCTAAGAAAACGATAAGAAAGGATTAACAATAATGAAGATTCGAGACACACATCCAGGAGTGATTACAAGCAAAACCAAGCTGAGTAAGAAGGTATTCAAGGCCAGCTCAACTTATTGAAATCATTAATTAAGCTTGTCTGAAGTCTGATGAATTTTTTCTCCCTCCCATTTGGGCTCAGCTTGGTGAGCAGGCATGACTGCATGAGTGCCGGAGATGGCTCAGCTTGATTTGCTTTCTCTAAAAGATGCTATGGCAAACTAGACTATAAAGGCAACACTCAAAAGTACAACAGTGACAGTATTTTAGCTTGATACTTCAGTTAAGACTTTACTTTTTAGGTATAGGAAAGCTTTCAAAACTTCGCTATTATGAAGTAAAAAAAGTAGAAATATGAACCAGATATTTTACAGCAGGATCAGGTCTTGTCCAAAACTTTAGCAAATTAAAAAAATAAAACCAAGGAAATTTGTTGAAATTCCACAAGTAATGTTTCAATAACCATATTTATATACCACATTTGATTTACCATGTGATGTGCCATTACTGTATTGATAGCAAACATGAGTGGTGGGACCCATTCAACTATTGCATTAATGTGGTATATAAACATGGTCATTGTAGCATTACTCATTGCACATTACCTGTATATATGGATCTATTAAATGGCAATTTTTACAAAAATAATAGCACTTGCAAGCCACATCAAGCTGAGTATGGAGATGATTGAGGTTTGTTCATCCATTTACTAACCTTGAATTTTAGAATCAAGCTCGACCCATGAATACTATACCAAGCTTTGCTCTAAGCAAGCCAAACTCAAGAAGTTGGATTCATTTTTAATCTTAAGCATACCATTTACAAACATCGAACAAACCCTGCATAACAACAGATACTGTGTACATACCTTCAGAGATGATAAAGTGGCAAGAGTAGAAGTCTCAAGTTCATGGATTTTAACAATCTCTGCAACTGCATCGGTTCAGCAGAGTGCAAAAGCAGCTCGCCTGAAAATAGAATAGCAGTTTGCCACTATTATTACAATATTCTAAAATAGATTTTTGAACAATTTGAATCAATTCTTAACTAAAGCTAGAAATTTAAATAATCGGTTCTTGGTATCCTAATTCCTACCCATTCTCCCCAAACCATATGACTTGGTATTTGAATCTCAAAAAACCTGAACCAACTCTACTATTTAAATTTTAGAGGAAATGAAGATACATAACATATACAAGAATCATTTGTTACTCTACTAAAATCGTTGCAGCATACTGATAAAAGCATTGGCATAGCATCCAACAGGGTGGGTGGGGGTTAAGGATTCAATTCATGTTACACCAACCTCTTAAGAAAAAGGGTTTTAACCAAAAAAAAAGAAGATAAATTACACCATTAGTTCCTATAGTTTAACTGAGTATCACTTCAGTCCCCAAAATTTCAATTTGAACAATTCGATCCCTACACTTTCAATTTTGTTGCCATGTGGTCAATCCATCACTTACCATTAGAATTTTGAATGGAAAAAAATCATGTGCAAAACTAGAGGGACTAAAGTGAAATTCAAAATAAATTATGTAAAGTGGAATTCAAAACAAACTATATTAGTGATCCCCATAGTTTGTATTAGTGATCCCCATAGTTTGTTTTGAATTCCACTTTAGTCCCCTAGTTTTGCACATGATTTTTTTTCCATTCAATATGATTACACCACCACATGGAGGGACTACATTGCAATAAAATTAAAAGCGTAAAAACCAAATTATTCAAATTAAAACTACAAAGACCAAAGTGAAATTTTGCTCAAAATGGTGTAATTCACCCAAAAAATAATAAATTCACACCATCATAACCAACAACCGAAAAATAGTACAAATCAATAGTATTTAATTTTATTCAGTTTTTTCTCCAGATTTCACATAGAACAAACCAAACTCATGAATACTTGTATGCATATTATGCATATCAGTTGTTGTCATGCCTCAAATTTTAAGAAGTTAATTAGGCATAAACTAATTAACTTAAAGCGCGATCTTTAATTTAAAAAGGTCCAATTTCTATCTTCATTCACTTAATTCCATCATTAATGTCAAAATCCAGTCATTTAACTTATTCAAAATTTCTGAATTTACCTCATAAAATGTGCCACTTTAATGAAAACATTAAAGTCCTAAATTTAAGTACATAAACGATTTATAAAACTTGTTTTCACTTGTTTCGAGAAAATTAATCATTTTACTATTTCTTTTCCTTAACTGGGAAAAAAAAAAGAAATAAGAAAAAAAGAGGTCACTCATATGCTACTCACAAGTACACATTTCCCAACAAAATGAATTGACATAGATGTAGAATGATTTTATAGATCATAGTTCCATCAAATGAAGTACAACAAAATACGGGCACATAAGCCCAAATACACAATGATCTAAATATTGCAATCCACAAAGCAAGGAATCTGGCCCTCAAGCTTGAACAAATCCACTGATAACTGTATGGTAAGGGGTGAGCAACAGACTAATTCACCATAATAATTCTCTTCACAATTATAACAACCAACATGCAGGTGAGGTGATAATATACATAATGCAAATGCAATGTTCAATTCTCGCATTCAATTACTTAACTCCACTAAATCTTTTTCATTTAATTGGCTCACACCGAGTAAACTAAAATAAATAAAGAAACTCAAAATCAATAACCGGCAACAGGGCATCAATAACCTACGAACAGGGCAACAACTCGGCCTCACCAAAACATACTATGTCCAAGTCGTAGTATACCACTAATTTTTTTAAACAAAGAATCGCAGTATACTACTGGGTCCTACCCTAATCACGCCGAGGCTCACTCCAAGCTGTGTGTCAGACAAAAACTTCATCATCATACCACCGGAGGCTACTATTGCTCAAAACTGCACAATGTTTGGGGGTCTAATCTATAGATAGTGGTAACACTATCTCCATCAAGGTTATTGAAACACAAAACCAGCTATAACGCCTATAACCCAGGCCAAGCCTGTAAAATCAACACCATCGGGACTTGCACAAAAATTAACTAAGTATTGTAAATACCAACATTTATTTTTTAATACTTATTAGGTTACTACATTCCGTACTTTTCAACACTTCGTCATTTTCTCAACAAATTCTCTTTCTAGCTAATTTTACCAAGTTGCTCTTAAGGCTACAATTGTACATATATTCTAAAGTGTGAAATGACCAATTTGTCCCTAAGGACCACATTACCAATTTCCCTTCATAAGCCCTAAATTCATTAAATATTCTAAATAGGATATTAGCATAACTTCAATCACAAAATAATCATTCAAAATACCTATTTTAATCAAACTAATAAGGAAACTAAATCTGAAAATTATGGTAAAAATACTAAATCAATCTCAAGTCAAACCATGTTTTAAACTAAGTTAAATTAACCCATGATTAATCTAACTAGTCAATTTTCCCCAAATTCTCAACACTTAAAAAAAATACTAATTTTTCAAGGTTAACTAATCAATATGCTATTTACATATATAAAAAAAAAATTAAAAAAAAAAAATCATCAAATGTAACAAGAATAACATTTTTTTTGGATTTCAAGCACAAAATCCAAAATCTTATATTTTTCAATTTTGCAAAAATGAACAAAATATACAATATGTATATTATTGGTTTTCAAATCTCATGAAAACAACATTTTTTGGGGCTTGAAAGCAAATAAACATTTTAATACAAACATCTATTTCATACAATGAAATAATCTTAATAACATGCTTTTCTACCCTTAAACAAAGAACAATAATGAGCATTTCAACCATCGAAATCTAAAATAGAAATACATGAAATTACCCTTAAAATCATAAAATACTCATGTAAAGCATGCTATTTTCTGAAAATAAACCCTACCTCTTGAGAAGCTTTAACAAATAGTTGCAAGAAGAGATGGATAATCAAACCACCAAACTCTAAGATCTTCAAAATATATACAAGTATTCTTCACCAAGCCCACAAATCTCACCCTAAATCACACTAAAAACTCCCTCAAATAATTAAAAAAGCTGAACGGGTTTTGGGGTAATGGTTTAGGGAGTTTCGAGCTTCCACTTCCATGAAGAAAAAATGAAGCCTCTTTTGCTTTCGTCTTCTCGCTCTCTCTCTCTCTCTCTCTCTCTCTCTCTCATGCAAAATAGGGTAAGGATGAGAGAATAGGAGAAGTTATTGGTTGGTCCACGGGCGTGCTCCACATGGTTTACGATTTTATATTAAAAAATGATAGAAATCTAAAAAATTATACTAAAAATTTTACTAAATGTCTCGTGGGTCCCATATTCATATAAAAGATTTAGTAAAATTTTTAGGATCTTTAGAATTACTCTTTTATATTTGATGATGCTACTCACTAATTAATATATTAATTAATTTTATGACACCTATTATAAAAATTCAATTTTATGACACTTATTATAAAAATTCAAAATTTATAAAATTTTGTCACATAATTTATTAATATATTAATACATATAATATTATACTTTAAATGATTAAAAAATATAAAAAAAAAATACATTTAATATTATACGTTAAATGATTAAAAAATATAAATAAAAAAAAATACAATAGTTGATAGTTTGTGATTAATAGGGCATTAACGTCCCCGCACCAACTAATAATTTTTCAGAAGATAATGGTCTCCACTGAGCCAAGGAACAAAAGGAAAGGGGTTGCCAACCCCACACAAACGGGCTCGTTTGGGAATAAGTTAATTTAGTAATTTTTTAATTATTTAGTTAAAATATGGCTTTAAAAAAATAATAGGTATGTTTGGTTTGTGTTTTAGAGATGTATTTTAGAGATAAAAAATATAAAAAGTTGTTTGGTTTGGTTTTTTTCAAAAGATGTTTTGAAAAATTATTTTGAGAGAGAGTTTTGGAAAAAGTGATTGATTTGATGTGTGTGAGAGAGAGATTTGTTTGGAAAACTTGTTTGGTTTACAAGTTTTGAGAAATTTTTTTGGGAAAATTTGTTTGGTTTGATTACTTTTAAAAACTTATTTGTAGAGAAAATTTCTCAAAATTTTTTCAGAAATACAAACCAAACGAAGTTTGGGATGATTTTTTAACTTTTTACGAAAAGATGTGTAAAAAGTAGAGAAAAAAAAATCTTTGACTTTTTTATATGGATTATTAGCTTTTTGGTTAATTTAGGCCTCGTTTGGATACCTTTATTTTTAGCCAAAAAGTCAAAAAATTACTAAATTAGCAAAAAATTCAACAACTCATACCAAAAAGTCAAAGATTTTCTTTTCTCTCTACTTTTTGCACATCTTTTCGTAAAAAGCCAAAAAATCATCCTAAACATACTAGTTTTTTTTAACTCATATTTTAACCAAATAGCCAAAAAGTTATTAAATTAACCTATTCTCAAACGAGACCTTAATAACTTTTTGACTTTTTAACTAAAATGAAAGGTTCCCAAACGAGGCCACAGAAAACAAGATTCCATAATTTTATTCACTGTGGCTCGGCCTATGGGTGGGGTTGAATTGGTCAATAAAAAAAATAATAAATTAATTTAGTTAATAAGATAAAATTTCATATTTAAATTATAATTATTTTTTTTTCTTCTAACCATTAAATTAATTATAAAAAAATTACAAATTTATTTTAAATAAATTTTTTTAACTAAATTAAAATAATTAAAAAATAAAAAGACAGGTTAAAAAAAAATTATCCCAAGCAAAGTTTTTCACCAACAATTAGGTCATTATTATGGGTTATGGGCCTTGATTCATTCATTGGCCGAACATGGCCCGAAGATATATCAAACTAAGCCCAATAAAAGTTATCTCAAGTCATGGGCACCCAAACCCGATACAAAATTGAAAATCTAAAACACAAAATTCTCCTTTAATAGTTAATTAAGCCACCGGTCAGTCCATCAATGCTATAAAATTAATTTCTCATCATTTCAATCTCAAAATTTTACCCAATATAGCAAACTCATATAGGAACATACAAAATTTTTAAAATTTTTTAAGATGTGTAACTATTTATTAAAAATATAAAAAAAGAAGTCATGTCACACAAAATTTTGCACAACGGTCAATCCAAGTACCACTTGATTTAAAATTTTAATTTGAAGGGCCTTTGATATGAAACTTTTACCAAATATACTACACTTATATATTTACATAATATAAAAATTTTACAAATTTTTTGAGTAGTTAAACTAATTTTTAAAACACATTGAAAAGGGATATATAAATCAAAATGACATTTTATTCATGTTATTTGTTCTTGTTAAACGCAGGTTCACATATCAATGAAAGGAAAGAAGAAGAAGTAGTGGATAGAACAAACTTAATGAAAGAAGGCCGTTGGAGTCTACTGAATTCCAGGTTAGAACTATACCTAATCTTATGTTCTACAAATTATTATTGAGTTTCTCATTTCAAGTATGTTTTTTTTTTTTTTTTTTTTTGAACAAGTAGGAAACTACAAGCAGAGAATTAAAGATGAGCAGGAACATCAAGGGAAAGAACAGAAGCAAAGTCCTGTGGCACACATGTGACCCAACTAGCAGGAAGTGTTGATATATAGTGAGCAGTAGCCACCTAGTGAGCAGCAGAATTGTTTGTCCTTCGGGTCCACATGAACTTCCAAGCTCTATCCCTTGCAAAACTTCGAATATCGGCCACAACTGCCATGATCTCCCATGGAGGGACTGTTTCAGACACACACAGGTGGATGAGTTCTTGGTTGTCATTCTCGATGTCGGCCAAGGAAAGCCCATGCATCTGGGCCAAACAGCATACTAGACACACCGCAACAGCTTCAACTTGCAGGGCTGATGCTGAAAAGAAGGAGGTGACAATCCCATCAATAAACTGGCCCTTCGAATTCCTCATGATAGCTGCTGCAGAAGCTTTGGCCGAAGACCCGTGGAAAGAGGCATCACAATTTACTTTAGCAGTCCCCACCCGAGGGGGAGTCCATCCAGAGGCAGTGCCAACGGCCATGGAGTTATCAGCCAGTGGTACTATAGTCTCTTCCCCACCCTGTAGAAAATATTCATTCCAATCATGGTGTATTCTTTGGAGTGTGTCAGATGGGCTAACAGGCACTGAGTTGAAAATGAAGTCATTGCGAGCCTTCCATATATACCAGTCAATCAAAGCAATTCGGCTGAGAGTTTCCTTTCCGGAGTCTGTAAACACCCCGTTTTCCCTCCATGAAGTTGTCCATTGCGCCACATTTGTGATAGATCCAGGTTCCAGCCGAAAATTCAACATACTTCCAAACCAGATTGCCTTGGTCCATGCACAATCAAAAAGCATATGTTCCACTGTTTCCACATCTTTATGGCAGATTGGACAAAGATTGGAGGTTGCACACCGACGTCTAGCCAAATTTGCCTTAGTTGCCAAAACATTTTTACAGGATCGCCACCAAAAGTGTCGGATTTTGGGGGGAATTTGCAGGTTCCAAATTTGTTTCCAAAAACCTCGAGGGAGAAGGAAGGAGGATGAAGGTTGCCTTGAGAGATGATTATCCGAAGACTGGCGAGCCAAGTGATACCCAGACTTAACAGAGTATGTTCCCGACTTGGTGTGGTGCCAAATGAGAGAATCCGCCTTATCGATAAAAGGCACTGGAATGGACCGAATGGCTTGCAATTCCTCACATGAAACAAGTGTGCATAGGACCGCAACTTTCCATAGTTTAGATGTAGGGTCTATGGCATCCGAAACAATCACAATACCACTTCCTGGGGGTTGAAGGGATAAGACCTTAAAATTGGTGAGAGTTGGTATCCAGCGATCATCCCAAAAACGCACAGAATGCCCATTGTGAATCTACCAGCGACACCCTTTTAAAAGTAACTCCCGGCCTTTCAACAAACTTGACCATGCCCAAGAAGCTCTAGCCCCTCTAGCTGCTTGTAAAAAATCCGAATGAGGGTAATAAAGCCCTTTGAACATCCTAGCCCAGAAAGAGTTGGGAGAGTTTATTAGTCGCTAGCCTTGTCACGCAAGAAGTGCTTGATTGAAATGAGAAAAGTTTCGAAATCCCATGCCACCTTCGTGTTTGGATATGCACATAGCTGTCCACTTTTCCCAATGGATGCCGCGCTCACCTGGGTCTCCTTTCCACCAGTAATTACGAATAAACGCGTCCATCTTCTGACAAAAATTCTGAGGGAAGAAAAAGCACGCCATTGCATAAGAAGGGATAGCTTGCACAATTGCTGTAATGAGGACCTCTCTCCCGGTATGTGATAAAAGATGATTCTTCCACCCTTGCATCTTAGCAACCATTTTTTCAAGCAAATAACCATAAGCCGCAGCCTTAGATCGACCCCACACTGAAGGTAAACCCAGATATTTAACATTTGGTCTCGCTCGATTGATACCCATAGTTCTACATACTCGCTTTCTTGCAACTTCATCCGCATTTGCAGAGAAAATCAACTCAAATTTTTCAAAGTTGAGGAGTTGACCCGAGGCCCTACTGTAAACATGAAGGATCTGGAGCATGTTCTGGCACTCGAGGTTACTAGCTCGGAAAAACAGAATAGCATCATCGGCAAAAAACAAATGGGAGAGATGCGGACAGAACCTACTCATTTGGATTCCTGATATGGTCTCAGAGTGAATGTCGCGAGTGATTAGTTTGGACAGCACATCCGCCTCGATCAGAAAAAGGTAGGGGGATAGGGGATCCCCTTATCTGATCCCACAGGTTGGATTAAAGGTCGCTCGCTTTGCACCGTTAACCATAATTGAGAAGCTGACGGTCGTAACACACTCCATAACCCACTGAATCCACTGTGCATTGAACCCCAATTTTCGGAGCACGGCTTCTAGAAAATCCCATTGAATCCTGTCATAGGCTTTACTAAAGTCCAGTTTCAGAGCTAAGTCCACTTGTCAACCCCTCTTTTTATGTCTTAAGAAATGGAAAGCTTCATGCGCCACAAGAATGTTGTCTTGGATCAATCGCCCCGGCACAAAGGCTGATTGAGCTGGTGTGATTAGCTGGGGGAGCACTTTCTTAAGCCTATTCGCTAAAACCTTTGTGATGATTTTCATCTTGAAATTACATAAGTTGATAGGTCTAAACTGGTGCAAAGTTTCTGGGGCGGTCACCTTCAAAATGAGAACAATATTCGTATGGTTCCAATCTCTCAAAACAAGCCCTCCATCAAAAAAACTGTGAATGGCAGCACATAGAGATCGTCCAATTATAGACCAGTGCTTTTGATAGAAAATACCTAGGTAGCCATCCGGTCTCGGGGCTTTGAGTGGACCCAATTGAAAAGCTGCTGCCTTGATTTCATCATCAGTAAAAGGTGTAGTCAGAGCCAAATTCATTGTTTCAGAGACCTCACACTCCACAACTGCTAGGGCTTCCGACAAATCTCTACCCTCGGTGGCTCGGAACAAATTCTGAAAGTGAGATAGGAGCTGGTCATTGATAGTAGCTTCCGTCTCGCACCATTTCCCCGAATCAGTTTTTAACTTGACCAGTTGGTTCCGTTGCCGTCGTTGGATAACTGTAGCATGAAAGAAAGCTGTGTTTTTGTCACCATACTGTAGCCAATTGATTCTAGACCTTTGATGCTGGAACATTTCCTCTCGGGCCCACACTGCGGCAAGATCCTATTGAAGCCTCTGAATTTGCACATGAGTATCATCAGAGAAAGGTTGGGCTTGAAGTTCTTGGATTAAGTTTGTTAGAGCAGCAACGCGGATGCGATTATCCCCAAATTTGGCCTTACTCCACCTGGATAGACCTTTGCTACATCTCTGGAGCTTCTGGGAGAAATGAAGCATGGTTGAATCAGCCCGGTCCTCACCCCAATTTGATTGGATAATCTCTGAGTATTCAGGGCTAGTAGTCCACATAGATTCAAATTTGAATAGACGAGCTATCTTTGTAGGTGGGATATGACAATGTAACAGAAGAGGGCAATGATCGGACCCTATCAATGCCTCATGGTGTACTTGTGCATAAGGGAATTTCTGGCGCCAACTCATTGTTGCAAAAGCTTTACCCAATCTTTCTCGCACATTATGAATACTCTGCTGGTTGTTTGTCCAAGTATATGGGGCCCCTTTAAATTCTAGATCTATAAGTTCATAATGTGATATAACTCTTGAAAACTTTGCATCCGAGCTCTACTACATCGTCTTGACCCCTGCTTCTCCCACGACCAACCAATTTCATTTAAGTCCCCCAAACACACCCAAGGATAGGTATTTCCTGCAATCAGATTTTTTAGAGATTGCCAAAAAACTCTCCTGTCAGTCCAACGGAATGGGGCATACACAAAGGTGGCAAGCCAATGAGACGATGTTGTTCCCCTACCCATGAAACGTTTAAAAATGTTGGCCGACTTATAGCTAACATGCAGGTCCACTTCGTCTGTCCACCAAAGAGCTAAACCACCTGACAGCCCAATAGGATCAACATAACTTTTATGTGGGAAATGGAGCCGCCTTCTCAAACGTTCTAGCACCGGTTGCTTATTTTTGGTTTCCATGAGGAAAATTATTGAGGGGCGATGGGTTATGCATAACCCTCGTAAGATCTGGAAAGTCAGGGGTCGCCCCATCCCTTGACAGTTCCAGCTGATCATCAGCATGACCCCTGTGGCGCTTTAGGGCTCGCCACCACAGCCCATTTGCTGTCAGATAAGTTCCCAGTATGACATGGAATTGACTCTTTGGAAAGAGATTCATCAAATATATTGTAGCTGGTATGAACGCTTACCGGATAGGTTACCTCAGCGGTTGGAGTTGCCTCTGCCGCAGCAATGTGCACATCTATCAAGCCTCGGTTTGTCGAAATACTTTTACGAACACGATGGCTGCCGCTTTTGCCACCCCTAGCTTTTCCCCAGTTCACTGGTGGCTTGTGGAGCTCAATATTAGGTGGAGGTAGAGCAATTTGGAGCACCCGCTGCATAGGATGAACTTGACCTTCTTTCCGCAAACACTTCGCCTGGGGCAAATATGGGCTATCAACATCAACCTCCTTCCTCTTTAGAGATAACTGAGTCAGTGCCGTAGAGAGGAGCCCATCTAACAGATATGGGGGTTGGGTGGGTGAAGGAGAAGAAATTGGGCTTTTCAGGGTCAGTTGTTGTATCACCTCTGTATTGGCCACACTACCCGCAAATTGGGCTGGCCCACTAATTGGGCTATCTGGAGGTTCAGTCACATAATAGCGGGGTTGATCCAGGGGTTCTAAAGGGCCCTTACCCGTTGAGGCCTGTGTGGAGACAAGGCCCAGATTCTGATCCGACCCATGTGCTTTAGCCCTCTTCGAATGCGCATGACTATTCTGTGGCCCCAATTCTAGGGTAGTGGCCTGCGGTGTAAGAAGGACAGGAGGTGGGTTAGAGGGAGCTCCACCTGGCATCTCCCCACTAGCAGGTCGTTGGAAAGACAGAGGAGCAGTGCACGACTCAGTACGGGATAGTGGAATTGAGGGGTTCAGTCGTTGGGGAGGGAGGAGCTCAGTGCTAGGATGATCACGCGCCGTCGGAGACGCAGGCGAGTAAGGGGTTGGATTGATGTTCTTCAGACCGGAAATTACTTGTCGTTCCAGCTCATCAACTTTCCGGCGATAATGCTCAACTGGAAGGCCAGTAGGGGGGGCTATGCCGGTTCTCAGGTGGGGACCATAACTAGAAGAAGCTCCTTGTTTCTTGGAGACGAATTTACAAGCATTGCTTTCATGCCCTAAACGGCCACAATCATAGCAATAATCAGAAAGTTTCTCATATTTGAAAGTAAGCCAGGAGTCACATCCCTCCTTAGACCGCTGAAGCCAGAGGCCTTGTGGTAGAGGCTGTTGAGTATCAATCTCAACCCGAATACGTAAGAAATTTCGAGAGAGTAACAACCCTTCTGTATGTGCTTCAACTCGCACAAGACGGCCAATTCTATTACCCAGAAGTTCTTCATTTTGTTGAGTAAGATTGTTTAGGGGCAGACCATGAACTTGGACCCAGAACGGGCACCACCGAAACTCTATTTCTTCCACTGTGTGGCCCATTTGCAGTGGCTGGAGAGCTAATAACTTTCCCATAACCGACCACGGGCTGTCGCTAAGAACTTTATCCCGATCATCGCAATCACTAAACTGGAAAAGATAGACATTATCATTCCACGGAGAAATAGAAAGCTCACCCCTGATTTTCCATGCCCCTCAGATTATATTAGAAACCGCTGTATGGTTCAGGATTTTGGACCCTAAAATTTTCCCAATCAAGCACAGATGAGAGGTATCTTCGTTCTCTCCACTTCCTTCATCCAGCGAAATGCCCTCATGAGGAGAGGGTGGGTTCGAAGTGGACGTCATAGGAAGCTCACAATATAACAGAGAACTGGGTTGGGCGTTGAGGATAGAACCAGAAGCTAGGCGGCTAGTGAGTATATGGCCGGAGAGAAAAAGCAGAGGAGGAAAAAAAGAACGAAGGAAAGAACCAAGATGAAAGCTAGGTAGCCAGCTTCAGCAAAAGCCCTAAGGCAGAAACTCTCAATTAGATTTGATGCATCTTTTTTTTGGATTCTGTTTATTAGACTCGTACTCTGTTTTGTTTTCCTGGGAATTATTGAATCTAATATAAGCTGTGAATTGATGTTTATTCTTTAAGCTGAATGAAAGTTGAAGTGACATGTGTTAAATTTTCCCAAGCTTCACAATAAAAAAGATCTTTGTTTTAAGCAATTGAAATCATAGAATCTATTTTCCTAAAGACTATTCATATGAATACTTGAGGATTTCCTTATTTTGAATGCATAATAGTTTTTTTGGGGTGCTAATTCCCTAAAATTATAACTTTCGTGTATTTGAAATGGGCCATGGAGCTTAGAGGGCTAATGCAGTAGCATATACTCTAATCTGAGTCATTTGCTCTAGTAATTATAGTATTCACCAGCTGAACTTATGAAGCAAGTTTCAGACTTTTGGGTCGTGCCATACTTATTAGAAGAATTTGCTTAATTTTAGCATTTTTATTTGCTCTCGTGCTTAAATGTCTATGGTGCTTTTGTCTACAGTCAATCATCTCTATTTCGATATCTAGAGTTAATCAAGTTGACGCATAGCAACTCAACATTGAAATGTCAGCCATGTTAAAAGAACAGTTGGTTAAGGTCTTTTCTTTAATGAAGGTATATAGCGCATCTTCTGGCTTATTTGGGTTACTTGTTTGAAGAGATTAATTGCATAGATAATATTGGATTTAATTTCTTCTTCTATTTCTTTGGGATTAGCTAGGATTGTTATTTTATTTTATTCTTTTTGTTTTGTTTTTTTTTTTTTTTTGGATTCTCATTTCAAGTATGTTTCCCATTAATTTATTAGACTCCTGCTTTGTTTTGTTTCTTGAAACCACATTTTTCTATTTTTGCCGATAATGATGTGTTTACTGTTTGATTTAGGGGTCTCCATTTTCTATGGTGATTTGGGTAATTTGTGGTGTTTCTTGTTTGGAAAGCTGGATACTCATGATAATGTCATTGGCAAGATGTAACCAAATTATTGATGCAGGGATTGATGGAGTTGGATGATGGTTTTATAAAGATGTACTTTGATGATAGTTTTTGTATGAATGATTGAGAGAATTTTTTACATAAACGAGTTGAATACTTTTATACACTATTTCCCCATCTTCATATAATGTTTTATGATGTGTTGATTGCAATGTATTGGATATGTAAAAATTGTGACATAAAAGTTAAATTCTTTGGTCCTGTGTGTATGCTATATTTCAGAACAAAGAAGGGGGAGAGAGAGAGAGAGAATGGTGGTTTTTGAAAAACGTCACAAAATGATGTCATGTACAACATTAAAAAACGCTACTAAATTGTAATACCCCTGTTCTGTAGTATGCTAATTGGTCCTTAATACGAGTATGATGATGTGTTTAATATGATTTTATGTGCCATTTTGTGAATATATGTGATTTTGAAGTTCTATCTGTTCACCGTAGGAATATCTGTTTGAATAATCTGCTTTGGAAATTAAATTGGAGGCTTTATCGGCCACAAAACCCGAAATCGATTACGCCATTGTGATTGGCATAATTTTTAGAACCTACGGTGAAATTAAATTAAAAATTGATTCGGGTCAGATTAAATCGATTAAATTGATGAATTAAATACCCAATTATTTTATATTGAAATAATATGTTGAGTGAGGTTAAATAGGGACCTTATTATAGTCAATTCTCCTTCCTTATATCATTTTGGCTGATGCTGACTCAAGAGTGAGAAGAGAGGGTCGGCCTTAGGAAGAGAGAGGGAGAGAATTGCATAATTTGACTTAAAGCTTGGAAATTTGGAGATTTAGCTCAAGAGTTGACTAGAGCTTAGAAGATCAAAGCTTCTAGGTGAGTAATTCTTGGATTATAGTTTGTAATTTTATGTGTTCAAGCTAATTTGGTGATCAAGTGTAAGATTGAAACGAATTTGTGTTGGATTTGTTGAATTGGAGCTAAATATGTGCATACATGTAAGAACTTACTTTGAAATTGCATGTTTGAACACAATTGTGTATAATCCATGTGAAATGTTAAAGGAAACCCATGTTTTGATCACCATTTGTGTTATCTAAGTTGGGAATGTGGCTAATTCATCACATGCATGTACAATTTGAGAAGATTGAATGCATGAGTTTGTTATGTTGGTGTTGAGTTTGACATATTTTGGGACATGCATGTAGATAAATCAAGAAATTGAGCTTCATAATGTTATAATCTTGCATTGGCGCCATGTTAGTATAATTATATTTGAGATTTGAGCCATTGCATGCAAGAAATGTTAGCTTGAAGGTCGAATTGAGCTCAAGAAGATAATTTGGGAAACCCAGAATTTTGATGTCCGCTCGAGCGGGGTAATGGATGCTCGAGCGGGAAAAACGTGCTCCCAGTACTTTTTGCAGACTTGGTGTCTACTCGAGCGGGTTAGTTCACGCTCGAGCGAGGGAGCTACGTAGACAGACCTTCTGCTCGAGCTCCCTAACTCACGCTCGAGCGTAATTTTGAAGTAACCAGTACTTTGCAGGCCTCTTGGGTTCGCTCGAGCGGGGTAATGGACGCTCGAGTGGGGACCCTGTTCTCTGAAAATTTTGTATGCTCGTTCTATGTTTCGTTTTCCGTTCTCTTTCATTCGTAAGCACTCTTAGGCATATGTTAAGCATTGTAAATGAGTTAATGAGATAAGAATAAAGCCTAAAGAGGAATATGTGAATCAAAGAACGGATTGAACTGTTAGTGACCCCTTGTGTGTTCATGAAATATGTAGGGTCAAGCTCCAAGGCAAATCCACAAGCCGATCACTGTGAGTAATATTGATATTTGAAAGCTTGTCAATGTCCAATTGTTTATTTCCCTTATAAGCTTTATGAGTTGTTAATTGGGATTGTGGACAAAAGTTTGACATGATAGAAATGAATGAATCAAAGGTCGTTTTGATAGAAATGAATGGACCGAAGGTTGTTTTGACATGAATGAGTGGGCCAAAGGCCGTTTTGACATAAATGAATGGACCTAAGGTCGTTTTGACACGAATGTATGGGCCGAAAGCCGTTTTGACGTAAATGAATGGGCCGAAGGCCGTTTTGACATAAATGAGTGGGCCGAAGGCCATTTTGACACGAATGTATGGGCCGAAGGCCATTTTGACGTGAACGAATGGACTGAAGGTCGTTTTGATAGAAATGAATGGACCGAAGGTCGTTTTGATAGAAATGAGTGGACCGAAGGTCGTTTGGACATGTATGAATGGACCTAAGGTTGTTTTGACATGAATGAGTGGGCCGAAGGCCGTTTTGACATAAATGAATGGGCCGAAAGCCGTTTTGACATGAATGGAAATCTGAATGGGCCAAAGGGCAGAATGTTTGGAACTACAGTCACTTGATTTGAATTTCGTAAGTTATATATCTGTTAAATAGAAATATGAATTGGGCCCAAGGCCATTTGGAACATGTTTTTCTACATTGTTATGTAACTTCTGTATTTGATTTGATATTATTCACTGGGCTTTCACTCACGCTCATTCATATGTTTGTAGGTGAGCCAAGAGAAGTCCAGACCCAGCCTCAGTGAAGTCTGTATGGAACAACTAAGGTTTTGAGAGAGTCAGCCCTTGTGTCTCACGCACGAAACCCGTCTTCGCCCTTTTGTTATGTATTTACATTTTGTCAGGTTGGCGAAGCTTTGAATACGTCTGTATATAGTTTTCATGGGTTGACTTAGAATAGATGATCCTGTCTGTATAGAATCTTATGTCATTACACTTTCTGTTGTGAGTTATTAACATATGTACATATGGAATGTTATGGTGTGCATATAAGCACGGCTCTATGGACAAAGTTTTAAATTTGCTTCCGTTTGGCCCTTTTTACTCTGATGAGTCTTGTCTTATTTGGTTTAAGGCCGTAGGTAATCTCATGATTGCTAGTCGGTTATGGCCTTAACCCATAGGGGCGGGTTCGGGTCGTGACATAAATGATGTCATCATGAAGTCATACGTTATTTGTGACAGAAACATAAGCGGACGTCAAAGTTTTTGCGGCTAATATTTCTAGCAACATTTTTGAAATGTTGTAAAGCAATTGCAGCAGCCATATTAATGATGAAAATATTAAATGTCGCTGTAATTTATGACGGCATTATTTAGAAGTGTTCAGATTTTATTCAATCTCTAAATGACATCAAGCCCATTTAATTTATTCTTACACTTTAATTTAAAATCAATGGAATTTAAATAACATGCTAGATTAAATAAAATATTTTTTCCAGGTCATTACAACTGCCAATGCATAAAAATCAAAAAAGATTTTCTAGGGTAACTAACAAAAAATTGTAGCTCAAAGAAAAAGAATCCAAAATTGGTATTGCTTCTAACACAGCCTTGCATAGACCAATATGCCATGGCACCCCACTTCTCTATCTAGAAATAACCTAAAAAAAAACTCAGAAATCTCACCAAAACAATGCCAGAAACAATGATATGGACACATATCTTACAGTTTACAACACATAAATGACTAGGTAGCAGCTATCTAATCAGTCAATAAAAATGAAAATAAAGAACTGAGCACTTGTCCCCATTTCACTACCGACAATGCTAGGTAGCTCAAATTTTTGTGGCTCAAATGGCTCAAATCTGTCAAAACGACGTCGTTTTGACAGATTTTGAGTGTAAAACGACGTCATTTTGACAGATTTGAGCCATTTGAGCCACAAAAATTTGAGCTACCAAACATTTTCCTTTCACTACCAAAAAGTTCTTCATCGGTAACTCATTCAGCTGACCCATAATATTTCATTCTGCAAGAAGATCAAGCTAAAGATGCATCTTTAGGATCTATCAAACAAAAAGTTAAAACAAATTTCTAGTATTTTTATGATTACAGGTATCTATAGTCATAATTTGTGCATCACCACTCATGATGTCTTGCTATATATTATTATCCATTGGATAATACAAACTGACATTAAGAATTAATCTAATGTATTGTACTATCATCTAGTCCTTGAGATAACTTGTCTGGTGCATTCACTTTCTCTTAAATTAGTCCATCACAATAGGTAAATCATCAACACAACTATGTATCTCAAGTATGGATCAATTATTATTTAGGAAAAAATTCAAATAAGTGGTACTTCCATAAAATATTTACAAATTAATAAAAACATTTATAACTTTAATTATTAAAATTGATAATCTTTGCCACTGATTTGTAATTATTTTTGAAAACTTGCACTGAAGTGCAATCTATCCTATTATTTATAGATTCAATAGGAGAAAGAGAAGGAAGGGGGAAAATTGAGAGAGAGTGAGAGAGACTAGAAGGGAGAAAATCAATTAGCACATTTTCCCATTAATATTTGAGTATATTGTACCTTGTGCATAATTTGTCACACCTAACTTCAAATTTAAACTTTCCTCCAAATCCTCTAATATTTACAAAGATTCTCCATAAGAAAGAGAGGAAAACAAAATTTAAAAATCAAATCAAATTGGTGCCTATTCCTTTTTTTCTCCGTCTAAATCAACAAGCATGAGAGAATAAGATAAATTTAGGCTGTGTTTGGTACAACTCTGGAACTAACGTTCCAGAGCTTAATTTGAACACGGCATTTGTTTACGAATTTCAAAACTTAATTCAACGCTTACTTTTGAAAACGCGGTCGAAAATGGGAAAATTTGGATTAACCGGACGTTTCACCGGTCGTCCGGCCGGTTGACCAGAACAGTGCAATTATTTATCTTATATTTTTTGTAATTGACATATGTTAATTTTTATATATTCGAAAAAAATAATTTCTGAATTTTTACAAAAAATTTATGTGTTTTAATAGAATTTTGAGTTGTATGTTTGGTTATGAGTTGTAAGTTTTTGTATCAAATATTATATGTCACATCAAAAATTCTCCACTCAATTGAAAACTCTTTTCAAAACTCTTTCACCAAACAAATTTTCCACACTCAAATCATAATTCTAAAACTCACAAACTCAAAATATAACTCCTACTCTCAAATCATAGTTAGAAAGCTCTACCAAACGTAATCTTAAGCATTTCTCTTCTCTTTCCTTCCCTTATTTTGTCACCCGCTAAAACATAACACTTAACTCCATCGTTATTATTCATTATTCTACTACTTTGACTCTTCAACTATGAATAAAATCTTATCTCTACTACTGGCGGATACTGGCATACCATCGTTGGTTATTTCCTTGTACAATCACTTGATGAAGGGGAAGGCTGCCACAATTCTTCAGTAACAGAAGGCATAAATAGATGAAACAACCATAGCCCATTCTCTAGGAAAAATTATTCAATGCTCCAGGAGCAGTAACACTTTGTCTCTTAAAACTCTAACACAAAAGTGGTGAGTTTCATAATTTAGACCAATATTTCACTACTGATTTAGAACACCACCTAAACTTGCTACAGGAGCATTGAATAATTTCTCCATTATCTGGACACACCCACAAGTTGTCCCGTGCAAAACTCCTCACAGATGCAAATGTTGAATCATCATTGGCAAAGGAAAGGTTTGACTAAACATGTTACACAATTAAAACTACCACCATGAAATACACTGCACTAGCAGCATCAGAAAACTCATATGAGTAAAGTGACGACACAGTTTTGGATATGGCCTTGTTCAATATGGAGAAAATCCACTGGCAGCTAAATGGCATGATGTTTGAAACTATATTCGTTGGTGGGCTGTAATCATCTCCAAGTTTGCTCATGGCAAATCGCACCACATTCCACAGTTTATTACACCATTGTCGATACCCAACAACCTTTTGGACATCCAGATTAATTTTATCAGATTAGAAGGACAAAATGAGAGGTCACTAAATTGACCAAAGAAATAAAGTATGGTGTAAAATAAAGTGCAGTGCTATTTACTCCTACCTTTTACTTAGAACCTTACATCTTTTTCTTTTTTTTTTAACTTCAATTTTGTCCAAACATGAAGTTGCATTTTTACCATTGTCCCTAACCTTCTAACCCTAATTTTGAAAACCCTAACCCTATCAGTCATTCCATCACCTCCGATTGCTGCATTCTTCCTCCGACGATCTTCAACCCCTATGTTGCACCGTTACTGCTGTCGCCGCCGCTCCTCCTCCACCGTTGTCGTCGCTACATTTCTAATCAGAATCTACCGTAACCACCAAAAAAAGAAAACAAAGAAGAGAGAAGAAGAGTTTTGGATTTGCGGCGATGGCGAGCGAGGTGTCGACGGCAACGCTGAAATCATTGATCTGCTCACTCTTTCTCACTGTCTCTCTGCCTCTAGGGTTCTCTATCTCGCGCTCGATATCTCCCCATCATCATCTTCATCTTCAAACCCCGCAACTCCTCGTTTCAATTTGCATCAAGCCCTAGAACTCACAAACTCAAATCTAACTCAGATTTCTCTCCATCGTCATCTTTATTTTATTTGCGACTCTCTCTTTCTCTCTCTGTCTTCCAGTGATGGTGAGTTGAGAGAGGGGTCGTGAGATCTAGGATTAGGGTTTTTGCAGTGATGACAACATCAAAACGATAGAGCGAAGCAAGAGGGAAAAGGGAGATGGAAGAGAAAGGAAAGAAGAATAAAAAGAAATAAAGAAGAGAAAGAGGAAGAAAATCGTCAGAATGACACTGCCGACGGTGGAAAAGAGTAGAAGAGTTGGGGACTACAGAACACGGTATATTTGGTATTAAGGTAGGTGTTCAAAGAGAATATAAGATGGTTTCAATTATACGGGTGGGGGTAAAAAGAATTGGGCGTTCATAGATAAAGGCATTTAGCAGCCCTAAAATAAAATCTCAAGAAAATTCAATGGGCTTGTTTGGTAACGTTTACGTTTTCAGTTTATATTTACAAAAATTTTATAAACTGGTTTTTATTTATTTTTAGAAAAACATAAACTACAAACTCGTTTGGTTTAAACAAAATGTTTAAAAAAATTAAAAATATAAAAAAGAGTGAGAAATGGCAAGTGGTGGTGGGTGATGGTGGTGGTGAATGGTGGTGGCAGGAGGGTGGCGGGTGGGTGATGGTGGTGATGGTGGGTGATGATGGGTGGTGGTGGTGGTGGTGGTAGTGGCGGGTGGTGGTGGCAGGTAGGTGATGGTGGTAGTGGTGGCGGGTGGGTGGCAAGAGGGTGGGTGGGTGGTGTTGGCGGGTGGGTGGCAGATGGGTGGTGGGTGGTGTTGGCGGGTGGGTGGCAGGTAGGTGGTGGGTGGTGGGTGGTGGGTGGTGGTGGTGGCGGCAGGGGGTGGGTGGTGGTGGCGAGTGGGTGGCAGGTAGGTGGTGGCTGGTGGCTGGTGGTGGTGGTAGTGGTGGTGGTGGTGGGTGGTGGTGGCAGTTGGGTGGTGAGTGGTGGTGGCAGGTGGTGGCGAGGGGTGGGTGGTGGTGGGTGGTGGTGGCGGAAAATGGTGGCGGGTGGTGGCTAGTGTTAGGTGGTAAAAAAAAAAAAACTAAAAACTCAAAACGGAAACACATTTTTTGGTCAAATTTATAAACTGAGACCACTGATTTATAAATCAAAAATTTACCAAACAAGTTTTTATTGGAGTTTTTAAAATTTTTGTAAATATAAACTGAAAACTAAAAACGTAACTGTTACCAAACGACACCAATGTAATTATTAAAAGATGAATTTAGCCCTATTAGACCACTAGTATGCGCGCCCTATAAACAAAAATGGAAAAATTACAAAACAAGTTTAGTTTTAAAAAAATAATTATATATTTATAAAAAAATTATGACTTCAATAATTAAAATTTTTAAATTTTATGATGAACATGAATTTAATTTTTTTTTTAATCAATATTGATTATAGTACGGTTACATTTACATAATTTTTATAACTTAAACATACACAATTAAAATTCTTACTAACAAGAATCTCATTTGGAGAAATACAAAATTAAAATTCTTACTAACAAGTATCTCATTTGGAGAAATACAATCGAATAAAATTGTGTTGATTATTTCCCCCAACAAAAGAAGGTCATCCTAGTAAATTGGCATTGATATTTGCGGCAGCAGCTAAGCTAGATAGATTCTCAGAGTAGTCACCGATGACACACGTTTCAAGAACCTCACATCAATGAGAGAGAGAGAGAGTCGAATGTTTCTTTCTACTATTGTTTTTCGTTGTCTTCGTCTTTCACTGCTGTTTATTCCAAAAAATAAAATAAAATAAAAAATTTGCGGTGCAGTGCAGTGGTGACACAAAATCACGGACTTTGCAAGAACTAACTTTATCATCATTGAATTCTCTACTAACAATTAGGATTTCTGATCAGAACTTCACTTTCAATCTCACCACAACAGTGTTGAATTCCTTCGATAACCCCCTCTTCATTGTTATTTCAGATTTAATGTTTCCCTCCCACTTGTTTGGTGGAAAAGGTAAAATCCCAACCTTCTTTTAGACTTGATATTTCTTTTCCCCTCAAGCAAGCAAAATTTTAATTTTCTTTTCTCCCTATTTCTTGGCAACCAAACACAACAACTACTGAAACCCTTGCCCAATTTGTTTCTGCGGATTCAAAATCCCGACAAATGGCTTCTGCCCACGAATTTCCTGCTCTCACCAACATGGGAATTACCTATACAAGTTTGCCCCAACGGTATCATCTTCTCCTTTCTCAATTTCATTGGAAACTTACTGTTCAATCTTGTTCTTGGGTTTCAGTTACAATCCACAACATCCAAAACCCTAGGTTTGTTGTTCCTATATAGAGTAAAGTTCGAGATTTTAGGTTGTTCAAGTCGGTGGAGTTGGATAGGTTTTTAACTAGTGATGATGAAGACGAAATGAGTGAGGGTTTTTTCGAACCAATTGAGGAATTAGAGAGAATGACGAGGGAGCCCTCGGGCATTCTTGAATAAATGAATGGCCGGCTCTCTGCCCACGAATTGCAACGTGTATTGGTATAATTAGTGGGGGAGTCAAAAAAATTAAGTTAGATGTGCGCACTTATTAATTATAATTTTTTATTTAAAAAAAAATTATGATCAATATTAAGATAATAATAATTTTATAAGCTGAATTTAAGTATAAGAAATTAAAAATCATTATTAATAGAAATAAATCAAAATTCTATAATAGTGTGTAATAGCTCGGTGCAGGATGGTGAAGTAAGGTTGTAATTTTAGCACCAAAAATTATGGATCAAAATTCCTAATTTTAGAAAATAAAAACACATCATTTATAGCACAAATTATTATAAAATCTCTTTAATTTTTAATTGATAAAAAATATTAAAGAGATTATATTACTTATAAATGATGTGCTTTGAATGGAAATTATTAGTTTTAGAGTACCATATGATGTTGCCTATGTGATGCTCAAAGTATGAGAAATCACAAATCACACTAAATAGTTTGTTAATTACCTGAAAATAATGAGTTAATTATATTCAATTCCTAAGATTTTCCACTACACTATTTGTTTAAACCACTACATAAATAATATCACATAGTACTCCCAAAGTATCAAATAACTATTTATTGTGAACAATACAAGAAATCTTTAGCCAAAGAAAATATTAAGAAAAAAAATAATCACTTTGCTTGGTTCCCATTTTTTAAAAACAATTTTCAGAAAATTCTACACTCTTATTTTTCTTGTTTTTTTGTTTTTACTGAATTTTTTAAATATTTTATGCAATTGTTTTACTTTTTAGACACACCTAACATAAACACACCTAAAAAGTAAAAAAATTGTAAAAAAAATCTTTCAAAAATTCACTAAATACCAAAAATACAAAAAAATACAAGAATTTAGTACATTTTTTGTATTTTTATGTATTTCTTAATTTTTAAAAATATTTTTTCACAATTGTTTTACTTTTTAAACACATCTAAGTAAGGTGCATCTAAAAAAGTAAAAAAAATGTTTAAAATTTTAAAAATATTCACTAAAAACAAAAAAACACGAAAATCAAAAAATTCAATTTTTAAAAAACTTAATCCAGAAAACTCAAACCAAACACAGTGAATATATTTTGTATATGATCGCAAAAATTGAGGGGGGGGGCGTTCTTTGGATCCGCCCTTGGGTGAACTTCTCTGAAAAGGGGAGAGACTCTTGGTATGCAGTGGAGGTGTTTGAGTGGCTTCGTAAGGAAAATCGTGTCGTAATGAGACTATGGAGCTTATGGTTTCGCTAATGTGTGCGTGGTTGAAGAAGTTGATTAAAAGCAAGCATGATGTTGTTGATGTGGTTGACCTTCTTTTGGATATGAATTGTGTTGGTTTGAAGCCAAATTTTAGTATGATTGAGAAGGTGATATCTTTGTATTGGGACATGGGGAAGAATGAGAGGACGGTTTTGTTTGTGAAAGAGGTTCTCAGACGGGAGATTGCTTACCGAGAGGATGGCATGGAAGGGCATAAGGGAGGACCCACTGGTTATCTTGCTTGGAAGATGATGGTGAGGTTCTTTTAATCATATTTCTCAATATCATCATGTTGTTATTTTATTTTGTTATCTGATTTAGTTTGCCTATTGTTTGATAGGTTTGCTAACTGAACATGCTTTTCAGATTTGTACTACGAACTTTTGTTTCATGCCAAGTATATGTTGTCATGTTTCTATGCTCTACATTTTTATTGGAGGAAGTCGTCTTAGTTATTGTGTTGATTTTGATGTACATTTTTCATATGTGGGATGCCATTTCATCTTGCTGTGGATTATGGAATAATGAACTTGTTGTATGACATATTAGGACAATGAATTTTTGTATATATATATATTTGATGTTACTTTACTTAATATTGTTATGCTGGATTTTTTACTTTAATGTTTTCTTTCTCTGAAAACTATATGGCATATGCACATGTACGTACATATTTTTGTGATTCATTTATTTATAAATCTCGCGGGTATAACATGGGTATAGCTCAAGTATGACATGGGCATGTGTTGGGAACTTTTGTGGGTACATCGAGGCATAAATGTAAATTTTTTTAAAAATATAAGAGTACTTAAATAAACATATTATTGTGTCTGTTTTAAAACTCCAAAAATAAGGAGTTTTTTTTGCAAATATCACAAAGTTTAGAGAACACTTAGGATTCTCTTCTGCCTTTACCATGATTTTAAATAATGGTATTGTAATATATATCAGTATCAACGATACGGTCTACAATTCCAATACGATACATAATGGCTATTATTTAAAACCTTAGTCTTTGTAGAATGAGCAATTGTATCTCTCTTTTTCAATTCAGCTACTCTCTCTCTCTCTCTCTCTCTCTCAATTGAGATACTCTCTCCTCTTTCTCTCTCTCTTGATTGGCATTTAAGTTTAACTCTAGTTTGTACCTTGCTTTAACTACTTGTTGCATTTGATTGCTAATTGTTATATATCATGCATTACTACAATTAAAAATAAATAAATTAAATTAATGAACATCAATTATACTCATGTTGTATTTTTTTTTTTTTCAGTGGTCCTCCATTAATATTCGTACATGTATCTATGCTTCATAACTTGTGAATGACAGCATAAATGCTTATGAGTACTATGCTAGTTATCTTCTCGAAGTTATCTTTCATGAAATCTGGCAGCCATTGATTGCATTTCCAGACTATCTTAATTGATTTCTTGTACTTTGCCTCTAATTGGGTCTATCACTACCTTCCTACAAGTATAATCTTATTTAATTTGGTTTTTTCTTTTATCTTACCATTCATCCATCTGGACATCATTATCTTAATCAGGCTGCTTTTGTTGACAATTTAGAAATGTTACATGAAGAAAATGTTGCATAAAGTATCTAATTCCAATGTGCTTTGGCATGCTTGCGGTAGGAGACATACAAGACAAGCCCGTTATCAGAGTAAATCCATCCATAATGTCTTACAAAGAGGCATACTTTCTTAGTTCTTTGCAAGTTTCCATGCATCATTTCTCAATCATTTCAGTTCAGCATGGATATTTCAGAATGAATGAAACACCCATTTTGTGAATCTTATGAATGAAACACCCATGTTGTTTTTGCTGTTAGGCTGGGCTGCTGAGATTGTGATTTTTTGGTTGCTTTTGTTTGTTTTGTTTTTGTTTTGCTCTGCATGTTGGTTTCTCACCAACTTGGAGTTTGGAGTTTGTGCTAGCAGATGAATTGGTGTGCATCTGGGTGCCAACTTAATTGGAATCTGAATGTTTCACTGTGATGCTTTTGCACCCTCCTCTTTTTTTATGTGCGTTATCATACTCTGTATGTTTCTTTCCATCAATAAAGCTTTCTTTTTTGCTGATAAAAAAAAAAAAAAAGTTACACGGACCCTTAATTTTTAGTAACATAAAAAGTATCATCAGAGAGTTTGACAATCAACTCCATCCTAAGATTTGAAATTTGTTATGAAATTGGAGGTAGTTCAAGAACGAACTTAACTATATGCCCCTAAAATACAAAAATAATCTGGGGAAAAATGTTAGAATAACTGTTGTTATTAACTTTTTTTTCCTTAGCTTTCTTACATGTTGAATTTTCTTTGTTTGGTTAAGGATTAAAGTGTGTTTGCTTAGAACCCAATTTGCGAGTAATTATCCAGTTTATTATTGTACGTTTTTAGTTTTTAACTTTTTATATATCAAAGTATGGTGACTCTAGTTAAATCCAAATTATTTAGCTGCTAAAATCCACACGCATTTCAAATATAAAATACAAATATCTTATTATATTACAGAAGCACATGTAGGTGCCTTCTTTATGTAGCACTCTAAAAGATCTTTAGGTATTGCCTGGAAAACCATTTTACCAGGTTAATTGGTTTTTGGTTCATAATCTTGTCAGATCTCGGTGGTTCGTAATCTAGCTCATACATGAAAATATGATGACATTTCATGCATGAAAATGTGTTATGCATCACATATTATTGTGTGCAGATAGAGTTAGGCCAAGTTTGGCTATCCTAAATAAGTACACACTTTTTATCTTTTTTCCATCACATCATTTCTCTATTTTTCTGCACATCTTTTCGTAAAAAGACAAAAAATACACTTATTTAGGTCATCCCAAACAACCCCTTATTCTGTAGAATGGTTTTCAGAAGGCAACCAAGATGAAATGAAAAAAAAAAATGATCCCCTTATGCTCAACTCAAGCTGAGGATGCTAAAAGTTCTTTTAGCCTAGCTCTAGCTCATGATTTTAAATTTGAATAGTAAGGCTAAGTTTGGCATATCCAAAATAATTCATCTTTTTATCTTTTTATCTTTTTTCCATCACAGTACTTCTCTACTTTTCTGCACATTTTTTTATAAAAAGACAAAAAGTACACTTATTTAGGTCATTCCAAACAACCCCTAAATAATAAACTCAGGCTTGAATTATGACATGCTGAGTTAGCTTTACTTCATTGGTTAATGTAGCTTGATAGGCACATCAATTTTTGGCTTATGTTGCAGTTATGACATGCTGAGTTAGCTTTACTTCATTGGTTAACTGTAGACACCTCATTTTTGACCGCCCTTAAGACTTGGGCACTACTGATGGTTTGCTCGGTGTTGAGAGATGTGCAGGGCAAAGAATCAGTTTCTTCAGCAAGGAGAGAGGCAAATCCTTCAAAATACTTTGTTTAGGGGTTTGGAGTTGAAGAAGAGAGGAAAGGAGAGGAGAAAACTAATTTGGGAGAAGTTCGGCATGAATCCAGGTAGAAGCGAGTCGAGCAGCCCTTGCTGAATCGGGCTTATCTGTCTGTACGCTTGGAGTTTAGCTATGGGGCCACCACCGTCGGAAAGCTTACTTCTGGGGCTTCATTTTGCACTCAAGAATCTCCTAGAGCCAAGTCCGGGTGGGGGAGATATGGTCAGTTGAAGTCGGGCATCATCCCGGTTGGATCGAATCTGCGCGGCTTCACGAAAAAGGGCATAACTTTTTGCATAGAATGAATTTTAATGCAAGGTTTGCGCCATTGGAAAGCTAACTTCCGGGGCTTTAATTTGCATACCCACCGGCCGTTTTTTGACATTGGAATCATCTATCGGCAATCTATTTTTCCGACCGGAAAAATATTATGCCGACCGACACTTTATTTTGGCCGACGACCAAATTTTCTGGCCGGTTTGCACCATTTGCACTCTCCAAGCCTGGTGCATCCCAGCTGTGCCAGTTGGAATGCACCAGCACACTCCCCCGTGCATATATGTTGCTATTTTGAACCCTTGACCACCTTTGGACCCCTCTTTTGCACCCTTTGCTCAAGGCTTCTTGAGGAAGCCTTGACCCCTTATCTTAGCTTCCTCAAGAAGCCTACCAGCTGTCCAAGCTTCTCCAATAAGCCTTGACCTCCCCTTTAAACCCCTTTGACCCTTTGAAGCTTGTCTTAGAAGCTTAGTATTGCCTATATAAGGGGCCTCTCTTCCTCCATTGTTGAGGTTGGATTTTTGGAACAAAAAACCAGAGATATATAGATATATCTGATATATACATATATATATCCATTCATCTCTCACTATATCTCTCCCATTCAACCATCAAACACCCTTGTTCTTGGGCCATTTCTTCATCAACTCATAGCACAAGGCATCCAACGCCCATTCCAGCAGCTTGAGGCTGTTCTCCAGAGCTTAGGAGCACCTAAACTTGGTCCAAGAGGTGCTGGTTTGCTGGTCTTCAAGGGTGAGTCCTCCTCTTCCCTTTTCTAGTCTTTTCTTGCTTCATATCTAAGCCATAGTTGCTTGCATTTTTGGGCTCCGACCTAAACTGTAAATTATCATATTTTGAGGTCCTCTTCATGTTTGATTGAGGACCTCTTGCTGTTTGAGGACAGTAGCTTGCACTTGCTTCAATATCCTCCTTGAATGCCATAATCTTGCATAGAATTTTGGCTTGCGTGTGATCTTTTTTAGAGCCTGATGTAAACTGAAAATAGGCTTATTTTGAGCCTCTCTTCAACATTGAAGAAGGGCTCAACACTGTTTGGGACCTCCATGCTATACTTACCTTTATACTCTCTTTTGGTCCCCATTTTTGCATGCTTTGGCAGCCCATTGTGCTTCCGTTGTTGATCTTTTTACAGGCCTAGAAAAGGTCTTATTTTGACCTTCTTAACATGTTTTATTAAGGGTCTTTGGCTGTTTGTTGAATATTTTGCACACTTTGTGTTATAGCCTCTTTTTGAGCCTCATTTTGCATTGCATTTCTAGCATGTTTGTATACTGTTTTTGGGTTTTTACAGTTCTGTAAAGTGGCTTATTTTGGGCCCCTCTTCAATGTTGTTGAAGGGCCCTAACATGTTTGGGGTCAGCAGCTGTGAGTTGCTTCATAATCTCATGTTTAGGGCCGTTTTTGTATGCCATTTTAGCCCTATCTTTGCTTGCTGTTTGGCCATGTCATAAACTGTAAAAATGCTTGTCTCAGAGCTGTCTTGCTTCTGCCTTCATGCTCCATGTCCATATTGTGCATGCTTTGTATAGCTGTAAGCCATTTCGGGTGCCAAAAGTCCATGTTTCGGGACTATTCCATGCATCGGGTGTGTTTTCGCCTCATTTTGGGGCTGTTTTCCCCCGCATTTCAGTGCTGAAATCCCATTGGCATGTTTGCATATCATTTTCCATGCCATTGCATTACATATGCCATTGCCTAGGTTTGCGTGCCCGTGTGCACGCATTTCGAGGCACTTCATTTTCATCCATCGGCCTCTTATGTTAGTGTGGCTGAGGCTCTCTCATGTTAGTATAAGTCCATGTTGCATTCTATATGCCATTTTATCCATTGCATTGCATATGCCATTGCCTCGGTTTGCGTGCCCGCGTGCACGCATTTCGAGGCACTTCATTTTCATCTTATGGCCACTGATGTGGGTGCGGCTGAGGTTCACTCACATTGGTGTAAGTCCATCTTGCATTGTGTATGCCATGTTTCAATACGTTGCGCATGTTATGTTGTTAGCATTGTGTATGCCATGTAGTTGCATAGCATGCTTGTATTCTTGTTTGCATACCTAGGTTGCATTGCATTGGCATGCACGCATTGCCTCTTGATCATGTGATAGAGGTTGGGCTTTATGTGTTTGTTTGGTTTGCATGACATTTGAAATCAAAGCGCATACTTGGTTTCTTGGACCATCACGCATCGAAATGCGCAATTGGCGGTCCGAGAATCAAGGAACATCCCCCTTTGAGTCAAAAGCATGATAAGGGATGTGTTGGTGCACACACTTGCTTGAAATTCCATGCCATACACTGTTTGTTCTTGTTGCTGTCAAAAACTGTCTTCTGCAGGGAGTTTCTGCCGACCGGCATCATTTAGTGCCGACCGGCAATTGGTGGCTGGCCGATAATTACATCATCTGCCGATGGAAATTATGCACTGCCGGTGGGCATTTCCCCCAGCCGGTGGCACTCTGCAGTGTGCAACAAGCCTGTCCCAGTACTTTGGCACTGTTCAGAGAAGCAGGGCAGTGTAAACCGAGGCGGCAGTGGTATGGTACGGACTTTCCGGGCGAGACGGGTTCAAGCTTGCATCGTTCGCGCATCCCGAGGCGAGGGCTGTGGCCACCTTTCTTCTTTTTGCATTCATTTTGTTCAGTAATTAGAAATTCTGTAATAATTAATGTGGTTAGTTATTTATTCGGACTGTAATATTTATTTGGACCCTCCGAGTGAGGGCAATTGTGTAATAAGTGTGCGTGAGTGTGTGTATGTCTTCCAACCCCACGTCTTTCTTCCCTTTTATTTACCCGCTTATGATGGTAGACTAGGGCATATTTAAATTAGCATACCTTATGCTATGCATGCGTGCATTCATACATTTGCCTTGCATGCACCGGGCTCGGCGCATCATTCTAACTGCATTTGTATTTCAATTCCAAATTGAATACGTGTTAGTTGAAGCATTTCACATGTCATTGTAGATTAGCCGAGCCTATCTTAGTTGCATCTTGCATGTGTTGCATTAGCCATCTTAACATGAACTAGGATCATGCATATGATTATTAACTAGTTTCTGTTTTGGCTCGGAGTACTAGGTAAGCTTTTATGCTTTAGCATATCGCATGCGTGTGAGTGTTGCCATGACAGTATGATTACCATGAGGCTAGCTGCTTATGTGATATAACTGCTTGAATGCCTGTGGATGGAGGTTGAATTACCTAAATTGGAATAATGCATTAAAACTGTGAGTTTTAAGCCCACTAGATAGTGGCAAAATCATCTTCTCTAAAAGCCCACTTGAGGGTGGCAAAATCTGCATTTTAGCCTACTTGCGAGTAGCAAACCATTTTCAAAACAAACATGGAATGTTTTGTTCCAATTTGGGCGATTTGGTCTATACTTGTTTGCTGCGCGCATAACATAGTAATTCTAGGCTAACAATTGGTTTAAGAACACATAAAGTTTTCAAAAACGGATATCACGGTTAGTAGAGGCCGGTCTTCGGACCGGGCGAAAGGGGGTGCTCATAGCTGACCTTCCCCGATCGTACCCAAACTCCCGAGCCGAGACAACTCCGGTGATGACGGACATGTGGCCTTCGGCACCGAGTCAGGGTTTCCTAAATTCTCCCATAAAAAAATATTTAGGTGGCGACTCTGTATCTAGCAAAGCAGTCCATGTTTGGCACTACTTTTTCAAAAATCTGTTTCTCAAAACGATTTGCCAGATTTGGACTCTTTGGTTCAGATTTAGAACCGTGACACAAATCGAGTCCGAACTGTAGCATGAGGCCCACGAGCGCGTCTACATTAACATAGCTTGATAGGCACATCAATTTTTGGCTTATGTTGCAGTCAATCTTACATTTATGTTTAGAGAGTGTTTTTTTTCTTAATCTAATAATAACTGTGAAAAATGTGTTGTGTCAGGCAAACGGTAAATATTGGGATGGAGCCTGAAAAATCTAGAAATCCGTTAGATATTGATTTGTGATTATGTATCAATTTAAAGTAATAAAACAATCCCAATCAAACAATCAAGACAAATCGATACAACTATTTTAACGTGGAAAAACCACAATTGGAGCACCTCCAATTGTGATAAAAAACCACGGGCAACAGCCACAAAACAATCCATTAAGAAGATATAAAGGAATTACACAGGTATACTCTCAATTACCTAGCGAATTCACGCCCAAATTGAACCAACCCATATGTGCCTCTTCCAGCCCGTCTTCACCTCAGAATTGTCTTAACGATGAGCCACTCCAGAATCCACCAAAGCTTCAGGCTCAAATTCTTCAGAATCCACCGAAGAACAACTCTCTCTTTTGTATACAATGAACAAACAAACCTTTGATGTATTCTTCTTAACCCATGAGTTGAATACTCAATTAAACATCAAAGAAAACTAGCAAAATATCCCCATATATAAACCTTAATATCCAAAAAGAAGATCTGAAGAAATAATCCTAAAATCTGACAGAAACACGTACTTATAGAAATCTGGGACTGCGAAGCTCGCTCGAGCGAATACTCTCTCGCTCGAGCGAGAAACCAAAAATGTGTGTTTTCCATAAGTGGCTTCGTTCGAGCCAAACAACCTGCTCACGAGCGTAAAATCATCCTTCTTAGGTTTTTTACAGACGCAGCCTTCGCTCGAGCGAGCAAGGGCGGACAGGCAACTTCGAAAGCAATTTTGCATTTTGCTTTGGGGGCGCTGCCCCTCGATCCCGCCTGGGCGTTGCCTCGGACTCGCTAAGGGGCGTTGTCCCCTCGACCCCTGCGAGCTGACAGGGAAGCTCGATCCCCGTCATAGTCAACGAAGTGGCAATCTTGAAAGCATTAATATCACAAACTTCTATGTAAGGTATAATTCGGGTTGGATTCGCATCTAAAAACTCATAGCCTCACTGAAATAAAAAGTGCGAAAATAAGTACAACTGAAAGGAGTTTTGTCAAACGGAATTGCCAAGAATAAAAACCTAACACAACCAACTTAGTGATTGACCTTAGAGAATCTGGGTTGAGGCCAGAGATCTACTGCTACGTAATGGCTATGATAACCGTGGTGAAAGAGCTGAACGAATTGGAAAAAGCCTTGTGCAACTTAAAAGGTTTTAGAAGTCTGGTTTGATTGCTCAATTGGATTCAGAAAACGTAGAGCGTATTGAGGAGTATCAATCAGATCTTCTATCTGATGGAGTACGCTTATCCAATTGGGTGATTCAAGAAGGAGGCTCATTGCTTTACAGATGGTTCACGAAAGGCTTCTTGCCATGTACATTTGCGCTGGTCGTGGACTTGAGGCCGAAAGACAGTTGTGGGGAATGAAGCTTGTGGGTAAGGAGGCTGATGGGGATCTTTATGACATTGTTTTAGCCATTTGTGCTTCCCAAAAGGAGGCCGGTTCTATTGCACAATTGATGTCTAGAATGGGGGTCGTGAGTTCTGAGCATTAGAAGAAAACATTATCGTAGTTGTTGAGAGGGTACATCAAAGGTGGTCATTTCGACGATGCTGCAAGAACAATGATTAAAATGCTGGACTGTGGTTTATGTCCTGAGTTTTTGGACAGGGAAACTTTGTTGCTGGGACTAAGAAAAACGATTCGACAGTCAGGACATTTGAAGACTTATCTCAAGCTATGCAAGTGCCTTTCTGATGAAAATCTAACTGGGCCTTGTCTCATTTATCTGCACTTGACGAATTATAAGCTTTGGATAATTAAAATGCTTTGAATGAACCTTTTATCTACATGAAGAAGTCTAGATATTATGGCAATTCTGTTCTCTGTAACAATTTTTTGTACATATGTTATGTTGTGTATAGTTTTGGGTGGCTCTAAGAGCAGTACAATAATGTTGGTGGAGCAATTCTTTGTGGCAAACTTAACTGTGAAGTTAAGTCTGCGAAGTTCAGAAATGCATTTCGGGTATTTTGCTCTCAAAGTTCAAATAATTGTATATATGATGGATGCTGTAAACATAATCAATAACTTTTCACACAACGAAATAAAGAGGATGTGTATATGCGTGCTACAGGTACATTCTTACTGTTTTCTTATTCCTTTTTGTGTTGGATTTTTATTTTGTTTAAATGTATATTCTCGAGCTCATTCATCAGTTGTTTATCAATCTTTTAAATCAACTTTAGGTGTGATTTCGTGTGTATTGCTAGTATGGTATTTCTTATATTGAGAAATCCCAATTTAAGCCTAGATTGATAAAAACCAGATAAGGGGGTGAGAAAGGTATTTTTAATTTTCAGTTGAATTGACCCTTGATTGCATCTAGTGTTACCAATTTGTTTTCTTCAATACATTGAGTATGATGATACAGTTACTACACAACGGGTCCTGGGTGGAATGGGTAGGACTGATCCACGCTTCTTCAACCGGTAACTGAGTGTTCAATCCCACCAGAAAACCTGTACAAGAGTTCAATGGGGAACGGGGAGTTCCTCAGCGAACCCTCCGACGAGCAAGTTAGAGAGAGAGAGAAGTGAAATGTAGAGAGAAATCCTCGTCAGTGGTGTCTTGTACAAACGCGGTTTTTCACACCCGTATCTTCGATGCCTCAGTCCAGCTCAAGCAACCTATGTGATGCGAGAAATCCATGAGGGTATCTACGGTAATCATTCAGGCGCCCGGTCCCTAGCCCACAATATCCTTCGCACTGGATATTTCTAGCCTACCCTCAACCAAGATGCGACCGACTTCGTACTCAAGTGCGATAAATGTCAACGCTTCGCCAACAACTCCTATGCTCCTCCCACCGAGTTGATCACACTTTTCAGTCCTTATCCGTTCGCCAAATGGGGGATCGATTTAGTTGGCCCACTTCCTACCGGCCAAGGCCAGACCAAGTTCGCGATTGTCGCCATTGATTACTTCACCAAGTGGGTAGAAGCAGAACCCCTTGCCACCATTACCGAACGGAACACAACCAAATTCATCTGGCAATCGATCGTATGCAGGTTTGGCATCCCTGATCCAGAACTAACCGAAGAGCTCCGTCGGGCAGACCTAGACGTAATCGAAGAGCTCAGAGAGACCAGCGCTGTCAGATTGGCCATATCCCAACAGAAAATGAGAACACACTACAATCGCAAAGTCCGATCAAGGGAGTTCGCTGTAGGGGACCTTGTCTCGAGAGAAGTAACTCTTGCTACCAAAAATCCGACTGAGGGTAAACTGGCAACCAAATGGGAGGAACCTTACGTTGTGAAAGCCCGACCACGTTTGGGCATTTACCGACTTCAGGACATGGAAGGTCGAGACCTCCCCCACCCATGGAATGCTAAACGCTTGAAACGCTATTTTCAATAAACTCCTATCTTCTTTATTGCTCAGTTATTGTATTTTCTTTTTGACAAATCTACACACATGAACATATTTGTTCTCCCCAGGCATAATGTAAATTTTGATCAAATGGATCGCACTTTCCACGACAACAATTTTATATCTCAGCTATCTGTGTGTTGTCTCAATAACATGTTTGTTGCAGCACTTATTAAAAAGAAACGGCCAGACCGAGCACTGACAGCCTCAGCCAGACTGAGCACCAAAAGCCTCGGCTAGACCGAGCGCCGACAGCCTCAGCCAGACTGAGCACAAAAAGCCTCAGCCAGACTGAGCATGAAAAGCTCGACCAGACCGAGTCACAAAAAGCCTCAGCCAGACTGAGCATGAAGAGCGCTGCCAGACTGCTCTGTATTGAATTTTTCTTACAAGTTAAAATTCACTCTACATTGAGTTCAAATTAAAATTCACTCTACATTGAATTTTCTCACTCTCACTTTGCATTGAATTTTTCTTACAAGTTAAAATTCACTCTGCATTGAGTTCAAATTAAAATTCACTCTACATTGAATTTTCTCACTTTCACTCTGCATTGAATTTTTCTTACAAGTTAAAATTCACTCTGCATTGAGTTCTCTCACATTCACTCTGCATTGAATTCTCTCACTCTGCATTGAATTTTTTCTTACAAGTTAAAATTCACTATGTATTGAGTTCTCTCATATTCACTCTACATGGAATTTTTTCTTACAAGTTAAAATTCACTCTGCATTGAGTTCTCTCACATTCACTCTGTATTGAATTCTCTCACTCTGCATTGAATTTTTTCTTACAAGTTAAAATTCACTCTGCATTGAGTTCTCTCACATTCACTTTGTATGGAATTTTTTCTTACAAGTTAAAATTCACTCTGCATTGAGTTCTCTCACATTCACTCTGCATGGAATTTTTTCTTACAAATTAAAATTCACTCTGCATTGAATTTTCTCACTCACTCTGCGTTAAATTTTCCTTACAAATTAAAATTCACTTTACATTGAGTTTTCCTTACATTTTACATTTTCACAATAATTTATACATTCCAGATGCACAAGCAAAAACAATGAACTTAAAACACAACTCAAATTTCATTTATTCACCAACTGGTACATAAGTTCATTGCAACATTTCAAAAAAAAAAAAAAAAAAACTCTATGTGCAAGGTCTTTTCCTTCTTCTTCAATTATTCCTCCTCACTGGAAACGAGGTCTTCTTCTTCAATCCCCTCATCTAGGGGGGTCTGGGCCATATCGTCTTCGTCAATTTTTACACTACTGAGGTCTAAGCTTGGGAACAACTCTTCAGCATTACGCTTGAACATTTTCCAGCCACTGTCCCAGAACTCAACCATTTCGTGCTTATAGAAGTCTGACTGCTGGAAGCTCTCAATAACTTCTGCCTCAGTCCTGCCCCCAGCGGTCATTCTCGATGGGCCCGCGCCCCCCAGACTCCTTTTTCTCCAAGTTGCTGGCGACCGCGGCATCAACTGCCATCTGAAATTCAGCAGATCCCTTGAACTGATCCACTGCTGTAACACACAGATCGGGGTATGCCGTCCTTTCAGAGGCTGCCTTGGCCCTCTCCTCCTCCAACTCCTTCTGCAGGGTCGCCCTTTCAGAGGCTGCCTTAGCCCTCTCTTCCTCCAACTCCCTCTGCAGGGTCGCCCTTTCAGCAGCCGCCTTGGCCCTCTCTTCTTGCAACTCCTTTTGCAGGCCCTCCCTCACCTCCACTGCCTTAACACGCTCATCTTCCAGCTCCTTCTGTAGCCCAGAAATCTCCAGGTCTGCGTCTTCTTTTTTCTTGATCTGCTGGGCACGCAGATTTTCATTGCTGGTTATAGCCTCTTCAAATCGTTCGATGGCAACCGCGCAGTCCTTTGAGCATCTCCCAGCTTCTTCTGCTCGCCTGCCAGTTGGAACTCGAGCGACACAACCTGGCGGCGTTCGTTCTCCAGCTCCAACTTGACCGCTCGCAGCTCGGCATGGGCACTCTCCCAGCCTGCATGCTCCTCCTTCAAACTTGCAAGTTGAGCTTGGGCCTTGTCTGCCTTCATCTTTGCAGCCGCCGCCTTTCTCAGTAGAGCTCCTGCTAAGGTGGTTACCTCCATTTGAGCAGAGCATAACCCCTTCAGCAACTCACCCTCATTGAATCTGGCTGCTGAGCGTACAGCTGCCTCATCCACGATCCCCACAAGGCGATCTACACCAGCCCTGACTGGGCCTTCTTCTCCCTCCAGCTGCCCAGCCACTGCACGAGCGTGGTAGATCTCCCTCCTTGGGGCGCAGGACCCCCTTGGGGCTGTTCTCCTCCCTTTGGCTCAGGGCCAGTTGCCCCACCTTCTACTTGCACTTCGGGGGCGACCTTCGCTACCTCTGAGGCGATCTCCACCATTATTGGGACGACCTCCACTCTCTCCGAGGCGATCTCCACCACTTCTAGGACGACCATCCCTCCTGGGGTCTCCTCCATTCCCCCCTTCTCTGCCTCCTTGGCTACGCCAGTTTCTTCTGCCATCACTTCTCTTCTCTTCTTCAAGGCAGGCTCCCCCTCACCCCTCCTCACCTTTCTTTTCTTCTCCCCCACACTGCCTATCTCATTGGCCCTCTGTTTTAAAGAATCAATCGGGGGCGGTCGTGGCTCAGACTCACCCAAGTCTTTTGCCTCCAGCGATTTTGGGCGCAGTCGGATCCTCTCCTGCGTGATCGGCTTATGCGGTCGGTCATCTTGCGCCTCCTTGAACTTACTGGCTTTGGCAAGGATGGCCATATCCTCAGCCTCTTGCGCTTTCCGCCTCACCTCTAGTTCAGCCCGTCCTAGATCTCCAACGCTCGGCTGAGGGCCCAATCCCGCCGCAAACAAGGTTGAAGGTTGAATGAGCTCGTCCCACCTGACCCCCTCCTTCTCCTGCCATGCCTTCACCTTCTTTATTCTCTCCTCTGCCGTCGCTCCCAGTCTTGGCTCTACAGATTTGGTGGGCACTCTCCACACTGTGCGCACCCCAGCCCCCCCATTCGTAGACACATAGAACCATCTCGGCCTCCAACCTTTAATTGATGACGGCAGCCCCGCCACCAGACCCCTCCTTGCCGCCGCCTGAAACGTCACCCAAGTCTCTTGTTGTCCTGAGGCCTTATAACATGCGAAGAATTCGTCTACTGTCATGGCCGCCCCTTCGTTCGCCTTCGGCCACGCGCTCGCACAGGCCAGTATAATCTTCCACACGTTGGGCATTAGTTGGCCCGGTGCCGCTTCCAAATGGTTCAGGACATCTACCACCACTTGCAGCAGTGGCAGCCTCAGTCCTCCCTTCAATGCTTCCTCGTAAAGGGCAAACTCCCCCGGCCTTGTGTCGGATGGCCTCTTCGTTGACGTCGGCAACAATAACTCTATTTCAGCCGGCACCTGGTATTTTTCGCGAATAGCCTCCAACTCCGCCGCGGTAACAGTCGATTTGTCAGCCTTCGTGTGCTAGTGATCTGGTTCCACCTGGCTGATTGGCTTCGGAGCTGCTATCATGGTGGAAGCATGAGATCATACCACTGGTTCCCCCACCCTCTCCATTTGCCTCTCCGTCCTATACTGCTCTGCTAACTCCACTGCGTCGTCATCACCAAGTGGATCCACCCTGACATTCACAGCTTCTTCTTGAGCCATTTCTATGGTATGTCTTCGAATCGCTTCGGATGCAGGTGCAAGGAAATTGAAAAAATGTCGCAGAGGTGTATCGTCAGCAACAAAGGAGTTAACACTTGGGATGTTTTGATTTTTCGCAAAGAAGTAAGTAAATCGAATAATGCCAAAAGCCTAAGGCTTGCCCGTATTCCAAGGGTCGCAATTAATTTGCGCCAGTTTGAAAACTTTTCAAAACATTCGCCAAAATTGTCTTTTCCACACCCATAATGACCTATCGTTTCATTTCTGATCCAACGCCTAATCTCTCCCCCCACAAGATGTTGCCACGTGTACGACCACGATCCACTGTCTCCTCCCCTTACCCTGTCTTTTCCACTTCAAATCACCACGTGACACGCCGCCTCTTGAGCCTCGCGCCCCTCCACCTTACCCTTTGCAGTCGGCCCTCCTCATGGTCGGCCCTCCTACTCGGCCAACCTTCGCGGTCGGTCCTCCTCGTGATCGGCCCTTCCACTCTGCCACGATTCGCGGTCGGTCCACCTCATGGTCCACCTCACGGTCGGTCCACCTCATGGTCATCCCTTCCACTCGATCCACCTCACGGTCGGCCCACCTCGCGGTCGGTCCATCCACTCGGTCGCCCCTGCCGGTCGACCTCCATCCTGCCAATCACTAACACCCTCATCCTCTTCATTAGTATTCCCTTTGTTGGACTAAAGCTGTACTCGGGAATGGGGGACTACTGACGTGGGTAAGCCCATAAAGGCCATAGCCCACTATGAACAACCCAAGCCCATTACTTGGAGCCCAATACATAACCCAGCTGGTGAAGTCCAGAACAGCTGGAATCCAACGTAGCATAAAGAGCTAATGACATTCAGACATACGACAGGTAAAGGACAAGCCATATCAGCAGACAAAGATCTGCAAAGTTATTGCCACTGCACATCACCGTTAATGCAGCCCATCACAGCATTTACTACGGCAACATCTCTTCGTCGGAACAGCACCCTCTTACCCTGAACAAGGTAAGCTACAGCATAGACTTTCGGCCAAGATGGCAGGTCGGAAGGGACAAGGAAATGATGACCAAAGGATATAAGCAAACGTTGAAGACAAAAAGAAGGTTAAGGTTTTTTATTTCCAATTCATCTCTCTACATTTCACTTCTCTCTCTCTCTAACTTGCTTGTCGGAGGGTTCGCTGGGGGACTCCCCGTTCCCCATTGAACTCCTGTACAGGTTTTCTGGTGGGCTTGAACACCCAGTTACCGGTTAAAGAAGCCTGGATCAGTCCTACCCATTCCACCTGGGACCCGTTGTGTAGTAACTGTATCATCAGAGTACTAGATGAAAAAACCATACGATTCTAAAACTGCGTGAACTTGTCAATCATAGAACCACTGTGATCCAAAAAAATCCTGAAAAGTACAAGATCAATGTTGTTATTGACTCGATATAGGAAATATTAGTATCAGAGCTTTGAGTGTGCCGATAACTGGATAGAAATAACTTTTTGTCTGTGAACTCAAAAACAACTTGGATCTAGGATTGGTTGTTTTTATCTTCTAGTTTATTTTGTATGGCACATGCAAGTACCAAAACACAGGGGTGTACATGGATTGGCTTGGTCCGGTTTTAGAGTAATTTAGGAACCGAACCATTTTTTACGGTTCTAGAAGGTTAGAACAGTAACCAAATAGTTAACTTATGGAACCGGAATCGGACCAGAACTAGAACCAAACCACAGAAACTGGTTCGGTTCGGTTTGATTTACGGTTTGTGAAATTTTATATAACGATAAATGTAATATGTATTTTACGTTAGTAAACAAATTAATAATAATTAATTTAGTTAAATTGGTAAGAGTTTATCAATTTCGCACTGATGGCTAGTATAACAATAAATAAATATGTCATGGTCTAATCCGGTTCGGAATCATGACCAAAGCCTTAGAACCGAATTGATTTGAACAATTTTATCATTTTTAAAACCAGAATCAAAACCAGAGTTAAAATTAGATTAAACTAATAATTTAAATTGAATTAAATCGATTTACTGACCTGTTTTTGTTTTTTTTTTAATTATTGAACACCCCTACCAAAACTAGTTGGACAACTAGTTGTCTGAATGTTGGGGCCACTCAATCTGGTCAGATTTGATATGCATTATTATGTCCTTACATATTTTGTTTTGTTTTGTTTTGTAATTTTTTTTTTTGGGGGGGGGGGGGGTTGGGCATAGAAGGTGAAGTTTGATGGTCTTAATTCTGATCCACATTTATTTTCAAGCTAAGTTTATTTTGGACTATTTTAAGAATATGGTTAAGAATCATTTTTTAGTTTTTAATTTATTTTGAGTCACATTATTTTTTATATTTTTTACACTTTTTTTAAAATAAGTTTAAAAAAATTAAAAAATTAAAAAATTAATTTTTAACCATCTTTTCAAAATAACCCTTATTGACTTCGCCCTATGATTACATGGATTTTGGAACTAGTGACAGATGCGAGTTGCATATTTGAACATCAAATTCATTAAATTTCAAATTTAAAGGTAAGAAAATTTGGCAAAAAGGCTCATATTTTTTTTTTTGTTTTTTAATATATTATGTGATAAAATATTGTTAGATGCTAAGATTTATCAATATATATATATATATATTGTTAGATGCCAAGAAGTAAGGACAAGGACATGAAATGGACACGTCAATACAAATATTTTAAAAAAATGCAAAGCATGACATGTGAACGACTCGTACAAAATATATAATTTTATATATTTATTATGTTATATATATGAATATATCATTCAAAAATAATAAAAAAATGCGACATAATATTATCTTTTGTAAATTCACATTTTTTTAAAACCTTTGTACCTAAGATTTTTTTTGTTCAAACTTAATAGTTAGTTTCATGTGTGCCTCCCCGAGTGTCTAACATGTGTTAGGAAGTGTCTAAAAAATGTTAGTGTCTGTACACAAACATGACACGAATATGTCACAATTTTAGAAGTGTCCGTACTTTATAAATTTCATGTAATGTAATATAAAAATTCAAAAGGCATTTTTACTTATTTTATAATAATTATACAACAATATAAAATATTAAATACAATATATAAAAAATATATGATGAACAGCAGACACATATTCCACACTCGACGTAGGTTTTTTAATTTATTTTGAAATGTACATGAAGGATTATTGGCTGCACCAATGAATTGGGCAAATTTAATGTTGAGGTTAGGCCATAGCAGGCCCAATAATGTTCGGTACCTATTTATAGTTTGGGGGATTTTGTTTGCACTTAAAAAATCATCAAATGCCTCTAATTTTTTAATACATTTTATTAAATTATTTAGAGTTATAATTTATTTTAAATACACATTATATTTTTTTTCTTAAATTACTTTTCAAGGTACATTGAAATAATCAACAAATCAAAAACCCGTGTTACACCACTTTAAAAAACCTTTTAAAAAATTCTTAAACAAATTTCTCATTACATATTCCTTTTGTTCATATACAAACAATGACGGCACTGGCGAAGAAAAATCACAAAACACATGTCTCTTTTTATCTCTACCTCCTCGTTCTCTTCTAATATGATAATATTAATATATATTAATAATATGAAATAAATATATATACACATTCATAGATATGATATATAAACTATTTAAATCATTGTTGTTTTGATAGTTTTTTTCAAAAATAACCCCATTAATGACCGATGTATATAAAATCAATCATGTACATGACCGTCATATTTGAACATATTAAGCAAGGGTGCATAGAAAAGAAAAAAAAGGTAAGAGAGAGAAAAAAGAAAGAAAACCAGAGGCATAAAGATATTTACAAGATTGGCTTTATGAAAAATTAAGGGGCTTTCAATGAAAATACAGCGGTACATATTGTATTTTTGTTTTCTTTATAAGTAATAACACAATAAAAAATAATAATATTGATAATAATAGTAAATTTTGATGGAGTAGGTTAGGGTTTTGGAGTGAAAAAAAGATAAAATAATTAAAACTTGTATAAGTTATTTGGGTGTACTATGATATATATATATATATATATATATTTTAGGATTTAATGTGTATTGTCCTCATTAGAATTAGAATTAAAATATTTATATACATTAAAATATAATTAGAATTAAAATTTTAAAATTTTATTTGAACATACTAAATTATAATTTGAGTACAAATAGAATCACCCTTATAGCTTTGGTACCCTTTGCTGCAAATATTCTCATCAGGAGGCCAACTGTTCAAAATAGGTCTTATTTAATTTTTTGTTTTTATAACAAGAAATAAGTATTATTTAATTGCTTGTCCTTTTTGTTTTGAGCAAACTATGACAGCAGTCCATATATTTTATTTATTGTATCATTTTAGTCTCTGTATTTTTAATTGTCTCAATTTTAATTATGGATTATAATTTTTAGTATTTTTTATGAAAAATATACACATAAGTGCGCGTGTCATACTTTTTAGAACAAAATTATAAACTTACTTAATTTAGTTAGTTAATCTTAACCAATTTAGTAATAATTTTTCTTAAAAAATATTAACGATATTATTAATTGAATTAAATTAAAATAAAATTTAAAATCAAACTAATTAAAAATATAATGACTAAAATAATATAAACAATAAAATATTGGAGCCGTCAATTTAATTTACCCTTTTGTTTTTTTGACATCAGAAAGTTAAGCCCTGATATGGTCCATACAACGAAGCCACTTGTGGACTGTATTGTTCAAAAAACAAAAAAAAAAAAAAAAATTGGTACAACCAATAAACTGTTTTGTATTGGTCCAAATCACGTGGTTTGATTTGATTTTTTTAGAGAGAAAATGTATCAGAATGCATATGATGTGCTCCTTATTATAAATTGATATAATTTTGTTATAAAATTTTATAATATTAATTATAAAATGCATAATTTATTATAAATTGACGTAATAAAATATATCGTCACTAAATCATAAATTTTTATTATATGAACCAAAAAATTTTGAATATTTTGTTACGCTAATTTATAGCGATATTAAATTGATATTATAAAATTTTATGATAAAATTATATTATTTGTAATAAGTGACATGGGATTTCCCTTTTTGGGAAGACGGTCAGGTTTCAATTCCAATAATTAAGAACCTTATTTATAGATCATTTGCAGATTGAAGCTCAAAAACCGAATTAAGATTCAAAAAAATTGTTCCTTATTTTTTTCATTGGCTTCCTCGAGCCCTAAACTTATCCCAGCGGTTATGTGTTCATGTTTAAGTTTTTCACAATTCATATAATTTTCACATTTCTTCTATTATTGATGGTTATATTAAAAACTTGTGCCTTTACATATTTCATTAAAGAAAATTATATACAAGTTCATAATGTGAATCTATTTTCTAAATTCAATGATATATAAATGATATGATTAGTTGATAAATAGAAAAGATATGAGAGCGAGTGTTACATAGAGAGGTGGTGAATTATATTAGTTCATGTCACATGTGTTAAAGATATGTGTTAAAGATATGAGTTCATGTCACATCATTGAACTTGAAAATTGAATTAATTTTTAGTTTTAAATAGTAATGCTCGTATTAAAGCTATTTTGGATTATATTATGAAAGTTTGAAATATTCTTTTTGATTTTTTTTTGGATTAGATAGTTTGGAAATAACCATCGAGAGGTGGTAGCTTGATGGTGAAGTGTGACAACCCTCACCACTGTTTACTGATAATATCACTGATTACTGCTAAACTGTGACTGAATATGATTAAGTAACTGATTTGACTGATATCCTGAACTGTTTGATTGAGTGTATTAGTTTAAACGCATTTCTATCTGTTTGACTGTTAATTGATCTGTTCATGTTTTAAGTGTCGAACTGTGAATTGAAGGCCTTATTGGCGACCGAATCTGAAATTGATTAGTGTTTCATGTTAATTAGAATTTATGTGATTTTATGGTATGTTTAATTGAAATTTGATTTGGAATGATCAAATTTGATTAAATAATGTTGAATTACATTAAATGAGTTTATTACCAAAATGCCATCTAGTGGGCCACTTTTATTAACATCTTGAGGCTTGAACTACACACTTAGACACAACATTTCTTCAGCCCTTTTCTTGAGCCTAAACCGTGTGAGAGGAAGAGTGAGAGAAATTGGTTTCAACTAGGAATTCTTGCTTGAACTTGGGAGAATTGAAAGTGAATTGGCAAATTGAGCTTGTATACCTTGAATTCAAGACATAAGGTAGGAGAATCACCTTCTTGAACTTGTATTTAAGTTGTATCTTGCATGTTTCATGGAAGTTTGGTGATTAGAGTCTAGAATTGGTTCAAAATGTTGAATTGAAGCTTAAATCATGCATGCATGTACATGTTCTAGCATTTTGAGGTTGTTTTCATAGAAATTACTACATGTATGTTCATATCTTGATTATAGTTCATGAATTCATCATGTTTTTGGAAGTTTTGACTCATTTGATTACGTATTGGCAGCTTTGATTTCGATTGAACACATGCATGTTACATACACTTTATGTTCTTGAAGCTTATTTGAAATTGTGTTTAATTGACTCACATTTAGGCTTTGATTTTACAAATTGATCTTCAAAACATGTTATATTATGGATTTAAAGTGTTTTTCTAGAAAATGGGCCCAAGAGGTTGAGTTTTGATGTGTTGAATGCTTGGTTTGAGCTTGGGAGACAAATCTAGAAATTCCATATTTTGGCTTCAACGTTTGAGCGAAGGATTCCACGTTCGAGCGACCGTCTTTTGTTCAAAGCTCCGCTCGAGCGTAAATTACAGGCTCTCAGGTTTTTGGTGCATGCAGATGCACGCTCGAGCGAGGGAACCTACGCTCGAGCGAGGACTGTGTCTTACGCTCGAGCGAGCGTCGAACGAGCATCGAGCGGGGATTTTCAACATCCAGCACTTTTTGCATTTTTACAGACTGCTCGAGCGAGGAAGTCCACGCTCGAGCGACCCCACTGTTTTGACAAGCTCGCTCGAGCGAAGAAAGCCATGCTCGAGCGAGACCCCTATTTTCTGAAAATTCTGAAAAGTGTTTTAAAGTGCATCTTTGCATCCTCATTCCATCCTAGGCATTCCTAGGCCATGTTTAAGGCATCTTAATGAGGATATTGATGTAGAACCACACTGAGTCAAGATAGGGACTAAGTCATTGATTCCCAAGTGTATAACTTAGTGTGTGTTCATTCTCTAACTATGTAGGGTTGGCATCCGGGGACGCTCATTAGCTGCTTATAGCCCAGAGTTCTGTGAGTAACGATATTATAAAGATATGTTCAATCATGAATGTTTTCTGAATGATCAATTGTACTGCTTTCTGAAATGATATTTCTTACTGAATGAATGTTTGTCCTATTTGAGAACTATATTCGTGGCATCCATAGCAATTTACTATTACTGTACTGTTACTGCTACTGTCATAGAGATCTCTGTCGGTTCCTATGTTTGGAACCACTACTGTTTACTGTTATGATCGCCATCAACTGACTATTCGGTCTATTAATACCTACTGTACTGTTTTGCTATTGGATGTACCACATATAACTGCTATGGTTTCTAAATGACTGATATGATTGTTTAATGACTGAAAGGACATTCATTCTTAACCTCTTTACATAACTGTTATTCACTGGGTTTTAGTTCACTGTTTATATATATATGTAGGTGTCCAGGCACCCGATCGGAGCTAGAAACGTTGGTTTTAACTCCCTTTTTGTCAAGCCAACCACTGTGCCTCACTGAGAGGTTCCAAGTCCTTCAAGCTAGGGCTCTTTGAGGTGTTTTAGATTCATCCTTTCTGTCTCTGTTTTTGTATAGACTGACTGTACCTGTACTGTACTGTTCTAATAGGGATTAGGTCCCTATCCTGGATGACTGTATATGTATGTATATACTGTTTTGGTTTTGAATGTGAATATGTATGAAAGGTCTTTTTTTTGCATACAGATTGTCACAACTCATTGGACATCCTTTATTACTGTTTTGACTTCCGCTAGCCCCTGTACTCTGTATTACTGTTATTACTGTTAAGCAGGCTTTCGGTAATCACGGATTACTGGCTGGTTACGGTGCTAAATCCATAAAGGCGGGTTTGGGTCGTGACATGAAGGCAGCTCATTTCTTAGAAGTGAGTCAAGTTTGACTTTTGGGGGTGCGAATATGCTGGATTATCTAGTTAACTCTATGCGAAAATCTCGTACTGTACTCCGATCGACACCTAATCTCTTCTGGGACGTGTGATTGAGCTCCATTGGTGTCTTGGTGGTGGATCTCTTCCTATGGGTTAGATTAAATCAGGTCGGCAACCGGTTATCCCGAACCTGGGCCTATACATGCAATAATAACATCTCAAAACATCATTTTTCTCATTAAAAAAAAAAAAGGGAAAAAAATAGAAGAAGATAGTATGGATATAGTATACAACTTTCTAGCCCAAAATCATTTTGCCATTTGGTTTTATAGTTTATCGTTGGATTTGATTCTTAAATTTTTGGAATGGTAAGTACAAATTTGGTTCTTGATTAATCTCGGAAACAATTAAACTAATTAAACTGGTTTATGCAGTGAAATAAAGTTTCATTGAGATCACAGCTATTAGATGAAATCTCATTGAGCATGTTTGATTGGAAGGATTAGAGCATGGAATTGGGATTATTAATCCGCGGGCCCAATTATCCTATGTTTGTTTTGACATTTTGTTTTAGGATTATCAATGCAATAGATAATTAATCCAACAAATTTGTAGGATTATTTGTAATGGGGTAGGGGTGGGATTGTGAATACCACACTAATTTAATTGGATTATTAATACCTCACTATTAGTCTTATGAAATCAAACATGGGCATTGGGTATTGGCTGTCTCGGGCCTGCTATTATTGGAATATAATAAAATGTTTTTATTTTTTTTATTTTTGTAAATGATTACATTGGCCAGTTGTCCAATTACTAATTTATTATTTTTTAGTTAAAGATCCATTTTGGTTGTCTTTGATATTATATTATTCTATATCACCACAATGATTCATAATCTTTTCATATAGGGATTTGTTGGAATAGAAAATTGGTAATAAATCTAATTTAGAGAATATATAAGGTATTAGGTTTATAGTATTTTTTTTTTATTAGTAAAAGGTTCATCATTTGTGAAATAATTTGGTAAGAGGTTCTTTTACTTATTTTGAAGAACATTTTATTTTCAATTTTGCCCATTGACTTTTTTATCTGTTTGACTTTTCATTGACTATTTATCGAAATTATTTTTATCTGTACAAATTTATATCTATCTGTTGAAATTTATTTTTTACTTCTTAATTTATCTGTTGACTTTTGTTGACTATCTGTTCAAATTTATATCTATATGCTCAAATGATTTTCTATCTGTTCAAATTTATATCTATTTATTTAAATTTTTTGACTATCTATACAATTTTTTGTTCTTTTTAATTCAAAATTTGTTCCTATATGTCAAACCAACTCTTTTTGTTGTCAAAATCTTTTCTATCTGTTGAAGTTTTGTATCTATCTGTTGAATCTACTCTTATCTAGATAGAGAAATAATTGTTAAAAAAAATTTAACAAACAATCTTCAATTTTTATATGTTTCTATCTGTAAAAATTAGCTGTTCAAAATTTCTATATGTTGCAATCATTTTTTCTATCTATTAAAGGTATAATCTGTTTAATATAGATCTGTTGAAATTCACACAGATCTTATCTATTTATTTTATCTGTGCATCAACAACAATAACAACAAGAATAACAAGTCACTAAAAAAAGTCCAGAAATTCTATGAATCCTATTTATTCAAAATTCTAGAAAGTCTTCATCATAATCAAGAATACTTTCCAAATCTAAGCCTTCAACAACATCAGCAGATAGAAGAAGAAAATTTGACCTCAACAATACATATTTTCAAATTTTCGCATATAGAAAGAGGAAAGAGAAAGTAACAACATATATTTTCAGATAATTTCAGTTTCTCTTCTTCTAACCTTATAGTCCAAATCAAACTAAATTAACAAAGTATATATTTATATATAGAACACGAAATGACATGAAATGAGAAAAAAAAAATGATATCAAACAAATTTTGACATAAAGTGAAGAGCAACGTTGATAAACGAAATCTAGAAAATGTAAAAATCAATTATATGTAACACATGTAAAGATTTGAAAATACACACACTCACGCATACACATGTATATTAGTAATTCAAACACATACATACATACACACACATACACACAAAACACATGTAAAGATATGAAAATACACACAGATCTCAGACACACATGTACACAGATCTCAGATTTGAGATTTAGTGCGAGTTTCTTCGCCGGATTTTGAGAGAACGAGAGAGAGATATGAATCTATAACATTGCAACTCTGAAACAGGTATTACCAGCAACGACGCCAGTTCTCTAGCTTCCAAACGTGATCTCCGCCGGAGATGAAGGTTTCGACCTTGAATCGAACTGGATTGTCTTTAAGTAGTGGTTCTAGTGGTGAAATAGACGACGGAGATACGGTGTCGATGGAGGTGCCGAAGAATGAGATGGCAGAGAAGAAGGTTAGGATTTAGAGAGTGAGACAAAAAGAGAGAAGAGAGAGACAGAGACAGAGAGAGAGAGAGAGAATGAGTTAGGGTTTGGAGAGGAAGAAGAAGAAGAAAAAGAGAGAGAGAGAGAGAGAGAGAGAGAGAAAGAGGCTGGCTGTGTTTATAACTGTGTATATGGAAAAATTCATTTTCACACACCTATTTACCTCTATGCACACACATAATGATTTTATTACAATTTTGTCCTAAAATAAATTTACTAGAGTGTCCACATCTTCTCCACCAAAACCTTAGTTTTTTAGCCCTAACCCTAGCTACCATCCACCGCTATTGTCGCTGCTGCCATCAAGTCTGCTACAACTTCTTGGCCACAAAACCGCCGTCCCCTCTCTCTCTCTCTTTCTCTCTCTCAAGTCTTTTTCTTTCATCATCTAGGAGGAGCATTCGAGAACCAAATTCTAGACCAGTCCAAAACCTAATCCAATCGTGTTCATCTTTTCCCCAATTTTTTTTTCCAATAAAGTTTATGGGTTACTTTACAGATTGTTAAAGTATGATCAAAGTCACAATTGTCATCAGATCCAAAATATCTAAATTCTTCAACTACTCTCTCTCTCTCTATATATAGACGCAGAGATATATAGCTATATGCGAATTGGGTTTGTGTAGTTATGGCGCAGAATATACTTGCGACTAGTGGTGTTGGGTATATTAGAACCCACACGGTGCTTCAGTTGCTTTTGGGTGGGTATAAGGCGGTGGTGATCGACAATCTCGACAACTCCTCCGTTGTTGCAAACAAGCAGGTTTGGGAACTCGCCGGAAAGTATGGCCCAAATCTTACAACGGAAGGGGGCTGGAAAGGGATGACTCAAAGCTGCCGCCATCGCCGATGCATGGTCCTAAACAGCGACAGGCGACGGGTGTTGGTTTAGGGTTTCAATGTTAAAGAGAGGAATATTTTTGGCAAAAAGGTTTGTGCATTAAGTAAAATTACAAAATTCAAAATTAGTTGGTGTGTGTATTGAGAGAGGATGTGGAGTGAGAGATTTTGGTGTTTGGAAATAGAATTACCCGTGTATATGATATATATATATATATATATAAATAAGTAGGGATATTTTGATCATTTTGTCTCAATTTGTCCTTATGGACAGAATAAATTCCCGCCTGGACCTGTGAACAAGAAAAATCCAAAATTGGAATGTTAGCCTAGCGCCTTTGTTTTAAACAGTCAATGGCCCCATCTAACCTTCTTCGAAGGATGTAAATAAGATGACACAATTTTGAATATAAGCAAAGTTTGCGGGTTAGAGTCAAGTATTTTTTAAAACAAACATGTATGATAACATAAATATTAAATAGATTAAGATAGTATTGAATCTGTAAAATACAAAGCTGATATGAATAATTTGTTTAATGAATAATTAAAGTTGACATAGATAACACCACACGATAATGTTTAATGAAAAATAATTATATATTTTAGTATTATTTTAAAAAAAATATTAAAATCAATCTTTAGGGTTGTTGTTAGTGTTGAAAAAGTGACGAGCGTATGAAAATGTTTTGCTTTTATTTTGAAAACTAGCATGCTGCTTGTACTATGCATGAGATTATATAATGATTGATAAATTTATTTTTAAATTAATTAAAAATAATTTTAAAAAACAATACTAAGTAATTTTAACTTTCAATTTAGCTTTTTAAGTGGCTATTTAGGTTTTTAAGAGATAACAAAAAAGTTGATATATTTATTAATGAATTTTTTAGTTGTATGAAAAAATATAAATATTTTTGTTTGTTACTTAAATTTTCTGTTTTACCCTTCCAAATGTGTAAATATCTATGCACGCACTCATAAGAATTATTTGGTCTTTTGAAATTGGTATAAAGACTTTCACTCCTTTTTTTTTTTTTTGAGTTAATTACAAAAAAAAAAAAAAAAAAATCTAAAGTTTCACGTGTTTTTCACTTTAAATCCCAGTGTTTTAATTTTGACAAATTAAAACCTGGAGTTCCATCCGTGCTTCAATTTGCCTCATCTGTCCATCTCCGTCTGTGTAAAGTAACGGAAGAGGTTTAAAGTGAAAAATGAGTAAAATCTTGGAATTTTTTTATGTAATTAACCATATTTTTTAAATTAACATTACTAAAAATAAAAAAGGGTTAATTACAAAATAAACCCCAAGGTTTCACGTGTTTTTTCACTTGAAACCCTAGTAGTTTTCACTTTAAACCCCCTCCGTTACTTTACACAGACGGAGATGGACGGAGAGGGCAAATTAAAACATGGATGGAACTCCAGGATTTAATTTGTCAAAATTGAAACATTGGGGTTTAAGGTGAAAAACACATGAAACCTTGGTTTTTTTTTTGGCCAAACACATTTTAGCACTCTTTAATTTTTTGACTTTTTAATAATAATAATAATAAGGATAACATCCCAAACATGGCATGAGTTATACAATATTTATTTAATTTTATTTAATTTTTGCTATAGTATTATATAATAAATAGATATATAATAATTCGATTTGTAACACCCCAAAATAAATAGACATTTTAATCCATTATAATATTGCTAACATGCGGAACACAACAACAATATGATTATGCAACATCGGTTCCAACACATGCCTCAGTGCATTCTTTTAGTTCTATAACATGAATTTTATCCACGATGAATAAAAACTAAATTATTACAAGTTAATACCTTAAAGGCTACAAAATTTCAAGGCTTTGTCCGGTTACAGCAAATGAGTCACAACTCAATACAAAGAAGCCTGTGGCATAAATTACAACAGATAACCAAGGAAAATAATAAATACGAGCCTCAAGCTCCAAGATCCTCCCAAGTCATCACCTTGGCAGAGGCACACCAATTCACCTGAAAGTGGTTTCCCTCATAGGGTGAGTATAAAGCCTAATAGAAATAAATTTAATGATATATATGAAGCTTAACAATGTTATAAGATGAATGCACTTGAAATGATGTGATAAAACATGCATTTTCTCTCTTTCAGACAATATAATGCAAGATTTCAAAACATCTTTCCAAATCAACAATATTTTTTCAAAACAATCAAGTGGTAAATATAATGAATAAATCTCTAGAGTTAGTGTTCATAATAGTAATTATACAAGTCATTATGTCATTTTTACCGGTACTAACCGAAAGGTTCGGCATCGTCCGCGCGGATTTTAGGTCTTACACATTGGACACATAGGCCAACTTAATTTTGTTTTAACACCCTCTTATAGCTTCATCATTTTATTTACCCTTTCAATAATACAATACATGCATTTCAAAATAACAGTATGTTTTACGAAACATTGAAATCCTCAGTTACAAATTTATAATATGCACAATGCGATGTATGATTTGTAAACATTTCCATTCCCTAATCCACATGCAGTTTCTACAACAATCAATACAACCCCCACCGGTTGCCAAAAACAATTATCTCTAATTAAAAGACAACAACAATAATATTATTCCAAAATCATAACCAAATTGGAATCCCAATGATTTATACAAAATCTCATGATTTTCACTCCTCATGAGTCTTGTGAATCTCAACCGAAAATATACAATTTTTCCAAATTTGTTGATATCATTTCCAACGAAACCACTCGGTATTTTTCCAATAATTCAAACATTTCTCAATCAAATCTTATTTCAATTAAAATCCTCCAACCATTCCAATTTCTTTTTTCTCCATAAAAAGAACACCCAAAACCCTAGTTTTTGATTAACTTTTGAGAAACCCTTTAAAACCCAATTTTCTTCGAAAACTCATAACACAACAACCACTAGGTTACCAATCTCAAATCATAACCGAAAACAAGTCTTTTTTCCCAAATTTGTACGTCAATAAATATATATCCAAAACTACTTTTTCAAAAACCCATAACTAACAAGAGTAACAGATAACAAAGTTAAACAACATGCATACCGTTAAGAAAATTCCCACCTCAACTTCGGAAGAGGAGAAAGCCCAAAACTCCCAAAATTCAATGTCAATGAAAACACAAACTTTTTCGATTAGAATGAAGCCCTCGACGAACTCTATCTTTTCTCCAAAGGACAAAGGCGTAGAGATCAAAGGGTAAGGGTGTATTTGAGGTTTAAAGGTGAGTTTTAGAGAGAGGGAGGGTAGATCTAGGTTTTTGAAATGTTCAGAGAGAGAGAGAGAGAGATGAAAAAACGATCCAAAAAGTGAATTTTACAGACTGATATATGCGCAGACCGCTCGAGCACACAATAACACCCTTCCAGAAGTTTTACAGACAGAGGCTAACCGCTCGAGCACAATAAGGACCGCTTGAGTGCAAGAAAGTTTGCCCGAGCTAAAAACAGTACACTTCCAGAAGTTTTGCAGACCTGCAAAATTACTGAGAGCTCGCGAAGACAGCTTGAGTGCAAGAAAGTTCGCTCAAGCGAACAAGCAGAATTTTGGGCAATAACTCCTTTGAAAAACGAATTCCCAACCTATTTCAAATGCAACCGTAATACTCAAACAATCCAATTTAACAAGGAATAAGATGAACAAGGACATGAACAACAACCAAGACAAAGAATCCTGGATCCAAAAAAAAAAAAAGGGTTGGGTCTAAACTAGAATTGTTATACAATTGGTAAAATTAAAACAAATGAATTTTCTAATATTACAAAAATTATACTTTCAGTCAAGTATAATTACATTATCAACAAATTCATAATTATAATTCATCCTACCACAGTTTGTCAAGTGATATAACAATCTTATCTTTTTTCTCTCTTACTCTCTCCTACTTATCTTCCATCTCTCTTTATTTTTAAGGTGATATGGAAAAAAAATTGCAATGAAATATTTAAATTTTTATATTTGTTTCAGTAAGCACATTAGGAAAAATATTCTCGTTGGTTTGTCAATTGAGAGAGTATGACAAATTTAAAATGACCGTAAAATGTAAGGATATTTTTAAAATTTTATGAGATGATCGAGGTACCTAAGCCATGTTAGATTTATGTCAATCAACACAAATTGAAAAGTCACTTGACCAATTTGTTTATGTAAATATTTTTTAAATTGGTAAACATACATCATTAGTAATTTTTTTCATAATAAAATGTACATATTTATGCATATTTAATAGCTTTGAAAAAATAGATTAAATGCAATTTTTTTTTATAGTGTTTTAATTATGGCCGTAACTTCACTTTATTAAAACAACTGTAGATATTTTTATAATATTTTTAAACAAAATTAAATAAAAATCAATTCAAACAAAATATCATTTCAATTCAAACAAAATTAACTACGGATAAAAATATTAAAGTGAGGTCATAAAAATATTAAGGAAAAAATTATTAGGCACTTTTGAAGTAATGCTCTACACCACTTGTCAATTAACATATATCATGATGTCACAAATATTAAAAGTAAAAAAATAAAAAAAGAGCAGTGATATACAAACATAAAATCAATACAAAAAAAAAAAAAATACTAATAATGATTTGGTTGGATTTTGATCTATCACTTTACAATAAAGAGTCCATTGACAATTTTTTTTTTATTATACAAATGACACTATCATATCATTTTCTGATAAAATTTTGCAAAAAAATTCTAGTGAAAATAATATTTTTCAACAAAAAAAATGGTTATAAGAAAAAAAACAAATAATGGTTAGTAGAGAGTAGGGACAAATGATACGTAAAATATGAAATGTAAAAATAAAAAATGGTCAGAAGTATAAAAAAAAAAAAGGAAAAAGAAAAAGAAAAAAGAAAAAAAAAAAAAAGAGTGTACGTAAAAGATGAAAGAGTCTGCTTAAAGAATGTAAGAGACTATATATTCACTAACCTCTAATTATTTCATAAAGATAGAGAAAAAATATTTATAGGATAAGGAGGATGTGAATGACTTGGAGAAGGTATAATGTATGACAGCTAGGGTTTGGAAATAGGAGAAAGAATTAGTTAGAAAAAGAGTACACAAGAATTATCTTCTTCATTTTATTTTTCTAAATCATAAATCATGAAATTTTTTTATTTTTAAATTATTTTTTAAACTTCAAAATTCACAAATTTAGTATGGAAAGAACCAAATCAGTTTATTTAATTTATTCATAAGGAAACAATTTGTTTATAGGGAAACAACCAAATCCAAATTAATTATAAGGAAACAAAATCAATCAAACAAAACAATTTAAACATATTTGAATTGATTTTGTTTAATTTGTTTTAAGGAATGAAGGATTTTAGGTAGAGATTTTAGAAATTGGACAAATAAATTCAAAGGTCAACAGATTGTATTTCTATATTTGATTTTAGGAAATGATTATCTTTTAGGTAATGATCTTAGGAGATAAACTTGAAGATTTTTTATTTATTTATTTTTTTAATTCAAAAAATTTGCGAGACATATGAATAGTTTATTATTTTTTTAAATTAGAAAAATAAGAAATTGAGGTTCGACATGTGAAGGCCTTAGATGCTTTCTCATTAAAAATCTCATTTTGTTTATATAATATATAGATGTATGAAAATGTTTTGGAATGTGAAGAGTGTATTCAAATTATATATATATATATATATATATTTTTGACATTCGTTAGGGCAAGACTCTATTTCTATTAAGGGTTGTCATGATATCCACACTAATTAAAAAGCATGTAAAATAATATTTTAAGGCAAATGTATGTTTTTAAATTGAAGATAAATGTATTTTTTTATCTACTGTATTTTTTGTCTGCTATTATAGAGTTAATATAATAATAGGATATAATTTTTGTAAATTAGAAAAATAAAATTGAGTTAAAAATCTAATATTCTTACGAAAATTATGTTTAGTATAGATTAATTTCATGATAATTTGATTTGTACACTTGATATTTTTAGTTAAAAGTAAAAAAATAAAAAAATAAAAAAATAAAAAAAAAATAAAAATTATATGACATACTAAGCATTCATTTGGAAAGTGGCTAGGGGCTAAAATAGTCCCCCAAAAAAGATAAAATAGGTTAAAGTCAATAACACAAAATCTCACATCTAAATCATAATTATTTCATTTTTCTCTTACAATAATAAAAAAAGGTCAAAAAGTCCATTTCAAATAAGACTTTTTAGCTCCAAACTAAAATAGTCAAAAAGTCAAAAAAAGTCAACCTAAATTCCATACGAACCCTAACACAATATTAGCCGACACTTTCACACATTTCAATACACTTTTTTTTTAACAATGACAACCCTTAGAGTTGTTTTAAATATTTTTCTTATTTAAATATGAAGTTAATTTAAAGAGAAACTATAAAGTGAGAAGTTGATAAAAGAACTACAATATATATAGGGTAAAATGTACTTTTCACCACTATTATTTGATCTAAAATTTTCTTTAATTCTTATTATTTTAATTTGAACAACTTGGTTTTTATAATTTAAATCCAATTTCAATTTGATCTTTCTGTTGAATTTTTTGTAATTTTTTCAAAGTGTATTTCAGGAGATTTACAAGTATTCTAAAATTATTAATTTTAGTCTGTAATTTAAACAGAAAGGCTAAACTAAAACTAAATTTAAAAAGTAAGAACTAAATTGTTTAATTTAAAATAATAAAGATCAAGTAAAATTTAAGTGAAAATATAAAAATTAAAAGTGTACTTAACTCAAAAGTATATGAAGGTGCAACTAATTTGATCATTAATTAAAAATGAAATCATATAATGGGGGTAGAGACAAAAAAAAATTATTGATTAGTTCAGTGGTATCACATAGTTATATTTTTGGCCAATTACAAAATTTCATTCTTGTCATGTTTTTCAATTATTTAATATAAAATCATAAGTTATATTTTTTTTACCAATTAAAATACATATAAAACACGGCATTCAGACCAACCAATAACTTCTTATAGGGACAGGTAAACAACATCATTATGAGACAAGATCTATTTTCTACGAGAAAGAAGAATAATGCAATTATTGGGTTTATATGTATGCGGATGGATGGATCATAATAAATTGAAAACGAGGTGGGGCTGATGAGTGCAAGCAGTGGATGAGCATAAACAGACTGACAAAAGAGGTGCTTCCTTTTAAAAGAAGACGCTTAAAGGGGTGAAGTTATTTGGTGCTATAAGAGTATTGATTCCCGCTATCTATATCTATTCTATATACTATATATTAAGTAAAAAAAAAATTTTAATTCCCAAAATTTGCGGAAGTTTTAATATTTCAATCTGAATTTTTTAAATTTTTTATTTTCTATTTAAAAAAAAACTTAACATTTATTAATTTGGTCAAAATCTCCTGATCAGTATTTATTAAATTTTTTCAATTCACATATCTTTTCACATGCTTACATTTATTGATTTGGTCAAAATTTCCTGATCAGCATTTAAAATTCCCTCATACAAATAATTATAGATACAATCCGTGTATAGTTGCTGCAGTATCCTTTTTAGCTTCTCTCATACACTATGGTTAGTGATAAGATTGTTAAATTATTTTTATAAAAAATCTTAAAAAACATAATTGATATATTAAAAAAAAATTTATGTATTAAAAAAAATCTAAAACAATTATAAATATTTGTAATTATCCCGTGCATAGCACGGGTGATCGGCTAGTTATATATTAAGTAAAAGGGGGGGTTTTTACACCAAGGATCCTCTAGAGTTTTTTTTCCCTAAAGTTTCCTAAAGTGGTGTGTTGTATGGATAAGATTTAATGCTAAAAAATTGATGTGACTTGTCATTAAATCTCAATCATACAACACACCACTCTAGAAAACTTTAGGAAAAAAAAAAACTCTAGAGGATCCTTGCTCGGGTTTTTAACCCTAAGGCCTATGAGAGTTTCAATATCTCAATCTGAATTTTTTAAATTTCTTATTAAAAAAAAAACTCAGCATTTATTGATTTGGTCAAAATCTTCTGATTAACATTTATTAACTTTTTTCAATCCACATGCCCGCATTTATTGATTTAGTCAAAATCCCCTGATCAACATTTAAAATCCCCTTATACAAATAATTATAGATATAATCTGTGTATAGTTATTGCAGTACCATTTTCAACTTCTCCAATGCACTATAGTTAGTGATAAGATTGTTAAATTATTTTTATAAAAAATCTTAAAAAACATAATTTATATATTAAAAAAAATGTAAAACAAATATAGATATCTATAATTATCCCGTGCATAGCACTGGTGATAGGCTAGTTTATGTTTAAATAAATGTCCAATTATTCTCTTCAAATGAGGCAAACAAATAGTAAAACCAATTGTTTCAACTAATAATATTTCCATAAAATTAAAACTAACTGTTTAAACCAATAATATTTCGGTTGGAGTAGCACTTAAATTTATTCCTGGGCAATAAATAATTTCTCTGCTTAAACAGCTCACATGGATTTCTAGGCGTAGTGTGATCTTACTTTCTTGGCTCTTTCCTCCTGGAAGACTTTGGGTTCTTTTCTATTTTATATAAGGGAATATCATGTGGTTGAATGAACATGGGACTTTGGGTGATGGTTGTATAAGGATGCAATAGTCACGGTTGTGCCTTAAATGAGATCTATTTTGGATTTTATTTTAATAATTTAAATTATTCATTTTTTAAAATCTATCAAGTAGTATATTTTTATAAAAAAAAAATTAAGTTAATTCGATATCGATAATTTTTTTGTTCAGAACATATTTATATCTAAAGAAAAATGAGTGACAGTTGTGATCGTGTCAACTTGAATACAAATATGATCTGATTGAAAGGCTACTAATGTTCAATCAACTTAATTTTTTGCATGAATATATTACTCGACGAACTCTAAATAGTAAACAACTTAGATTATCTAGTTGGAAAATGATATGCCAGTATACTTAGTAGATTCACATTCTAGACATAATAATGTGTAAATGAGATGATTGGTGGATACATGGCTGGTCCTGAGAGTAGGTGACCAAGGTTGCCTTGCGCCCTCAAATTTTGTTTGAAAATTAGGACCCCAAATATTTTAAGGCTTAAGTAGTGTTTGCTTTATTGTAATGAAAAAATGATAGTTTTATTCATAATATCCATTATCATGTTTGGTTCACTAAAAAATAAAAAATACAAATACAAATTGAATCATTATTCACCATTGTAAGTGAGTGATCATTTCATGTAGAGTAGTAGGAATGAGCATATAGCGTTTCTGGTTTAGACTCGACCCATTGTATGTTTCGGATCTGGATTTCATTGTCCTATACAGTTGTTCACATATTATTTTCCCTTATCTCTCTTTGAGTTTGGCCTTTGGGACGTGTTGTTTACGTTTGGAACAAGTTGGTAGCTTGTTTTTCAAATTGTTAATGTGTAGAATTTTGTTCCTTCGCTCAAGCACCACTTCTTGCGCTCGAGTGATCTTTATGAACCTCCAGTACTTTTGCAGGTCTGTAAAATTATTGGGAGTTTGCATTCTTCGCTCGAGCGAAGCTTCATACACTCGAGCGACGATCTTCTGTTTGTAAAACTACTAGGATTTCGTATTCTCCGCTCGAGCTAGGTTTCTTGCTCTCGAACGGTACAACTTATTGTGTCTGGTCACTAGCGCGACACATCTTGCGTTTGAGCGAATTGTACATATATCAGTTCGTAAACAGCCACTTTTGATTCACTTTTTCATCTCTCTCTCTCTCTCTAAACATTTCAAAACCCTAATATCTCTCACTCTCTTTCTAAAACTCATCTATTTCCCTTAAATACACCTAGATTCGTTGATTTTTTTCACTCGTGTGCCTTTATTAAAAAGGTAGAGGTTGACGAGGGCTTCGTTCTAATTAGAACGAAGTTGAATTTTGACGTCTTTGAGTTTCCATCTCTCTTTCATTCATCTTCTAAGCTTGAGGTAGGGATACTATCCACACTTTAGATGAGTTTTAACTTAGTTATTTGTTATTTCTAAACAATATTGAGATTTTTGGAAGATTTGGAATAATCTAGAGTTTTGGGTAAATTCAAAAGAGAAGTTTTTCAAATGGATCATTGAAAATGATTTTGATATAGAAGATAATGTTAAGTTGGGAATAAATTGTTGATTTTGGATTGATTTTTTGAAAGAAAAAAGATTTTTCCCTAAATGTCTCAAATGTTGATTTTATATAAATTATGAGATTGATATTGAAATTGTGAAATTGGATTGAGGTTGATGAAGATGGTGGAGTTAGATATGTATTATCACCGACTTCTTGAAAATTTGAAGAGTTTATCTTTATTGATAATTGTTTATCGGTTTAGAAATATCTATTTTTGGGCTATCGGTAGAGGATAACACTAGTGTTGTAGAAATTGCATGTGAATCAGGAGAATTGAAACTGCTGTCTCATTAGCATTACCTCACACTTATACATTGGAAATATTACTATTGTGAGAAAATTGGTGAATCTAGGAAGAAATTGTTGTTATATCAAATAAGTTGGCCTGTGTGTTCAGAGTGAAAGTCCCGAAAATAGTGCGTATATACCGGTGCCGATTTCGCGGATGAAATTTCTGTGAAATGACAATAGTAGTGCTTGTATAGCATAAGTTTACATGGGTCCCAATTTACGGTTTCCTCCGGACGAAATTTTCGGGAAAGCTCGTATTGTTTTGAAATTCCCAGGATGTGATTTACTGTCCTATTTTCTTTTGTAAAGGAAATGATTTATGAACCATGATATTAACTTGGCATTGCATGGTTTTGGAAAGAGACGTAAAATGTTTTGACATCATTATTACATATGCATTCACCTTATAGCTTTGTTAAGATTCATATACTGTGTTGGATTATTTCTACTAGGCTTTGGTTTATCCTTGTGAGAAAAACATTTCAGGTGCCGATGATATGCTTCCGCCAAGGCAATAGCTTGGGAGGACTTAGAGTGAGAGCTTCTTTTGTGTATTTACTGTATTTACTTTTGTACAAGCCAAGGGCTTTAATTGTATTGAACTTAAGTCCACTTTTGTTGTAACCAAATATCTTCTTGGAAAGATGTAAGCCTTTAGGGCATTTCTTTTTTATCTAACTTTTATCTTGTCTTTCAATTATACAACTCTTTTATAAAGCTTAATTGTAAATCAATGAAAGATAAAACACTTTATCATTGTGATCACTTTTTGATGTTGAATATGCGTTATAGTAATTATTTTGGTTCGTGACAAAGCATTTCATTCCATTTCACTTTCATTTATAGAAAATAAAACATAAAATTATTGTATCAATAGTTAAAATATAAAATTTTATCAAAACAATTAAAAAAAAACACCTGAAGTGGTGAATAATTTAAAAGTAATGAGTGATTATTTGTCAAATGCATTTATTGTTTATATAAATATTGTTGACTTTGTCAACTACAATTGCCTATGAAAAAATAAAATTTTTAAAGTTGAAGTTGATCAAATTTTATATTCACTCAATCATATCATAAGAATTATTGAATAAATTAGCTATCAAAGTAAAAATTGAATAAATTAATTATGTCATCTATTGAAAAATATGTAGTACATGAGTTAGATTAAGCAAATTCAATTAGTAATTTTACATTTAAAAATGTGGGAAGAGTAATATTTAAGTGATATTTTGATTTAATTTTTATTTCATATTATAGTTTTAAATTCTTTTTGAAGTTTTCTATTCTTAAAAAATTGAAAACAAGACCACATATATATATATATATATATATATATATCTTTTTGAGTTCTAAAGTAACAAAATCATTTTTTTTTGACTTGTAATGATATGTTTTTATCTTAATCTATATAAGTAAATTTTAATATATATATATATATATATATGAAAACAAACTTTGTGTGAATATTAACAAATAAAAAAAATATGCACACATACCTGTAGACACCCCATTTTTGCCTGCCAGCAAGGCTCGAGCGCTTTGCCTAGTACACTCAATGATGAAAGTGGTGTTGTGTGTAGTTCAAGGCTTCAACGAAGGGGCCATGTTTAAGCTCTGAAACAATACCAAACCTCCCATATTCCCATTGATTATAAATCCATTTTTACACATTGTGCCACCCTATGCTGAGTCTGAAGCAGAAAAACAGGGGAACACATTGAGGCCCGGCCGTGGCCGTTGAAGGCCGGCCGTGCCTTAGTAGCGAGAAACACTGTTTTAGGCAGGAGCCCGCCAGCTGTTCATTTTTAAAGATATTTATCACCCCTCTTGCTCAAATTCTATAAAAACCACCATATATCTCTCTTTTGAGAGATTGAAGAATTTCTAAAAACCTCTACACCTTCTTGAGAGCTCATTCTTCTTGTGCAAGCAACACTTTGAGCAAACCTATCACTTTGACTTTATATCCATACGCTATATACACCTTTACACCTTAGCCTAGGAACCTTGGTGGAGCCTTGAACGCCATAATTCAAGCTTGAGAGTGTGTTGGGACTTAGTTTGATTCATAAGCAAAAGCTCACTTCTTTGAGAGGTATAAGCTTGTCATCCTCTCTTTTACTTCTTATTCTTTCATTTACTATCTAGTTCTTGCAGTTTTATGTTGTTTTGATTCTCTTCCAAGTGTTTAAGTTTAGTTTTGGAGAGCTACCAAAATGGTAGAGAGAGTTTACACTCTTTCTACACCTTTACCTATAGCTCAAACCCTTACTTTTACACTCTTTTTCTTTGCTCCCTAACTGATTTTCAGAGTTAAAAAAAGGCTAAAAATCATGCTTGAATGTCTCAAAAGTGGAGGGGTTAGCCATCCCTCTTTGTTCTTGTTTACTAGCTTTGTTTTCTCTCTTTGTTGATTAGCTTGTTAGGCTCTTTTCATGCACTTTGAGCCATTTTTTTTCATCTCTTGAGGACTGTTTTAAGGCTGTTCTAAGTTGCTTAAATAGTTCATACCTTGATTAGCTTGATTGTTGTCTCATAAGTTTGCATACATAGCTTGTTTTATATTGTTATAAGCTTTTCCTTGTCTAATTTCCATGTTTAAAAACCTCATTTTAATAATCAACTTGCCATTCATCTCTTTCATTTGAGAACTATTTTAACCGGTTGACGGTTATTCAAAACGTCAATTAGCGATTTATGCTTAATGGTTTAATCTCTACGGAGGTTCATTGCCAACGGTGTAGTCTCTTTTTCATGTTGAGAATCGCCTCTCGTTTGACATATTTCTCACTTAGTGGACGTAATCTCTAGTGGACGTAACAATCACCTTGGACTTAATGGATTAAAGGATGGTAAAGACTGATGAATTGGCTTAAAATGAACCAACTCACATAGAAAAAATGAGTTACATTGCTAGGGGTTCGGCCAGACGTTATGCTGAGTCCATTGTGTCAAGGGTTGTTTTACATCAATTCATGATGTTTTGATAAACCTTGAAGCGTCTCTACCTCCCTCTTTGAGTTCACTTTATGATAGGAGGGAGGGGTGGTTATAGTTCATTTCATTTATTGATTTTTGTCCAAATTGTACCCAAAATCATCAAGTAATCAACTTGCTCATTGATGGTTTTGGAAACGATTCCAACATTCTCTCGAGGCGTTCCTATGACAGAGAAGTGTGAGAGGGACAAACAGAGTCCAAAATACTCTATCTACACTGTTTTCACTTCAGAGCACAAAACAGAATTTTGCATGAAATTGAGGCACGACCAGCCTTCTTTAGGCCCGGCCGGGCTTCATTGAGGGGCGGCCGATCATCAATGTTTGGTCAACAGTGTACTTTGTAGAAAATAGAGGGCAGTGGCTGAAGGTGAAACGGAGCAAGCTTAAGCAGACAGAGCTATTCTTGGACACTATGCATGTAACCCTTGCGCATCCTTGTTTACATCATTATTAGCGTTGCAATTTATTTATTATTGTTGTTATAATTAGTCTTGTTAATTATTAGTGTTGTAATTATCATTATTGTTTATTTGTGATTGTTATTAGCTAATTAACTTAGATAGTTAGTTTACTTCTCATGGTTATTCTTGTTGTAATAAAGTAGTTAGATAGTTAATTCTTTGCTCATTTATTCATTCGATTTTGTAATAATTAGTTTAATTTGAACTTTTGGACTTTGATTCACACCCTTTTGCACGAGGGCAATTATGTAATAAGTTGTATGTCTTCTAACCCCATGTCTTTCTCCTTTTTACTTACTTGCTTATGATGGTTATCATTTTTTCAAATAAGCATTCTTATGCTTTGCATCCATTGTCTTGCATGCATCCAAGGTTTGGCTCATCATACTAACTCAATGTTCAAATTCATTACTTGAATACGTGCTTTATCGTATGTCTTGAATGGAATCATATGCCATGATCATAGCCGAGCCTGTAAAATACATAATGTGTGCATTGTATTTAGTCATATTGCATTAATTATGAACATGCATATTTTTCTAATTATTTTTCTTTGTTTTGGCTCGGAGTACTAGGTGAGTAATTTTGTGTTTTAGCATCTTGCATTGAATGTTTGTGTTGCCATGCTGTCACGACCCAAACCCGGCCCTATGGGTTTAGCGCCGTAACCGGCCAGTAATTCGAGATTACCGAAGGCCTGCAGAACAGTAATACAGTAAAATAGAGTACAGGGCCTGGCGGAAGCCAATACAGTAAATAAATAATGTCCATTGAGCTGTGACAGTCTATATGAAAAAGACTTTCATACGTGTATATATAACCAGTACAGAACAGTATGTACAATATTTACAATCATTCAGACTAGGGACTCAACCCTATATGACAGTACGGTAAACATTCAGTCTATACAAAACAGTGGGACGGTACAGAAGGGGGAATTGCAAAACACCCCTAAGCCTTAACACGATAGGCACGGAACCTCGCAGTGAGGCACAGTAGTTGGCTTGACAAAACTGGAGTTACCCTGACACTCCTAGCCGCGGTCTGGTGCCTGTACACCTACATATATATATGAGCAGTGAGCTAAAGCCCAGTGAATAACATAATGCGTAAAGAGGTTAAAGAATGAATGTCCTTACAGTATGAAAACAATCCATTTAAACAGTATTCAGTCATTCAGTCGGTACAGTCATATGTGGTACACCCATTAGCATAACAGTACAGTAAACAGTAGGTCTTAAAAGACCGAACAGTAATGATGGCCATCAGTCAGTAAACAGTAGTGGTTCCAACAAGGGAACCGACAGAGAATTCTGTCGCAGTAACAGTAAACAGTGGATGCTAAGGATGCCACAATACAGTTCAGAATATAGGACATACATTCATTCAGTTAACAGTAATCAGTTCAGAAAACAGTACAGTTCAGTTGTTCAAAAGATAATCATTTGTGAACATATCTTTACATAATCGTTACTCACAGAGTTTGGGCTACAGTATGCTAGAGCGTCTCCTCAGTCGCCAACCCTACACAGTTAACAGATTGAACACACTAAGCTATATAGCTGGAAAAGATAATAACTTAATCCCTAATGCCTCGGTGTGTTCTACATCTATATCCTCATTAAGATGTCTTAAACTAGGCCTAAGAATGCCTAGAATGGGATGAGGATGCCAAGATGTGATCAGAAAATAGTTTCAGAATTTTCAGAAAAACAGAGTCCCGCTCGAGCGCAGGTTTCCCCGCTCGAGCGGTAATGCAACAAAGGTACACGCTCGAGCGTAAACTTTCCCGCTCGAGCGTACTGTAAAAGTACTGGATGAGTGAAATCTCCGCTCGACGCCCGCTCGAGCTTGAGACATGACTCCGCTCGAGCGCCCAATCCTCCTCTCGAGCGGACTGTAAAACAGTGCAAAGAGATGCTGGATGCTCGGATTCCACGCTCGAGCGCCACTTTCCCCGCTCGAGCGTAAGTGCAAAATCTGGGAATTCCAGATTGCATCTTCAAGCTCAAACTCACATTCAAATGCATCAAAACCAATCCTCTTGGGCCCATTTTCTGGAAAACATTTATAAACACATAGAATAACATGGTTCAAAGCTCAATTTGAGAAATCAAGCCCAAGGGTGTTTAATTCAAACTCAATTTCATACCATTGTTCAAGAATATGAAGAACATGCAAACATGCATGAATTCAAACCAATTCAAAGCTTCAATTTGATGCTCTAAGGAGCCAATTGTTTCCAAAACATGATGAAATCATGGACTTGAACATAATTGTGAACATGCATGCAACATTTTGCCATGAACTCAACTCAAACTCCAACAACACTAACATGCATGCATGAATGTGCTCTAATTCAACAACAAAGAACCAATTCTAGACTTTGAATCACTAGAGGCTCAAGAATCTTGCATGAATAAGTTTAAACACAACAAAGAGGGGTTGAATTCCTTACCTAGAGCTTTAGTTACAAGGTGAGGAAGCTTAATTTGCAACCTGTGTTCCAATTCCTTCAATTACCAAGCAATTTATAAGCAAAATGAGATGAAATTCACTCCTCTAGTTCCTCTCTCTCTAATGGTCGGCAAGAGCAAGAAAAAAGGGCTAATGAAATGTTGTTCAAGTGTGTACAAGGCTCACATGTGTGTGAGATAGTGGCCACTAAGTGTGGCAAAATGGTAATTACGGCAACTGTTGCAATTTAACTCATTTTAATCTAATTTAATCATACCTAATCAGTTTTTCGATAATTATACCATAAAATCACCTTAATTATGACGATCATAAAACACCAATCGGTTTCTAATTCGACCGCCGATAAGGCCTTCAATGAGCAGTTTAAACATAAGACATGAACAGATCAAACAAACAGTCAACAGATAAAATGCAATTCAAACAGATGTATTCATTCAATTCAGTTTCAATTTCGGTCAGTCAGTTCAGTACTTTTAATCAGTTCAATTATCAGTCATGATCAGTTCAGTTTAACAGTAATCAGTGTTTATCGGTAGGCAGTGGTGAGGGTTATTACAGTCTCCCCTCCTTATAAAGAGTTTAGTCCTCTAAACTCGAGTTACCTTTATTCTGGAAGAAAACAGGATTCAGTGGAAACAGTTCAGGATATCTTTTAGCCATGTCATCTTCCCTTTCCCAGGTGGCATACACGCCACCATGGTTCTGCCAGTCAACTTTCACTAGCGGGATCTCTTTGTTCCTCAGTTTCTTGATCCGTCTATTTACAATCTGTATAGGCCGTTCCTCGTAAGTGTAGTCATCACTCAACACTACCCGAGTAGGCTCAATTACATGGAAGGGATCCCGGAGATAATCTCTTAACATCGAAATGTGGAAAACATTATGCATGTGCTCCATTTCAGGAGGGAGCGCAACTTGATACGCCACCGGATTGATTTTCTCAATAATCTCATACGGTCCGACGTATCTTGGCGCTAACTTGCCTTTGACTCCAAAACGAGTCTGGCCCTTCATTGGTGTCACTTTCACAAAAACGTGATCACCCACTTCATATTCTCTGTCTCGTCTTCTAACGTCAGCATAACTCTTCTGTCTGCTCTGTGCAGTTTTCAGTCTCTGTTGTATCAGTTTCACTTTTTCAGTCGTCTTATATACGATCTCGGGCCCAAGCAAAGGCTCGTCTCCAACTTCTGCCCAGCAAATCGGAGATCTACATTTTCTGCCATACAATGCCTCGAAAGGCGCCATACCAATACTCGAATGGTAGCTGTTGTTGTAGGCGAATTCAGCCAATGGCAGATGACTTTCCCAATCTCCTTGAAAATCAAGGACACACATTCTCAGTAAATCCTCCAGAGTTCGGATGGTCCTTTCTGACTGTCCATCTGTCTGAGGATGATAGGCACTACTCAGCCTCAATTCAGTACCCAATGCGATCTGTAGACTTTTCCAAAACCTCGATGTGAACTTCAAATCCCTGTCAGAAACAATAGACACAGGCACTCCATGCAGTCTCACAATTTCATCAATATAGATAATAGCCAGTTTGTCCGCATTATAGATTGTCTTGACAGGTAAGAAGTGAGCAAATTTGGTTAGTCTATCAACAATAACCCAAATTGAATCCATACCTTTTCTGGAGCGAGGTAACCCAACGATAAAATCCATCGTGATATGCTCCCATTTCCACTCTGGTATGGGTAGGGGTTGCAATAATCCGGCAGGTCGTTGATGTTCAGCTTTGACCTATTGGCAATGAAGACATTTGGACACAAAGTCGGCAATTTCTTTCTTCATTCCCGGCCACCAGAAATTCTGTTTCAGATCTTGGTACATTTTCGTATTCCCCGGATGGATAGAAAATCTTGAGTTGTGGCCCTCTTGCAGAACCCTTCTTTTTAGTTCAGTATCATTCGGTATACACAGTCTTTCTTGAAATTTCAGTACATTATTCTCAAATTTGAATCCCGGTCTCGGTTTAGATTCTCTTTCTTCGATGATCTTTTTCAAGAAGTCATCCAGTTGCTGTTTCTCTTTAATTTCTTCTATCAAGGCTGGTTGAGCAGAAATAGCAGCTAAGGTTCCGCCTTGTTCTCGCAAAACAATTTCAATTTCAGATTTTTCAAGGTCACAAAGAAACTCTTTCTGTCCGGTGAGTACACAGGCTAAGTTTCCAATCGATTTCCGGCTCAGTGCATCGGCAACGGTGTTGGCTTTTCCCGGGTGGTACAAGATCTGTAGGTCATAGTCCTTTATCAGTTCCAGCCATCTCCGCTGTCTCATGTTCAGTTCTTTCTGTGTGAAGAAATATTTCAAACTCTTGTGGTCGGTATATACTTCACATGTCACCCCGTACAGATAGTGACGCCAGATTTTCAGTGCAAACACCACCGCAGCAAGTTCCAGGTCATGGGTCGGGTAGTTCTTTTCATGTGGTCTCAACTGTCGGGAAGCATAAGCAATAACTCTCCCATTCTGCATTAAAACACACCCCAAACCCTTATGAGAAGCATCACTAAATACAGTATAACCATCCGTACCTGAAGGTAAAGTCAAAACCGGTGCAGTTACAAGTCGAGTTTTCAACTCCTGAAAAGCAGATTCTCTTTGGTCCGTCCAGTCAAATGATATCCCCTTCTGAGTTAGTTGAGTCAATGGTAAAGCAATTTTGGAGAAATCTTTGACAAATCTTCTGTAATATCCAGCCAATCCCAAAAAGCTTCGGACTTCAGTCACATTTGTCGGTCTCGGCCAGTTCACTACAGCTTCAATTTTCTGCGGATCAACAGAAATTCCATTTTTGCTAACAACATGCCCCAAAAACATAACATGGTCAAGCCAGAATTCACATTTAGACAATTTAGCATACAGTTTCTGTTCCCTTAAGGTTTGTAGGGCAAGTCTCAGATGTTGTTCATGTTCTTCTATACTCTTGGAGTAAATCAATATGTCATCAATAAATACAACAATAAAGTCATCAAGGTATGGTTTAAAAATTCTGTTCATGAGGTCCATAAAAGCAGCAGGGGCATTCGTGACTCCGAATGGCATAAATAAAAATTCATAATGGCCATACCTCGTTCTAAAAGCAGTTTTATCAATGTCTTCCGGTTTAACCTTCAGTTGATGATACCCTGATCTGAGATCAATCTTGGAAAACACTTGTGCACCCTGTAACTGATCAAATAAGTCGTCAATACGTGGCAATGGGTATTTATTTTTCACAGTTACCTTGTTCAATTCACGGTAATCAATGCATAGTCTCAGCGAGCCATCTTTCTTCTTTACAAACAAAACCGGTGCACCCCATGGTGAAGTACTGGGCCTGATAAACTTCTTATCCAGCAGCTCCTGCAGTTGCACTTTCAACTCCTTCAGTTCGGTTGGGGCCATTCTGTAAGGAGCTTTCGATATCGGCTGCGTACCCGGAATTACATCAACGGTAAACTCAATCTCCCTGTCAATCAAATCCCCTGGTAGATCATCTGGAAATACATCTGGGAATTCCCTGACTATAGGAATACAATTCACATCAGTCTTAACACTATCATCAGTAGACACAGTCAGCACAGAACACAGATATCCTTTACACCCCTTACTAATTAATTTAACAGCTTTCACTAACGAAATCAAATACGGAGGAGGTACTACTCCACTCCCATTAAACACAAATTCAGGCAAACCAGGTGGACGGAAAACAACTTGCTTGGTCACACAGTCAATAGTGGCATGATATTTTTGTAACCAATCCATCCCCAATATTACATCAAAATGATCAATGTTCAATGGCAGTAAATCAATAAACAGATGCATATCCCCAACAATAATTTCACATGCGGGGTACAAATAAGCACATGTCATGGATCCCCCTACGGGTGATGATACGGCTAGCAGATAGTTCATGGGTTCTAAGGGTTTATTCAATTTCCGTGAGAAAGCATGCGATACATAAGAATGTGTAGACCCCGAATCAATCAATACATATGCATTTTGTGTACAAATAGAGAGGATACCTGACACAACGGTTTCAGTATTTTGCACGTCTCCCGGTACTAGGGCGAACACTCGGCCCTGCCTCATGGGCTCTTTCCCGGTAGCTTTGGGGTTAGGCTTTGGTGCTACAGTTGATGCTGCTACGCTTGGTGCAGCTTTACTACTGGCTTGTGGGGCAGAGTGGCAGTCTTTAACCATGTGACCCACCTTGCCACACCTGTAACAGGCTCCTGATATCTTGTAACAGACTCCCTTGTGATTTTTACCACATTCAGAACAGGGCGGTATTGTACGGTTTCCTTGACTAGACGTAGTCGTTGACCCCGTGTTCTGTTTCTTGTTCAATGGACCATGCTTGCCTTTCTTGAACTTGAAACCCTGCCTTTTCCCATGCCATTCAGTTGTTGGTGTTTCAGATTGTTTCACTGCTGCAATGTTCGACTCGGCCATCAATGCCCGGTCGAGAACACCCACAAAAGTCGGTAGTTTCAACACATTTATTCGGTCAAGAATTCCAACATTAAGGCCACCTTCAAATTTTATGGCCTTCTTATACTCAGTATCCACCATATGCGGTGCATAACGGGCAAGTTCAGTAAATTTTGTTTCATATTCGGCAACCGACGTAGTGCCCTGTTTCAGTTGTTCAAACTCAGTTACTTTCCTATCCCTGACACACTGTGGGAAATACTTTTCAAAGAAGGACTCCTTGAACTGAGCCCAAGTCATAACAGTATTTGTATCGCGGATCAACATCCACCACCTTCTAGCTTCTTCTTGAAGGGTGAAGGTAGCTAACAATACTTTATTCGCTTCTAAGCACGGAAATACTTCAAATAGTTTTTCTGTCTCCAGAACCCAAGCTTCATCTTTTAACGGTTCGAGGCCTCCCTGGAAGGATGGCGGTTTCATTTTGCTGAACTTCTGGGTCAGAGCAATTATATCCCCATCATTCACATTCACATTAGGTTCCGGCTGTACCGGAGGAGGAGGAGGTGGGGGCTGTTGGTTCTGTTGTTGTTCAAGTCTAGCAGTTATCAGTTCCATCATTCTTTCCATTCTTTCCATTCTTGCCTCGGTAGATGAGGATTCAGGTTCGTTTGCAGTGTTTGCGTTATCCATTTCACTATAAGCAGTTATAACAGTTTTGAACATAAGCAGTCATTTGTTTAACAGTTTAACACGTTAGCATGTATTCAGTCATAACTCAGTCATAACATAACCACACACTTATCATGCTCATGAGATGCCCTAATTACTTTTTTAGGACACCCTGTAGCTCATTTGGACACGTGTGTGCGGTATGACTCGTGGTTAAGTATCGCTCTGAAACCACTCTGTCACGACCCAAACCCGGCACTATGGGTTTAGCATCGTAACCGGCCAGTAATCCGAGATTACCGAAGGCCTGCAGAACAGTAATACAGTAAAACAGAGTACAGGGCCTGGGCGGAAGCCAATACAGTAAATAAATAATGTCCATTGAGCTGTGACAGTCTATATGAAAAAGACTTTCATACGTGTATATATAACCAGTACAGAACAGTATGTACAATGTTTACCGTACTGTCATATAGGGTTGAGTCCCTAGTCTGAATGATTGTAAATATTGTACATACTGTTCTGTACTGGTTATATATACACGTATGAAAGTCTTTTTCATATAGACTGTCACAGCTCAATGGACATTATTTATTTACTGTATTGGCTTCCGTCAGGCCCTGTACTCTGTTTTACTGTATTACTGTTCTGCAGGCCTTCGGTAATCTCGGATTACTGGCCGGTTACGGTGCTAAACCCATAGGGCCGGGTTTGGGTCGTGACACATGCCAAGCATACTTCTATAAGGCTAATTGTTTAAGTGATATAACTCTTTTAATGCAACTGGATGAAGGCCTTTTTACATAAGTTGGGATAAATTGATTAATGTACATGCAAATTCACATTTTTAAGTGACGAGTATCAAAAATAATTTTTAAAATAAACATGAAATCAAATGTTCCAACTTTTGTAAATTGGTCTATACTTGCGTGTATCACCTAGTAAAGTTAGTTTAATAAGCGGAACAAGAGCATATAATGTAGATAAAAATCACATCATGATTAGTAGAGTCCGATCTTTGATTGGGTGAGTGGGGTGCTCAATTCACGACCTTCCTCTCTCGTACCTAAGTTCCTGAGCTGAGACACTTAGGTGATGATGGACTAATGGCCTTTGGCACGAGTCTTGGGTTTCTTAAATTTCCCAAAATATTTAGGTGACGACTCTGTAATCTGACAAAACAGTCCATTTTTGACATTTGATTCAAATATTGATTTTCCAAAAAGAATTGCCGGATTTGGACTCTTTTGAGTTTTCACTGTTTCACATTGCAGTTTGTGAAATCAGATTCAGAACCACAGGAGTCCGAACTATAGGGCTATTCGTCTTCCGAAAGGAGCACAAAAATTTAAGCCACAATACCATTTTACAAATAATTTATTTTAGGATAATTCTATTTGCACACAGTACAAACTCTTAGTACATATCACAAATAATGTTTGGATATAAATATTCGAACAAAAGTCAAATTTTCGAATATAAATTTATGAACATAAAGTAGTTGTTTAGATATAAATAATTGAACATAATATATATTTGAATAATTTATTTTCATTCATAATTTTAAATCTAAATATTTGACATTTGTTCGAAAGTTTATATCCTAATACTATTTTGTGGTGTGTACTGTAGTTTGTATAGTGTGCAAATAGATTTTATTTTTATTTTAACTAGCAGTAACCCGTTTTATGCGCGGGATTTTATAAATTAAAATAAACTATTATAAATATCTTGCAATGATTTAATATTTTGTCTTGTACTGTGCATGAAATTGATAGGTTACTTTTATGTTTATAACTTTTTAAATTAGAGTTAATTGTTGAAAAGTCTACTTTACCATTTTTTGTGGCATTAAGTCTAGTGGATATTTTTTGTTTGTGAAAGATTCACCTTTTGTAAAATAATTTGGTGAGAAGTCTTTTTGTTGATTTTGAAGGACATTTTGTTTTCTATTTTACCCTTTAATTTATTTGTTAACTTTTTTGACTATATGTTCAAATTTATATCTATCTATTCAATTTTTTTCCCATATGTTCAAATTTGAATCTATTTGTTTAAATTATTTTCTATCTGTTCATCAATTATTTTCCTTAACAGGAGCCAAACAAACCCCTATTTGTTGCAATATCAAGCCAAACCAAAACCTATCTATTCAAAAAAAAAAAAAAACTCTATTTATTCTAATTTTCAACAGATTCGTAGATCTGTTGAACAACAACAATAATTTTATCTGTTCAACAACAACAACAGATTTTTCTACCACTATCTGTTGTAATCAACAACAATAACCTATTTTAGAAATGCATAGGGTTGCAAAATCTTTAATGACTAAAATAAATTAGACAAATCTATGGAGCATAATTAGACAAATAAATCTCTTGCTTTGTGTTGCTTTTTCCTAATAAAGATTTGGGCGAGATGTACAAAAAACAAAAAAATGATAAGAATAATAAGTATAAGGTGGCCCTAAAAAAAAAAAAAATTTCTAGGGATTTCTTCCCAAACAACAATGGAGAAACTCAAAAATGAAATCCACTCTCAAATCCGAGAGAGACAAAGAGATAGAGAGATTTAGACAGAGAAATAGATAGAGACTCGATCTTTCTTCGAACGAGAACTGATGTTACTAGCACAGATCTTGGTGGTTCCATAATCAGCACATGTTTTAACGTGGATTCCTTCAGACGAGATCCACTGGAGATTTACTGATCATGTCTTCAAACTTCAATCCATGCATCGCACAATCAAATCAAATTTTCTATATATATACATATATCGAAGATCAATCAAAGTGAAAATATCATTGCAACAATAAATAAAAAGTCACAATCACAGTTCTATTATAACATTTCAATCAAACTCATTAATAGAAGAATGAGATCCATCTAGACTTCCAGACATTAAAATCGTCGGACAAAGGAGGTGGCCAGATGACAGTGGTAATGGCGACGACTGGCTCGACTAGATTTCTGACCACCGTGACTAGATCTATGATCGAGGAGAGTCATCGCTAGGTGGGGATTACTTGTAGGTGACAGATAGGGTCGAATAAAGTGTCGGATGCAAAACTGCAGTAGCGGCTCCATTATTGATAGACGATGACAAACACACACACGCACAGAGAGAGAGAGAGAGAGAGAGAGAGAGAGAGAGAGAGAGAGAGAGAGAATGGGGGGGAAGAGAAAGAGAAGTAAGAATGTGAGGGCGCCTGGGATAGTAGAGTGGTAGTAAATTTGCAGCAACTAAGAGAATTGGAAGACGACGATAATAGGGAGAGATATGATAGAGGTAGTTGTTCGACTGCCATCACCAACGAACAATGAGAGAGATAGAGAAGATAGAGAGAGATGCGGAGATGAAAAGAGAGAATATAATGGTTCTAGTTTAGACCTGACCCATTTCATGCTCTTAGATTCTGGGATTCTGTGTTTTTGATTGTTGTTCATACTCTTTTCATATTGTTGGTGGTAGAGTTGAGTGGAGTGTTAGTCGTGTTTGAAACAGGTTGGGAGTTAGTTTTTCAAAAGAGTTGTTGTCTAGTTTTCTGCTTGTTCGTTCGAGCGGTGTTTTGGTTACTCGAGCGGTCTTTGAGATCTCCCAGTATTTGTTGGTCTATAAAACTTTTGAAAGTGGTATGATCAATGCTCGAGCGGTCTTTTGCAGTCTGCAAAACTTTTGCAATAGAGTATCTTTGCTCGAGCGGTCTTTTGCAGGTCTAAACTTCTGGAAGGGTGTCTTTGTGCACACGAGCTGTGTTTTCGATCGCTTAAGCGGTGTCACTTATTGTGTCTGACGCTTAGCTATGTTTGGTCGCTTAAGCGGTCTGCACGTATATTAGGTCGGAAAAATGGGTTTTTGAATTATTTTTCATTTCCTCTATCTCTCTAAAACATTTTAAAACCTTAGTTCTTCACTCTCTCTCTCTCTCTGGTTCTTTCTTAAAACCTTAAATACACTATCACCCATTGATTTCTCCACCATAACTCTTTGGAGAAAAATATAGAGCTTGTCTAAAGCTTCGTTTTAATCAGAGGAGATATCGTTTCCGATTTTTCCAAACTTCAACCCTTCCTCTCTCTTTTATTCTAATCTTGAGGTAGAGATTTCTTCAACCTTTGGTATGATTTTTGCCTTAGTTATTTGTTTATTGAAAGAATTTAGTGATTTGGGTATTTTGGGTTAAACCTAGGGTTTGATTTTGAAATGTGAAAAAAGGGTTTTCAAATGGGTTCTTGAGAAAGGTTGTGGGGATGTGTTTATGGTTGAGATATGTTAAAATGGTAGATTTATTTACTTAAATTTGATTTTGAAAGTAAAAGGGGTTTTTGTTCTAAAATCATGGATATTTGGTTTGTGAAACAAAAAAGGAAAAGATGTTGGGTTTTGAAAGGACAAAACGAATGTATATGTTGATGATGATGGTGGAGTTAGATATGTAATATCATTTTCATTGTGAAAATGATGAGATTATATCTATTGTTGAAAATTATCTATTGAATAAAAATATGTGTTTTGGGCTATCGGTGGAAAATAGCTTTGATTGTTGTAGAAATTGCATGAAGATTAGGTGAATTGAAACTAATTTCTCATACATCTTGCATTGAGCATTATTTCATACTTAAACATTGAATATGTATCGTTTTGAGAAAAAATGGTGAATACCTTGGTGAATTTGGTTAGGGGGTGTAGTTGTGGTTATTATGTTGGCAAGTGTGTTGTTGATGAAAGTCCAAAAATCCATGCAGCTAGGTGCCAATCCTTTCGGTTAGTACCAGTAAAATAACTTTGGTAGTGCTTGTATAGCCTACTGAAAGACACGTACCTAAAGATTCCCAGTGTTTTGTATCCATTACTCTATTTTCTGATATATAAAAGGTTATTTTCATGAATTGATATATAATCCGACATTGCATTATTTTGATATGGAAATGTAAAACATTTGACAAATGGCACGCATATGCATTCTCCTCATGACTTCGTTAAGAATCATATATTGCGTTGAAGTATCTCTATAGGGCTTTAGCTTACCCTATGTGGAAAACAACTTTCAGGTGTTTGATGATATGCCTCCACCAAAGACATAGCTTGGGAGGACTTAGAGCCAATAACTTCCTTTTGTTTATTTGATGTAACTATTTTTGTACAAACCTTGTGCTTTAATTGTATTGAGTTGAATTCATTTTGATGTACCTAAGCATTGGCTTGGAAAGATGTAGCCATTAGGACATATAATTACTTGATTCTCCTTTTATTTCAATTCACGTACACATATCATATGCTATAGATTCAAGATCTAGGATTTATGAATGTATGCACACATATGTCATCTTTTGTATGAACAAGGAGTATAAATGGAAATATTAAATATGATGTTATCAATTGTAAGAAATATTATGGGATGTGTTATTGTTATTATTTCAGGGCATTACAATTTGGTATCAAAGCTACTGAGTTTAAATATTTTGTGATCGTGTGATGTAGTTTTTACCACAATGGGTTATCTTGTTAGATGATATTAGAAGTAAACCTAGTATGCTATGTGACAACATATTTATGTGACTAAACGAATATGAGGTTTAATTTCTAAAATATAGATTGGGTCTACGAGTTTCTAGAAGTCCTGTTAGAAGAGCACTTGATCACTGCTATTTCTAACTAAAACTCTGTTAATGCCGCGAGACAATCATTATCTAGAAAGGAAGTTCATTTGTGCTTATGTGATGAGGTGTTTATATAGAGTGAATTACTTGTTGTCCACCGTATTAGGACGTTAGTGAATTAGTTTCGACACATTTGTAAATGTACTAATCTATTGTGTTACCTTTATTAGGATGTTAGGACGTGAACATGGTGGTGGTAAGCATGGCAAGCCTAGGCGGTAGGAGGTGCTGATATCGAATGAAATTTCGACACAATAGGAGGGAGTTGGTCAAGCCAATGTGGCCGGAGCAGTAGGTTAGCAAGCCATGGGTGCTTTGGCCCGCAAAACTACTGGAGCTTTGCGGGAATTCATAGACATTCTCAGGGTTGAGAGTCAAGTCCAGGCCCATATTGCTGAGACATGGCCGTCCTTTTTGAAGCAAGAATTCTTCTAGTCAAATCTGGATGAGTTTATTGGGATCCTAAGGAGCCCCTAAAGGTGGATAAGTGGCTTGAATAGATGATGAAAAATGTTCGAGATGCTTGGCATCGAGGACAGGGAGTTGAGGATGACCTTGGCATCTTTCCAGCTGAAGAGAGATGCGGGCCAATAGTGAAAGTATACACGAGGGCATATTTGGGTAACTTGGGAGGCCTTTGTCAACGCTTTCCAAGACAAATTTTTGCCTCTCACAGTTGGGGAGAAGTTGAGAGATCTTTGTCAATGCCTTCCAAGACAAGTTTTTGCCTCCTATGGCTAGGGAGAAGTTGAGAGATCAATTCCTGAAGCTCAAGTAACTGAACACACCTGTAGCCGAGTTTGAGGCTGCTTTTACTAGCCTTTCTAGGTTTGCATCGGAACTTGTGTTTGTAGACGTGCCCGAACGTCCCGGGCTCCGAGCGCGAAAATGGTGCGAAATCTGTTTTGTTCATTAGCTTACTACAGTTCGGACTCAATGTCACGGTTCTGAATCTAATCTTACAATGTGCGATGTAAGATTGATAAATCACCAAAGAGTCCAAATCCGGCAAATCGTTTTAGAAAAATGATTTTTGTAAAAAAGTGCCAAACATGGACTGCTTTGCCAGATACAGAGTCGTCACCTAAATATTTTGTTTTCGGGAAATTTAGGGAACCCTAACTCGTGCCTAAGGCCACGTGTCCGTCATCACCAAAGTTGCCTCGGCTCGGGAACTTGGGTACGAGAGGGGAAGGTCATGCAATGAGCACCCCCACTCGCCCGATCAAAGATCGGCCTTTACTAACATGATATCTTGTTTTTGAAAACACATGCGTTCTTATTCTGGTTATTAATCTAGAATTACTATGTGATACGCACAGCACACAAGTATAGACTAGATCGCCTAAGTTGGAACAAAGTATCGCATATCCGTTTGTTTGAAAATGGTTTGAAGTTTGCTACTCATAAGTAGGCTAAATCCAGGATTTTAATGAATTGTTCCAATTTAAGTAATCTAACCTTCACCCACAGGCATTCATGCAGTTTATATCACATAAGCAGTTAGCCTCATGGCAAGTATGCTATCATGGCAACATTCACACTCATACGAGATGCTAAAGCATAAACACTCACAGTGTACTCCGAGCCAAAACAGAGAACTAGTTAGAAATCAATGCATGATCCTAGTTCATGTTAAGATGGCTAATGCAACGCATGCAAAATGCGACTAGAAATAGGCTCGGCTATTCTAAGATGGCATATGAGATGTAACTTGATAATCATGTATTCAAATCGGTATTGAAATACAATACAGTTTGTATGATGCACCGAGCCTGGTGCATGCAAGACAAATGAATGGATGCACGCATGCAAAGCATAAGGTATGCTAAACAAAATATGCCCTAAAACTAACCATCGTAAGTGGTTAACTAAAAGGGAGAAGGACGTGGGGTTGGAAGACATGCACACACTCACGCACATTTATTACAAAATTCGCCCTCTAGACGGAGGGTCCGAATGAATAATACAAACCAACTAATTAACTAACTAACAAGCTAATTAATTATTACACAACCAAATTGAATAAAAAGCAATCTACTTACTAATTATTACAACACTTAATTAATTAAATTACAAATTAAAGCTAACTAACAAGTAAAGCATTTAAAATATGTAGGCTAGGCCGCCTCAGCTTTGCCTTGAAGAAGGTGAAGATGCATGCTCGATTCCCGTCCTGAAAGCTCTCAAAATGCTCTTTAGAGGCTCTGTCTGTAGGGTGTCCATGAAAACTTGTTGCTGGATCTCACTAAAACCATGCTGGGGAGTGCACCAGTGGCCTGCCGGCCATGAAGAGCTTCTGCCGACCACCCAGTCGGCCAAGAGTGCACACTGCCGGCTAAGGATGAGGGGGGTGCCGGCCAAGGATGAGAGGTTGCCGGCCACTGGTGTGCTGTGACACTAAGCTGCAACAGGGCACAAAACAGAGAAAAGGGAGAGTCTCCTAAGGATATGTACGCACTATGCCACCCCATATCACCTCGAAACATCAAGGGAGAGGCATAATCGGATCCAAGACCATCAATCACGCATCTCGATGCATGATGGACAAAGATCCAACTTGTGCAAATCAATATAAAATGAATGCACAAAAAACACATAAATGCCTAGAACTCTATCATGCATTGTCAAGAGCGTCGGCGACCGAGAATTGAGGCATGTTTCATCACTTGAAGTATGAAACGTCTCTCGTTTCTCGTGCTTGGATTAATACTTAATCCAAACAACAATGCAACACAAGCATGACAAACATGCAATATGACTTTAGCATGCAAACATGCAACTACATGGCATACTCAATGCAATGTAATATGATTAACTTAACAAAGCTAATGATATGTGAACAATGCTAATGCATGCATACACAATGCAATGCTACAAGGATAAATTAGCAATGTTTGGGACATGCATACTCAATACAAAGCAAAATAAGCATACAAGCAACATGCAAGTGAACATGCCAAATGGACTTAAACCAAAAGGGGTAGACCTCAGTCATGCCCCAAATCAGTGGCCAAAATGTTAAAAAGATGGTATGAAAAGCATGAAAAGGCAAGGCAAACATGCATGCCAATTGGCTCAAGGATCAAAACACAAAGATGCGACTCTTAAGCACACTTAAAGAGTGACAAGCATGGATATGTGATAGCACCACAAGTTCTGAAAACATGCATGGAATGGTGCCAAACCACCCTAGCAAGACAAACATAGCAAGCAGAGAGCTCAAAGCTCGAAACTAGAAAAGGGACTTATAGCGATCCCGGTTTTCCCTTCATTGTTTAATTGTATTTCAGACTCGGTTCCGTGGATGTGTTGTTGTCTTTTTCCCGTTTCCATCCTTTACTCTTTGTATATGAGTCTTGGGTCGTGTTGGGTAGGTTTAAAATAGGTTGGTTGCGTTTGGAAACCAAGGGTTAGTGTCCATTAAATTTTCATAATGGTTCATTTAATATCCTTATTAGTGGTTCAGTTACTATCCTTATTAGTGGTCCATTAGAGCGACCAATCCTTAATATCTTATATTTATTTATGGGGTTTCATTACTTTGGTAACCTCTTGGTCATAAATGGAGGTTAAATAGAATTCATGAACTTGGTTAATTGTCATTTTTGGTGTAACCATTTTCTTAGTTAATGGTCATTATTTTGGTGTAACCATTTTCTTGTTTAATGGTCATTATTTTTGGTGTAACTGTAAGGTCCTAATGGCCTGTTATATATCAGTAGGCAGCAGCAGGTTAAACATGATTTTTTTCATCATCTTTTCTTTTCAAACCCTAGAGCCAACTCTCTCTCTCTCTCAACTTGTCTTCTCTCTAAGAATTGATCTACCTAGGGTGAGTATCTAACCTTAGTCCTTTATTAAAAAGATAGAGTGGGTTGAGGGCTTCGTTTTAATCTGAGAAACTTGGGATTTGGAGCACGTTGGTCTTTGGTCATCATCTCCGTTTGAGTTCTTCACTTCGAGGTAGGGATTCCTACTCATCTTTATGAGCTTTAACCTAGATGTTGGGCTTTTGTTTAAATGGTTAGATTTGGGAAGTTAGGGTTTTGAAATGTGCTATTTTGAAAAGAGGGGTTTTGTTTATTTGACTCATCCATACGTGTTTTGGGTCTAAAATAGAGATTGTTGAGGTTGTTAGTAATATTGGAGCCTTAGGGTTGATGTTGAGAATATGGGGAAAAGCCCTAATTGTTATGATAAATTAATCTGTATAATTAATTTAGGGAAATAAGAAATTGAATAGGAAATATTCAAATTAGAAAGGTATGGGATTAAAAGGGTGTAGTTGGATTAATTTATCGCTCACCTAGACAAAATGTTGATATTTTATTCATTTGGTGCATTTATCCTCTGTTTAGAAATAACTGTTTTAGGCTGTCGGTGGAGGATAGTCTTGAGGGTTGTAGACAATGCATGGGGATTAGGCAAACTAAAACTAATCAGTTGAGTATGGTATTGAATAGGGCGGTTGGTATAATACATCAAAATTTTGTATTGATTGATCGAATTTGTACATGATAATCGCTTATATACATTGTTTTGTGTGGGAGGAGATAGGGGATGTACTCCACGGTTTATTGGAAGATGGGGGATGGACCTCTAAACCGGATTTTTGTTTGATATTGATACAGCACCAAAATGTGTATCATTTGTGAAGTATAGAAGTGTTTTTGTTTGTTATTGATTCAACACTAAAATGTGTATCATTTGTGAAGTATGGAAGTGTTTTGTTTGAGATTGATACAGTACTAAAATGTGCATCTATTATGAGGTATGAAATGTTTAAAATGAGTTATTATCTCGCCTGAAATAGAAATACGGTTGATATGAGATGTGATCTCGTTTAAATTGATTGGCCAAGTTATAAGTCATAGTTATGAATTGAGAATTTGATAAGAAATGGAAACTGGAATAGAACATGGTCATATTAGTCATGGGATTGTAATGTGTTATAAGTTGTTGTGTAAGAGTTAAACGTTTATCAATTGCTAACGTTTTAGTTATTGTTCATACTATGTTTAGCATATCTCTACTCGGCGTTGGCTCACCCTATATGGGACATCATTTTCAGGTACAGGTGTTATGCCACCTCCAAGGACATAGCTTGGAAGGCTTGAGGCTATTAGACCACCTTTTGTTGTTTTGTTGTATTACATGTATATCAAGCCAAGGGCTTTCTTTGTATAGAGTTTACACTCTCTTTTTGCAACCAAGCGTTGTCTTAGGAAGTTGTAAGCCCATAGGGCGATTACTTTTATTGTCAATATGTAATACATGTTGTAAGAATACTCTGATGATTGTAATATAATATCTCTTTCCTATACCTTGAATGTATGATATTATGGGTTTATTTTGAGGGCGTTACAGGACTTAAGCCATGGCTATGCAAAGCAAGCCTCAAAGGGGCAAGGGGATCAAAAATAGTCCCAAGGAAGGTCAAGGTGAGTCTAAAAACATGCTTGAACCTAGCCATTACAAGCTAGAACAAAAGGCCAAAAAACATGGAGCATGCAAGGCTACAAAAGGGATATTACACAACACCTATTAAAACCAAACATGGCATGACTTGCACAACATAAAACAGAGTTACATCATGTCAAAATAAGCCCAAAAACCTACTAAGATGGCATCCCAAAGACCTAAGGATAGAGGCATGTGCAATGATCCATTCATGAGGCATAAAACACCGACTCTTCAAGGCATTGAAAGCATGACAAAGGCAAGTGTATGACCATGAAATATGCACTGATATAACACTTCAAATGATGCCAAAGCATGCAAACATCACAAGTTAAGCATGCAAGCTCCCTTAAAACTCAAGGCTAGTCAAAGCATTTGCTCTATAGCTATACTAAACATGAGTCATATGACCATGGCAGCCCAAAAAAATCCTAGAACTTCCCAAAATATGAATAAAATTATGCTGAAGTATAGCCAAAATATGCTAGAATGATGAGCCAAAACAACATATATACAAGGCTAGTAAGCAAGATTTGCACTACAAGTACATGAGCCACCCAAGAGACAACCAAACCAGCTTTAGACAGAGTTATGACATGTCAAATGATGATAAAAAATCCACTGAAATGGGGCCAATACATGCTAGCAAGACATGCTACTTTGATGAGCCACAAAAGGGATTACACTACACATACAAGAAACATGCACAAGGTGACCAAACTAGCCATGGAAAGAGTAAAGGAAGGTCCTAAAAGTCACAAAAAAGTGCCTGAACTAAGCCTCAAAATTATAGGGATACATGCTTCTTTGATAGGCCAATAATACAAGCTAACAAAACAAAAAGAGAGGGGGTCACCCCCCTCTGATTTGAGGCCTCAAAACCACATGCCTACCACTGAAAATCCACTGGATTTCAGTGGCTAAAAGGCCAAACAAAGACTAACTCAAAGGCCTTAAAGCATGGCACAAAACAAGGCCAAAAAAGGCATACAAGAGGGTAAAACATCCTAAACACCAAAGAGGCCTTAAATAATCATCAAAAGCACTTAAATACAGAACTTTTTTCAGTTGAAAGAAAGGCCTAAATCAACATGCAAGGATGGCCAAAATGATATACAAACAAATGCTAAAAAGGGGAATATACTCACCCTTGAAGCTCAGCTTCGAAACCAGCAACCTCAGGGGTCGAAAACCAACTTTCAGAGCTCAAATAACACTCCCAAGAACCTCACCTCAAAGATGGTGGTGTATCACTAGGTGTTGTAGTGCAAAAGTGGAAGAAAAATGGACTTTAGAGTACAAACAAACACAATATATAGAGAGAGAAAGAGAAATATATATAGAGAGAGATACAACTTCTCCAAAATTGCTGAACCTCTGTAAGGGAGGAAGAGCCTCTCTTTATATAGAGGAATGCAATGAAAAGCTTGTTAAACAAGCTTGGAAAGGGCTTCATCCCTCCATACACGTGTATGGAGGAGGAATGAGTGAAAACCAGCTGGCTTAAAAGATCTGCGCGTGAAATCTGCTAAGACAAAGGGTTCTGCCGGCCATCAGAGGTGGCTGGCAGTGCCTCATTGATGGCCGATAGGCTTCATCAATAGCAGGCAGGGACAAAACCATGGCTGACAGGGCCAAAATGTGGTTGGCAGTGCCTCACAAGAAGCATGTAGAAAGGGCTAACATATGGTCCAAGAATGGGGCAAAAAGGATACAGGGTTTGGAAAACTCAAACCTGTGATGTTCCGCCGCGAAAGTCGAGTACTCGACGAGTAATCGAACTTGTGGCTGGATGTACCTACAAGCACAACCAAGTCTTGAGGACGGTTAAAAATGGGGTATCTACAGTGTTGACGGAGGAACGCTGTTGCATTGCATTCGAAAAGAGGTTGAGAACGAAACTCCTTTTTAAGGTTGTTGGGTCTATGATTAGGAGTTATGGTCGACTTGTAGAGGCGGTAGCTCACTTAGAGACTAAGATCCAAGCAGAGGAGAAGTAGATGATAGGGCTCTAGGCAGAGGAGTCAGGAGGTTCCGGGAGATGTTAGGGACATCAAAAGGCAAAGAAGTTCTATTCTACAGCAGTTCTAGGCAGCTTAGTTTAGATCCACCTTTCCTGTACCGACTTCTAGTTCAAGAAGAGATAGGTAGGGTGGGATCATTTGTTTTAAGTGTGATCAGTTGGACCACAAGTCGTCAGTTTGCTCACAGAGAGGAGGAGGGCAACAGTTTGCACTATCTACGACTCGTTCTCAAAGCCAGAGTCAGGGAGAGAGGGCAACCGCCTACTTGTTATCAGTGTGGGCAGTCGAAGCACTTGAGGAAGTTTTGCCCTCAAGCAAGTGGCACATTTGGTGCGTCTGGTTCGAGACAGACATAGAGCTATCAGCCTACCTATTCAGCATAGGCCTCAAAAGCCAATTATAGAGCCTCTTGGGCTCAATCCATGTACCAAACCTATGCTTCGAGTGCTGAGCAGGTGGAGTAGAAATCCACAAGGCGTGTGTATGTTGTTACCAAGTTGGATTAGTTACCAGTGCCTTCTGTAGTGAGAGGTAACTTATTGTTGTTCAATTCTATTGCCAATGTATTGATTGATACTGGTGTATCTCATTCCTTCATTTCGTCTACATTTGCATCAATTTTGGAGTTAGAAGTGGCTCAATTAGCGTCTTTGCTTATGGTATAGTCACCAGTTATGGATAAGGTTGTCTTGGATCGGGGATGTTACGGTTGTGAGATAGAGGTTACCGGTCGCCGACTTCCTTTCGATTTCGTGTTGTTAGACATATCAGGTTTCGATGCCATCTTGGGCATGGATTGGTTGTCTTCATACCATGCCATTATAGATTGTTACCGTATGAGAGTTACCGTGTACACCTCAAGTAGTGACTGTTTTTATTTTTTGAGGGACCAAGCTTATAGAGTTTTGTCACCAATGTATGACTCACGTGGTTAGGGCAAGCTTAATTTCTTTCTTGCAACTTTCTTCAGTAATGAGAGTGATGTGGTCTGAGTTGATTTGCCGAGGGTAACTTGTGAATACCTGGACATTTTTCTGGAATATCTTACTAGTTTGCCACCCCACTGAGAGATTGAGTTCTCTAATGACTTAGTACTTGGCACGACATTGATTTTCACGGCACCGTACAGATTTGCACCCGCTGAGCTATATGAGTTGAAGATTCAATTTCAAGAACTATTAGATAAGGGCTTTATCCGTCATAGTACATCACCTTGAGAAGTACCGACTCTCTTTACTAAGAAGAACGATGGCATATTACGATTGTGCAATTACCGGAAGTTGAATCAAGTAACTGTTAAGAATAAGTATCCATTACCATGTATAGACGATTTGTTTGACTAGGTTAAGAATAAGGGTCTTGTTGCTTTTTTAAGATTGACTTGAGATCAGGTTATCACTAGTTAAAAGTGAAGGAGGAGGATATTTAGCAAATGGTATTTCGTACGCAGTATGGCCACTATGAGTTCTTAGTGATACCTTTTGGGCTAACCAATGCACTGGCTTTGTTTATGGATTTGATGAATCGAATCTTCCATGAGTTCCTAGACCATTTCGTGGTTGTCTTTGTTGATAATATCTTAATCTACTCACCCTCTGAGGAGGAACACGAAGAACACTTATGGGTTGTACTTGAATTGCTTAGAGTACATCAGTTATATGCTAAGTTCGGAAAGTGTGAGTTCTAGCTAAAGGAAGTGAAGTTCTTAGGCCTTGTGGTGTCCGAGAAAGGGGTGACCGTAGACTCTTCTACGATAGATGCAGTGCAAGATTGGGAACAACCTAAGAATGCCTTTGAGATCCAGAGTTTTTCAGGGTATTATCGACATTTTATGAAAGATTTCTCTAGACTGGCCTCACCATTGACTATATTAACGAGGAAAATAATTAAATTTGTGTGGAGTGAGACTTATAAAAAGTTGTTGTAAGAGCTTAAGATTAGAGGCCTTGTTTGGCAACTACATATTGTAGCCAAAAAACCAAAAAGTCACTATAAGTTGTCACATCACTCTCTACTTTTATGCACATCTTTTTGTAAAAAGACAAAAAGTTTCTAAAATAGCTTATTTCCAAATGAGGCCTCACCACTACTCTAGTATTGATTATTCCGGAAAGGGGTTTGGGTTTTCGGTTTATTGTGATGTGTCTCAAGAAGGTTTGGGTTGTGTATTGATGCAAGAGAGAAAAGTAGTAACGTATGGCTCACGACAGTTAAAAACACATGAGAAAAATTATCCTACTCACGACCTCAAGTTAGACGTGGTGACTTTTGCCTTGAAAATCTAACGGCATGACTTATATGGGGAGAAATTTGAAGTGTTTTCCAATCACAAGAGTTTAAAATATCTGTTTTCACAGAAAGATTTGAATTTAAGACAGAGGAGGTGGATGGAGTTTATGGAGGATTATTATTTTGAGTTACACTATCATTCGGGGAAAGCCAATGTAGTGGCCGACGCTTTGAGTAGGAAATCTGTGAGCAGTGTAGCTAGTATTGTCATCCGGGAATGGGAGAAGTTAGATACTATTGGTGAGTTTGACTTGCGTCTTGGCGAGTCTGTTGAGTCGGCCGTTTTGGTCATTGTAGTTGCACAACCTACCCTAGTGAGCCGAGTTATAGAAGCACAACGGGGTGATCTCGAAATAAAGGCTATCTAAGGGAAAATATCTAGTGGAAAGGTAGGGAATGGCTTGAACGTGTATTCTAACTCGAGTGTAAGGTATTTAGACCGTCTTTTTGTGCTAGAATTTTATAAGGAGGAGATACTCCGAGAGTTTCACCATTCATGACTTACGATACACCTAGGAGGCACAAAGATATACCACGACCTTGGTCACCAGTTTTGGTGGAGGGGAATGAAAAGAGACATGGTCTTGTTTGTTTCGAGGTGCCTTACTTGTCAACAAGTGAAGGCCAAACATCAACGACCAGTGAGTTTGTTGTAACCCTTACCTATAGCCGAGTGGAAGTGGGAGCATGTCACGATAGATTTTGTTGTAGGTCTTCTGAGGACTCAACGGGGTGATGATGCCGTGTGGGTAATAGTTTACTGGTTAACTAAATCCTTACACTTTGTACCTATGCGCACGAGTGACTCGGTAGATTATCTTGCCAACCTTTATGTTAGGGACATAGTTTAACTTCATAGAGTCCTTGTGACTATCATTTCAGATAGAGATCCACATTTCACGGCTTGGTTGTGGTAGAGCCTACATAATGCCTTGGGCACTAGATTGATGTTTAACATCGTTTATCATCTTTAGACTGATGAGCAATCCAAGCGAACCATTCAGATCTTAGAGGACATGCTTCGGGGTTGTGTTCTTGATTTTAAGGAGTCGTGGGAGAGACATTTACCTTTGTTGTGGCACTTTTTGAAACCTTGTATGGCTGACCATGTAGATTTCTAGTGTGTTGAGCTGAGGTGGGTAATGTACCTATGTTAGGCCCAGAGTTAGTTCAGAAAATGACAGAGAGGGTCGCACTTATTCGTAAGAGGTAGATTCGGCTCAGAGTCGTTAGAAAAGCTATACCGACTGTAAGATGAGATATTTTTCTTTTGAGATAGGAGATCGTTTATTCTTGAAAATATTGTCGGGATGGGGTTTGATGAGATTCAGGAAGAGCGGGGAGTTGTCTCATAGATTTATTAGGTCTTTTGAGATTCTAGAACGGATTGAGAAGGTAGTTTATCGTTCAGCCTTGCCGCCCCAACTTTCCAGGGTTCATAATGTGCTTCACATTTGTATGCTCCAGAAGTACAAACCTGATCTTTTATATGTGCTGGATTGGACCGGCTTAGAGGTAGATAAGGATGTCTCATGCGAACAGAGACCAGTTTGGGGTTTTAGATACTCAAGACCAAGTCTTAAGAGGCAAGACTATTCTTTTGGTTAAGGTGTTGTGGCGACACCATGAGCTTGAGGAAGCAACTTGGGAGTGTGAGGCAGCAGTCTGTGAGAAGTATCCGGATCTATTTGTTAATGTTTGAGTTTTGTATTGGAAATTTTATTCATGTTGTGAAATGCAAACATTGTATATGTTTTGGAAAGTTAAACTATATTATTTGTGTTGAAAGACTCTGTGTATCATTGTTACAAGTGTGGTTGATCAATGGTTTGATTTAAATCTGGTGATTATTGGTTTGATTTAAATTTCAAGGACGGAATTTTTAAAGGGAGGAGATTATAACTGTTTTGTCTTAAACCTAACTCAATTCATGCTCTTAGATCTGGGATTCTGTCTTTAATTATTGTTCATACTCTTTTCATATTGTTGGTGATTAGGTTGAGTGTTGGTCATGTTTGAAACAGGTTGGGATTTAGTTTTTCAAAAGAGTTGTTCAGTTTTTTGCTTGTTCGCTCAAGCGGTGTTTTAGTCGCTTGAGCGGTCTTTGAGATCTCCCAATATTTTGCTGGTCTGTAAAACTTTTGGGAGTGGTGTGATCATTGCTCGAGCAGTCTTTCTTGTGCTCGAGTAGTCTTTTACAGTCTACAAAACTTTTGGAAGTAGAGTATCTTTACTTGAGCGGTGTTTCTTACGCTTGAGAGGTGTCTTGTAGGTCTGAACTTCTGGGGGGGCCATTGTGTGCTCGAGCTGTGTTTTTGGTTGCTCAAGTAGTGTCACTTATTGTGTCTGATGCTCGAGTGATGTTTTGGCCGCTCAAGCGGTCTGCGCGTATATTAGTTCGGGAAAAGGGATTTTTGAATCATTTTTCATTTCCTCACTCTCTCTAAAATATTTCAAAACCCTAGTTCTTCACTCTCTCTATCTAGTTCTTGCTTAAAACTTCAAATACATCCTCACCCATTGATTTCTCCATCATAGCTCTTTGGAGAAAAATGTAGAACTCGTCTAAAGTTTCGTTTTAATTAAAGGAGATATCGTTTTCAGCTCCGCCAAACTTCAACCCTTGCTCTCTCTTTTTTTCAAATCTTAAGGTAGAGATTTCTTCAACCTTTGGTATGATTTTTACCTTAGTTATTTGTTCATTGAAAGAATCTAGTGATTTGGGTATTTTGGGTTAAACCTAGGATTTGATTTTGAAATGTAAAAGAGGGGTTTTCAAATGGGTTCTTGAGAAAGGTTGTGGGGATGTGTTTATGGTTAAGATATGTTAAAATGGTGGATTTCTTTGCTTAAATTTGATTTTAAAAGTAAAGGGGGTTTTCGTTCTAAAATCATGGATATTTGGTTTATGAAAGAAAAATGAAAAGATGTTGGGTTTTGAAAGGACGAAACGAATGTATATGTTGATGATGATGGTGGAGTTGGATATATAATATCATTCCCATTATGAAAATGATGAGATTATATCTATTGTTGAATAGAAATATCTATTTTGGGCTATTGGTGGAAGATAACTTTTATTGTTATAGAAATTGCATGAGGATTAGGTGAATTAAAACTAATTTCTCATTGCATTAAGCATTATTTCATATTTAAACGTTGAATATGTATTGTTTTGAGAAAAAAAAGTGAATACTTTGGTGAATCTGATTAGGAGTGTGGTTGTGGTTATTATGTTAGCATATGTGTCATTGGTGAAAGTCCAGAAATCCGCGCAGTTAGGTGCCGATCCTTTCAGTTAGTACCGGTAAAATAACTTTGGTAGTGCTTGTATAGCCTACTGACAGACACGTACCTAGAGATTCCCATTGTTTTTTTATCCATTGTCCTGTTTTCTAATATATAAAAGGTTATTTTCATGAATTGATATATAATCCGGCATTGCATTGTTTTGAGATGGAAATGTGAAACATTTGACAAATAGCACGCATATGCATTCACTTCATGACTTTATTAAGATTCATATATTGTGTTAAAGTATCTCTACAGGGCTTTAGCTCACCCTATGTGGAAAACAACTTTTAGGTACTGATGATATGCCTTCACAAAGGACATAGCTTGGAAGGACTTGGAGTCAAGAGCTTCCTTTTGTTTATTTGATGCAACTATTTTGTACAAGCCTTGAGCTTTAATTATATTGAGTTGAACTCATTTTGATATACCCAAGCACTGGCTTGGGAAAACGTAGCCATTAGGGCATATAATTACTTGATTCTCCTTTTATCTCAATTCATGTATAGGATTTATAAATGTATACACGCATATGTCATTGTAGGTACAAGGAGTATAAATGAAAATATTAAATATGATGTTATTGATTAATTATAACGAATATTATGGGATGGGTTATTGTTATTATTTCGGGGCGTCACAAAGAATGAGGGTTTGTTTGTTTAGTTCTCATCATGTAAACTATATATATATATATATATGTGCGTAATGTGGTCATTTTTGTCACGCTCCAATTTTTAATTACTCAGAAACATTACCAAAAGCCTTTAATTTAGGACTCTTTTTATTTTTATTTTTATAACAAATATCTGTTATTCTTGAGTAATAGAAAACATAATAATACATGTTCTCTCTCTCTCTCTCTCTCTCCCTCAATGAATACAACAATAACAATAATAAATGCCAAGCTTCCACTGCGGAGCTACAAATAAATAATTACAAACATCAATGTACAATATTTATTTCTTTCACATCTACGATGAAATTAAACATAAAAGACACATGGACTTCTTAACTCTCCAACCAATAAATTTGAATTCTCTTCCTATAAAAAAAAAGGAAACAACAAGGGATGAGCATAATTGCCCAGTAGGAATCTCATAGTTCTACAACAATAACTAACGCACAAATAGAAATGATCATGCATACAGGGTGCTACCATATAGTAAGGTGACGTTTTGTAATTTCAAAACATCATACATAGAGAGTACTTTTTTCTTAAAATTTATTTGAGCATTTAAGGAAAACCTTCAGTCATAAAAATTATCCCTTATCATCAGAAAACCATAAATCCTTTTTCAAAATAAATATGCTTAAGGAACAACATCATTTTAAATTATTAACCCAATTCCACAGTATTCCTCGTTTCATTTCTATTTACCTTTTTATTATTTACAATTATTATAACTCCATAACCTCAAAGTTTAAGTTACCTTAATACTCCAAAAAAACCCCTCATACACTCCATTCTCACTTGTCTATCCATCATTGCTATAACTCCATAATGTAGAAATCGAAAGCTCCTTTATATTCAATAACAATTCTCCTACACTCAACTCCTACTTATCTAACAACTACCTCACATCCGCGTTTGCATTATCAATTATAATTCAACCTAACACAAGAATAATAAACCCATTTAATTCAATTTCTCAATTAATTACAAAAACAAAACTTTTAATCTTTCCTTATAGATACAAACAACCAGGTGAGTTCATTATCACTAGCCCCTTATCCAATTACTATTTCATTATCTATTCTTTTCAAATAATTTCTATATGCATTTCCCCTCTGTGCCAAAGTACACATCAAATTGTAATTTCATAAGTTCATCACAATTCACACTTTTTATCACCGATTCAACACATTTCTCAACACATTCCACCTTTTGCCGACTTGATATGACGGGATGGCGAGCACCCAATTCATAACACTTTCCACCTTTTGTCGGCTATTATACAGTTGGAAGTGAACTCCCACAAACCATTTTCTCAAAAACCATATTTTTTCAAAAACCATGTCTTTCCACATTTACCAACTGTCATACGGGTAGGACGTGGACCCTCCAAAACATTTTCAACTTTAAAAACCATCTCCACATTTGCCGGTTATTATATGGCAGGAAGTGGGCACCCAAAAATATTTTCAAAACCATCAATTTTTCCACTTTTGCCAGCTATTATACGGCGGGATGTGGGTCCCCAAAACATTTTTCAACTCCCCACGCGAGTACCAACCACAACACAACCCAACACAACTCAACTCCACATAACACAACTCAACCAAACTCAACATAACACATTTCAACATAACTCATTGTAATTCAATATAACACACAACAAAATTCAACACAACCATTTCAACACCATGCAAGACAAATCTTGAACCTCCACATCATCATTTCATCACAAAATTCATATCACCCATACCATTAACAATTCCTTTCCCTAAAACTTTGTTTCATATTTTCACAACTTTTACATAAATTTCAAATACTTTCAAAATTCAATTAACTTGTACATATTCAATTTAACACCTCAATTTCAAGATACTACTTTCAATTTAAGCAATACCATCATCTATCTTCATGTACCAAGCTAGGGTTTTAAGAGAACTTAAAGCTTTTCACCCAAGCACTTCTATTAATTATACACACAAATTTCTAAGCCCATAATCATAACCCAACTAGTAAACCACAACATTTCAAACCCTAAACCCCCAATCTCATGATTTATCACAATATGCTTAAAAATATAAATTTTGTATATGTATAAAGAAAATACCACAAATCTATCAATAAACGAGAGTATTGAAGGAGAACTAGAAACCCCTACCTCAAGGATCAAGCAAGAAAGCAAAGCTCCAAGACGAATCCTTCACAAATCCAAATTTCAATCGGTAGAAAAGTAAGATCTTCAAATCTTCTTCACTTTTTGGTAAGAGATATTGGCCAAATCTTTGAGAAATGGAAAGTATTTGGGTAAAAAATCTAGGGTTTTTCAGACTTAGGATGAGAGGAAGGAAGAGAGAAAAGAAAAGTGGAGAGAATGATCTATAAATTTGTTGGACAATCTTCACTATATTGGCAGAATAAAATTCTGTTTGTGTACTTAACAACAAACAGAACACAGAAGAAATAAAGGAAAGGAGAGAGATTGTTTGATTACAAAAATTAAATCAGAATATAAAATAAAAAATAAAAACAGATTTTTATTTTGTTACAAAAAAAAATCAAAATTTGAAACAAAAAAATAATAATAATAAAACAAAAAGTAAATTAATTACTTACCTTATTATTTTTTGTGAACACAAATTTGATCAAGTCCAGTGTTTAACACTGTGTCCTTAAGACAGATTCATCATCTCCACAGTGTTTTCAGATTGTGAACGTCTATCTTCCAGGATAAAATGATTGACAACGAATAATAGCAGCATTACAAATTATTCACACAACGAACACACTTTGTGTTTACACTCTTTCTTACAGAAAAATAATGTAGCAAAATACAGAGAGAGCAATGACAGAATTGAGTATGAAAATTAAGTGAAAAAACCCAAATGAGGGACTGCCTATTTATAGATGGAGAGGTGGTTGTTTAGTTTGAATTAAACAAGTACTAAACTTGTTTGAACAGGTATAGAACCTGTTCAATTTTGAATCAAACCTGTTCAGTTTGAATTTGCTGAATCTGTTCGGTTTAAAAGAGATAGGAACCTATTGGGTTTGAATTTAAACAGATATGAAACTGTTCAGAAAAGTTGAAGAGGTGCAAGCCAAAATTTTGAATTTTTCTAACCGGAATTTTGAAATAAAAAACCGGAATTTTTTTCTTTTCAAGCAAATAAAATAAATTCAAATGTTTTTGGTCTAAAAAGATAAGTATTGGGCCAGACAAGCCCAACCCAACCTCACACCACGCACCCGCGCCCAAGCCCAAGCCCAGGCCCAGCCCTCCCTCTCGACTGGATGGACGGCGGCAACGGCGCACGTATGTGTGTTTATTTTAGGTCCAATGGGTCTAGCCCACTTTGCCCACAACCTCCCCTTCTATAAAACTTGAGTGCCCTTTAGGGCCTACCCTAAGTTCCAAGCTCAAGTCTTATAAACCCACACCAAGGTTGCCTCCCAAAGCAATGTGGGACAAGCCTTATTTCAAACCTTAATGGAAATTTCACCAAAAACACCATTTCCATGGAGTTCACTTTGGCTTCAATTTCTCGTTCACCCGATAATGGTTTTGAGCAACCAAATATACTATGTGAATCACAACGCGGCATAAAACGCGTTACCACTTAGACTCGCCAACTTTGGCGCATGGGTCCCACCTAAAAATTAGACCAAAGTTGAGGAAAAAAATTATTTTTTTCCAAAACCATTTCTAACAATCCCCCACATGAATGGAATTTGATGACAACGGAAATGCAACAATATGCAGAATTTGTCGAAAGAGTATAAATTGAAAATATCTTACATCAGGATAAGTAGCTTTCGGCCTTGAACCTTTCCTAGTGATAACCTATCGGACTTACTAGTTAACTAATGGACGCGATGCCTTGAATTGTTCAGCCGTTTGTGTAAGCCAAGACAATAGATTTCACACATAATATCTTCTGACACATCGTGCTCTCACGGTTGTGTTCATTTTGGCCTTGAACGCTCCTGGTTGTTCATGAGTGCTTTTTAGAGAATTTAACCTCTTTATTCTCATAGAACCGGCCCCAATTCAACACTCATATAGGTGATTCTTATTGTGAGTATCTCTTATACTCGTCTTGATTTTTATGCCTAAATCAAGATATAAGTATTCATTAAAAGTAAAGCTTATCCTTAAACCCCTGCATACAACACATGTTGCAGATATCACTCTCACCATAAGAATGAGTAGGGAATTTTAATCCCTTGGTGATTTCTGGCGAACCACACATAACATAGTTGTCCCTTTGAACTTAGTTCTTGGGATCTCTAGTCATACAAGTAGGGTTACCATTATGATGACTCTTATGCAATAGGCTTTACTTCCATTCCCTTTGATGAACTATACACTTGCTCTTTAGTCAAACCTTTTGTTAACAGATCCGCAATATTCTCTTTAGATTTTATATAATCTATTGAAATTATTCCATTTGAGAGCAATTGCCTTACGGTATTATGTCAACGACGAATGTGTCGTAACTTATCATTATACATATGACTCTGTGCCCTGCCTATTGCAGATTGACTATCACAATGAATGCAAATAGCTAGCACAAGTTTTGGCCACATTGGAATGTCTTCTAAGAAGTGGCGAAGCCATTCTGCTTCTTCTCCTACTTTGTCTAAAGCGATGAACTCAGATTTCATTGTGGATCGTGCGATGTATGTTTGTTTTGTGGATTTCCAAGAAATAGCAGCGCCTCCCAGAGTAAAAACATATCCACTAGTGGATTTTGAATCTTTAGTATTCGTTATCCAATTGGCATCACAATAACCTTATAGTACTGCAAGATATTGAGTAAAGTTCAAACGATGATCATGGGTGAATCTTAGATATCTAAGAACCCGAATGATCATTTTCTAATGGTCTTCTCTGGGGTTACTAGTGTACCTACTCAATTTACTGACAGCATAAGTTATATCTAGATGAGTGCAATTCATTAGGTACATTAGGCTTCCAATGATTTGGGAGTATTTTAGCTGAGACACCGCATCACCTTTATTTTTTGATAAATAAAGACTGATGTCTACAGGTGTTCTTGCTACATTCATATCATCCTTGATATATATACCAAGATTTTTTTCAATATAATGAGATTGAGATAATGCATATCCATCAGATGTTTTAGTAATTTTCATTCCTAATATTACATCTGCGACCCCTATATCTTTCATTTCAAATATTTTGTTTAGCATTTGTTTAGTTGATTTGATCATGTTTTGACTGCTTCCAATGATAAGCATGTCATCCACATAAAGATAAACGATGACATAACCTTTGTCAGTGTTTTTAACATAGACACACTTGTCACATTCGTTTATCTTAAACCCATTAGTAAACATAGCATGATCAAATTTTTCATGCCATTGCTTAGGTGCTTGTTTTAATCGATAAAGAGATTTTACAATTCGACAAACTTTCTTTTCTTGCCCTGGCACTACAACCCCTTCAGGTTGCCCCATATAGATCTCTTCATTTAGATCACCGTTTAAGAAAGCTATCTTAACATCCATTTAATGTATCTCTAAATTATAAAACGCTGCTATGGCAATAAGCATGCGGATGGATGTTATTCTTGTCACAGGAGAATATGTGTCAAAATAGTCCAGACCTTCCTTTTGTCTGTAATCTTTTACCCCATGTCTTACTTTATACTTGTCTATTGAACCATGTACTTTCATTTTTCTCTTGAATATCCATTTATATCCATGAGGTTTAGAACCGGGTGGAAGATCCACCAATTCTTAAGTATGATTTTGCAAAATGGATTCAATTTCATTATTAACAGCCTCTTTCCACAAAGGTGCTTCAGGACCTATAATTACTTCCTTAAAGCTTTAAGGTCCATATTGTAACAATTATGTCAGAAAATCTGGACCAAAGGATTTTAATGTTCTAGCTCTCTTATTTCTTCTTGGTTCATCATCAGTTAAATCCCGTTGGTCAAGACCATTACTAGTCTCTTCGGTTTGATTGTCATTAGTCTCTTGACTTTGTATACAATCATAAGTTCTTTTCTGTGAACTTAATTCCTATCATTTCTTGTAAGGAAAAACATACTAAAAAAACACAACATTCCTTGACTCTATAATAGTGTTCATATTTATATCAGATATTTATGATTTATAAGTCAGAAATCGATATGCACTACAATTCTGAGCATAACCAATAAACACACAATCCACTATTTTTAGTCTTATCTTAGTCTTTTCCGAAACAAGAACTTCTACCTTTGCCAAACACCCCCACACTTTTAAGTATTTGTAGGAAGGTGGTCGACCTTTCTACAATTCATAAGGAGTGCTGTTAGTTTTCTTATGGGGTATTCTGTTAAGAATATGATTAGTAGACAATATTGCTTCCCCCACAAGTTCTGCAGTAAGCTTGAACTTAATAACATGGTATTCATCATTTCTTTAAGGGTTCTATTCTTTTTTTCAGCAATTCCATTTTGCTGTGGAGAATAGGGTGCCGTAGTTTGGTGAATAATGACATGTTGTGCACAATTCATTTAAAGTTGCATCATATTCACCACCCCTATCACTCCTAATCATTTCAATGGTTTTACCAAGTTGATTTTCAACTTCAGTTTTGTAGAGTTTAAAAGCTTCATCTTTACTTCTAAGTAAGTATACATAACAATATCTTGTGCAATCATCGATAAATATTATGACATACTTTTTGTCTCCTCTAGTTTGAACAAATTTAAGATCACATACATTTGTATGAATTAATTCTAGAGGTTCGGTTTTTCTTTCAACCAATTTAAATGGAGCCTTAGTTAGCTTCGCTTCTACGCAAATCTCACATTTGTAATTAGGATCAATTTCAAATTTTTGTATATAATCCAAACCAATTAATTTACGCAAAGTATCAAAATTTACGTGTCCTAATCTACCATGCCATAAATTTGACTCAAGAATATAAGCAAAAGATGTGTTATTCTTATTAATAGAAAGTTTGGGTACAACAGTCATTACATTCAATTTGAAGAGACAATCGCTCATGTATCCCCTACCAACATACATACCACTCTTTGTTAATACAAATTTATCAGACTCAAATACAAGCCTACAACCATTTTTACTTAATAAAGAACCAGAAGCTAAATTCTTTCGGCTGTCTGATACATGCAGCACGTTGTTAAGGGTCAGTTCCTTCTGCAATGTCATATTCAAGATTTTTTTCCCCTTGTCCAACCACAACAGAAGTAAACGAATTGCCCATGAATAGTTGCTCACCATTTGCAGCCCCATTATAAGTAGTGAACATCTTCTTGTCCACGCAAATGTGTCGAGTTGCCCTAGTGTCAACCCACCATTCCTTGGGATTTCCAACCAAATTAGCCTCAGGCACCACAGCTGAGAGATTGATGTCATTTACCCCGTCAGAGATGTAATCAAGTTCTGTCACATTGGCTTGATTGGTAATCTTCTTACTTATATTTCTGCTATCCTTCTTAAGGCAGCAGCAATCAGAGGCTCGATGTTCGATCTTGCCACAGTTATAGCATTTACCTTTGAACTTTTTATTGCCATTGTTATAGCCTTGTTTAGGACCATCTCCAGCAAACTTCGTCTTTTTGTTATGTGGTTTGGGCACATGTTCAACCACATTAGCCTTGGACTCAATGGGATTTTTACCATTTCTCTTTTCAGCCTTAAGGTTATCTTCCTCAATTCTTAGTTTTACAATCAAGTCATCCATGGTCATCTCCTTGCATTTATGTTTTAAATAATTTTTGAAATCTTTCCAAGCCGGTGGTAATTTTTCCACTAACGCAGCAACTTGGAAAGACTCGCTCAGAGACATACCTTCAGCATGAATATCATGCAAAATTAATTAAAAATTTTGAACTTGAGAAATTACCGTTTGGGAGTCTACCATAACGAAATCTGGAAATTTACCGACAACAAATATCATACAAATTTCTTGTATTTTTTCTCCAAAGAATCTCATAATTCTTTTGCTGTTTTCAGAGAACTGTAAACATTATATAGCATGTTGTCTAGGCCATTGAGGATATAGTTTATGCACAGAAAATCAGAGTGTTTCCATGCGTTTACCGCAGCAACAACTTGCCGATCACTTTCATCTTGTCTAAGTACTGGAGCCTCTTCATGGAGAAACCAGGCCAGATTTTTAGAGTTATAAGATAGAACAACATTTTATGCTGCCATCTCTTAAACTCAGTGCCATTAAGCTTTTCCCGTTTTTCTCCATGATTTATTGAAACTTGAACATGGTTCTAGATAGTGACCGGAGTCGTTGTAACAATTGGAGCACCACTTTCAGTTGTAGTAGCCATAATATATGATTACAAAAATCAGAAAAAAAAACACAAATTAATTTTCTAGTTACTAAAACTAGAAAATAAATTATAATATAAAATAATTTTACTTTTCTAGTTACTAAAACCAAAAAAATAAAATACTACACAATAATTTTCTATATCACTACTATACAAATTAATATTATGAAATTGTTAATGACACCAGTATATTACTATTAGTTGTCAAAGAAAATAAATAGTATATTACTACTATTTGTCAAACAGTATATGACTACTATTTGTATTTTCTAACCAGAATATCACTTTGTAAAAAGCACAAAAAATAAATACAATGAAGACACCAAAAAATAGTCTGTCTTAAGATTGTTGGACAATCTTTACTGTATTCGAAGAATAAAATTCTGTTTGTGTACTTAACAACAAACAAAACATAGAAGAAATAAAGCAAATGAGAGATATTGTTTGATTACAAAATCAAACCAAAATATAAAATAGATAAATAAAAACAGATTTTTATTTTGTTACAAAAACAAAATCAAAATCTGAAATAGAAAAAAATAAAATAAAACAAAAAGTAAATTAATTACTTACCTTATTATTTTTATGAACAAAAATTTGATCAAGTCTAGTGTTTAACACTGTGTCCTTAAGACAGATTCATCATCTTCAGGTGTTTTCAGATTGTGGACGTCTATCTCTCAAGATAAAATGATCGACAACAAATAATAGCAACACTACAAATTATTTGCACAACGAACACACTTTGTGTTTACACTCTTTGCTACAGAAAAATAATGTAGCAAAATGCAGAGAGAGAGCAATGCAGAATTGAGTACGAAATTTAAGTGAAAAAACCCAAATGAGGGATTACCTATTTATGGATGGAAATGTGGCTGTTTAGTTTGAATTAAACAAGTACCAAACTTGTTTGAATAGGTATAGAACCTGTTCAGTTTTGAATCAAACCTGTTCGGTTTGAATTTGCTGAATCTGTTCAGTGTAAAATAGATAGGAACCTATTGGGTTTGAATTTAAACAGATATGGAACTATTCATAAAATTTGAAAAGGTGCAAGCCAAAATTTTGAATTTTTCCAACCAAAATTTTCAAATAAAAAACCGGACAGATTTTTATTTTCAAAGAAATAAAATAAATTCAAATATTTTTGGCCTAAAAAGATAAGTATTGGGCCCGACAAGCACAACCCAACCCCAGGTCAGCCCGTCCAACCGACCGGACAGGCGGCGACGATACGCGCGTGTGTGTTTATTTTGGGTCCAATAGGTCTAGCCCACTTTGCCCATAACCTCCCCCTCTTCAAAACTTGAGTGCCCCTTGGGGCCTACTCCAAGTTCCAAACCAAAGCCTTATAAACCCACACCAAGGTTTCACCAGAAACGCCATTTCTATGGAGCTCACTTTGGCTTCAATTTCTCATTCACCCGATAATGATTTTGAGCAACCACATATACTATGTGAATCATAAAGCGGCATAGAATGCGTTACCATTTAGACTTGCCAACTTTGATGCATGGTTCCCACCTAAAAATTAGGCCAAAGTTGAGGAAAAAATTATTTTTTTTCCAAAACCATTTCTAACAAAAATTACTTTTTAAACTGCTGAATTCTTGCAGTCCGCTTAAGAGCCACTTTCTGCGCTCCAACGCACTTACTTCCAGCACAGATACTAAAACTTCAAACGCGTATAACTCTCTCTTTTGGACTCCGTTTTAGGTAGTTCTTGTGGCCAAATCGAAGCCCCGGAAACAAGTTTTCCAATGGTTCCAGCCTGAGACCCAAATTCAAAGTGTGGAAAAATAAAAGGGCAAAAGAGTGATGACTAATCGTAGGAAATTACATGAGTCAAAGTTTTTGATCCAATCTTACTCTGCCATCATGTTATCACTTCGATCAATGTCCCAAATAATACAAGGAGACTCCAAACACAATAATAAAAAGTAAATAACAATCCCACCACTCCCAAAAATTTAGACTCAACTAGGCAGACCACTCGAGCATCCAATCTTGCACTCAAGCGAACGGACTAACCAAGCCAACGGCTCGAGCAACCACTCTTACGCTCAAGCTGAAATTCAGAACTCTCAGAATCTCGAACGGACTACAAAATTACTGGAAGCCTCACAAGACCACTCGAGCATCAACTCTTGTGTTTGAGCGGAGAGAAAAATTCTAGAGTGTTACAATTTTACAGTAGCTTGTCCTTATGAACAACGTATTTTAGAGTGTGGATTTTAGGTAGAGAAAATTTAAAATTAGATTTATGGACGGAATGCCCTTTAAGTTATTAGTTAAAAAAAATTTCAAAAAAAATTATAAATCTATTTATGTTGTGTTTGGTTAGGGGATTTAGGAAGGGATTTAGAAAGAAAAAGGAAAAAGATGTACGAAACTAAGTGAAATGTAAGTATATTTTATTCACATTTCATCTACTTTTTTCTTTTCCCTTTCCAAATTCTTTCCTAAATCCCCCAACCAAACATAGCGTTAGTGCAATTTTGATAATTTGTAAAAATAAAATAAAATAAAAGTTAAATTGGTTAAATCAGCTATACATACCTTTTTTGTTATGAAAATGTGCAAATTTAAAAGTTATAATTAAGACAAATATAAAAATTTACTATTAAATGTGATGTAAAGTGATAATTAACAATAATTGATATGGTGTTTCTATTATTAATCCAATAATTTAAGTTACATTTCTTTTAAATTCAATTTCATAACTACAAATACAAAATGAATATAATATGTATACAGAGTTTGTACTAACCTTCTAGTCTTTAAGAATAAAAAGGATTCAGAGTATCTCTAACATTTCATCATTTTCTTTTATTTACTTATTTTTTTTTTATCTAATTTGATTTTAAATTTGAATAAAAAAATTTTGATTTGATATGAATGATTTTAACTTTTTCATTAAGTTTTTATCAATTTTTAAAAAAACTTTCATTCTTTCCCATTTTTTTTGGGAGGACTTACATGTAGATTCTAATAGATGGACTTATTGTCCAATAGGTCCTATGATAATTAATAACGTTTTTGTCAAACACTATTAACAAAACATCACCAATTGTTAATTTTCAACAACAGTTTGAAAATTTTGTTACAAAAAAAATGTCACTAATTTTTAAATGGGCAAATTACAAACACCCCCCTCGAGGTTTGGTAAAAATACAGATTACCCCCTAAGGTTTGAGAAATTACATCCCGCCCCTGAGGTTTATATTTCCATAACAAATTGCTCCCTGAGGTTTTTATTTTCATACAGATTCCCCCTTAATTTCCCCTAATTTGTTATGAAAATTTGACCCTCAGGGGACAATTTGTAATTTCTCAAGCCTTAGGAGAAAATCTGTATTTTTGTCAAACCTCGAGGGGGGTGTTTGTAATTTGCCCTTTTTAAATTTTAGCAATAGTTAGAAAAATCCGTCATAGAAAATATCACTAATTGTAAATTTCAGCAACAATTTATAAAAATCACAACAAAAAAAAAGACGATAATTGTCAATTTTTAGCGACATATACAAAAAATCATGACAATTTTTTTTTTTTTTTTTGTGACAATTTTACTAGGACTTATTTTCAATAGGATTTGATGGGAATTAATTCCACTATTAAGACCTATTGTTTTTACCCTTTTTTTGTCCATTAATTTTGATGAAAAAAATAAAAATTAAAAATTTATAATGTTTCATCTTTTTTAATTTTTTTCAAATTCTCAAAAATTAAAAAAAAAAATAAAAAATTGTTAAAGGTTGGAGATGCTCTTAATTGGAATTATCTTGAAATAGTAGAAGTTTGAGTATATGGTGAAAGTCGAAATGAATAATTTTATTAATTCTCATCTCATATTTGTAAACAAATTACAAATTGACAATTATGACCACATTATTATAGGCTAGATTCTGGGAAGTTTTTGGAAGTGTCAAATATTTTCCATTTATAAATATCTTACCTATTAAAAAAAAAGAAAAAACAAAGAAATATATAGCTTTTGGACATGTATTTATCAATTTTGTTTTCTGGACATAGACCACGGATGTTTCAATTCAAAAAATTAAAAAGTAAAAAAAAAAAAATTAGATTGGGCTTTTTGAGGCTAAAAGAAATCATGTAACTCCTCTATATACTATTTAAGATAGACTATTTTAATCACACCTAGTACTACTACTATTATTATTATTATTATTATTATTATTATTATTATTATATATACACTATAAAAGTGTGAAGAGCCTGTCATGTTTTTTTAAATTTCAATTTTACCCTCTCAAATCTATTATATTTTCTAAAAATCATGAAGAGTCTTATATAAACCAACTATCTCTTTATTTTTAGAAATTTTAAGCCTTATAGAAAGAAGATTTGACATTAATTTTATACAGAGAGAAAGAGAGAGAGAGAATTACTATCTCCCTTACTATCAAAAAAAAATAAAAATTGTCACCCTATTTTTTACATTGATGATGATTGAAGAACAAAAAATAATTACTCTTTCTTATTTCCTATGTCTGCTTCTATACTGATATATATAATAGTTACAATTGTCCATCATTAATCAAATCACTGTGAATAATTTTGATTGAATCTTAAAGTTGTATGCATTCGTTCGAATCTAAACAAAGAAAAGCACATGCGTTTTTAAAATAGAGATTTGTGCGACATCTCAAAAATTCGCATATTATCATCATACACTTTCTTTTTATTTAAATTATATCTTATAAACTATAATATTTCACATGGTACTTTAATAACCAAGGTATGATGTCAAAATTCTAAACAAGAACCACTTTAGTTGGCTTTATTTTTAAATCAGTTTTTCAGTTTTAAAATTTTCATATTTTCTCAGTTTTTCGTGATTAAAGATACTAGAATTTTTTTATAGTTTATATTTAAATTATAGTTTTACATGAAAATCTAATATCTAATAAGCTAAATAGAATTAAAAAAACAAAATATTGGTAAAAAAAATTATAAATTCAAACATGTTCTGATTTTTTATTATTATATTTTTTTGGTTGTTGTTGTTATTATTATTATTATTATTATTGGGCATTTACATACAAATCCTAATTTATGAATTTATATTTCATTAAGTTCTAACTAAAATATTTTAAACCTTCAAGTCCTACAAAAATTTTAATAACTAGAATAGTCCTTCAAACAATGATTATTCATCATTTACGATTATTTATAAAAAAAAATGATGACTTGACATTTATTAGATTTTTAAAACTTTAAAACATTAACTTTCAATTTGAAAAAACTAAAAAAAAAAAAAAACTAATCGGCTTGTTTGGTTCCGTTTTTTAGGATTTACTTTTCAGAAAATTGAAATTTTTTATTCTCTGTATTTTTTATTTTTACTGAATTTTTTATTATTTGAGCAATTTTTTTAATTTTTAGAATACACTTAAAAAATATAATATTTGTGATTTTTTTTAGAAAATTCACTAAATACTAAAAATATAAATAAAAAAATACAAGAATTTAGTATTTTTTTATATTCTTGTGTATTTATTGATCTTTTAAAATATTTTTTTTACAAATATTTCACTTTTTGGATATATTAAAGTAAGGTACATCTAAAAAGGTAAAGAAATTGCTTAAAATTTTGAAAATATTTACTAAAAATAAAAAAACACAAAAAAAACTCAATTATCAAAAAATTGAATTCAGAAAATTGAAACCAAACACATTGAGGCCTCGTTTGACAAGTGATTTTTTTAGCCAAAAAGTCAAAAAGTCAATAGAAAAATCAAAAAGCCAACAATCTATACCAAAAAGTCAAAGATTCCCTTTTCTCTACCTTTTGCACATCTTTTCGTAAAAATTAAAAAGTTATCCCAAACATACTAGTTTTTTTTTTTACTTCATATTTTAGCCAAAAAGCCAAAAAAATACTAAAAAAACATGTTCCCAGACGAGACTTGAATTTTATTTTATTTTTTTTGAAAAAATTTAAAAAATTGAATTTTTTTTTTTTTTTTTGCAAAAATAAAAATTTTGTGTCTATAAAGGAGCATGATGATGGAACATTGATGTTCAAAATTGGGGAAAAAAAAATTAAAAATGAAAAATCGGATAATATTCTTAGTTTTAAAAATAAAAAATAAAAAACTGATAATGTTCTCGGTTTTATTGGATAATTGAATCAAACCAATGAGTAGAACAATAAAAACGTTTAATATCATGCTCTGTTTTTTTTTTTCATCAGTTAGTGAAACAATTATCTGAAATATTATTATGAAAAATTGATAATATTCTTAGTTTTAAAAATTGAGAAAAACTAATAATATTCTCAGTTTTACTAAATAATATTTATTGAATCAAAAAATCTTAGACAGCACTTGAGTTACCATAACATTTATAAATAAGACTTTTACGTAATTAACTCTATTATTATTATTAAATTTTTTTCTAAAAAGAATACACAACAAATTATTTTCTAAATGTATTTACATTAAGTGAATCTAAATCTAAAAGTAAAATTAAAAAATAAAAAAAGTATTAAATTAAATGAATTTAAAAAGAAAATAAAAGGGTTATTAAAAAAAAAAACAATGATTGAGACCCCCATCCCACAAGACCCCCACAAATCTAAATCACTCATGATGTGGACTCCACACATACATGGGGGGCTAGGATCACTTTGGGAGTGTGGGAGTCATCCCCAAACGGGGTCCCAAACATTTTCGTTAAAAAAAATAGTGTCAAAGACAAAAAAAAATGAAAAAAAAAATTCAAAACAAAAGTTTGAAAAAAAAACCAAACCAAACCAAACAGTATAAACTTCTCTTTCTTTTTTTTTTAATATTTCTTCACTAATCTCTAATTTTACACAAATTATTTATAAATTTCTTTCAATTTTTATGTGAATTTAATAATGTAATTAAAAATGGTGCATACACACAAAAATGAAACACTAAACATTTACATTATGACCAACTATTTAATTACAAATAATTAACTTCTCATTGTTACCGTATTATATTGTTGTAAAAGATTTCATATATTACTTTTGTAATATTTTATATATGTCAATATCTATATATATAAATATATATAAAAAATATAAATATAAATTTATATATGTTATTGTATTCATACATTGTTAATATGTAATGCTATATTACCATTGGATACTTTACTTTTCTAATATGTATCGCTTTAGTAATATAGTTGAGAGGGTAATTTGTGAACAAATTGGGCTAGAACGAGCCTTCTTTGGACGATGGGCCGCGTAATAGGCCAAGAAGATGTTTTGTATTTCGACTCTGGGTCGAGGTAGTTACCAGGATGGTTGGATGGGTTGTTGGAATTGGAACTTGTCTGGGGACAAAGATTAGCATGGTGATGGCCCAAGCTGGGTATAGCATGACGAGATGCCAGGCTAAACAGGGTTATCGCGGCTTGACTGTGTTAGGCACGGAGCCGAGGTAACTTGGTTGAACATAGTATCAACCAAGTTAAAGGGTTCACCCATCTCACTTGGTAGGCAGTGAATAAGGTGTTGCCAGGATAAGCGTTATCCATGGGGAATGTGATTCCTAGGAGGGCCCTGGAGAATAAGAGCCTTATTGGGATTGTGCCATGCGGAATCTATAAAAGCTCATGGCAGGACCTATATACAGGTATCACAATTTTTACTCTCAAACACACAGAGCTTTTGTGTTTATTGTTTATTTGCTGACTTAAGCATCGAAGAAGTTTCTGGCACACACCCGCCGGCTAGCTCACGTTTGTGTTTTCAGGTAGCAAAGTGACGAGGTTTGGAGGAGTGCAAACTTGATCAACAGGATTATACGAGAAGATTATTTTTGTGCTCGTACAATTAGCGTCGTCTGTGGGAAATCACACAACGAACAAACCTTTTGATTGAGTTTCCTCTTTAATTGAATTCTATGGTGCACAATGAAGACTTGACACACTCTACTACTGATGGGCAAACCCCGGAGGGGGACGGGAGGCGGGAAGGCTTACCTTTTATCCCGTCCATGACAGAGTTAGATCCCTAGCGACGAAACTCGCGAAGGGATACACGAGAAAGACGAGGCTCCAGTCCTCGTCGCTCCCAAAGCCCTGAAAAGTAGAGACGAAGGTTGGATCCTCAGGTTTTGGAAGATCGCGTAAGGGAGCAAGATGAATTGATATGGAGGATGGCGGCAGACATGGAGATGATGAAGCGCCAGATAAAAGGCAAAGGGGTGGCAACGGAAGAAAGGTGCAAAGGCAACACCCGCTCTTACCACTCAGAAGATCGTGACAGACAAGTCACACCGTCACAAGCAGAAAGTAGAAGCCTCATGACAGGCGATACATAATCAAGGACTTCCAGGACTCGTTACCCCAAGTCTGAGAGAACGAGGACTGAAAAGTCTTACATGGAGGGAAGCAATTATCAGCCCTCTCATTTGCACCAAACGACATCTAGGCACACAGAGTTGCCTAGGTTGGCGGACCTACGAACAGTGCTTGAGGAGAGGGCTCGAAAAAGAGAAGACACTCAAGCTCGCAACCCCCGCAGAGTCTCTGCACTACAACGGTTGGCTCCTAGAACACATGGGAGTGTCAAGGTTAGAATGCTAGAGTCGTACCTTGCCTATGAACCAATAGACAAAACGTTAGCAAGGTTGCAGAGCTCGCCGTTCATTCTTGCGATAGAAAATGCACCATTACCCTCAGGCTTCCACCAGTCCAAATTCACTACTTATGAGGGAAAGTCAGACCCCTACATGCAACTAAGCCACTTTCGCCAGGTTATGGCAGTCTATCGGCGAAACGAGGTTCTAATGTGTATCATGTTTCCTTCCAGCTCTGGTGACTTGGGTTTAACATAGTTTGAAAGGTTACTAGAAGGTAGTATAACTTCGTGGGCACAACTAGCAGAGGCATTTGTGACCAAATTCAAAACAAACACCAAGACACCAGTGGAGATTGACCAGCTTCTCTCCATTGGCAAGGGCAAGAAGGAACATTGAGGTCTTACAATAACCGGTACTAGGAGACTTTTAATCAGATTGGAGACTACCCCACAAACCTAGCTATAGCACAGTACAAACGAGGTTTGCCGGCTAGCAATAAATTAAGGGATTCAATGATGATGACTTCACCCCTCACAATGGAGGCCTTAATGGAAAAAGTGCATCAGCACATACGGGTAGAAGAAGATGTCGCGCACACCAAAGAAAAAGCTGGCACAACAGCGATGTCAGACAAAAAACTTGCTGCAAAAGTGAACACGGTCGGGCGAGAAGAACAACCGAGCAAGAATGGGTGAGGCAGATGAGCCAACAGAGAGGACCCCTAAACAAGGAAGTTGTGAGTCCACACTACCATCACCACAGTATTCAATAAACCTATCTACTGGATTCTTAGTGAGATACGCGACGAACCCTTCGTTCGGCGGCCAGCCAAGTTGAAGGAAGCGCAGAGGGGCTACGATGATAGGTACCGTTGCACCTTCCATGATGAAAAGGGGGACCGAACTGAAAACTATACACCATTGAGGCAACATCTGGAGGAGTTAGTAGCCGCAGGCCACTTGGACCAATATATTGAGGGGGGGAACACAGCCGGCCCCCCAGGACAGCAACAGGCCGGATGGGATGCCAGTCGACGGTCTGTCCCAAGGCATAATCAACGTAATACATAGGATCATCGAACCTGAATGGGTATGTAAACTTAGAGGAATGATCAAAAAGGCTGAGCACTTGAGAGAGGTACTAAGTGCACAATCTACCGTCAAAAGGGAAAAAATAGAGGCAACGAACGTCATCTTCTTTTCTGACAAAGACTTAGTAAGGTTACAAAGCCCTCACAATGATGCACTGGTGGTTACTCCGCGTGTCAAGAATTTCGACATCAAGTGGATCCTAATTGACCAAGGGAGCTCCTGCGAGATAATGTATTACGAGACCTTCAATCAATTAAAATTGGAGGACAAGGACTTGGCACCCGCAACATCTCCCCTAGTCGGCTTCAACTCAATGCCAAAATGGCCAGTTAGCAAGATAATTCTTCCAGTTAAGGTAGGACCAATGACAAAACAGGTGGAATTCTGGGTATTGAAAGTCCCTTCTACTTATAACATAATCTTGGAAAGAGCATGGTTACACGCCATGCGAGAGGTGGCATCGACCTACCACCAGGTGCTACAGTTCCCAAACGAAACCGGAATGATTGAAGAAGTTTTAGGAGACCAAATCATGTCCAAACAGTGCTTCGTTACAGTAAACGGTAGCCGAACTGCAAAAGGGTTCGTTCAAATGGTAGAAGAACCAGAAAGCAACGAGATGTTCACAGATGTCAACAAAGCAACCAAGCAGAAAGCAGTGGAAGACTTGGTAGAGGTACGGATAAATGAAAAAAAGCCAGAGAAGTTCTTTTTGCTTGGCTCGTCTCTGTCCAGCACTGAGAGAATAGAGATCATGGAATTTTTGACCTTTAACATCGAAGTGTTCGCCTGGACGCCGTATGACATGCCTGGCATTGACCCTAATTTCATCTGCCATCAACTCAATGTCCATCCAACCGCCAGACCAATTATACAACAAACTCGCCAATCGACACTCCGCTACGCAGAGATAATAGCAGAAGAAGTGGGAAACTTGCTGGAAGCAGGGGCAATCAGAGAAGTACACTATCCTAGGTGGATTTCCAACACTGTAGTGGTGCCAAAAAAGAACGGCAAATGGCTTGTTTGCGTAGACTACAAAACAGTTAACAAAGCATGCTCGAAAGACAGCTTTTCCCTACCACGAATAGACCAACTGGTGGACCTAACAGCAGGACATAACCGACTTAGCTTCCTTGATGCATATCGCAGTTACCATCAGATTGCTATGTATGAACCGAATCAGGAGGTCACGTCGTTTACAACACCTAGGGGACTATATTGCTACAAGGTCATGCCCTTTGGCCTAAAAAAAGCAGGGGCAACATTCCAACGGATGATCACCAAAATATTTGAACCATTGTTAGGCAGAACAATGAAGGCTTACATAGATAATATGGTGGTCAAAAGTAAAGATGAGGGAGACCATCTCAAGGACCTAGATGAGATGTTTCAAATTTTGAAGTCCCACAAGTTGCAACTGAGCATATCCAAGTGCGCATTCGGCATGAGATCAGGCAAATTCCTGGGCTTTCTAGTGACCAACCGGGGTATAGAAGCTAATCCCTCTCAGATCAAAGCCATCCAAGATCTTGAGAGGCCCAACACAATCAAGGAGGTGCAGCATCTCACTGGCCTAGCAGCCGTGCTAAACCGATTCATAAATCAGTCGTCAGATAGGTGTCGACAGTTCTTCTAGGCATTGAAGGCCAAGTATGAGTGGGATGATGAGTGCGACCGCACCCTGGAAATCTTGAAAGACTATATGACCTCTCCTCCGTTGTTAGTGACCCTAGTACTAGGAGAGAAGCTCTTTTTGTACTTAGCAGTTTTCCAACATGCAGTTAGCGCAGTGTTGGTAAAAGCTGAGGGAATACAACACATGCTTATCTTTTATGTGAGCAAGACATTGCTAGGCACTGAAACAAGTTACCTACCATTTGAAAAGCTGGCCTTAGCCTTGATGATGGCTTTAAGAAAATTGTCTCACTACTTCCATGCCCACACCGTGATTGTCTTAATGACCTTCCTCTTAAAAGCATTGTTTGAGAGAGCAGGTTTTTCTAGACGAATTTTGAAGTGGGCAGTGGAGTTAGGGCAGTTCGACATTAAGTTTCAACCAAGAACTGTAATAATGGCCCAAACTTTGGCAAACTTCGTAGTTGAGTTTGCACCAGGCAATCATCATGTTTGCCCAATCGACTTGACCGAGGCAGCTGAAAGGAAGGGGGAAAATGCCGCAGGGATAGTGCAACCCAAGGAGCAGGACGCTCAATAGCATAGCAAACCATTCAACTTTGCAAAAAGAAAAAAAGGAACAGATTGCAGTGCTACTAGCAAGGACTCACCCCAAAGTAAGGTCCTGAGACAGCCAGACAGTGAGGATCAAGTTCTACCAATGGATAATCACTTAAAAGAAGGTATCATCAATGCCCCTGATCCCAAGACATCATCAGATCCCTCTATTTACTGGAAGCTTTTCGTCAGAGAGATGTGAAAACTCTTCGTGGATGGAGCATTCAAAAGGCACGGTGCAGGACTTGGCATAGTCCTCATCTCACCAGATGGCCTAACAATTGAACAAGCAGTCAATCTTGGCTTTCTAGCATTCAACAACGAGGTAGAATATGAAGCGCTGTTAGCAGGTTTGAAGTCAACATTTCGCATGAAGGCCACCGAACTAATGGTATACAGTGACTCCCAACTAGTAGTCAACCAAATTTTGGGCGATTACGAAGCAAAGGATGATAGAATGGCTAAGTACCAAGAGTTGGTCAGAAAGGAGATCATGAAGTTTGAAGTAGTTTAGATAGAGCAAATCGGTCGAGAAGAAAATAGTAAAGCAGATGAGCTGGCCGGTTTTGCGTCAATGGCAGATACATCTATCCCACACCCATTGTTGATTGACTTCTTACCCAGACCAAGTATTGAAGAGCCCAAAGTAGTCGAAGCATGTTGTGCCCAGCTAGGTCCTTTCTAGATGGATCCCATCATAGTGTTTTTAAAAGATGGCATCTTACCTAAAGAAAAGAAAGAAGCTAACAAAATTAAAGTAAAGTCACAGCGAATTTGGCTCTCCCCATCACTAGCACTGTACAAAAAATCCTTCACAAGATCTTACCTGAAGTGTGACCATCCCAGTAAGGTCGAGGCATTTTTGTTCGAAATACACGAAGGTCTTTGCGAAAGCCACCATGGGGAAGTTCGCTGGCCTATCGAGAATTTTACAAAGGTATTGGTGGTCGTACATGAAAGTAGATTCAGAGAAATATGTCAAGAAGTGTGAGAAATGCCAGAAGTTCGCACATCAAATACATCAACCAACCAGAGAGCTCCTACCTTTGACCAGCCCGTAGCCGTTTGCAATGTGGGGCCTGGATATAGTGGGACCACTCCTAACTGTGCCAGGCAACATAAAGTTCTTTCTCGTGGCAACGAACTATTCACAAAGTGGGTAGAGGCAAAAGCACTCGCATCCATAAAAGAAAAAGACGTCAAAAAATTCGTCTGGCAGAACATCATAACTCGGTTCAACATCCCCAAGGCCTTAATATTTGACAACGGCACCCAGTTGGATAGCAAGATCCTTAGAGATTTTTGCGAAGAATACAAGATAGAATTCTACAACTCTACGACGGCATACCCCCAAGCCAATGGCCAGGCTGAAGCTTCCAATAAAGTAGTCCTAGATGGCTTGAAAAAGGGGTTAGAAAAAGAAAAAAGCAAATGGATTGATGAACTTCCCCACGTTTTATGGGCTTACCGGACTATACCTAGGTGGTCAACTGGCGAAACACCTTTTTCTTTGGCCTACGACATGGAGGCAGTGATCCCACTAGAAGTTGGCCTCCCTACTATCAGAAGCAAAATTTTTGATCCAGACTTGAATGGAGAGGCCATATCCCTGGAACTCGACCTGGAAAAAAAAAGAAGAGAACGAGCATTGGTGCATATTGCCTCATATCAACAGGAATTGTCAAGGAAATACAACAAAGCAGTGTACCCAAGGCAATTCAAGATTGGAGATTGGATACTGCACAAAGTAATGGGAAACACTTTGGTGCCTGGAGATGACAAATTAGGACCTAATTGGGAGGGACCATACAGAGTGGTCGATATGGCTGGTAAATGGGCATATCACCTAGAAGATGCGGATGGTAGAGCTATTCCAAGGCCATGGAACACGACCAATCTCAAAATATTCTATTTTTAGTTCTTTCTTAAAACACTTGTAGTTTTTCTTTTTTAATAAAACAAATGGACATTTTTTCAATACAAATTCTTTCCTTTGTTTGCATAAATTGTTCGTACACATAACCCGATTGGGGGGCACCTCAAAGAGGTTGGCAGGTTTGACCAACACTTTGCACTCTTTAGCCGAGATAAGGATCTAGGCTCAAGAAGGTTGGCAGGTTTGACCAACATTTAGTTCTTCAGTCGAGATAAGGATCTAGGCTCAAGAAGGTTGGCAGGTTTGACCAAATTTTTTTTTTTCCTTAGTCGAGATAAGGATCTAGGCTCAGGAAAGTTGGCAAGTTTGACCAACATTTAGTTCTTCAGCCGAGATAAGGATCTAGGCTCAAGAAGGTTGGCTGGTTTGACCAAAAAAATTTTCTTCCTTAGTCGAGATAAGGATCTAGGCTCAGGAAAGTTGGCAAGTTTGACCAACATTTAGTTCTTTAGCCGAGATAAGGATCTAGGCTCAAGAAGGTTGGCTGGTTTAACCAACACTTTTTTCTTCCTCAAGCCGAAATAAGGATCTAGGCTCGGGAAAGATTGGTAGGTGCGACCAACACTTAGTTTGTTCTTCAGCCAAGATAAGGATCCAGGCTCAAGTAAGTTGGCAGGTTCGATCAACCTATTTTCTTGTAGCCGAGATAAGGATCAAGACACTCAACTCGGTTAAAAGGGCTTTGCAGTTTCGCAAGTGGTTTTCAGCCGAGATAACTATATCGGTCAAAAAATAAGGGCATTATAAGGAATGGCCAAGCTAACTAAGCCGGCTGGACAGGCAGTAAAAATGATACACTACAAAGTGGAAAGAGTGATGTAACCAAAAAAGAAGACGTTAAAAAAGAAAAGTTTTTCATTCATCAGAAATTAAGTACAAAAGGTGGGGCGTGTAGCCCGGTTACATTTCATCAAAAAAAAAGGAAAAAGCGTGACAAAAATAGGTTTTTTGTCAAGCAAACAAATCATCAAGGTTAGTGTCCAGGTCAACCCGAACCTTGCCACTGGGTAGGCCGGTCTGAGCAACTGCCTCTTGGGATAGTTCTGTCGAAGGCTTCACGTCAACTGTGCTAGGCAGAGAAGGCTGATGACTGAGATTGGTGCCAACATGTGGAGCATTTACGGGGTCAAGGGTCTCCTCTTCCTCCTCTCCCTCTTGCAGAAACTTCTGTTGGACTATGTTTGCATAGTCCACCATGTCGCTCGATACGTAATGTGGACGCAGATTCAAAAAAATGTCCGTGTCCGGTATGTGACCGAGTTTCTCCACTGCGGCTTTCCAAACACTCTTAAAGAAAATATCTTTTGTGGCCTCACACTATTTGACGTAGACCTCCTTACCCTCTTTAAAACCGCGTTCTTCGGCATTTTCCATTTACTTTTGAAGTGCCTTTATCTCGGCATCTTTCTTCTTCTCTAATTTAGCAAGCTCCCGAAGGTAGCGGTCCTTCTGCTTGGCCAAAGCTTTTTGCTTGTCCTCCTTAGCAGTACTAAGAAGCTCGGCCAAGCGATCACGGTCGACGCTCAGATCTGAAATTTTTTTTTGGAGCTCTTCAGCTCGGCTTCCTTGGCTTTGCCATTTGCAATAGCCGCCTTGGTCATTTTTCACAATTCTAGCACACGCTGATGGGCAATTTAGTTCTTTTGCATGGCCTGCACATCATACCCAAAAAATTTTACAAACCGAGTGACAAGAAAGAAAGAAAGAAAGAGACTAGAATACCTAGAAATTAGAGTTGCCAGAATTAGCGATTTGTTGGCAGACCGAATGGCCTTCAGCTCAGTCAGATGGGCGTGGTGTTCCATGTCAGCTGGGAGGTAGACATTCTTGGCTAAGTTGAAAGCCAAAAGATGGTCTTTTTTAGCACATACAGAATCTGACGTAGTCACCGCTCAGCCCCTAAAGGACATAGTTGGTGTCCACGCCGAAGTAGGGGACGGGGTAGCATGGCATCTAACTAAGGAGTGTTGAGGGAGCGCTGCCTGAAGCTGCTCAGTTTCTTCCTCATCCTCTAGCCTTGGTGATTTGTTAGCCGAAGTACGGGCCTCTCACTGCGCCAAGATGACGAGGCTCTGGCGAAAGGAAGAGTGACTACGGTCTCGCATACCTGACCAGATGAAGGCAGCTCGGTCTGGGCCTCTTGATTCATGGTTGTAGTCTGTTCGGTGATGAGGGCACAGACAGCTCACTTCTTTTCCATCTCTTGCTCTTCAGTAAGTGGTATAAGGTTGATTTGGGATAGGTTGGGTTCCGATTTAGGTGAAGGTTCAAGAAGGAAGTTAGCAACCTTAGTTTTTCTCCTTTCACTGTACGGATAGGTCGGTTCAAAATTCAGCAGCTCGGTCCAATCTCGGTGGCGGTATCAAAATACGGCACGAAAGGCATCTTGATTGGTGTAGGCATAATTTGATTTAAGCTGGTTCAAATATGTAAAAGAAACAAAAAACGCAAAGGGTTAGCACGATGGTTGTTGAAATAGCAAAGGAAATTAAACCGGAATGCTTTTACTAGCTGTTCATGTATTCCAGTTTATATTGTAGCCCGGTATCTGGGCTTCCTAATCTTCAAAATGGCCAGAAACCCAGAGGAAATCATCATCGTTTAAATCTTTGTCTGGTGTGTTTTTGATAATTTTTTCTCGACCTCTTCTTACTTTGAGGAGATAAACCCAACCGTTGTCATTTTGGCCAAGCGAGTATTGATAAAATAGCTCGGCCAATCCGAGGTTGAGGCCGAGCTGGCGATTTAGCTCGGTGATGCCATTTATTATTCTGTAAGTATTTGTGGATAGTTGGATAAGACACAATCTGGTTTGCCTAAGAAATTCGCAGATGAGGGGCTATACAGGGAACTGAAGCTCGGCTTCTACGATCGATATAAGGGTAAAAAAGATGAAGCCCGGCTTGCCTCAGGGAGTGGTGTCTGGTTCGGCTAATTCGATATGTATGTCGTCAGGGATGTTGTATTCCCTTCGGAACTCAGTTATGGCACCAGGTGAGCTCACCAAGAATCGGTATTTACCTATTAAACTTAAAAGATTGTTATGTTAAAATAAACATGGCTGCCTAGCCCGTCGCTGATGTGACTTTGGATGGCTCGATTGAGCAAAATCGCTCTGGGGCAAAGTGCAAGGGTGTGCTTGGCCAACCTAGTCAAGTCTACAAAGTGGAAATAACAAGTGTTATGCTCAGTTAATGGACCGGGCTAAGTAAATAGACAGAGCAAAATAAGACTAGCTTAGCTATAACTGGGTTACAGACCATTCCTAGTTCGGCCATGAAACAGGACCGGCTCAAGGTTTATAGCTCGGTTATTGATCAATACATTTCTAGGTCGGTCACGTGCAGGCCTAAAGATCGCAAACAGTTTTCTAGTTAGGTCATAGCACGATTTTGGATAAAAAAACATAGTTCTAAACTAGTTCTTAGTCTCAATCAGTGTGTTTCCAGGTTTACTCATGGTCTTTCGAGGTTCTCAATATGGGTTCAGACCTTATTGTTTATAAACACGTATTTGGTAACTGAGACACCATCCTTTAGAAATAAGTAGAAATAGTTACAAGGATGAAGAACTTACCAATTTGGGAATGAGATCCGAACCCAATCTGATGAAACGAACGCTAGCAGTGTTAAAGAAAGCAGGAGATGCGTAGGCCCAGTCTTGAGCGTAGGAAGATTAGGGGTTAAAGATTGGGAGCTCAGGAAAACGAGGGCTCGCAAGAGGGAAGATAAACAGTAGTGGGCCTTTCAAAAAAGTGAAGCTATAAAGTCAAGACAAAATGGGCGGGACTGTTCAAATTTCACAGTACAAGATGGCTATAATGGGTGTACTTGACCAGTGGGGGCATGCCACGTGTCCAAAGGAATAAATAACGTTTCAGATGTGCCTGAGTAGTGGAGCGACGTACAGAGTAACTGAGAAGACGTTTCTAGACCGAACGAATCGGGAGCCCGGGTATTATTGAGCTCAGTTGGAGGCTTGTATATTTAGCTCGACTTTGAAATGGCAATCCCAATCATGCTACAAAGATAGAATCAGGGGGCAATTGAGAGGGTAATTTGTGAACAAATTAGGCCGAGCTAGAACGAGTCTTCTTTGGACGTTGGGCCGTGCAATAGGCTGAGGAAATGTTTTGTATTTCGACTCTAAGCCGAGGTAGTTACCAAGACGGTTGGATGGGTTGCTGGAATTAGAACCTGTCTGGGGACAAAGCCTTGTCTGACCAAGGTGATTAGCATGGTGATGGGCCGAGCTGGGTATAGCACGGCGAGATGCCAGGCTAAACAGGGTTACCGCGGCTTGACCGTGTTAGGTACGGAGCCGGGGTAACTTGGTTGATCGTAGTATCAACCAAGTTAAAAGGTTCACCCATCTCACTTGGTGGGTAGTGAGTAAGGTATTGCCAGGATAAGCATTATCCATGGGGAATGTGATTCCTAGAAGGGCCCTGGAGAGAATAAGAGCCCTATTGGGATTGTGCCACGCGGAATCTATAAAAGCTTATGGCAGGACCTATGTACAGGTATCACAATTTTTACTCTCAAACACATAGAACTTTTGTGTCTATTGTCTATTTGCTAACTTAGGCCTCGGAGAGGTTTCCGACACACACCCGTCAGCTAGTTCACGTTTGTGTTTTCAGGTAGCAAAGTGACGACATTTGGAGGAGTGCAAACTTGATCAACAGGATTATACGAGAAGATTATTTTCATGCTCGTACAATAGTTATATTTACTAGGAAAAAATTGTGGAATTTTGTATTGTTCTCCTATCAACTCATATTCAATATATATATACATACATGTCATACAAATAAGTGTTCACAACAACCACTTTCAATAACAAATTAAGACTTTGCAAAACACGAACATCACGATAATAATTGTATTTTTTATATTTTTTTTTCACAACAATTGTATAGCAGTTGTCTACTAATGATTAATGTTATATTTTTTATTATGCAAGATATTCGTGGCACAGAAAATGAGACTCGATAATTTTTGATGTATAAAAATATATTACATATTGATATTAATACATTTTTACACTAATAGTATGCAAATAATATGCAATAGTGGGTTCAATAAATTTGTGTTATGAGATGAACTATTAAACAAAATTGTGTAATTGTGCAATTAATTTCATACCTTCAATTGTATTATAGGTATGCATTATGAAAAATTGAAGTAAGAAGTTGATAGAAAAAGATTTGTGTAATACTATATATTTAAAGGACTTGTTTATTGTTTATTGTTTATTGTTTAAGATAAGATTATGATGTCAACGATTTAGCTATAAATTAATGTTTATATTTATAAAATTTCTCATCTCTCATTTAAATTCTTCAACAGAGTATGTATTTATTTCTTACTTGGTTGTATTTTGGATACAAATCAATTTTACCGTACAAGTCTCCATACTTTGTGTGTATATCACATACTAATTTAAGAGATATGCAAAATTAACTATAATATATATGAAAAGTTACACTAAGTTTTCATTTTCAATTAATTGAACAATTAACAAATTAATAATAATGGTACAATGGGATAAAAAGAGGATAAAAATAAAGAATACAATCATATTTAAAAGTTTCAAATTTATCTAGCTATACAAATATCTAATGTTATAGTAAAAATCTTAAATTCCCAATAAATTTTCACATTTTCTATAAAATAAAACGATAATAAAAAATAAAACATTTGATGCCCAATTTTTTTTTTTTTTATTTCAATTTTTATGGTCTTCATTGAAGAAAATAAAATCCATTTAAAATCCTTGGTATAGATTAGGCAATGATACTTCGATTGGAACCATCATCACCAATAATTCTACTCCGCTATGCAAATTTATAAACAAACACATAAATCTCACTAAAATTGAAATCAAGACCAAAACCAAAACAAACAGCAGAGAAAGATAATCACATAGGAAAATAAATAAAAATAAAATAAACAAATAAATAAATTTATGGAGTGATAAGATGTTATCACCAACAACTTAGACCTCGCTCAACCTAATCTGTCAGCTCCTCTACCTGCGAAGTCTAGGAGTTAGAGTGACTAATCAGATTATTTTTTAAATAAGACTTGAATTGATTAATTTGTCACATTAAGTGATTTAAAATTTTGATAATGTAGCTCGGCTTTTTCGCACCCCCTTTCGGAAACTCGAAAAGAAACCCTGTAGTTCAGAATCTCGCCACTTAAATATTTTTGTTTTGGGGAAATTTAGGAAGCCCGTGACTCGTGCCAACGGCCACGTGTCCGTCATCACCAAAGTTGCCTCGGCTTGGGAACTTAGGTACGAGAAGGGAAGGTTATGAATTGAATCATGACATGATTTTTATGTACATGATGTGCTCTTGTTCCAGTTATTAGGTTAGCTTTATTATGTGATGCGCACAAGCAAGTACAGACTAGCTTGCTCAAGTTAGAACAATTCAATTTCATGTTTGTTTTATGAAAAAGTATTGAATTTGCCACCTCAAGTGGGCTTAAAGTTGTGAATTTGCCACCAAACATAGTGGGCTTGAAACTGATTTACCACTCAACGAAATGGGCTTAAAACGTACATTCGTTGAATCGTTCCAAATCAAGCAACAAGCCTCCATCCATAGGCATTTAAGTAGTTTAGCAAGTAAACATTTAGTCTCATGGAAAACATGCTAGACATGGCAATCACTCACACTCACGCAAGTATGCTAAAGCATTAAAAACTCACCTAGTACTCAAAGCTAAGAAGATATGAGTTAGAAAAATATACATGATTCCTAACTATGTAAGATGCCTAATGCAACACATGCAAAGAATATAATTAATAGGCTCGGCTACTAATATGGCATATGATTCGATTTGACAACATGCGGTTAAACACGCATTCATCAAATGTATTGAAATAACAATGCAGTTTGAATGGCGCGCCGAGCCTCGGTGCATGCAATATAAATGAATGAATGCAAGCATAAGGTATGCTTATTGAGACATGACCCTAATCTAACCATCAAAAGTGGGTAAATAAAAGGGAGAAAGACGTAGGGTTGGAAGACATATAAGTTATTACATTACGCTCTCACGAAGGAGAGTCCGAATGAATAAAGCTAACTAACTAGTAACTAATTAGGGCTAAACTAATTAAGCTAATTATTACAAACTAAATGAAATAAATTGCTAAACGAATTAACTAATTATTACATAACTTGAATGAACTAACTAGTAAGCTAACTAATAAAGTTACAATACAAATGTAAGTGAAATAAACAATTAAAGCCTATAACTATACTACCACTACTCCGCCTCAGGAAATAGAAGATGCATATGCTCGGATGCCACCCGAAAAGCCCTTCGTTTTGCTCTTGAAAGTCTCTGTTTCCAGAGTTGAACATTTCCAGAACCATTCTGTTCCAGCTTACCAACATTCTGCTGAGGTTTGCATCAGTGGCCAGCCGGCCATTGGTAGACACTGTCGGCTATCTGCCGGACACTGATGCACTGTTTCATCATGCTACAATAGAGTACAACAAAGCAAAAATAGGGTATTTCCAAGGATAGTTTGCACAATTCACCTCTCCTTTTCACGAATAAATCTAAAGAGTTGTGAACTTAAACCACAAACCACCAATCCAAGCAATTTCATTGTATAATGGCTTGTGATTCAAGGTGTGCAAGCTCAATAAATGCAAAACAAGACACTCAAGAACCATCACCCTATCATGCATGATCAAGGGCAATGGAGACCTAGGAAACTTGAAACATTTCATTATTTTGAGTATGAAATGTCCCAATTTTCCTTGTGTTCAATTAACGTCCAATTGAACACATAACACACAAGTCATTATCTTGCTCAATTTTAGTCCCAAGTTGTTAGTTACTCATTTTAACTTACTAACCATTCTTTATTCCAATTAAGTCTAAAAGGTGAGTTAGAGTCCTCTAATGGAAAGAAGGCGCAAAACACAAGTTGCTTTAGGTATGAAAGAAGTCTCATACCGTTAGTAATGAACCCCCAATGGGATTAAACCATTAAGTATAAAACCTCAATTCCACACTTAGGCAAACAAATGACTTCAAACAACTTTCAAAGCAAAAAGAAAAACCAATAAATGAAGGAGGTTGCAGAGGTGATTAGTAGTGAACTGAAGTGCAAAACAACACCAAAGCATGCAATCAACTCTAACAAGAGTTGCCTAGTAGCCTAAAACACCAACCTTATAACGACTATTACACTACAACCATGCAAAACAAGTCCCAACTGACCCAAACAGCCCAAACAGAGCTAAAGCAGTTTAAAATAGAGGCAAAATACTGGAACAAAGCTACAAAAAAGTAGAAAATCATGCTAACACATGGAGTTAACTAGGCTAGCAAACAAGACATAAGGAGGGGAGGCTAACCCCTCCAATTTTAGACTTCAAGACATCTTTTTTGCCACTAAAAATACTTTGAAATTCATTGGTTAAAAGCCCAAAAAAGGTTGGTTTGAAAGTGGGAAACAAAGGTGCAAAAGCCTTAAAAGTAAGGAATAAAGAAGGGTGAGACACCCCCTTAACCTTAAATAGCTTAAAACACTAATTTCAGCCCATTAAAACAGATATTTTTACAGCTCAAAAATGGCCCAAAAACTGTGGAAAAAGATGAAGAAACAAGTATACTAAAACAAGTTACAAGATAACTATTATACCTCTTAAAGCCAAGCACAATTTTAGGCACAAATACAAGTCAAAACCACCTTTAAGAGCTCCAACAAGACCTCAAAGGATCTCAGTTCAAAGGTAATCAAGTTTGGTTAAGGATGTGTATGCAAAAGAGTGATATAACTAGGCAAGTGTACACAAACTTGCAAGAGAGAAAGAAATCTAGAGAGAGTAAGAGAGAATTTTTGAGCTTGAAATCTTCTAACCTCAAAATATGAGAAAGCGACTCCCTATATATAGAAAACATGAAATCTATACAAGGAGATCTAGCCCTCCACGTGTGGACAGATGTAAACATCTGTGCAAATAGCTGGCAGAACTGGCATAAAATATCTGCAGAAAACACTGGTGACCGGCAGACCAGAAGCTCTGGCCGGCAGCCTTCATAGATGGCCGACAGGCCACCAAAGACTGGAGGAGGGAAAGACCAAGACATGGTCCAAAAATGAGACTAAATGGATGCAGGGTTTGAAAGGCTCAAACCTGTGGCGTTCCGCTGAGGACTTCAAGCACTCAGCGAGCAATCAAACTTGTCATCAAATGTACCTGCAAGAACATCCGAGTCTTGAAGGGTCGTCAAAAATGGGGTATCTACAATTGCCCTCTTTGACAGAACTCGGAGATATGAAATGACGTGAGTGAATGTTAAAGTCCAGAGGCGACCCATTTTTGGCAAGACCGTAAAACTTGGACACACAATCAAGATAGAAAACAAAATGGTTGCACCTGTAGGCGGCCTACGTATCCCTTCGCAAGGAATGAAACCAGTGTAGTTCTGGAGCAAAATGCAAATGATATGCATGATGCAGGAACATAACTTATGATCATGCAATGAGGCTGTGCAATGAAACATTTAAATGCAAATGCTATGCAAAGAAATACCACAGTTAAACAAACTAAAACAAAGCATAGTAATTCCAAACATGGAAAGAAATAAGTAAATGAAGACGCCACGCGTGAGAATCACGAGCCAAATCACATTTCATGCAGAAAGGATGTAAGAAAATTAAAGCTCAACTACGTGATGTGCAGGAAAGGCAAAGGGCAACGTAACCGTCGGGCACACTCGAGGTCTCAACTGAGATTCTAACACATTGCACGCGAAAGGAGGAAAATGATGGTGTGACCACCAGGCGCACCCAAATGTTTTTAACCGATACAAACAATCCTAAAGTGTCTCACATGAGAGAACAAGAGGTGGTGTGAACACCGGGACACACCCGAATGTTTTTAACCGAAGGGGTTGGTGTGAACACAAGGACTCACCCGAATGTTGTTAATCGAAAGGGGGTGATGTGAACACTGGGATGCACCCGAATATTTTTAACCGAAGGGGTTGATGTGAACACCGGGACACACCCGAATGTTTTTAACCAAAAGGGGGTGGTGTGAATACCGGGATGCACCCGAATGTTTTTAACCAAAGGGGGTTGGTGTGAACACCGAGATGCACCCGAATGTTTTTAACCAAAGGGGGTTGGTGTGAACACCGAGATGCACCCGAATGTTTTTAACCAAAGAGGGTGGTGTGAACACTGGGACGCACCCAAATGTTTTTAATCGAAGGGGTTGGTATGAACACCAAGACACGCCTAAATGTTTTAACCAAAAGGAGGTGGTGTGAACACCGGGACGCGCCCGAATATTTTTAACCGAAGGGGATTGGTGGGAACACCGGGATGCACCCGAATATTTTTAACCGAAGGAGGTGGTGTAAACATTGGGACACACCCGAATGTTTTTAACCGAAGGGGTGGTGTGAATATCGGGACGCACCCGAATATTTTTAACCGAAACAATCCTAACGCGTCTCACGCGAGAAGAGGAAGAGGTAAAAGGATGCGATCCGAAGGGCACAAACTATTGTATCTGGAACTCTTCTGAATGAACTGTACATACAATATCGTGCATTTGTAAGAAAGAGACTTAACAAATGCGATACAATAAGAATGCACGTTCTATGCAAGACAAACAATCGAGATACAATGTTAATGACATGTTCTATGCGAGAAACAAAAGCATAAGCACATTCTATGCATGATTGGTAACGGGAGCATATTCCATGCGTAAAACAAGAGCAAATGCATATTTCATGCATAATTCAAGAGCAAATACAAGACGCGCATGCAATTCCCGTGAAATGCATATCTTACAACAACATATGCGAAATGCATATTCTATGCCACAAAGTGAAGTGCATGCTCCATGCAACAACGAATAGGAAATGCATGTTCTATGTAAGATACTAAAGCATGAATTGACGAAAACAAACTCAAAGGCAACTTCCGATTCACCTCTCAGAAGAATTATAATGTATTTAAAGGATACACCTCGTTCACATTGACAGGTAACGAACATCGTGCACCAAAAACACAGTTTTGAGCTTCCGTAGAGGCATTCTGAACTCAACAGTGAATAACCCTTTCAATTCTTAGAAACCAAGGACACAAAACAACATTGAGAACCCAAGGAAAGCTGTCGGCCACCTGCCGGCCATGAGGGAGGGCTGTCGGCCAGGTGCCAGCCAACAATAAGCCTTGACGGCCATCGATGAGCCTTGTCGGCCATCAATGGTAGTGCGAGGCTTTTTCAGTCATTTCGGCTTGGGTCTTTAAGTATGAGCCACCACACTTCATTTCCTCACTTCCTGATGCCCGAAAATCATCTCCCTCTCTCTCTAGACACTCTTTCTCTCTAGATTTGCGCTTTCTATGCATTTTTTAACACCCTACGTGACGTTGATTCGCTCAACCCTCTTTGTTCTCTTTATTTTAAACCGATTGAAACTTGATTTCGGTGCTTCCTTCCTCACTTCCACCATTCTAGGCTCATTCCCCTCGAGTTTCTCTCGAGTTTTGTGTATTTTTTCCAATTTTGACTTTTTTCTCCATTTTCTCTATCCTAGGGTTTGACTTTTTCCAAGTTTACCATTTTTTTTCATTTTTCTTCACTTTTCACGCACTTCACACCTATTTTTAGATAGCAGACGAGGTTCCTCATGACGGCGCTCCTCCGGAGGTTTCCCCAGTAGTTCCATCTGTACCAGAGGTAGAGGAGCTGATAGTCGACCTTAAGGCTGACTAAGAGGCGAAGTTTGAGCCCGAGGCCGAGCTAGAGCCGCTACCACTAAGGGTACAGCCTTTTAATCCAGCGAGATATCACTCACAGACACATATATTGTCCACTTCCGGAGGCATCAGACGCTTCACCGAGTTCGCTCGTAACGCACCGGAGGACCTCCTGCTGAGGGAGCTGGAGTCTCACTTGTCGGCCATTGCCATTGAGGTAAGAACTTTGTTTTCATGTATTTCTACTTCATGTATTTTTGCCTTTATTTACTTACAATTCCTGCAACGCCTTGTACTCGGATCCACTTGACTACATTTCATACACTGCCTTGTATTTAACCATTCACCACCTTACATCTGATTGTATTTCATGCACTACCTTATATCTGATTGCATTTCAAGCACTGTCTTTATCTAATTACATTTCATGCACTATCTTCATCTGATTGTATTTCATGCACTGCCATTATCTGATTGCATTTCATATATTGCCTTATATCTGATTGCATTGTCATCTGCCACAGGGCGAGTCTCGCGCCTTCAGAGGCTATGGTGCTACGACCGCTAGAGACTGGTATGACGAGCTCCCAGCTAGAGTTCGAGACATCATCGACAAGGCGGACTTCGATCTCTTCTGCTTTAACTTGACCCGGGTCACCACGAGTCGTCCCCTCCTAGGAGCATTGGTGGAGAGGTGGTGGGATACCACCAACTCTTTCCAGTTTTCCACGCAGGGGAGATGACGATGACTCCTTACGACTTTGCCATGATCACTAACTTAGATGTAGGAGGTGATCTGATCCCTATTGATACAGATATGGATTAGTGGGAGGCACCCTGGTTCGAGCTGCTGGGGGATACCCACCCATATATAGGACAGGAATGGTCAGATATACTTGGTTTGCTGAGCGATTTAGAGGGACTGAGCTCAAGACGACAGAGGAGGCCGAGTAGTACGCCAGGGGCTTCCTGATGTTCATCTTCGGTACCACCTTGTTTTTGAACAGGTGGAATACCGTTGGCCTGTGTTATCTGAGTGCCTTGGTGACCCTTCCTCGGGTTCATTTCTACGACTGGGGCAGAGCTGGCCTCACCACGCTGTATGGATACATGAGCTCTACCTTCCGTCTGTGGGGAGACCTGATTGGAGGCTACTGACAAGCCTGGGAGGTACACATATTAGTTCTCTCTTTGCACTTTATATTTTCTTTACAATTCCTGCTTTACACCTATCTCAATACATCTATTTCAACACATACTTTCTGTTTTGCATTTCTATACCTGCTCTAACATTGCTTATACACTATGCTTTCTGTTTTGCACTTTCTGTATATGCTTGATACTATACTGATCACATACCACTGCATTTTCCATACAGCTATGGGTATATGCATACTTTCCGACTCTCACCCTGGAGCCTGTAGAGGAGCTTCCGTTGACAGTACCCTATTCGCGAGTATATGACGGTTAGTTTCACCGTAGGACCCATAAGCCTTTCACATTCTTCAGGCAGTACTTCGACACAGTAGCTACCCATGAGGTAATTCGAAACAAAGTCGTTTTTTTTGCTTTGAAACTGTTCTACTTCATACATTTATCAACTGACAACAACTAGTATTCTGTACAACTTCTGTTTGTATATCACGTGGCAACCGTGGGCCTTAATGCCCAGGGGGGTGTGGTACCAGTTCGGCGGTGCCTAGGCCGTCTCCCGCTACCGTATTCTTCTTGAGAGTCCGATCTACCAAGCCTAGTTCTTGAGTGAGCACTTCATGCGCCAGATTATGGGTGTGTCGAACCCAGTCGTCCCGATGGCTCCATCAGAGTCCATGCGGTCTACAGAGAGCCTATCTGTTGAGGAGGTCATCCAGTTCATAGTGGGCCTTAACGTCGACTTCTTCCGAGCGGAGGGCGACTATGCGGCTTTCATCCAGACACACTTGATGCCATCCCTAACCGGCGTTCGTGGAGATGAGGGGGCGAGAGCTCTTGCCGCAAGAGCGAGGCGCAGAGTAACCCAGGCGAGTAGAGCCTGTAGTAGAGGGGCTTCCTGAGCAGGGCAGAGAGCTGATTGGCCAGAGCTTCCTATCACGCTAACTTGCTAGGGACACACCGGGGAGGCCTACTAGGTCCCGATTGAGCCCGCAGCAGTTGGTCATGAGCTTGTCGAGGTCCGAGGCCCGACTCTAGTATGAACCACACTTTATATTTGCACTCTAAATTTCATTTTAGACATATTCATTTGCAAATACTGATCATTCAAACTGCACTTATAGGCATCGATCAAGTATACAGGAGGCGCCCTCGAGCTGATAGCCTCGCTGATGGGGATGGTACAGAGGAGAGAGGCGTTGTTCGACCTCTACGGTGTTCAAGTAATTTCTTCAGTTTTACATTCCAGGCATCAAATTTCCATTGACACACTGACACTGACATTTCAACTGAAAACTTCCCAAACTATATTGATACATTGCATCGATAAACCATATCTGACACACTGTGCTTGCATACTATATTCACACACTGTATCTGACTTCTGCATATACTCATTCTGCATACTATGCTTGCATTTGATACACATGCTGTAACTAATACGCAATAACTGTCTTTTTTAGATTCCACCCATGCCAATGGCACCAGCAGCAGTTGCAGCGCCCACACCAGTAGTACCTCTTCCAGCAGCAAGGAGGAAAGAGAGACAGGTTCCAACACGTGGCCGAGGCAGAGCTAGAGGCACCCAAGATGGGAATGGCCCTTCAAAGCCCATTTTAAGTGATGTTGATACTGAGACGAGCAACTCTGAGGAGGCAGCGAGTCAGCATTTAGAGTCATCTGAGAGTGGGGATGATGTCGCCGGCTTGGGTTCCAAGAGCAGGGGTGATGCCGAGGTGAGCTCCAAGGCGAAGAGCGGAGATGGCTTCAGTTCAGACTCTGGTTCAGATTCAAACAACGACGCCGATGGAAACAGTGCCCTAGAGTCCTCTCCTCCGAGTAAGAGGACGGAGAGGGCTTCTCGGGCCTGAGGTGACCAGCGCTGATTTATGTATTTTTGCTTAGTTTATTTTTGTTTATAGTTTTAGCACATTGTACAGCTTCAGACATGTTTTATTTGCTTTAAAAACTTATACTGCCCTATTGTAAAAAAACAACCATGATTGGAATGAAAATTGGCTCTCTTTATTTGAAAAAAGTGTTGTATTTTGCATCATGAGCACCACTTAACATGGAAATGAGATTGAACTTGATAATGAAAACCGAATACTTGTATTGGCACAACAGTCTTAATCAGGTAATGAACCGACCAACAACTAAAATGAAAAGCAATATACAACTCGATAAACAACACAATAATAACTTGATAAACAAAAACAATACAAATATAACTCGATAAACAAAACAAAATGAATAGAACTCAACAAACATGCTAAAGCCAAAAGGGACTCAAAACAAGACTCTAAAACACACGAAGAACAGAACAAAACACATGCTTTCAGCACTTTCGAACACAAAGAAGGATAGCAGGTTAGAGTGAGAGACTGCCGACCATAAGTGGTGATTGCCGGCCATGTGCCGGCCATATGAGGTAGCCTGCCGGCTACCAATGTTCTTTGTCGGCCACCAATGTGGTTTGTCGGCCATCGATGTACAGGACCTCCAAATTGTTGACACTTGGCTTCCACTCACTGCCTTATCTTTTAGAAAAGGTTAGACCTCGTAGTTTCTTCATTTCAGCTGCAAATTCTTAAAAAATGAAGCCATTTTTAGCCGAAAAACTTTCGAATTGGGTTGCAACTTTGGATGGCTCGAAAAAGGTGAATTTTCGGGGTTTCGACATAAATACACTTTTCCTACTGAGTCATTCTCCGCATTGTTTTCCATTCTTACATGTCGCGGCTAGATGTTGGAACCCGATTACACATGTCTTTAGCTTTGGGGGACAAGAGATATGCTCGACAATAAAAGAATTTCAAGTGCTAATGGAATCCCGGCTTGATGAGAAAATCATATGTCAACCCCGCTTTGGCCACATCCAAGCTTTGGGACAGATGTGCGGGCTTACTCTACACGAGGCTCGATCCTTGGTCCACAACGAAGAGCTGGACATTCCTAGCTTCTCTAAAGTTGGCGACCAAGATAATCTTTTTTGGCGGGATTTTCGACAACACGCCCTTTGTTTGTGCATGTTGGCTCATTTCCTTCTTGCCCCTAGTTTCGGAGGGTCTAAAATTCGACTAATTGAAATGGCGCAAGGCTTGAAAGAGGGCAAGAGTTGTATTGGCTTGACATTGGTCGAGACTTTGATGGGCTTAGACGTCTTCCATCGGCGAGAGACAAACAAATTTGCAAAGAGTCCACTACTTCTTCAGGTAATGTTTCCCATCCTTTCTAATATGTGTTTCTCATATCTCTCGGCACTCATGCTCTGTTTTTTCTCTCAAAGCCCTTTTCTCACTTTTCTCTCAACATACATCTCTCTTTTCTTTCATCCCTGCCCAGATATTGCTAATGGACAAGTTGAAGGTGGTGGACTCTTGCCCTGCATACTTAGCCTGAGCATACTTCTTCCCCCAACAGCTAATGGATTTTCCAAATGAAGAATGGTGGTGCCACTGGATGTGCAACAGGTCTGCTGCCGACAATGCTTGGCGTTCCCCTTGGCTTAATCTAATTGAAATGAGCTACAACATGACTCGACAACCTGGCATTGAACTGCTTGGCCTTATACACTGTGTATTCTAATTTCCATTTCGGTTCAATCATCAGTTTGGACATGATCAGACTTGCCCAGAGGAGGGGGTAGAGTACCCAGTTTAATTCCCAATCTGAGGTTCATATTTGACTAGATACCTCACTGCTTGGAGGACGAGAGAGCTTCTGGCCCCTACCCCGAGTTTCAGTTGCGCCCTTTTTGGCGAGTGCCTGACTTGGCTTGAAAATGAAGCACAATTCAGGCCCACTTTGGCATCAGAAGCTTCCATAAGCACAAACGAGGGACGCAGGAGCACCTGACTCATCTATGCCCCTAGTTTATTGCATTGATTTTACTTTTCAAGTTTTATGAATGTAATAAAAACAACCTTGATTTGTATTGAGAGTTGGAGAACTTTGTATTGAAATCAATGAAATTAAAGTTGTGGGCACTGAAAGTTTTCATTTTGGTCCAAAAATGGTCTAAGTTGTAAAACGTAAAATTTGAACAAAAATCAACTTTTATCAAAAATTTTCAAAACCATTTTCGTTAAGGATCACCACTTGACACACACAGAATCTATCCTCGAGATGTACAACCCCGAGTTCGAAGATCACAAATTGCCCCTTGACTGAATAGCACTGCTCAACACTATAACCAGTTCTTCTCTCAGAGTAAGGATCAAAACCGAACATTCAAATAAAGAATAGACAAAGATGACCTGATCAAACACATGGACAAGAAAGTTGAATTGAAGCTGTTTACAGTCGAACTTCAGGATAAAGTTGCCTACGTATTCCAAAGATGGGAATCAGGCCTTACGTAGTTCAGTTAAGGTTCACTTGAGTATTAAATCTCTCCTTTTGCACTCTAACTTTTGCCAAAGCCACCCTTTAGGGTTTTCAACCTTGCGAGCTCAGTTTTTCTTTATTTCTAATTTTTGTGCTCTAACTTTTGCCTAAGTCGCCCTTTTGGATTTTCGGTCTAGCGAGCCTCTTGGGGATAATATTTCTTCAACTTGTCTATGTTGATCGGTTGGGAAAATTCTAGACCATCCAGGTCCATGAGAATAACAGCTCCACTCGACCAGAGAGTTTTGATGATGTAAGGACTAGTTCAATTGGGTCTGAACTTGCCCCTAGGGTCATGGATGTTGAGATTCCGAGACTTAACCTTCTTGTTAAAAGCCCTGGCAATCCTACGTTGATAACCCTGAACATGGTACAATGCTTTTAGCCTTCTCTCATCAAACAACATCAGTTCTTTGAACCTACTCTGTTGCCAGTCCGCATTTATTATCTGACACTCAGCCATAACCTGTAGCGATGGCACTTCTATTTCGATTGGCAGAACAACTTCCATACCATAAACAAAAGAGTAAGAAGTTGCCCCAGTTGACGTCCAGATTGAAGTTCTATAGCCCCAGAGTGCGAATGGCAATTTGTCTGGCCAGTTCCTGTAGATCTCAACCATTTTTTGGAAAATATGCTTGATGTTCTTGTTGGCGGCCTCCACAGCTCTGTTGGTTTGTAGCCGGTGTGTAAATGACTTGTGGAAAGCCACATTGTATTTCTCCAACAAGTCGATCTCTTTCTTGAAATGAGAGCCATTATCTGAAATAATCTCGTTTGGGACTCCATAACGGCAAATGATATTGTTTCGAATGAACTTAGCCACCTGCGCTGCTTTCAACACTGCATAGGACTGAGCTTCCACACACTTTGTAAAATAATCAATTGCCACCAAAATGTATTCATGCCCATTCGACCCTTTCGATGTAACTGCAACGATGACGTCGATTCCCCAAACTGAGAAAGGCCATGGTGAAGTCATGTTGTACAGCTTCGACGGGGATGTTCATATGATTGGTATGAATTTGATATTTGTGGCATCGCCGAACAAAACCGATACAATCCTCCTTCATAGTCGACCAATAGTAACCTTGCCTGAGAATCTTCCAGGCTAACATTACTCCGTTCATGTGCGCTCCACACTCTTCTTCATGGATGGCCTCCATTAGGCGCTTTGATTCCTCTGTGTCGACACACAACTTGTGTATTCCCAGATGACCCCTCTTGTACAGTTTACCTCCACAGATGATAAATTGAACGTCCATCCGCAGTATTGCCCTCTTATCTTTGGCATTTGCTCCTAGTGGATAAACCTCGTTTTCCAAGAAGTTCCAGATTCATAGTACCAAGGGGTTTTGATCTTGAACTTCATCTATTGTAGCGATAGGCTCATAAGCCGGCGTATATCTCTGTTCAATGATGATCAAATGTATCCGAACTCCAAATGGAATGTCTATCATGGAAGATAGAGTTGAAAAGGTGTCGGCAAACCTATTATTCTCTCTTAGTAGATGCGTGAAGGTCAGCTTCTCAAACCTAGGAATCAGAACGTCTAGGGTTTGTTGATAGATCTTCATCTTTTCTTCTTTAACCTTCTAGTCTCCTTTTGCTTGAGACACAACTAGGTTCGAGTCCCCGATAACGTCCAACCTTTTTGCCCCTAGTTCCAGAGTAGTTTCCAAACTAGCAATACACGCCTCATATTCTACTTCATTATTGGATACTTCAAACCAGTGTTTAAAGGCCAAGGGTATATGGGAATTGTTAGGTGCTATCAGCAACACCCCTATCCCATAACCGTACTAATTAGACACTCCGTCAAAGTACATTGTCCAAATCTCTTCTTCGACTTGCAGAATAGCTTCATCTAGGAACAGGTATTCTACCACTTCATCTCCTTCTACTGGGTGATCTGCTAGGAACTCCGCTATTGCTCTCCCTTTGACCGACTTGCGAGTAACATACTTCAGATCAAATTCAGAAAGGAAAAGCAACCAACGAGCTAGCCTACCCGTAAGCGTTGGTTTCTCAAAGAGATATGTGATGGGATCTAATCTCGAAACTAGAATTACGAAGTGAGCTAACAAGTAGTGCCTCAACTTCCTAGTAACCCATACCAAGGCCAAGCAAGCTTTCTCCAGCAAGGTGTAACGGGTCTCAAAATCTAGCATTTTCTTGCTCAAATAATAGATGGCTTTCTCTACCCTATCCTCAAATTCTTGAGCAAGCAGGTATCCCATCGTTGTGTCCGTTACTGACAGATACAAAATCAAAGGATTCCCCAGCTCTGGCGGCGACAACACAGGAAGATTCTGAAGGTACTGCTTGATCTGCTCAAAAGCGAATTGACATTGATCATCCCATCGAAATTTCTTTCTTTTCTTCAAGAGACCAAAAATTGGTTCACAAGTCAAGGTTAATTTTGAAACGAACCGTCTTATGAATTGCACTTTACCCAAAAAGCCTTGTACCTCCTTTTCAGTCCTTGGTGGTAGCATTTCTAGGATGGCCTTGATTTTGGAAGGATCTACCTCGATGCCCCTCTATGTGATCAAGAAACCTAGCATTTTCCCTGCTGTTATGCCGAAAGTACACTTCTGTGGATTCAACCTCAGTCTGTATTCTTTGATCCGTTGAAAGAATTTCTTCAAGGCGGTGTAGTGGCCTTCTCTTTCTTTAGACTTGACAATCATGTCGTCCACGTACACCTCGACTTCTTTATGGATCATATCATGCAGAATTGTGGTTATAGCCCGTTTATAGGTAGCCTCGGCATTCTTTAGCCCATATGACATCACCCTGTAACAGTAGGTTCCCCACAGCGTAGTGAAAGTAGTTTTCTCCCTGTCCTCGAGCGCCATCAGAATCTGGTTATACCCGAAAAATCCATCCATGAAGGAGAGCAATACATGACCTGCGGTGAAGTCCACTAATTTATCGATGTGTGGTAGAGGAAAGTCGTCATTCGGACTGGCTTTGTTCAGATCCCTAAAGTCCACACACACCTGAATTCTGTCATCTTTCTTCGGCACTGGGACGATGTTGGCCAACCAAGTTTGATACTCAAATACTAACAAGAACCCTTCGTCTATCTACGTGGTGACCTCCTTCTTGATTTTTAGTGCCCAATCCGAACGTATTCTTCGCAACTTCTATTTGACGGGTCGGGCCTCAAGGTCAAGAGGGATCAATGCTATACAATCTCAGGACCGATTCCAGGCATGTCTTCGTAGGACCACGCGAAAACATCTTTGAAATCTTTTAATAAAGCGACTAAGCGATCGCACTCCTCTGAAGACAATGTGGACCCGATCTAGACCAGATGCTAATCCTTCTCAATACCCACATTAATAGCAATGATTTCATCAGCAAGGGATTTTGCAAACCTCTCATTCTCTCGATTAATCAAAATTTTCAAAACCAGAGGAATCCCTTCCTCATCGTTTTCATCAAAATTTTGAAAGTCATGATTAATGCAATAAACAAGAGGCACAGAGAAATACTCAGAATTTGTAGTGGCATTCTCATTCACAAGGTCAAGCTAATCCAGTTCCTCAGTTACAATTGACTCAAAGGAAAAAGAAAAGGATGACCTAGACAAAACCTCAGCATCCGAGTTATCAACCGCAGGAATACCTGACCTAGACTCTTAAGAACCAGAATCTGATTCTGACTCCACAGACTCTATGAAATTAGATTCTGGTTCACTACCTGACTCAGAACTGCTAGACAGACATTCCTCCTCCAGCTGCCAAACGAGGGATGGTGCGTTAGATGCATCCAAGATGCTGCTAGAAGAATTCACACCCGGTTGGTCCCGGATCATGGAAACGGTTAGGTTATCCCCCAAGCTCTCTAAGTCGATCAGAGGATCCAAAATGAGACATGCCAGTGCTACTCCTACTTCAAGCTTGCTGCTGTTAGAATCACTTTCTGGGCTTTTCGCAGCTTCAACAGTCGGTTCAGTCATTTCCTCTGTATCACTGTCTTACAGCTGCAAGTCAAAGAAAATCTCAAAGTTAGAAACCCGCTTCCTCTCAGAGTTGAACCAGGGTTCAGGGAAACCACAGAATGGGAAGTTTTCACCCTTCCGAACAAAATGACCATTCAGGGTTCCGCGGATTGGTCTGTCCACAAACTCATGGCGCTTCCTGGTCTACTTAGCTCTGGCTCTGTTGGCCATCTCTTTTCCTTTCCTAACCCAATCCTCTTTGGTGGGCATATAGCTGAGACCAAAGGCATGCGGGTTATGTGGCACATCAGTCAATGCAGTAACGCCCTTCCGGCCACTCCTTCCCAGTCCAATTCTTGGCACGTGTTGGAGCTTATTCATGAAGTAGATCGATTGGGTGCTGACATACAAGCCCTCATCAACAGCCAAGATATTCTGCACTACCCGGGCCTTAGCCAAGGTAAACCCCGAAAGGAAAACATGCTCTTCGCCATACAAAATCTCCAGCACAGGTGTAGTGACCTCTGGCAGAGGATAAATAAATGAATTTCTGAATACTATGGCCACCCCCTTCCCGTGGGGATAATTCAACATTTGGTGGAGGGTGGAAGAGACAATTTTCACTTGGTGTAGCCAAGGTCACACAAGTATTAAGCTAAAAGTGGCTGGAACATCCAGGACATGGAACTTGATATCCTGTTGAGCTGGGCTGACATGTACTCTGATTTGTATTATTCCCATTACCTTTCTGCTGGTATTGTCAGATGCTCGAATCACCTAGGCTATAGGCACAAAATCCACTAGTTTCAGGCTAATAACATAAGCCATGCGACAAGGACAGACACTGATTGCTGACCCAATGTTGACCAATACCACTGGTACCCACTTTTCTCGGCACTCCACTGATTTGTATAGAGGTTTGTTGTGTACAGAGCCTTCCAGCGGCAATTCCTTGTCTAAAAAGGTCAAAGTTGGCGCAGCGCCTCCTAGGAAGACTAATCTTACTAGTTGTTCTGGGGTAGTGTCGATGGATAACTTAGCTTTATCCATCGCCAACAGTACAATTTGTTTGTGCACTCGCAAAACCATAAGCAGACCTCAGATAGATATATCAACTTGAATCTTCATCAACTATTTCAACACAGCCTCTTCTTCCAACTATTTTTCCTTCTGCTTCTCGACTTCTTTATCCTTCCTGGATGCCTCGAGTTGGTCCAGATGCGGTGGTTTGAAATATCGGCCACTTCTCGTCATATGGTCGACCTCTTCTATATACCAAGTGTTGTCGGGAAGATCTTACCCCAATCCTCATCAATATGAGCCAGGTGTAGGTCGTCGTCATCCCACCAGATTCCTTCGGCAGCCGACAAGCATTTGTCCGATTCCGTTCGGATTATCTTCTCTTCACAAATCTTCCTTGCAGGGTGTTGGGCTTTTCTAGCTTTCCAGTTGTTTTCATTCATTTCTTGCTCAAAACGCTTCAGTGTGGCTTCTTGCTCTGTATGTACAGTATTAACAATGCCTAGTTCTTGAGCCAATTGTTCTACACCAGTGTTTTCCAGCAGTTTACCCTTCTCATCGGCTATTTCGGCTATTGCAGCAGTTCCCGCTTTCTGTTCTTCTGGCTTCAATTCAATTCCCTCATCTCTATCGGTTCATCACTTAACCACCCAAAATTGTCTATCGACCTATTCAGATCAAACAAATCAATATGCACGTCCCCTTAATCTTGCTCATCAAAGAACTGCAAATTGTTTATGTCCTCCTCAAGGTCGGCCAAATCATTTAATCCTTAACTTGGGCCATCTTCTCGAACTATATTGACCTCCATCTCAGTCGGCAACACCACTTCCGGCTTAGCTTGATTGATTGGCACAATATAGCAGTACGGGTTGTACACCTCTTCAGATAACTCCTCAGAGCCCTCGGGCAACGGATTGACATTTTCCACCAAGGCCAACCTCCCTTTATCAACCACTGTCACCACCACAGTTTCATTTTGGAGTGTAGATGCGTTCATCATGCACAAGTCCATGCTCTCAGGGATAAACAACGCTGGTTTAGGTAGGTAGGAAGGGGTGATATATATACTTGGGTCATAAAGGACGGCCAGTGTGTGGATAAGGTTTTTATGCTGGGGTGGGGGGACTTGATTATGTAGTGGGAGAGGATTTGTAATGACGTTGGGTTTTTGGGGAGGTGCTATCACCTTATTGTCGATGAGATCTTGAATCTCATGAAGCAGCCTATAACATTGGTCAGTGTCATGACCATGCTGCTGGTAAAAAGCATAGTATTTGGCCGGGTTGTGTTTTGGAGGGAGAGGATCGGTTAGAGGGCGAGGCTCTAGTGGCTTAAGATGTCTCCTTTTTATTAGGACCCATAGGACTTTGGATAAAGGCATGTAGAGAGGGGTAAAGACCCTTTGAAATCAGGCCTGGCTGGTTGAGGCTTGTGGAGTTGTGTTGGATGTATTGGCAAAAGGGTTGGCAGTTTTAGATGTAGTGGTGACCATACTCACATCCGAAGACCGTGCAGAGGTGCTAACAGTCGTGGTTGCATTGGAACTGCGTGTAAAGGGCCTCTTGGGTTGTTCTTTCTCACCGGCTATCAGCCCCTGTTTCATCGCATCCTCGATCTGAACCCCTATCTCATGGTGCTCAGCGAATGTAAACAATGGCAAGACTATCATCTTCTACAATAATCTCCCTTGTATATTGCGGACCACCATTCTGATTTGATCCTTCTCAGATGGCTTGATTGTAACGCCCCGACCCTTTACACGTCATCGATATTGTCCGCTTTGGGTCACGCCCGCACGGGTTTGTTCTTCCCAGTAGGTCACCCATCCTAGAACTACTCCAACCTAAGCACGCTTAACTGGGGAGTTCTAATAGGGATTTCACCACTTGGGAAAAGGCCTCGATGCTATATAAGGGTCCAAGTTTTTACTTTTATAGCCCAGGAACTCCCCCTCCATTCCCGATGTGGGACACCTGGGCCTTACAATCCACCCCCCATAAGGCTGCACGTCCCCGTGCAGTAGCCTGCCAGCTCGTAAGCCCGCCCACATGCACCGAGAGACGCCAGGTGCCCACACTCGGTACTCCGGAGAGTCAGCTCTGATACCATTTGTAACGCCCCGACCCTTTACACGTCATCGATATTGTCCGTTTTGGGTCACGCCCGCACGGATTTGTTCTTCCCAGTAGGTCACCCATCTTAGAACTACTCCAACCTAAGCACGCTTAACTGGGGAGTTCTAATAGGGATTTCACTACTTGGGAAAAGGCCTCGATGTTATATAAGGGTCTAGATTTTTATTTTATAGCCCAGGAACTCCCCCTCCATTCCCGATGTGGGACACCGGGGCCTTACATTGATAGTCATCATCGAGGCCTTAGCCCTCCATCGAGTCATAAAGTCTGAGAAGCTCTCGTTTGGCTCCTGGCAGGTCACTTCAAGATCACGGGTTGTGACCTCAATCTGGGTATTGTAGGAGTACTGTGTGATGAAGGCCTCAGCCATTTCCTTCCAGCTGCGTTTCACAGAGTCTTCTAGCTTTGCATACTAGATGACCGCTATACCCGACAGGGTCCAACCAAAAAGCGACAGCTTCTGAAGTCTAGTAAGACCCATTGGTCGTAGGACATCATAGAATAACCACACATGGACCATGGGATCCCCGGAGCCATCAAACTAGTCTATGTGTGGCATCTTGAATCTATCTGGTAGAGTTACTATGGAGTCTGTGTATCTATCCTCAATGTCAGAGATTGAATTCACACCCTGTGCCCGCTTAAAGAACTTTTCTAGCATATTGACCTGTAGTGCAGTGCCGTCGACCTCGAATTCAAATGGTGCCTCAGTCTGGTATGCTGGTGCCTTGGAGGTTTGTGGTGGGATGAAGTCTACAGGGTTGCCCAAATTCTCTTGGACATTGACGATGACTCCGGGTGCTAGAATACCCACTGGAGGTGCATGGGATGCAGCGGCTACTGCCGGTTGTGGTTGTTGTTCTTGAAGCCTATTTATCACTTCCTCTTAGTGGGCTGTGACCTCAGCTTGGTGGGCAGCATCTAGCTGTATGGTTTCTATGGTCTGCTAGAGCTGACAAAGCATGTCTTCCATCCTAACCGGGGGATGTTGAGCCATTAAAACTGGAGAATACTCTCTGACAGGAGTAGAAGTAGAAGACTGAGCCTAGCTGGTCGCAGGGGAAGTAAAAGGTGACTGCTGGATTGGTGAATTATGTCTAACCCTCCTCCGTCTAGTAATCGGTGAGAGTGAAGCAAACACTAGTTGTTCTTTAACAAGATCCCCAGATTTGTAAAGTCTTTTTACATGGGTCCAGAGTGCTTGGGGGGTAACAGAATCGTCCGAAGCAATTGTGAAAAACTACCTTGCAAAAAGAAATAAAGCAAAAAAAGCAGAAATCAAAAATCAAAAATCAAAAACCGCATTGCACCTCGGCTCAGATACTAACAACATGCAGTTGCAATCATAAGCTATAGAACTATACTCAACACTGATTCCTACCCCAAAACTAATACCCAAACTTGCAACTGATAAATACATTCCTGTAGAGTTTCACTCTAAAAGCACATAACAATTAAGTGAGAGCCAAAACACCCCTATAATGGGATAGGGTTACCTTGTCCTAGTTTCATTAAGAGCTACGGTTTACTATTCACGCAAAGTGTTTCACACAATCCTGAATTTGGGTAAGCAACCTGTCCTAGTTTGAAACAGTCTCTATGGTTTCCGATATGCAACTAGGCCGATTGGTCAAAAAGGGCACCTCAGTAAGACTACCTAATATACCTCTCATACCTAACACTGAGTAGTGAAAGGAGGATCAAATGGTAAAGCGGTAGTTCAAATCCAAGGGTTGTGTTCCCATCATGGCAGAGCTCGCAACCGGTCAGCCTTTTAGCAAGCTTTTCTAAGCAAGCCTCCGCAAACCGATCAGGAATAGCAAATGACAAACACTGTGACTTAGACGCACCGATGCAAATGCAAATGCAAATGTAAAGAAACACATAATTGTAGATAAAATAACATATCATGAGTTCGAGTCAAGTTCTCTAAATTCCCAAGCAGAGTCGCCAGAACTGTAGCTCAGCTTTTTCGCGTCCCCTTTCGGGAACTCAAAAAGAAGCCCTACAGTTCGGACTCCCGCGGTTCTAAATCTAATCTCACAAGTGCATTGTGAAATTGATAAACACCAAAGTGTCCAAACCCAGCAAATCTTTTGGAAAATCAATTTTAGAAATGCCAAAATTGGACTGCTTTGCCAGATACAGAGTCGCCACCTAAATATTTTTGTTTTGAAAAAATTTAGGAAACCCATGACTCGTGCCAAAGGCCACGTGTCTGTCATCACCAAAGTTGTCTCGGCTTGAGAACTCAGATATGAGAGGGGAAGGTCATGAATTAAGCACCCCCGCTCGCCCGATTAAAGATCGGCCTCTATTAATCATGATATGATTTTTATGTACATCATGTGCTCTTTTTCCGATTATTAAGTTAGCTTTACTATGTGATGCGCACAAGCAAGTATAGACTAGTTTGCTCAAGTTGGAACAATTCAGTTTTATGTTTGTTTTATAAAAAATTGTTGAATTTGCCACCTCAAGTGGGCTTAAAGTTGTGAATTTGCCGCCAAACATAGTGGGCTTAAAACTAATTTGCCACTCAACAAAGTGGGCTTAAAACGTACATTCGTTGAATCGTTCCAATTCAAGTAACAAGCCTTCATCCACAAGCATTCAAGCAGTTTAACAAATAAGTATTTAGCCTCATGGCAAGCATGCTAGACATGGCAATCACTCACACTCAGGCAAGTATGCTAAAGCATTAAAAACTCACCTAGTACTCCAAGCTAAGAAGATATGAGTTAGAAAAATATACATGATTCCTAACTATATAAGATGCCTAATGCAATACTTGAAAAGAATGCAATTAATAGGCTCGGCTACTAATATGGTAAATGATTCGATTTGATAAAATGCAGTTAAACACGTATTCATCGAATGTATTGAAATCACAATGCAGTTTGGATGATGCGCCAAACCTCGGTGCATGTAATATAAATGAATGGATGTAAGCATAAGGTATGCTTATTGAGATATGACCCTAATCTGACCATCAAAAGCGGGTAAATAAAAGGGAGAAAGACATAGGGTTAGAAGACATACACATTATTACATTATGCTCTCACGAAGGAGAGTCCAAATGAATAAAGCTAACTAACTAGCAACTAATTAGAGCTAAGCTAATTAAGCTAATTATTACCAACCAAATGAAATAAATAGCTAAACGAATTAACTAATTATTACATCACTTAAATGAACTAACTAGTAAGCTAATTAATTAAGTCACAATACAAATGTAAGCAAAATAAACAATTAAAGCCTATAACTATACTGCCACTACTCTGCCTCAGGAAATGGAAGATGTATATGCTCGGATGCCACCCAAAATGACCTCCGTTTTGCTCTCGAAAGTCTCTATTTGCAGAGTTGAACATTTCCAAAACCATTTTGTTCCACCTTACCAACATTCTGCTGAGGTTTGTATCAGTGGCCAGCCGGCCACTGGTAGACACTGACGGCCATCTGCCGGCCATGAAGGTGGCCTGCCGGCCATCTATGGTGCTCTGTCGACCATAGATGGTGACCTGCTGGCCACTGATGCACTATTTCATCATGCTGCAATAGAGTACAAACAAAGCAAAAAGAGGGTATTTCCAAGGATTGTTTACACAATTCACCTCTCATTTTCATGAATAAATCCAAGGAGTTGTGAACTTAAACCACAAATCCCCAATCCAAGCAATTTCATTACATGATGGTGTAGACACCCCATTTTTGCCAGCCTTAAGACTCAGACGTCATGGATTAAGCGCTCGGTGATAGTGTATGTTGTGCTCGTTTCGAGCTTCGGAGTTTTGGCTGAGAGCCTTGCCTTCGGGTCTCCGAACTCGTTGTGCTTTGGCTCGGTTTGCGGACTAAACCTTGTTTCTCTTCCTGGAGGGAGGAGAGGTCTTGTAGACCATCTCTTTGTGGTTGTAGACCACTCTTCACGGTCGTAGACCACTTTTCCCGCTTAGAGATCAATTTTCGATTTTTGGAGCCTTCAGTCGTGCGCCTTGTCTCGGGACTGCTTAACGTTCTCCGTTTGGCTTGGTTTTTGGACCACACCTTGTTTCCTCTATCTAGAGGGACACTGTGGTCTGGGAGACCACTTTTGTGGTTGCATACCACTTTTGGTGCTCAACAGCCAGTTTTCGAGGCTCCTGGCTGCGTGCTTTGCCTCCCGAACTCTCATTTTGCATTCGTGTTGGTTTGTTTTTGGCACAAACCTTGTTTCCCTTGTTTGGAAGGTAGTACAAGGGTGGGAGAACAGTTTTTCTCCTTGGAGACCACTTTTCTTCCCGCCATCCAATTTTTTGGTCGGGAACCACACCATTGGCTTGCTTTTAGTGTGGAGACCACCAATTCCCCCTGCCGACCACTTTTTTCCCTGGGAGACCACTTGAAGTGGTCGAATGACCACTGAAAGTAGCAGGCCGACCACTCTACTTTAAGTGGTCGGCAGCTTTCCTCCTGTTTTGTCAGACTGAATGGATGCCAGCTGTGTCAGCTGGAGGGCACAGACTGTATCCTCCATACACGTAGGGATTGCATCCAAGTTTTAGCTTCTCCAAGAAGCTTGAACCCTTTGTTTTTCTATAAGAGAAGCTCTCCCTCTCCATTCCAGAGGCTCTGAATTTTGCCTAAGGCACAAGTGTATACCTCCCTCTATATCTCTATATTTGGTGCCTAAAGTGTGTTTTGTTCTTCACCTTTACACCACAACTCTTAACCATACACCCCACCATTGAACTGAGGTTCTTGGAGGACCTTTTTGGAGGTTGAAAAACTGGTTTTTCACTGAGAAACTTGCTGGTATTGCAGTGCTTCAAGGGTAACCTCTTTTCTCTCCTTTTAAGCTTTGTATTGATCATTCTCTTGGCCATATTTGCATGCTTATTTGGGATTTTCTTTCAACTAAAAAAATTCTTGTTTTTAAGTGTTTTTGATGTTTGTTTAAGGCCTCTTGGGTATTGAGGGTCTTTTACCCTCTTGCATGCCCTAGTTGGCCTTGTGTTGTGCCATGCCTTAGGGCCTTTGAGCTAGTCCTTGCTTGGCCTTCTAGCCACTGAAATCCAGTGGATTTTCAGTGGTAGGCATGTGGTTTGGAGGCCTAAAACCAGAGGGGGGTGACCCCCTCTCTTTTGGTTTTGTTTGCTTGCATTTTTGGCCTATCAAAGGAGCATGCATCTTCATACTTTCAAGGCATGGTTCAGGCACTTTTTAGTGACTTTTAGGGCCTGCCTTAACTCTGTCTATGGCTGTTTTGGTCACCTTGCGTTTGCTTCTTACATGTGTAGTGTATTCCCATTCATGGCTCATCAAAGTAACATGTCATCCTAGCATGTATTAGCTCCATTTCAGTGGATTTTTTATCATCATTTGACATGTCATGGCTCTGTTTTTGGCTGGTTTAGGAACCTTTCACATGCTCTATATGCTTGTAGTGTAAATCTTATTCACTAGCTTCGAGTGCATGATGGTTTGGCTCTTTATTCTAGCACATTTTGGCTGTGCTCCAATATGGTTTTATTCGTATTTTGGGCTTCCTTAGCTCTGTTTTGAGGCTCCTTGGTCGAATGATGCTTGCCATGCATGCTTATAGTGTAATAGCCTTGACTAGTTTTGAGTTTTAAGGTCCCTTGCATGCTTAACTTGAGGTATTTGCATGTTTTGGCATCATTGAGAATGTTATTTCAGAACGTGTGGGGCTGCTGCACTCCCATACTTTCCACTCTTCAAGTGCTCTTTAGAGTTGTGCTTTTATGCCCTATTTGTGAGCCATTGCATGAGCCTCATTTTTGTGTCTTTCAAGCCATCATCCCAACTCATTTTTGCTACTGTTTTGGCCTGCATAGGGTCTATTTGGGGTTGGTTTAGTCATTTGAGCATCGCCTTGCATGCCTCTAGTGTAATATGCCTCACTAGCTTTTGATGCTTGAGCCCTTCAACATGCGTAACATGAGTTGTTTGCATGATTCTAAGTCATCTTGCATGCCATTTCAGTGCTGGTAAATATGCCATTGTAATCCATGTTTTATCCTTTCAATGCTTATAGAAAGTTATGTTTTGTGCCTTAGACTTGGGCCATTGCATTATGCATGTTTGTGTGTGTTTTGGCGCCTTGATTTCATCATCAATGGCCGCTGATTTGGACATGGCAGAGGCCTATCCATTTTGGTATAAGTCCATTGTGCATTGAGTATGCCATGTAGTCCATAGCATTGAGTATGCCATGTGGTTGTATGATCAAACATTGCATTTGTGCATGCCATATTCATTGCATTGTGTATGTTAGTTGCCACGTGCATTGTGTATGCTAGTGTCATGAGCATTGTGTATGCCATGGAATTCATAGCATTGTGTATGCTAGTTGCATGTTCACCTGTTTACCTCTTTACATGTTTGCATGTCTAAGTTATATTGCATTAAGTTGCATGATTGAGTCGCATTGTGCATGCCATGTTTGTTGCATTGTGTTTGGAATAGGCGTTAGTCCAAACACGGGAAATGAGGGACGTTTCATACTCGAAGTGATGAAACGTGCCTCGATTCTCGGTCACCGACCCTCTTGACTATACATGAGGGAGTTTTGGGCTTTATGTGTTCGTGCGTGCATTCATGTCACATTGAGTCGTGTAATTTGGCTCCTCGGCCATCATGCATCGAGATGCGTGATTGGTGGCCCGAGGGTCGAGAACTATACTCCCTTGAGCTTATGTAATGATAAGGAGGATGGTTGTGCATACATGTTTTGCAAATACTTTGCCATGCCCCTTTCTTACTCTCTGTTGTAGCAAACTAGAAACCAGCAGTAAAAACTGGTCGGCTGACTAGATAAAGTGGTCAGCAGGTGGTCTCCAAAGCCCACAACTGGTTGACAACCTTTCCACAGGTTCCTTTGGTGGAGTTTCAGCCTTCTGGAGCTTTGTGCAGTGTTCTGAGATCAATTGCAAACAGAGGCAAATCGGGGCATCGCGGTGGATTTTTGAGCAAGGCAATTCGAGCATGCATGCATCCTTCATCATCCAAGGCAGAGCTGAGGCAGCCCACTTCACACAGTTTGCATGCTTATTTAATTGCTAATTTAGTAGATTTGTTAACTAGTTAGTGTTGTGTAATAATTAGCTGTAGCTTGTTATTCATTTTGTTGTGTAATAACTAGTTTAATTAGAATAGTTGGTTAATTAGTTGGTTCTGTACTATTTATTCGGACCCTCCTTCGCGAGGGCGTACTGTTGTAATAAGGGTGCGCGTGTGTGTGCATGTCTTCCAACCCCATTTCTTTCTCTTTTTTATTTACTAGCTTACGATGGTTAGTTTTAGGGCATGTTTCAATTAGCATCCTTATGCTCGCATGTTTGCATCCATTCATCTGTCTTGCATGCACCGGGCTCGGCGCATCATACTAACTGCATTGTATTTCAATTCCTGTTTGAATACATGTATCAAATTGCATTTCACATGATATTTTAAAATAGCCAAGCCTATCTTAGTTGCACTTTATATGTGTTGCATTAGGCATTCTTGACATAGCTAGGATCATGCATTGATTTCTAACATAGCTTTTGTTTTGGCTCGGAGTACTCGGTGAGTGTTTATGCTTTAGCATCCTTGCATTTGTGTGAGTGACTGCCATGATAGCATGCTTGCCATGAGACTAACTGCTTATGTGATATAACTGCCTGAATACCTGTGGGTGAAGGTTGAACTACTTGAATTAGAACAATTCATTGATTGCGAGTTTTAAGCCCACTTGAGAGTGGCAAATCACCATGTTTTCTAAGCCCACTTGAGGGTGGAAAAATCCGCATTTTAGCATACTTGCGAGTGGCAAACCGCTTTCAAAAATAAATATGAGATGTTTTGTTCCAACTGAGGTGATCCAGTCTATACTTGTATGTTGTGCGCATCACATAGTAATTCTAGGTTAATAACCGGAATAAGAGCACATGTGTTTTCAAAAACAAGATATCATGTTAGTAAAGGCCGATCTTTGATCGGGCGAGCGAGGGTGCTCATTGCATGACCTTCCTCTCTCGTACCCAAGTTCCCGAGCCGAGGCAACTTTGGTGATGATGGACACGTGGCATTAGGCACGAGTTAGGGTTTCCTAAATTTCCCAAATATAAAATATTTAGGTGGCGACTCTGTATCTGGCAAAGCAATCCATGTTCGGCACTTCTTTCAAAAAATCAATTTTTCCAAATGATTTGTCGGATTTGGACTCTTTGGTGATTTATCAATCTCGCATTACACTTTGCAAGATCAGATTAAGAACCGTGACATTGAGTCCGAACTGTAGTGAGCCTAATGAATAAAACAGAATTTTCCCGGGACGTTCAGGCGCGTCTACAGATGGCTTTTGATTCAAGGTGTGCAAGCTCAATAAATGCAAAACAAGACACTCAAGAACCATCACACTATCATGCATGATCAAGGGCAACGGAGACCTAGGAAACTTGAGACATTTCATCACTTTGAGTATGAAATGTCCCAATTTTCCTTGTGTTCAATTAACATTCAATTGAACACACAACACACAAGTCATTATCTTGCTCAATTTTAGTCCCAAGTTGTTAGTTACTCATTTTTAACTTACCAACCATTCTTTATTCCAATTAAGTCCAAAAGGTGAGTTAGAGTCCTCTAATGGAAAGAAGGCTCAAAACACAAGTTGCTTTGAGTATGAAAGAAGTCTCATACTATTGGTAATGAACCTCCAAATGGATTAAACCATTAAGTATAAAACCTCAATTCCACACTTAAGCAAACAAATGACTTGAAACAACTTTCAAAGCAAAAGAAAAACCAAGAAATGAGGGAGGTTGCAGAGGTGATTAGTGCTGAAGTGCAAAACAACACCAAAACATGCAATCAACTCAAACAAGAGGTGCCTAATGGCCTAAAACACCAAGCTTGTAAGGACTATTACACTACAACCATGCAAAACAAGGCTCAACTGACCCAAACAGCCCAAAACAAAGCTAAAGCAGTTTAAAACATAAGCAAAAACATGCTGGAACAAAGCTACAAAAAGTTAGAAAATCATGCTAACACATGGAGTTAACTAGGCTAGCAAACAAGACACAAGGAAGGGAGGCTAACCCCTCCAATTTTGGACTTTAAAACATGTTTTTTGCTACTGAAAATACTTTGAAATTTAGTGGTTAAAAGCTCAAAAAAGGTTGGTTTGAAAGTGGGAAACAAATGTGCAAAAGCCTTAAAAGCAAGGAATAAAGAAATGTGAGACACCCCCCTAACCTTAAATGGATTAAAACACCCATTTTGGCCCATTAAAATAGAGATTTTAACAACTCAAAAATGGCCCAAAAATAGTGGGAAAAGATGGAGAAACAAGTATACTAAAACAAGTTACAAGACAAATGTTATACCTCTTGAAGCCAAGCACAACTTTAGGCACAAATACAAGTCAAAACCACCTTCAAGAGCTCCAACAAGATCTCAAGGGACCTCAGTTCAAAGGTGATCAAGTTTGGTTAAGGATGTGTATGCAAAAGAGTGATATAACTAGGCAAACATGCACAAAATTGCAAGAGAGAGAGAGAGAATTTTTTAGTTTGAAATCTTCTAACCTCAAAACATGATAGATGGACTCCCTACATATAGAAAACATGAAATCTATACAAGGAGATCCAGCCCTCCACGTGTGGACAGATGCAAGCATCTGTACAAACAGCTGGCACAACTGGCATAAAATATCTGCAGAAAACACTGGTGGCCGGCCGGCCATCAGTGATGGCCAGCAAGGCATCATTGATAGTCGGCAAGGCACATCAATGGCTGGCAGACCAAAAGCTCTGGCCGGCAACCTTCATAGATAGCCGGCAGGCCACCAGAGACTATAGGAGGAAAGGACCAAGACATGGTCCAAAAAGGAGATAAAATGGATGCAAGGTTTGAAAGGCTCAAACCTGTGGCGTTCCGCTAAGGACTTCAAGCGCTCGGCGAACAATCGGACTCGTCATCGGATGTACCTACAAGAACATCCAAGTCTTGAAGGGCCGTCAAAAATAGGGTGTCTACAGATAGATATACATAAATAAATAAATAATGGATAGTTATATTACTAAATCATAATTCAAATTTAGATATTGTCATATTTTTTTGATATTCATATCTAAATTCTTATCTTCTTTATTTATGTATTAGGGGATAATTATCATTTCTAAAATAATTAAATAAATAAATCATCAAATAGTGTTTTTTTAATCTATTTTGTAAATTGAAAAATCAATAATTTTATAATGAGAGTTTGAAACTCTTAAAAGACTTTTTATTAAAAATATCACTTTCCTTAATATATATATATATATATATATATATACAGATAAGCATAGAGGTCCCGTTTCTAGAGTTCGTCAAGGACCCAACAAAGGCACTAATTCGATGATTAGAAAAAATATGAGGAAGATATTTACTTTAAATATTTTAACATATTGACACATTATTAATTTTAAAAAATGAATATATTTTTTTGACTTAAATACTCAATTGAGATAAGACTTAGAGTAAGTTCCACCAAGAGAACAACAATGACTGTTGTACAACAGCCACCCATTCCCATTAACATGGTGTATTTATCCACTTTTACTTGACAAGTTTGTGGTAGCCTCGAAGTGTTAAATATTCCAATAAAGTTAGACATTATGAAAAAAAATATCATAAAAATAAAGATTTTTTATCATTAGATTAGTTTGTATTATTTTATTATATATTATATAATCACTCTTAAATTAATTTTATAAAATTTTTCGTGATATTTATTTTATAATGCGTAATATTACTCTAAATGGTTTCTAAGTTCACTTTTTATCATATGAAAAATAGTGGAGGAGTATACCATATCAACTTAGCCACCTAATGTATTTGTTACGTAAAATACTGTGTCTGCTTTATTGACCTTCTACTCATTATTTGTTATGAAGTTACTTTGTAATTGGTCCAAGGTACTGAATGTTTGATTATATCAAACTCTGATTACATTTTCTTATTACATAACAAATAATGAGTAAAAATATATATTAAGTCAAGTCAACTACATGACGTATCTGTTACATTAAATTCTTTATTTGTTTTATAACGTTCTCAAAATAATATGATAAAATCAATTCAGAAGCGAAAGAATAATAGAAATAAAATACTTTCATTTATTAGAGTTTGTTTACAAAAATTAACATATGCGATATATATTCACAAATGTTCATCCTGAATCTACAATATATGTTGCAATGTTAAGATAATTAAAATTAAACATATAGTCATATGCCCTATAGGCTTACATCTTTCCAAGTCATTGCTTGGTTACACAAAAGTGAGCCTAGCTCAGTACAATTTAAGCCCTTGACTATACAAAAATATAACAAAATAAAAACGCCCTTGCTCCTAAAAGCCCCTCCAAACCATTGCTCTAGCAGAGGCATATCACCAGCACCTGAAAATGGTATTCCCCAAATAGGGTAAACCAAAGCCCAGTAGGAATAATCTAACACAGTATATGAGATTTAACAAATATATGAGTACAATGTTCGTATACAATGTTTATGACAAAATATCCATGTTTTATATAACCGTAAAGCACTAAGGTTCATATTTCCATTCATTTTCCTTCAATCCATTTCAAGTTCATTTATTCTTCTCAATTCATGAGTCAATTCCATTATCCTTCAACATCCCAACTAAGACTACAAGTCAGTGGTTTTTCCAATTCAATACACTACCACACAAACACTTCAACTCTGCCATTTTACGAAAATTTCGTCCGCGAGATCGGCACCCATGTATACATAAGATTTCGGGACTTTCACGCTAGACACTCTGTCAACTTAATTTCAATGGAATCCATCCCCTATCTCCTCCCAAACAATGGAGTACATCCTATTTCTCCTCCCAAACAATCATACATATACAATGCATATAAATCATAGTCATATTCAATGATAACCAACAATATATTAGTTTCAATTCACTTAATCCTCATGAAATTTCTACAACAATCATAGCTATCCTCCACCAATAACCCAATACAGATATTTCTATACAGATATATTATTCAAATTTTCACGGGTGAGAGACAACACGTGTCCAACTCCACCATTTGCATCAACAATCATCCAATTTCCCGTTACCATTATCAATTTCAGTTATTTATACAAAATAACAATTTGAACCATTTAGGGCAAAACTCCTCTTTTTTCAAATATCAACCCAAATTGCCCAAATCAAGTATTTGGCCACAATACAACCTCACATTTAACCTCATAATCATTTATTTCACATTCACTTAGAAAATCCATACCTCAAAGAGAGAAGACAAGCCAAGTAAGAGTGAAACTTCAAAAAGTCCAAATCCAACTCTATTCGGATCAAAATAGAGATCTGGAGATGGTCTACCTTTTTATCAAAGGAATTAGGGTGAAGAAATCACTAGAACTAGGTGAAAATGTAGAGAGAAAGAGTGTTTTAGAGAGAAAGGGTCTCAACTTTAAGTTTTAGGGAGAAAAGATCTGAAAAAGTGATGTAAAAAGTCACTTTCGCGATCTGATATACGCACAGTTCGCTCGAGCACAAGAAGTGCCGCTTAAGCGTCAGACACAAAAGTTATTCCGCTCGAACGCAAGAAAGGCCGCTCGAGCACCAAAACACAATGAACAAGACGCTCACCGCTTGAATATAGGAACGGACGCTCGAGCGTAGAAAACACACATCCAGTAGTTTTGCAGACAATAAACCAACGCTCGAGTGCAAAAAAGGCCGCTTGAGCACCCACCCACTCGAGCGTAAGAAACGCCGTTCGAGCGTAGAAATCACTCTCCCAGTAATTTTGCAGACTTATAAAAGTACTGAGTGTTTGCAAAACCCGCTCGAGCGCAGGAAATGCCGCTCGAGTGAAGGGCCAAAATTCTGGGCAAGACAAGGTTTGAAAAATAAGTGACCAACCTGCCCAAACACAATTACAACAACCCCAAAGCCAATTTCAAGGAGGGACAACGGAAAAGAGAGGTAAATAACAATATGAAAGTATTAAACCCAAGTTCGGAGTATCACAAGAGTCAAGTCAAAATCGGGATGTTTTGTTGTAATTTATTATAATTATAAAGAAAAACTTAAAAGTATTTTTCTGAATAATATTTATATATATATTTGTTGTAACCAAAAATCATACCAAATGGGGATGTGCACCTCAAAAAGGTGCATGTGGCATGTAATTCCTAATAACATTATAAAATTTGGTAACATAAACCATAAAATGACATAGATTTTATTATCACGAAAAGCATAAAAAAAAAAATTTAGCACAAAAACGATTTCCACTTTAAAGTAGATACCATGACCATAAATTGGCGTAACAAACACAATATACATTCATCATTTTCATCATTAAAATTTGTAATTTTTTTTTACGAGGGTTGAACTCTTTCATATTGAAGGGCCTGCAAGGTCCACCACGGGTGTCATTTTAATGATATAAACTATTCATTTTGTAAGACTTTCAATGTAAATTATCAATATAAAAAAAAATTAAATTGATTTAATAATTATAATATTTTTATTTTATCAAGTTTATCTCAAAAAAATGAATGGTCAATTTTTAAAAATATATTTATCATCCATTTTTTCATAAACAAATGTGATAAATTGAAAATGTTTACAATTATCGAATTAAACTAATTTTTTTCATAGATGATATACATTGAGGGTCCTACAAAATAAATGGTTCGAATTATGAAAACATAATCTGTGATGGGCCTTTCGAGCTTCTCAAACTTTCTCATGTTGAGATGTGAATATGAGAGAAACCTAATCCATTAATGATTCATCCCCCCTTTTTCCCCCACCCCCTTTGACCCCCTTTCTCTCTCATTGGTTACCTTTTCTTTTTCTTTTTCTTTTTTTTCCTGCTCCACCAATCACCCCCTGCCACGTGGCAAAGGGGGTGAGGGGGTGACCCCCAAAAGGGGGTCCCAAGCATTATTCTTTTATAATATGTCTCTTTTAAAAATTAGGTTTCATAAATTTCCCTGGTTAGATATTCTTACATAAATTTTTAAATTTTTTTTTTTGAAAAAATAGTTATAAACTGCATCAAATAAAACTTTAATAAATTTCACTTGAATTTTTTTTTTTTTTTTTCTCTCTCATGGTCATCTTTAGGTTTGCAAGGTGTCTGAGATGTTGGGACATTATGGAGAGAGGTGCTTACCACCCAACCCATTAATCTTTTTGTCAATTCTGTCAATCGTGGAACAATAATCACCATGCATGTATAATCTCATTTCTATGAAATGGTGTTAAAAATTAATAATAATACTATGTGTACAGATTTTATTTTATTTTTAAATGTATATATTAAAAATATATATATATATTTACCAATAAATTTTATCTCACAAACAAGTATTCTAATTAATTCTAAGTTTTTTTCTATTGATCTGTTAAGTCCTATTATTGAAGAGTTTCTTTCTGTATGGTCCTATTTTATTTTAGTAGTGTTTTGGTAGACAACTATACCATTTTATTAATATGATAAGTATGTTGTGATACTTTAATGTGACAAATATGAATGTGACACTCTAACAATGTGACAGTCCAAAAAAAATTAAAAACTCCTTAATGTACTTTTTCTAAATATGACAATGCGGCGGATATGGTGTGACACTTCAAAATTTTTACTCAAAAAAAATAATAAAAACCCCTTAGTGTACTTTTTCCAAATGTGATAACGTGGAGGGTATGATATGACACTTTAAAAAAAAATAATAACTCTTTACTCTACTTTTCTCAAACGTGACAGCGTGACGAGTATGATGTGATACTTTAAAAAAATTAAAAACTCCTTAGTGTATTTTTTTCAAATGTGACAACGTGGCGAGTATAATGTGACACTCTAAAAAAATTAAAAATTCTTTAGCATACTTTTTCCAAATATGACACTCTAATATAGCGAGTATGATGTGACACTAAAAACTTTTTAATGTACTTTTTCTAAATGTGACACTCCAATGTGGCGGATAAATGAGTCATTACACATCCAAAATAACTAAATGGATCACAAGAAAAAAAATATGAGACTATATATAGATTACAAGTCTAAAATATGGAATTTATTTGTCAATCTCTTACAAAATTATTGTGTGATTCAAAATTCATTTGATCATATTTAGATTTGAATTAAATTTCAGTCGCATACTATTTTTGTTTTGTTTTGTTTTGTTTTTTGTTTTGGTTGCATTTTTGGATAAATTACACTGAACTCTATTGAGGTTTTAAAAAATACAACAAATTCTATAATTTTGACTTAATTACATCGACCTCGCTTTTATGACTAACGAGACCTAGTATGACTAACGAGACTGGAACTAATGTAGATGATATGAAAATAAATAATTTAAAATATACATTTCGGTATAAAAAATATGATAAAATAAAATTTTTCATTAACATGACAAATGAATTTCTAATAAAAAGAGATTAAATGTTGTGTTAAATAAGATCTTAAGCTCAATATAATTACATTAAATTTGTGAGATTTACGGTATTTTATCAAAGGAAAATGATCCATCCCTACAAATTTTTTTCCACAAAAGCACCCATTAACAAACTCTTATTGATAAGAATTTACAATTATAGAGCGAGTGAGTGAACTCTTACCGGTAGGGGCAGAGCCAAAGAAGGCCCAGGGGTCCACGTGCTCCCCTTTAATTTTGTTTTGTTTTGTTTTGTTTTTGTTTTATTTTATTTTTTTTTTGTGGTTTTTTTTTTTATTTGGTCATATGCAAAATGTATTCTCTTTTATCTTAAAATGCTCTTTGGCCAAGAATTTTTTATATTGCTCACAACACGTAGTTATTTGATATTTTTTGAGTATTATGTGATATTATTTATGTAATAGTCTAAGCCAATAGTATAACAGGAAATTTTATGGATTTGATATAATGAACTCATCATTTTCAAGTAGTTAAGAGACAATGACAAATCACTTAGTAGGGCTGTTTGGGATATGGGATTTTAGCCTAATTTAGGCTAAAACCTATAAAAAGATAAAATAAGTTAAAATAACTAATAAAATAAAATATTACATCAAATCCATAATCATTTTATTTTTTCTTTCACAAACATCACATCCAACTATAAAAAAATCTAATCATCTTCCCAAATACAAAAGTTTTAGCCTACTAAATTAGTCAAAAATTACAATAGCCAAAAACTAAAATAGCAACTTCTCAAACACCCACAGTGTGAGTTATGGTTTCCCATGCTGTGAGCATTACGTAGGCAATGTCATATGATATTCTAAGATTGTTTAATAATTTTTATTCAAAATATATCATTTATAACAATATCATCTCTCTAATATTTTTTTGTCAGATAAAAATTAAACAGATTTTATAATAATTTGTGCCATAAACGATATATTTTTATGTTCTAAAATTAAAAATTTTGATTCATAATTTTTTGTACTAAAATTGCAAACTTATATCACCATCCTATATTGTTATTCCATACTATTATAGAATTTTGATTTATTACTATTAATAATGAATATTTAATTTTTTATACTTAAATTTAGCTCATAAATTATTATTATTATTATTATTGATCATAATTTTTTTTTAAAAAAAATTATCATTAATAAGTACTTTTTCTAACTTAATTTTTTAACTCTGCCACTAATTACCTATATAAAATTGTGAAAAGATACTTTTATATAAAAAAAAAATGTGAAAATGTATCACGGCGGTTTATCAAAACCTCAAGTGAGTTAGTGTAATTTATTTTCTTTATTTATTTATTTATTTATTTATTTTTGTGTCCGCTAAACACCAGAGATCAATAATGAGTTGGTCTTGGAGTTGCTTTGCAATTATTAGGCTATAATTACTAGTATATTAATCTTTGACATGTGCATGAATTGATACGTGGAAAGATGTGGCCTATAGGATAATGCCACCATGCATCAAGAAGTTATTTGACATAATTACGTGATGACTCAAGCGTATTCTGGTTAATTAAAAAAGTAAGATTTATAATTTTATGTTAAGATATTAGAAAATAATAAAAAATAAAATTAATTTTAATTGGTCAAGAACATAATTACTTGGTGCCTTGTACACACAAAATATTTTTTTTCCATTCATCGTGGTTGGAGTTTCATGTCATCCCCTCCCTAGTTCGAAGTATTAACTTTAACAGGTATGTGAGGGATTGATTAGGACACCCAATACTTGGAGTGGACTAATTTTATAATTTATTTATATGATTAATTAAAATGATAATATAAATTAATTTACTTTTTATTTTGGTTCTCTGTATGGAGGTTAGGAGACCTTTCATTGTTTATGGGTTTACATCATAAAGCAATTTGTCCAGGTTGTGATCAATTTGGTAACAATCTCCTTTGGTAATGTATTTTTTTAACCAAAATTAATTTGGCATTTTGATTTTTTTTTTAAATGCATATTTTTTTCACTTATTTTCAAAATAAATTTTTACTCTCTTTACCCTCTTTACCATCTCTAATCACCACCCACCGCCACTACCAATCACTATTGACCTCTAACACCGCTAGCTACCAACAACTTCTAAAATATCATCGGCAAGCTCTAGCACCTTTCGGCGACCAACCGGTCACCACTCATGACCTCTGGTCACCTTGTTGCAACCCTCAATTTTTTTTTGATAACCGAGTGTCCGGGCCAACACCCCTTCGGAGTGACGCACCTCGACTAATCTCGGGGCCCTGAGCCGATCGACCGGGCAAAGACGCAGTGGCCCGCCAATAGTCAGCTGGGGGTGAGATTCGAACCTGAGACCTAGAGAGGAGCAAACTCCTAGGTCCCTGGTCCCTTGCAACCCTCAATTGATCTCTAATGATACTTCAACCACCAACTCCAATAGCCACGTCAAACCATTCCCACCATTTGACATCGATTATGTATTGAGAAAATCAAACTAAATCATACAATTTGACATCGATTGGACTAATTTATAAATTTATAAAAAAAAAATAGTAATAATAAATTTGCTCAACCCTACTCAAAGCATGCAATTTGTATCATTTTAGATCCTAATATTTAAATTGTACCCATTTAATTCCCAATATATATATAAAAAAAATATTTTGATTTGGTCCCAACCTAATCTCTCTTTCTGTTTAAATTAGGGGTAAAGCTTGGAAATCATAATACACGTCATCAAAAAATGAAAACGGAGTCAACAACTTTGACGGAAAATATTCTTACTACTGCAAGAAAATGTAATTTCCGTGATGTGAAAAAAAAGCGTCCAATTAATGTTTGGTTTGTATTTGTAAAATAATTTTTTAAAAAGAGTTTAGAAAATTTAAAAATTTGTTTAGTTGTATATTTTGAGAATAATTTTAGAGTTTGGAATAATTTAATATTTTTTTAGTTGAATAGATAGTTATAAGAGAAAAAAGTGATTGATTAATGTGCAAGATGTGAGAGAAAGAGAGAACAGAGAGAAAAAAAATGATTAATTGATGTGTTATAGAAAGAAAAGTAATTTTAATTTTTTTTTAAAAAAAATTTTAACCAAAAAAATTTTGGAGAGATTTTTTCTCAAAAATTATATCTCTAAATACAAATCAAATAAGAACTTAATTTTTCATGTTGAATGACATTCTTATCGTCAATTTTTTTCGTTGCCAAATTTTTGCATTGCAAAAAATGAATTATTTTTTTGGTGCATCATCCAATTTGTTTTGATATGTAAATAACAGGGTATTTATTTATTTATAAATATTTCTTCACCTATTTTTGTCTTACGTAGTTCAAATTATTTTCTTTCCAATAAGTCTTTTAAGTGATATAGTTAGCAAAATACCCATAATAATAATAGGGTGAAACATGTATTAATGTTCACAATGACAATATAAATATTCCATGACGTGAACATTCATACTATCAATTTGAATATTCACATGTCAATGTGAACATTCAGACTGTCAAATATAAATATTCACATCACCAAATTTAAAAATATTTGAAAAGATAACATTATTCATAAAATACCTTAAATATGAGAATTAAGATTTAGTGAATCAAATGTCTAAATAATAAGACTTATTGAAATATAAGAATATGTTATGAACTAATTGAGATACAAGTATATAAAAAAGAATTTCCTAACAAATTCTCCCAATAAGGTATATATTTGAGTTTGTATCACATATGTGATGTAACGCCCTCAAAATAACAACATTAAACCCATCAGATAAGACATGCATTTACATATAAACTAACCACATACTTTTATTCATTAGAATTCCATTACATAAGTATTACATGTTAACATCAAAACAAAATGCCCTACGGGCTTACAGCTTTCCAAGTTAACACTTGGTTACAACAAAGAGTACTAACTCGTTTACACATTAAGCCCTTGGCTTGAAGTTACAAGTAATACATCAAAAGTTAAGCGACAAAAGTATGTCCGCCTCTAGCCTCCCAGCTATGTCCTTGGAGGTGGCATGCTACCTGCACCTGAAAATGATATTCCCATATAGGGTGAGCCACAGCCCAGTAGAAATATACTAAACCAACCATGAACAATGACTAAAAGATTAGCAATTGATAGATGGCTAACACAGATACATTCACATAAATTACACATTTATGTCATACAACTTACGAGTCTAAGTTACCTTTCATTTTCCCTTTTTCAACAGATAAGCATGCTAACTCTATCATCATTTCCACAGATATGTATACAAACTATATCCCACATTCAGATAAGCATATAAACTATATCCACATTCTCAACAGATATGTATAACAACAATATCCCACATTCACAGATAAGCATATAAGCTGTATCCACACTTCACAAAGATAAGCATGTGAGCTCTATCTTCACTTCTCTAGACAAGCATATGAGCTGTGTCTACGGAGTTCATCCCCTATCTTCTCCCAACACTATCCGGTTTAGAGGTACATCCCCTATCTTCCCCTAAACCGCGGAGTACATCCCCTATCTCCTCCTCTACACATAACGTATATAAACACATTAGTTCTATATACAATCACCCAATACATACAGTTAATGTATTCTATCAACCGTCAAGTTCCATGACACATTTCATTGATTAGTTTCAGTTTGCCTAATCATCATGCATTGTCTACAACAATCACGACTATCCTCCACCGATAGCCCAAAGCAGTTATTTCTAAACAGAAAATAAATGCACAAATAGATATTCAATCAACATTTCATTTCCTCATTTCTCACCATTAATTATCCCAATTAATCAAACAATGTAATTAGGCCATTTTCCATAATTACCATTTCAACCCTTAGGTCCCATTTTCATCAATGATTTAACATCAATTCCATTTCTCTATGCCAAACATGCATCTAGGTTTATTATGAATAAAACCCCAACTTTTGTAAAATTACACAAAAGCCCCAAACTTTCACAAAATTACCAAACCAAGCCCAACATCTCAAAATACCAAAATTTAAAGACAAAATCCATAGAGAGGAGTAGGGTATCCCTACCTCGAAGTTTAAGCCAAAAAGGAGATGAAGACTCGAAGATCAACTTGCTCCAAATCCAAACTTTTTCAGATTAAATCAAAGCTCTCAACGCCCTCTATCTTTTTAACAAAGGCCCTAGGTTAGATTCACACTCTAGGGAGATCAAATCTTAGAGAGGGTGTAAGTTTAGAGAGAGAGAGTCTCGGATTTAGGGTTTGATCAAAAAAAGAAATGAAAAACTGAAGTTCAAAATCGCTACTGTCCGCTGATATAAAACACGCTCGCTCGAGCGAAGACTTGGTCGCTCGAGCGACCAGACACAGAAAACTCTCGCTCGAGCCAAGAAGTTCTCGATCGAGCGAAGAAAAACCCAGACCGCTCGAGCCACGAAAAGCTCGCTCGAGCCAGGAAATACAACTCTCAGGTCCAGAACCAGACGCAACACTCGCTCGAGCGAAGCCACCCTGGCTCGACCCACCAGACACGAACCTCACTCTCGCTCGAGCGACAAACTCCTGGCTCGAGCGAAGGTCCAAAAATCTGGGCAGCAACACCAGGCTCCCAAACACAACCAACCTGTAACAAACCTTCCCAACACATCTCATACTCAATATACAAAGTAAAAAGGATGCGAACAAGATAATAAACAACAACCAACATCCACGGACACATGTCCGGATCACTGTACAACAAGGGTAAACCCGGGATCGCTATAACCTCCCCCCTTAAAGAATTTCGTCCCCGAAATTAAGCACAAGTTTTCAAAAACAGGTTTACTTTCATTTTAGACAATGTTACAATTTAACATTCAACAATTCGACCCATTACCAGTCATCCCCTCCATTTAACAAGAGGCAATTCACAATATGTAAATAACATATGTACTTTCAACATGCATCAACATTACGCACTATCTTTTCCAATTTCAACAATACATTGAACACATATAGTGTCACATTCAACTTCTATATGAGGCAAGTTCCAAAACATACTTCCAATAACCAAAACATTTTCAATGTTTCACAACTTAAGACATATATAAAAGCTCTTAAGTTCAACAAAATTTAACTACAAGATTACATATCAACAAACAAGTCCGGATATTTCTCTCGGACTTCCAACTCACGTTCCCAAGTGGTTTCCTCCACTCCGTGATGTTTCCACAAGACTTTCACCAAAGGAATGGTCTTGCCACGCAGGACCTGATCCCGCCTATCCAAGACCCGAACCGGTCTCTCCTCATACGAGGCATCCTCATCTACCTCTAAATCGGTCCAATCCAACACATGTGATGGATCTGGCTCATACTTCCGAAGCATACTCACATGAAACACGTCATGCACTCCGGACAACTGCGGCGGTAAGGCTAACCGATAAGCAACCTCACCAATCCTCTCAAGGATCTCAAAAGGACTAATAAACCGAGGGGATAACTTCCCACTCTTCCCAAACCTCATCAGACCTCGCCTAGGTGATATCTTCAGAAAGACATGATCACCTACCTCAAACGCCAAAGGTCTCCTCCTACGGTCGACATAACTCTTTTGTCGACTCTGGGCTGTAACAAGCCTCCTACGGATAAGCTCAACTTTCTCCGTCGTCTCCCTAACCAACTCTGGACCCAACAAAGGTGTATCACCCACCTCGGCCCAACAAACTGGAGACCTACACGGTCGGCCATACAAGGCCTCAAACGGTGCCATACCGATGCTAGACTGAAAACTGTTGTTGTAGGCAAACTCTACCAATGGCAAGTGCCTCTCCCACGTCCCACTGAAGTCCAGGACACAACCCCGAAGCATATCCTCGAGGATCTGAATAGTACGCTCGGACTGCCCGTCAGTCTGAGGATGATAGGCCGTACTAAAGGTCAACTTAGTGCCCAAGGCACTCTGCAAACTCTGCCACAACCTAGCAATAAAACGAGGATCTCTATCAGAGATGATCGTCACTGGGACCCCGTGCAATCTCATTACGTCCCGAATATACAAATCGGCAAGATGATCCACCGAATCTCTCATGCGCATAGGAATAAAGTGCGCCGACTTGGTCAACCGGTCTACAACCACCCAAATAGCATCACTACCCCGCTGATTCCTCGGAAGACCTACAACGAAGTCCATAGTGACATGTTCCCACTTCCACTCGGCAATAGGCAAGGGTTGCAACAAACCCGCTGGCCTCTGATGTTCGGCCTTCACTTGTTGGCAAGTAAGGCACTTCGATACGAAAACAGCCACATCTCTCTTCATACCCCGCCACCAAAACTGGCGACCCAAATTCTGATACATCTTAGTACCTCCCGGATGCACCGCAAGACGCGAATGATGAAACTCTCGGAGTACTTCCTCTCGGCAAGACTCCGGTACAAACAAACGGTCTCGGTATCTCACACTCAGGTCGGGATACACCATCAAACCCTTCTCAACTTTCCCACTGGAGATCTTCTCTCGGAGGGATTCTACCTCAAGGTCACCTTTCTGTGCCTCTAACATTCTAATCACAAGTGTAGGCTGCGCAACAACAGAAAACAAGGCCGCAGCCTCAACAGATTCGCCCAGTAGCAAATCAAACTCGCCAAGTGCTCCCAACATCTCCCATTCCCGGATGGCTATACAAGCTACATCACCAATGGTCTTCCTACTAAGGGCATCGGCCACAACATTGGCCTTTCCCGGATGATAGTGCAACTCAAAATCATAATCCTCGATGAACTCCATCCACCTCCTCTGCCTCAAATTCAAGTCTCTCTGTGTAAACAGATACTTCAAACTCTTATGATCCGAGAACACCTCGAGCCTCTCACCATAAAGGTAGTGCCTCCAGATTTTCAAGGCAAAGATCACTGCTGCTAACTCTAGGTCGTGTGTGGGGTAATTCTTCTCGTGTATTTTCAACTGACGTGAGCCATAAGCTACCACTTTCCTCTCTTGCATTAACACACAACGCAAACCCTCTCGTGAGGCATCACAATAAACCGCATAACCCAACCCTCTCTCCGGAATAATCAACACCGGAGCGGTGGTCAACCTAACTTTCAGCTCTTGGAACGACTTTTCACAAGTCTCACTCCACACAAACTTGACTCCCTTCCGAGTCAGTCTAGTCAACGGTGACGCTAACCTGGAGAAATCTTTCACAAACCGACGGTAATACCCAGCCAATCCCAGAAAACTGCGGATCTCAAACACACTCTTAGGCTGTGCCCAATCTTGCACTGCCTCAACCTTGGATGTATCAACAGACACCCCTTCCCTGGATACCACGTGGCCTAAGAATTTGACTTCCCTCAGCCAGAACTCACACTTCCCAAACTTGGCATACAGCCTATGGGCTCTAAGCAACTCAAGCACCACTCTCAAGTGTTCCCCGTGCTCCCCCTCTGAAGGCGAATAGATAAGGATGTCGTCCACAAAGACGACCACAAATCGGTCTAAGAACTCCCGGAAAATCCGGTTCATCAAGTCCATAAAGACTGCCGGTGCATTGGTAAGCCCAAATGGCATCACCAGAAACTCATAATGGCCATACCGCATACGGAATGCCGTCTTCGGAATATCCTCTTCCCTGACCCTCAACTGGTGGTAACCCGATCTCAAGTCTATCTTAGAGAAACAACAGGAACCCTTCAACTGGTCAAACAAATCATCTATACGAGGCATAGGATACTTATTCTTAACCGTAGCCCGATTCAACTTCCGGTAGTCAATACACAATCTCAAGGCACCATCTTTCTTTTTAACAAAGAGGGCCGGTGCTCCCCACGGCGAAACACTAGGGCGAACAAAGCCCTTATCGAGCAATTCCTGGAGCTGAACTTTCAACTCAACCAACTCTGCTGGAGCAAAACGGTAAGGTGCCATAGAAATCGGCGCCGTGCCGGGCACTAAATCAATAGAGAACTCTATCTCTCGGTGAGGTGGAAAACTAACAAGATCTTCGGAAAGGACATCCGAATACTCACAAACCACCCTCGGCAATACATGCTGGGTCTCACCACCCTCACCACTCTCAAAGCTGGCAAGTAGACTACCAAGCTCACTTCGCCCTCGCGAATCATACCCCGGTGGCAAAACACTACCAACCTGGTCTCCCAAGAAATGGAACCACTCCCCGCTCAAGGTACATAACGTGACCCTCTGGCGGTAGCAATCAATAACAGCCCGGTATGACGATAGCCAGTCCATACCCAAAATAACATCAAAACCCTTCATGGGCATGACAACAAACGGAAAAGGAAGCCTATAGTCGGCGACCTCTATATCACATCCTCTAACACCCTATTTCAGGATCAACTCACCACCCAAAGGCGATACCACACAAATAGGAGATGCTAACTGTGCTAACTCCAATTCCAAAACCGATGCAAATGCAGCAGATACAAAAGAATGAGATGCACCCGTGTCTATCAACACACTAGCAACCGAGTTGCAAAACAGAAAAGTACCTCTCACTACTGATGGAGCCGGTACTAAATCCTGCGCGGTAACAGCATACACGCGCCCCGTAGGCCCCTGGTCTACCTACTCACCTCTCAGAGCAAAAGACTGCTGCACAGACTGGGATGACGAAGCTCCCGGATTGGCCCTCGAGGCCTGCACAGACTGAGCTGGCTGAAAACCCTGCGTCTGCCTAGAACCAGACGCTCCCGAAGTGGCACTCAACTGCGGGCAAAACCTCTTCAGTTGCCCAGGCTATCCACACTGATAACAAGACAAGGGCTGCCTCCTGCCCAACCTCTGACTCTGCGGTCTAGCTGAAGAAGAAGCAGCTCTCTGACCCCCACCCTTCTGCGGGCAAACAGAAACCTTGTGGCCCAACTGGCCACACTTGTAACAGGTGAATTCCCCCTGACCACCTCTCCCGGAGCCTGCACTCGGCACTGGGAAGGTCGATCTAGCAACACCACCCTGCGACTACTGAGGGTTAGAACCCCTCTGCCTCTTGCCATCACCCTGACTATCCTGGCTCCTCTTGGAGCTTCTCTGCCCCTCATCCTCCTCCTGCATCATAAGCTCCATATGAGCTGCAGCATCTACCAGGTGTCTATACTCTCGGATGTAAGACCCACCAACCCTCAACTTGAGGCCCCGCTTCAACTTCCACTCAAACTCATAGCAACGGCGTTCCTCAGACGCCACCAGTTCAGGTGCAAACCTGGACAGACTGGTAAAAGTAGCCTCAAACTCGGCCACTGACAAGCCCTGCTGATTAAGCCTGCTAAACTGATCCCTCAGCTTCTCCCTAGCTGCTGCAGACAAAAACCTCTCTTGAAAAGCATTTATAAACGCCTCCCAAGTACCAACAACACGAGCCTTCTCGTACTTCCACCATTGACCCGCATCTCCCTTCAGTTGGAAGGATGCCAAGGTCACTTTCAGTGCTCCGTCCTCGATGCCAAGCATCTCGAACGTCTTACTCATTTGCTCTAGCCACTCATCAGCCTTCAGTGGCTCCTTCGGATCCCCAATAAACTCATCCGGATTAGACCGGAAAAACTCCCTCTTCAAGAAAGAAGGCCCTGCCTCAGCGGCCTGATTCCCAGCTCTAAGAATACCCAAAGCTCCTGCTATCTCTCTGGCCAAGGCACCCATGGCCTGCTGACCCACTGGCGCGGCCACATTGGCCTGGCCAACCCCCTCCTACACTGCCGGAATCTCACCCGGTAACGGTGCTTCCTGCCTCGCAGGTCTACCATGCCTGGCACCTCTTCCTCGTCCTGACATCCTAATAAAGGTAACACAGAACATTAGCACATTCACAAATGTGCCGAAACTAAACACTCACGTCCTAATGCATGGACAACTGTAATTCACTCCATGTAAGCACATAAACACATAAGCACTTATGAATTTCATTTCCGGATAATGATAGCCCCGAGGCGTTACTAGAGTTCCGGTTAGAAACAGCATTGATCAAGTGCTTTTCCAACAAGACTCCCAGAAACTCAAGGATCCAATCAACATCCTAGAAATTAAATCCCATACCCACATAGTCACATAAGCATGTTATCAACTAAGCACATAGCATATGATATTACATCTAAGTCTCTATCAAGCGAGACAAACCCATTGTGATACTAATCACTTCCCACGTACCCAAAGTGTTCGAACCCGGTACGCTCTGATACCAAGTTGTAACGCCCTCAAAATAACAACATTAAACCCATCAGATAAGACATGCATTTACATATAAACTAACCACATACTTTTATTCATTAGAGTTCCATTACATAAGTATTACATGTTAACATCAAAACAAAATGCCCTACGGGCTTACAGCTTTCCAAGTTAACACTTGGTTACAACAAAGAGTACTAACTCGTTTACACATTAAGCCCTTGGCTTGAAGTTACAAGTAATACATCAAAAGTTAAGCGACAAAAGTATGTCCGCCTCTAGCCTCCCAGCTATGTCCTTGGAGGTGGCATGCTACCTGCACCTGAAAATGATATTCCCATATAGGGTGAGCCACAGCCCAGTAGAAATATACTAAACCAACCATGAACAATGACTAAAAGATTAGCAATTGATAGATGGCTAACACAGATACATTCACATAAATTACACATTTATGTCATACAACTTACGAGTCTAAGTTACCTTTCATTTTCCCTTTTTCAACAGATAAGCATGCTAGCTCTATCATCATTTCCACAGATATGTATACAAACTATATCCTACATTCAGATAAGCATATAAGCTATATCCACATTCTCAACAGATATGTATAACAACAATATCCCACATTCACAGATAAGCATATAAGCTGTATCCACACTTCACAAAGATAAGCATGTGAGCTCTATCTTCACTTCTCTAGACAAGCATATGAGCTGTGTCTACGGAGTTCATCCCCTATCTTCTTCCAACACTATCCGGTTTAGAGGTACATCCCCTATCTTCCCCTAAACCGCGGAGTACATCCCCTATCTCCTCCTCTACACATAACGTATATAAACACATTGGTTCTATATACAATCACCCAATACATACAGTTAATGTATTCTATCAACCGTCAAGTTTCATGACACATTTCATTGATTAGTTTCAGTTTGCCTAATCATCATGCATTGTCTACAACAATCACGACTATCCTCAACCGATAGCCCAAAGCAGTTATTTCTAAACAGAAAATAAATGCACAAATGGATATTCAATCAACATTTCATTTCCTCATTTCTCACCATTAATTATCCCAATTAATCAAACAATGTAATTAGGCCATTTTCCATAATTACCATTTCAACCCTTAGGTCCCATTTTCATCAATGATTTAACATCAATTCCATTTCTCTATGCCAAACATGCATCTAGGTTTATTATGAATAAAACCCCAACTTTTGTAAAATTACACAAAAGCCCCAAACTTTCACAAAATTACCAAACCAAGCCCAACATCTCAAAATACCAAAATTTAAAGACAAAATCCATAGAGAGGAGTAGGGTATCCCTACCTCGAAGTTTAAGCCAAAAATGAGATGAAGACTCGAAGATCAACTTGCTCCAAATCCAAACTTTTTCAGATTAAATCAAAGCTCTCAACGCCCTCTATCTTTTTAACAAAGGCCCTAGGTTAGATTCACACTCTAGGGAGATCAAATCTTAGAGAGGGTGTAAGTTTAGAGAGAGAGAGTCTCGGATTTAGGGTTTGATCAAAAAAAGAAATGAAAAACTGAAGTTCAAAATCGCTACTGTCCGCTGATATAAAACACGCTCGCTCGAGCGAAGACTTGGTCGCTCGAGCGACTAGACACAGAAAACTCTCGCTCGAGCCAAGAAGTTCTCGATCGAGCGAAGAAAAACCCAGACCGCTCAAGCCACGAAAAGCTCGCTCGAGCCAGGAAATACAACTCTCAGGTCCAGAACCAGACGCAACACTCGCTCGAGCGAAGCCACCCTGGCTCGACCCACCAGACACGAACCTCACTCTCGCTCGAGCGACAAACTCCTGGCTCGAGCGAAGGTCCAAAAATCTGGGCAGCAACACCAGGCTCCCAAACACAACCAACCTGTAACAAACCTGCCCAACACATCCCATACTCAATATACAAAGTAAAAAGGATGCAAACAAGATAATAAACAACAACCAACATCCACGGACACATGTCCGGATCACTGTACAACAAGGGTAAACCCGGGATCGCTATATGTGAGTTATATATAATAAAATATTTTTATGTCACGTGACTGTCGATGTATAATTTTCTATTTAATTTTGAATAGAAATTAACTTTAGGAGCAAATTGGAAAAAACTTTAAATTTAAGAGATAAAATAAAAAAGTGACCAAATATAAAGAGGGCAAAATGTAATTTACCCGAACTTTTATAAGGAATTATTTATTTATTTATTTATTTTATTCAAAAAATTGTTGGAGTTGAAGCACAGTGGAAACAAATAGATGGCTTGGGCTCTAATGTCTTTTCAGTTATCACTCACTAGCAGCCATGAACATGATTGACGATGAATTTTTTTGTGTGTTCTTTTTTTTTTTTTTTTTTTTTTTTTTTTGGGTCACCAATTGATGATGAAGATTGAATTGCAAGATTTGTTGGTTAATGATGAGACATTGTAACTAATTAATTATAATTATTGATGAAATAGTTCACACTCTACTTTGCTTAACATCCAATTTTGCCTCGGTCTTCCTTAAATTGATGAGTTTGATGACACTATATAAACTAACTCAATATTTGGTTAATTTTTAAACATATTTTTTAAGTTTTTAAATTTTAAATTTTTATGTTTTTTTTTTTGTTTTTAGTGATTTCTTTTTATTTAAAAAAAAATTAAATGCATTTGAACTGTATGTATTAAAAAGTAAAATATTTGTCGTTTAATCTAAAAAAATTTGAAGAATACAAAGAAAAATAAAATAAAATTGTACTGAATTTTTACTTATTTTGAATTTCATAATTTTTTTAATATTTTTTAATTTTTAAGTGTATCTAAAAAGTAAAAAAAAAAATTAAATATTAAAAAAATCGCTAAAAATACAAAATTACAAAAAATAAAAACTAAAAACTAAAAAATTATATTTGAAAACTCAAAACCAAACATTGTACTTTAAGAATATTCAATAATTTTCAGACATATTTCTACTTTACACCATGTCCTACATTACTTCCTGAGCAATTAATTGTCCCAATTAAGTCAAATTGTAATTAGGCCTAGTCTTGTAATACTATTTTGAAAACTGAGGAAGATATTGAAGTAGAGAGATGAAAATAAAATTTAGATAAAAATATAAGGTGCTAAGTGAGATTAATACTATAACGATTCACATGGTTGTTGTTTCTTGTTAATTTTTGGAATGGTATTATATAAATAGATTCAATTGCAACATGATTCAAAATCTAATATTTAACTAGAATAATTAAAAGATTAGGAAAAAATGTGTTAAATGTTAAATATAGGGATACAAAGTGAAATTTACTCATAATTTTCTGTAACAACCCTCATACTGTTTACTGATTAATGACTGATTGATTACCGATAATCACCGATTACTATTAAACGGAATTGATAATGACTGATAACTGACTGAGAATTGAACTGATTAAGGTACTGAACTGACTGCCCGAAATTGAAACTGAATTGAGTGAATATAACTGTTTGAATTGCATTTTATCTGTTGACTGTTTGTTTGATCTGTTCGTGTTATATGTTTAAACTGCTAATTGAAGGCCTTATCAGCGGCCGAATTAGAAATTGATTGATGTTTTATGATCCACATAATTAATGTGAATTTATGGTATACTTACCTGAAAACTGATTAGGTATGATTAAATTAGATTAAAACAAGCTAATTAAAGAGTTGGACTTAATTACCAAATTGCCACCTTTAGTGGCCCACTCAATATAACATATTTGAGTCTCATATCATACACATTCATCAGCCATTTTCCCTTACCATTGCCGACTAGAGAGAGAGGGTAAGAGGAAAAGAGTAATTCAACTTGTTTCATGGTGAATTGGCTAGAATTGCTTGAAGAATTGAAGGTTGATTACTAATTTGAGCTCCTAAACTTTGAATACAAGACTAAGGTAGGAAACTCATCTTCTTATTGTTGCCATTAAGCTAGTTCTTGCATGATTCATGCTTCATTGTAGAACTAAGTCATGTTTTGGTTCATTGTTGTTAAATGAAACCCAATCTTTGCATGCATGGTAGTATTGTTGGATTTTGAGTTGTTTTCATGGAAAAATGTTACATGCATGTTCATGTCTTGAGGGTAGTCCATGATTTCATCATGTTTTGAAAAGAATTGGCTCTTTAGAGCATCAAATCGAAGCTTTGAAATGGTTTGAATTCATGCATGTTTGCATGTTCATCTCGTGCTTGAAAAATGGTTTAAATTGAGTTTGAATTAAACACCCTTGGGCTTTGATTTCTTAAAAAATTGAGCCTTGAAACATGTTATTCTATGTGTTTATAGATGTTTTCCAGAAAATGGGTCCAAGAGGATTGGTTTTGATGCTTTTGAGCTTGGTTTTGAACCTGGAGCTCGAATTTGGGATTTCCAGATTTCAGTCGTCCGCCCGAGCGGGGGGGAAGTGCCGCTCGAGCGGTAAAATCGAGCTTCCAGCATCTTGCACTGTTTTACAGTCCGCTCGAGCGGAGGATTGGGCGCTCGAGCGGAGTCAGGTCTCAAGCTTGAGCGGGCGTCGAGCGGGGATTTCACCCATCCAGTACTTTTACAGTACGCTCGAGCGGGAAAGTTTATGCTCGAGCGTATTCCTTTGTTTGCCTGTACGCTCGAGCGGGGAAACCTGCGCTCGAGCGGGACTCTGTTTTTCTGAAAATCTAAAAATGCTTTTAAATGTGCATCTTTGCATCGTCATCCCATTCTAGGCATTCTTAGGCCTAGTTTAAGGCATCTTATTGAGGATATAGATGTAGAACACACCGAGGCATCTTAGGGATTAAATTGTTATCTTTCCCAACTGTGTAGCTTAGTGTGTGTTCGACCTGTGAACTGTGTAGGGTTGGCGACTGGGGAGACACGCTCTAGCATACTGTAGCCCAAACTCTGTGAGTAACAATTGTGTAAAGATATGTTCAACTGATATCTTTTGAATACTGAACTGAACTGTTTACTGAACTGGTATTACTGAATGAATGTATGTCCTTTATTTCTGAACTGTACTGTGGCATCCTTAGTACCTACTGTTTACTGTTACTGTTACTGTTACAGAGATCTCTGTCGGTTCTCTCGTGGAACCACTACTGTTTACTGACTGATGGCCATCATTACTGTTCGGTCTTTTAAGACCTACTGTTACTGTTATGCTAATGGATGTACCACATATGACTGTTTACTGTACTGAAAAACTGAAATACTGATTGAATTGAACTGTTTTCATTACTGTAAGGACATTCATTCTAAACCTCTTTACGTATTATGTTATTCACTGGGCTTTAGCTCACTGCTCATATATATATGTAGGTGTGCAGGCACCAGACCGCGGCTAGAGGCGTCAGAGTAACTCCAGTTTTGTCAAGCCAGCCTTTGTGCCTCACTGCGAGGTTCCGAGCCTATCTGTTAAGGCTTAGGGGTGTTTTAGGAATTCCCCTTCTGTACTGTCTTACTGTTTTGTAGTAACTGAATGGTTCGTATAGACTGAATGTTTTCTGTACTGTTATATAGGGATGGAGTCCCTAGTCTGAACGATGGTATATACTGTTCTGTACTGTTTATGTATATATGCATGAAAAATCTTTTGGCATACAGACTGTCACAGCTCATTGGACATTGTTTAATTACTGTATTGGCTTCCGCCAGGCCCTGTACTCTGTTTTACTATATTACTGTTCAGCAAGCCTTCGGTAATCTCGGATTACTGGCCGGTTACGGTGCTAAACCCATAGGGCCGGGTTTGGGTCGTGACAGAGTGGTATCAGAGCGATACTTACCACGAGTTATACCGCACACACGTGTCCAAATGAGCTATAGGGTGTCCTAGAAAAGTTATTAGGGCATCTCATGAGCATGATAAGTGTGTGGTTATGTTATGACTGAATACATACTGATGTGGTAAACTGTTAAACAAATGACTGCTTATGTTTAAAACTGTTATAACTGCTTATAGTGAAATGGACAATGCAAATGAACCTGAGTCCTCATCTACTGAGGCAAGAATGGAAAGAATGGAAAGAATGATGGAACTGATAACTGCTAGACTTGAACAACAGAACCAACAGCCTCCTCCTCCTCCGGTACAGCCGGAACCTAATGTGAATGTGAATGATGGGGATATAATTGCTCTGACCCAGAAGTTCAGCAAAATGAAACCGCCATCCTTTCAGGGAGGCCTTGAACCGTTAAAAGCTGAAGCTTGGGTTCTGGAAACAGAAAAACTATTTGAAGTGTTCCCGTGCTCAGAAGCGAATAAAGTACTGTTAGCTACCTTCACCTTACAAGAAGAAGCTAGAAGGTGGTGGATGTTGATCCGTGATACAAATACTGTTATGACTTGGGCTCAGTTCAAGGAGTCCTTCTTTGAAAAGTATTTCCCTCAGTGTGTTAGGGATAGAAAAGTGACTGAATTTGAACAGCTGAAGCAGGGCACAATGACTGTTGCGGAATATGAGACGAAATTTACTGAACTTGCCCGTTATGCACCGCATATGGTGGATACTGAGTATAAGAAGGCCAGGAAATTCGAAGGTGGCCTTAATGTGGCAATACTTGACCGGATAAATGTTTTGAAACTACCGACTTTTGTGGGTGTTTTCGACCGGGCATTGATGGCCGAGTCGAACATTGCAGCAGTGAAACAATCTGAAACACCAACAACTGAATGGCATGGTAAAAGGCAGGGTTTCAAATTCAAGAAAGGCAAGCACAACCCAGCCAACAAGAAACAGAATACGGGGTCGACAACTAGCCCCAGCCAAGGGAGTGGGTTCATACCACCCTGTCCTGAGTGTGGCAAGAAGCACAAGGGGGTCTGCTACAGAATATCTGGAGCCTGTTACAGGTGTGGCAAGGTGGGCCACATAGTTAAAGACTGCCCCTCTGCTCCACAAGCCAGCAGTAAAGCTGCACCAAGCGCAGCAGCATCAACTGTAGCACCAAAGCCTAACCCCAGAGCTACCGGGAAAGAGCCTATGAGGCAAGGCCGAGTGTTCGCCCTACTACCGGGAGACGTGCAAAATACTGAAACCGTTGTGTCAGGTATTCTCTCTATTTGTACACAAAATGCATATGTATTGATTGATTCGGGGTCTACACATTCTTATGTATCGCATGCTTTCTCACAGAAATTGAATAGACCCTTAGAACCCATGAACTATCTGCTAGCCGTATCATCACCTGTAGGAGGATCCATGACATGTGCTTATATGTACCCCGCATGTGAAATTATTGTTGGGGATATGCATCTGTTTATTGATTTACTGCCATTGAACATTGATCATTTTGATGTAATATTGGGGATGGATTGGTTACAAAAATATCATGCCACTATTGACTGTGTGACCAAGCAAGTTGTTTTCCGTCCACCTGGTTTGCCTGAATTTGTGTTTAATGGGAGTGGAGTAGTACCTCCTCCGTATTTGATTTCGTCAGTGAAAGCTGTTAAATTAATTAGAAAGGGGTGTAAAGGATATCTGTGTTCTGTACTGACTGTGTCTACTGGTGATAGTGTTAAAACTGATGTGAATTGTATTCCTATAGTCAGAGAATTTCCAGATGTTTTTCCAGATAATCTTCCAAGAGGTTTGATTGACAGGGAGATTGAATTTACCGTTGACGTGATTCCCGGAACACAACCAGTTTCTAAAGCTCCTTACCGAATGGCTCCAACTGAACTGAAAGAACTGAAAGTGCAATTGCAAGAACTGTTAGACAAAAAGTTCATCAGACCTAGCACTTCGCCATGGGGTGCTCCTGTTTTGTTTGTCAAGAAGAAAGATGGCTCACTGAGACTGTGCATTGACTACCGTGAACTGAATAAGGTAACTGTAAAGAATAAATACCCATTACCGCGTATTGATGATTTATTTGATCAGTTACAGGGTGCACAAGTGTTTTCCAAAATCGATCTCAGATCGGGGTATCATCAACTGAAGGTTAAACCAGAAGACATTGATAAAACTACTTTTAGAACAAGGTATGGCCATTATGAATTTTTAGTTATGCCATTCGGAGTCACGAATGCCCCTGCTGCTTTTATGGACCTCATGAACAGAATTTTTAAACCATACCTTGATGACTTTATTGTTGTATTTATCGATGACATATTGATTTACTCCAAAAGTATAGAACAGCATGAACATCATCTGAGACTTGCCCTACAAACCTTAAGAGAACAGAAACTGTATGCTAAACTGTCTAAATGTGAATTTTGGCTTGACCATGTTATGTTTTTGGGGCATGTTGTTAGCAAAAATGGGATTTCTGTTGATCCATAGAAAATTGAAGCTGTAGTGAACTGGCCTAGACCGACCAATGTGACTGAAGTCCGAAGCTTTTTGGGATTGGCTGGATATTACAGAAGATTTGTCAAAGATTTCTCCAAAATTGCCCTACCATTGACTCAGTTAACTCAGAAGGGGACATCATTTGACTGGACTGACCAAAGAGAATCTGCTTTTCAGGAGTTGAAAACTCGATTAGTGACTGCACCAGTTCTTACTCTACCTTCGGGTACGGATGGTTACACTGTATTTAGTGATGCTTCTCATAAGGGTTTGGGGTGTGTGTTAATGCAGAATGGGAAAGTTATTGCTTATGCTTCCCGTCAACTGAGACCGCATGAAAAGAACTACCCGACCCATGATCTGGAACTTGCTGCAGTAGTATTTGCACTGAAAATCTGGCGTCACTATCTGTACGGGGTGACATGTGAAGTATACACCGACCACAAGAGTTTAAAATATTTCTTCACACAGAAAGAACTGAACATGAGACAGCGGAGATGGCTAGAACTGATTAAAGATTATGACCTACAGATACTGTACCATCCGGGAAAAGCCAATACCGTTGCCGATGCATTGAGCCGGAAATCGATTGGGAACTTAGCATGTTTGCTTACCGGACAGAAAGAGTTGCTTTGTGACCTTGAAAAATCTGAAATCGAAATTGTTTTACGAGAACAAGGTGGAATCTTAGCTGCTATTTCTGCTCAACCGGCGTTGATTGAGGAGATTAAAGAGAAACAGCAACTAGATGACTTCTTGAAGAAGATCATCGAAGAAAGAGAATCTAAACCGAGACTGGGATTCAAATTTGAGAATAATGTACTGAAATTTCATGAAAGACTGTGTGTACCGAATGATACTGAACTGAAAAGAAGAGTTCTGCAAGAAGGCCACAATTCGAAATTTTCTATTCACCCGGGGAATACGAAAATGTACCAAGATCTGAAACAGAATTTCTGGTGGCCGAGAATGAAGAAAGAAATTGCCAACTTTGTGTCCAAATGTCTTCATTGCCAACAGGTCAAAGCTGAACATCAACGACCTGCCGGATTATTGCAACCCTTACCCATACCAGAGTGGAAATGGGAGCATATCACGATGGATTTTATCGTTGGGTTACCTCGCTCCAGAAAAGGTATGGATTCAATTTGGGTTATTGTTGATAGACTGACCAAATCTGCTCACTTCTTACCTGTTAAGACAATTTATAATGCGGACAAACTGGCTATACTCTATATTGATGAAATTGTGAGACTGCATGGAGTGCCTGTGTCTATTGTTTCTGACAGGGATTCGAAGTTTACATCGAGGTTTTGGCAGAGCCTACAGACTGCATTGGGTACTGAACTGAGACTGAGTAGTGCCTATCATCCTCAGACAGATGGCCAATCAGAAAGGACCATCCAAACTCTGGAGGATTTACTGAGAATGTGTGTCCTTGATTTTCAGGGAGATTGGGAAAGTCACCTGCCATTAGTTGAATTCGCCTACAACAATAGCTACCATTCGAGTATTGGTATGGCGCCCTTCGAGGCATTGTATGGAAGAAAATGTAGATCTCCGATTTACTGGGCAGAAGTTGGAGATAGGCCTTTGCTTGGGCCCGAGATTGTGTATGAAACAACTGAAAAAGTGAAACTGATACAGCAGAGACTGAAAACTGCACAGAGTAGACAGAAAAGTTATGCAGATGTCAGAAGACGGGACAGAGAGTATGAAGTGGGTGATCACGTTTTTGTGAAAGTGACACCAATGAAAGGCTAGACTCGTTTTGGAGTCAAAGGCAAGTTAGCGCCGGGATATGTCGGACCGTATGAGATTATTGAGAAAATCAATCCGGTGGCGTATCAAGTTGCGCTCCCTCCTGAAATGGAGCATATGCATAACGTCTTCCACATTTCTATGTTGAGAGACTATCTCCGGGATCCTTTCCATGCAATAGAGCCTACTCATGTAGTGCTGAGTGATGACTACACTTACGAGGAACGGCCTATACAGATTGTAAACATACGGATCAAGAAATTGAGGAACAAAGAGATCCCGCTAGTGAAAGTTGACTGGCAGAACCACGGTGGCGTGTATGCCACTTGGGAAAGGGAAGATGACATGGCTAAAAGATATCCTGAACTGTTTCCACTGAACCCTGTTTTCTTCCAGAATGAAGGTAACTCGAGTTTAGAGGACTAAACTCTTTATAAGGAGGGGAGACTGTAACAACCCTCATACTGTTTACTGATTAATGACTGATTGATTACCGATAATCACCGATTACTATTAAACGGAACTGATAATGACTGATAACTGACTGAGAATTGAACTGATTAAGGTACTGAACTGACTGCCCGAAATTGAAACTGAATTGAGTGAATATAACTGTTTGAATTGCATTTTATCTGTTGACTGTTTGTTTGATCTGTTCGTGTTATATGTTTAAACTGCTAATTGAAGGCCTTATCGGCGGCCGAATTAGAAATTGATTGATGTTTTATGATCCACATAATTAATGTGAATTTATGGTATACTTACCTGAAAACTGATTAGGTATGATTAAATTAGATTAAAACAAGCTAATTAAAGAGTTGGACTTAATTACCAAATTGCCACCTTTAGTGGCCCACTCAATATAACATATTTGAGTCTCATATCATACACATTCATCAGCCATTTTCCCTTACCATTGCCGACTAGAGAGAGAGGGTAAGAGGAAAAGAGTAATTCAACTTGTTTCATGGTGAATTGGCTAGAATTGCTTGAAGAATTGAAGGTTGATTACTAATTTGAGCTCCTAAACTTTGAATACAAGACTAAGGTAGGAAACTCATCTTCTTATTGTTGCCATTAAGCTAGTTCTTGCATGATTCATGCTTCATTGTAGAACTAAGTCATGTTTTGGTTCATTGTTGTTAAATGAAGCCCAATCTTTGCATGCATGGTAGTATTGTTGGATTTTGAGTTGTTTTCATGGCAAAATGTTACATGCATGTTCATGTCTTGAGGGTAGTCCATGATTTCATCATGTTTTGAAAAGAATTGGCTCTTTAGAGCATCAAATCGAAGCTTTGAAATGGTTTGAATTCATGCATGTTTGCATGTTCATCTCGTGCTTGAAAAATGGTTTAAATTGAGTTTGAATTAAACACCCTTGGGCTTTGATTTCTTAAAAAATTGAGCCTTGAAACATGTTATTCTATGTGTTTATAGATGTTTTCCAGAAAATGGGTCCAAGAGGATTGGTTTTGATGCTTTTGAGCTTGGTTTTGAACCTGGAGCTCGAATCTGGGATTTCCAGATTTCAGTCGTCCGCCCGAGCGGGGGGGAAGTGCCGCTCGAGCGGTAAAATCGAGCTTCCAGCATCTTGCACTGTTTTACAGTCCGCTCGAGCGGAGGATTGGGCGCTCGAGCGGAGTCAGGTCTCAAGCTCGAGCGGGCGTCGAGCGGGGATTTCACCCATCCAGTACTTTTACAGTACGCTCGAGCGGGAAAGTTTACGCTCGAGCGTGTACCTTTGTTTGCCTGTACGCTCGAGCGGGGAAACCTGCGCTCGAGCGGGACTCTGTTTTTCTGAAAATCCTGAAAATGCTTTTAAATGTGCATCTTTGCATCGTCATCCCATTCTAGGCATTCTTAGGCCTAGTTTAAGGCATCTTATTGAGGATATAGATGTAGAACACACCGAGGCATCTTAGGGATTAAATTGTTATCTTTCCCAACTGTGTAGCTTAGTGTGTGTTCGACCTGTGAACTGTGTAGGGTTGGCGACTGGGGAGACACGCTCTAGCATACTGTAGCCCAAACTCTGTGAGTAACAATTGTGTAAAGATATGTTCAACTGATATCTTTTGAATACTGAACTGAACTGTTTACTGAACTGGTATTACTGAATGAATGTATGTCCTTTATTTCTGAACTGTACTGTGGCATCCTTAGTACCTACTGTTTACTGTTACTGTTACTGTTACAGAGATCTCTGTCGGTTCCCTCGTGGAACCACTACTGTTTACTGACTGATGGCCATCATTACTGTTCGGTCTTTTAAGACCTACTGTTACTGTTATGTTAATGGATGTACCACATATGACTGTTTACTGTACTGAAAAACTGAAATACTGATTGAATTGAACTGTTTTCATTACTGTAAGGACATTCATTCTAAACCCCTTTACGTATTATGTTATTCACTGGGCTTTAGCTCACTGCTCATATATATATGTAGGTGTGCAGGCACCAGACCGCGGCTAGAGGCGTCAGAGTAACTCCAGTTTTGTCAAGCCAGCCTTTGTGCCTCACTGCGAGGTTCCGAGCCTATCTGTTAAGGCTTAGGGGTGTTTTAGGAATTCCCCTTCTGTACTGTCTTACTGTTTTGTAGTAACTGAATGGTTCGTATAGACTGAATGTTTTCTGTACTGTTATATAGGGATGGAGTCCTAGTCTGAACGATGGTATATACTGTTCTGTACTGTTTATGTATATATGCATGAAAAATCTTTTGGCATACAGACTGTCACAGCTCATTGGACATTGTTTAATTACTGTATTGGCTTCCGCCAGGCCCTGTACTCTGTTTTACTGTATTACTGTTCAGCAGGCCTTCGGTAATCTCGGATTACTGGCCGGTTACGGTGCTATACCCATAGGGTCGGGTTTGGGTCGTAACATTTTCCCATCCAAAGGCATGTACCAAATAATTTTTTGAAAATAAGGGCACTGTGGGGACATATTTTTTGAATGACGACACGTGGCCGAGGTGTCACCGGAGTGCCAGCCGAAGTGCCGCGTGTCATGGTCATGATGCCGAGATGATCTCGGCTAAGCCGAGGTTATCTACGAAGATGTCGGAATCCGAGATAAACGGATAAGGGATAAGAGTCCTACAATGAGAGAAAACTTCCGTTTGGGTAAAGATGAGACTCTTACAGAGTTTATCTTAATCCTACTAGGAGTCCAAGATTAGCAGTAATCCTAAGTCCATTAGAGCTAGGCTCCTATTGGGACTAGGATTGTGTTTGCTATAAAAGAAAGGCACCCCCATGGGTCTAAGGTATGCTTTTGATATTCTGTCTTGTGAGTTAAGCACTATTGGTTATCTTTGAGAGATATTGAGTACTGACTTGATCGTCAGAGTGCCCCTGGGTGGACGAGCCACCGCCAAAAACTCTTCTTTCTATTGCAGGTCGTTCGGGCTTAATCTATTTTACCGGTGCTCTCCAACTGGGTACCTATTTGGCAGTGTGATTGGAAAATCACTCACACAATTTGGCGCCGTCTGTGGAAACGAAAGGAGAATAGATGGCCAACGACAGACCGAAAGAGAAGGTTGGGGACGACACCCCTACTGAGAGTGGGAAACATATTCACCTTGGCGTCGAAGAAGACAACTACAACGAAGAACTCGTGATAAGAATCACGAAGAAGAGGACGTCAGCTAGGAGGGCGACATGCCGAAGAAATCAAACCGAAGCGAGTATTATAACAAGGATGACCTCCATGTATGGAAAGAAAGATGCTTACGAAGGGACGATGAGATGAAAGGAATGGCGAACAAATTGACGGATCTGCAAACAGTTGTCAGTTTCATGATACAGAACAACGTCATGCAGCCACCGTTCCCGTCACAAGATACCCCGAGTCTAGCAGCCAAGAAAGATGCCCAGGCAGGGGGGCAGAAGACAACTCCTACGACTCCTCAGCACGATAGGACCAAGGAACATTCTCACCGGCCTTCAAGGGAGGTCAGACGAGGAGAATCAAGAAGGGGAGATTCATAGAGGACACATCGCACCAAGGAAGCTGACTCCAAAAAACATTGGTATGTTCAGGGAAAGGACCTCTGTTTCGATGCGACCAATGGAGGGAGGTCCAAAAGGACTCGCAATGACACAGGAAGTAGTGCACCAAAGAGGCTGAAATCCGGAGATAGCCGACCTCCTGGACGAACCAAGGAGGATCTGAGGGATTACCTCCAGAGAAAACGACAAGATGCCGAGGTGACCTCACTTGTCAAGCCGAGATAACACTGGATATGAGAAGACAAGAGCTCAGCCCAAGTAAGCCGATCCCGGATTCCAGGTCTCGGATCCTAGATCCCAGAAAACAAGATCTCGGCCTAAGATGATTAAGTCCAAGAAGAGAAGAGTTTATCAAGATGATGTTTAACACTTGTTGAAACTTGAGAAAAGTTTACAAGTTGAAGTTAAACCGAGATTATGTTTAACACTTGTTGAAACTTGAGAAAAGTTTACAAGTTGAAGTTAAACCGAGATGATGTTTAACACTTGTTGAAACTTAAAAAGTTTACAAGTTGACGTTAAACCGATATGATGTTTAACACTTGTTAAAACTTAAAAAGTTTACAAGTTGAAGTTAAACCGAGATGATGTTTAACACTTGTTGAAACTTGAGAAAAGTTTACAAGTTGAAGTTAAACCGAGATTATGTTTAACACTTGTTGAAACTTGAGAAAAGTTTACAAGTTGAAGTTAAACTAGGGTCATGATTAAAGGAATGAATGATATAGGTTCCATCACCTCAAGATGCCGAGGTAATAGAACCTAGGGGACAATTGTGGGGATATATTTTTTGAATGACGACACGTGGCCGAGGTGTCACCGGAGTGCTAGTCGAAGTGCCACGTGTCATGGTCATGATGCCGAGATGATCTCGGCTAAGCCGAGGTTATCTGCGAATATGTCGGAATCCGAGATAAGCGGATAAGGGACAAGAGTCCTACAATGAGAGAAGACTTCAGTTTTGGTAAAGATGAGACTCTTACAGAGTTTATCCTAATCCTACTAAGAGTCCAAGATTAGCAGCAATCCTAAGTCCATTAGAGCTAGGCTCCTATTGGGACTAGGATTGTGTTTGCTATAAAAGAAAGGCACCCCATGGATCTAAGGTATGCTTTTGATATTCTGTCTAGTGAGTTAAGCACTATTAGTTATCTTTGAGAGATATTGAGTACTGACTTGATCGTCGGAGTGCCCCTTGGTGGACGAGCCATCGCCGGAAACTCTTCTTTCTGTTGCAAGTCGTTCGGGCTTAATCTATTCTGCCGGTGCTCTCCAGCTGGGTACCTGTTTGGCAGTGTGGTCGGAAAATCATCCACACAGGCACTTTTCTTCGTTCAAATCCATTTCTTTCTTTTTATCTAAAAAAAACAAAAGCCATTTCTTTCTTTACTTTATTTATTTTTTAAAAGTTTGGTTCTGCTTAATAGTAAATTTTAGACTGAATCAAGCATATTCAGTTCTAGATTTTTGAATTCAAGATCAAACCTAACTAACATTGAACCAAATCAACCCAATGTAGTTTGGACTGGTTGGAATTAATTGAAAATTAGTGAATCATTCATTTATAATCATAGTCTCAAATTTAGTCTTGCATCATCAAAAAATTTCAATTAAGACATTTGATCTAGTGATTATGTAGTACCATTTTACAGTCTAAGGCCTCGTTTGTTTTGGGTCATAGCGGAGGGGATTGGATTAAGATGGATGTGATACTCACTATATTGGTGTTTATTTGCAAAATAGGGAAGGAGATTCATAGTCCCTTAGGACTATGATAGGCCTTGGAGGAGGAGGAGGGGATTAGCAAAGGTTTCAAATGATTAGGTTTCAAAATTAGTGAGAGGATTAGTTTGAAAAAAAAAAAACAAAAAAAAATGATTTTGCCCATATTGTGTGTTGTGTATTTGTGTTTATATATAAAAATAATATAGTATAAAAAATATTTGTAAAATATAATTTTTTAATATTAAAATATATCAAAACCACCAAAGAGTATTTCTGGTATTTCCTATAGGCCACGTTTGTTTGACGGATTATGTTGGATGTTATTATGAATACGGTGAGATTGAATCAGGAGATTAGTAATGTGATAGTATTAAATTGAAAATGTAAGAAAAAGTGTTTTTATTTTTGTTTGTGTAGTAGTGTAGTGATATTAATTGATTGAAATTAAACTAATGAAATTCCATAACTACCCTTCTTCCATTATTGTAGTCATATACGCTAAGGGGGGTAAAATAATCTTTTACCCATTAATCCCATGGGATTGCATTTCAATCCCATGTGTTTCCAAACTTTGCTAGTTCTCCCCCCCCCCTCCCCGCGGGTAGTGTAGGATTCCTACTCCAACATTATGTTTGTTTCGTAGCTTTAGTAGCTAGATTGGACTACTATGGTTGTGGGTCCCAACCATAGCATGTTTGGTAGTGAAATGAGAGGACGGATTAATAGTCTAAAGAGCTTAGTAATCCCCCTCAATAGGGAGATTAACTTGGTTAGGTGGAGGGTGAGGTTCAAAAAATAGTGAGTGGATTGAGTCTATTCGATTGTCTGCCTAGACGTCTTGATGATCGTTTGGAACAGTGCATTTTTTTTTTTTTTACAAAACAGCCGACTGACCAGCCATTTTTTATTTATTTTCTTTTTTTTATCAAGTGCACTTGTTTATTTTAATATTTGTTTTAGCTTTTTTTTAATATAGAAATAATTATTTATTTATTTTATATAAAAATAATTTAACAATCTCATCACTAACCATCTCCCACACTATCATTTTAAAACAAACATACTTTTACTTAAACCCTTCACTAACTATTCTCACATTAACAATCTTTTCACTAATCATCTTCTCACTAACAATCTCATCCAATATAATCCGCCAAATATTTTTCATATTTGGGCTAGTAGTCTGTTTGATTTAATATTTTTCATATTTGTAATTGCTCTCTCAGATTGACCAAAAATATATATATATTAAAAAATTAAAAAATTTTGTTTTAAAATTTAAGAAATAAAGAATGCAAATAAAAAATAAAACATAAAAATAAATAAAGATCCAATAGAACTTCATGTAAAATATGTAAGTTTTGATTTTGGATTAATTTGAATTGGGCATAACCTAATTTGACAATCAAACCAATCTAAGTCAAATTTGATATTTTTAGATACAAAATCAAACCAATATAATTTTTATTTGTTTAACATCCAAAAAAATCATAATATAGTTTTATGAGAAAATATCAAATAAGTGGTATTTTCAAAAAGTAATTGCAAATCAATAATAAATTTTATAAATAGTAATAATTAAAATCTTAAATTCTTTTCGAATCTGTAATTATTTTTTAAAAGTTCTATTGAAGAAGGTGTCGAGATTGGAACCGAGCTCCCCTTACAAGATCCCGACAAACCAATTTTTTATTTTTTATTTTTTTTGGGGAAATAGCTAACCAAAAAGGAGGGAATGCCTTGAAATAAAATGTTTGAGGACATTCAACAGTTGAGCTATTTTTAGCATGAGATTAGAAATGGGAGGTAAGATGGTTTCACTACATTTAGCATCATTGAATGAAGTGCCAAGATAGTCCCACCAACCAACCTCTTACTGAGTCCAGATCCTCTGCCGTGACATCCTATGGTGCTTCTTGGTGTGACGTCAAAAAGATATTGTTTTGGCCTAATTTTTTTTTGCCTTCCTATTTTGTTCTTTCTCCGAGCTCTCGAAGGACGCATGAGTTGATAACCCTAAGCACCTCGAACGACCGAAGATGAAGAAGACTATTGCAGTAGAGGCGAGAGAGAGGGAGACAAAGAGTGCAAAAGAGAAGAAGAAGAAGATGATGATTTAGGTGAAGGAAAATAAATAAATAAATGAACCGGTTCTTAATCGTTCGTCACAAACATGAATCTCATGTAAGAATATAGGATCTATATACTAGAAATCAAAACACTATGAATATAATTAACTACTAAAACATAAACTTGGATACATACCGTTTGATTTCGTTATTGTCTTGAGTTTTGCTTCGTTGAAAGATGATGGTATTCACAATCGGAAAACCTTAGCACCAGCTCTTCCCCTCCTTCTCCTAATCTTTATGTTGTCTTTCAAATGGGGCTGACAACCCTTTGATCTACATATATATAGATATATGTAAACCCTAATAAGGATAGGAGAGGGGACTGGGCCTAAATAAAACAATTATTGGGCCCTCCCATTAAGGAACCCAAATAACTTAAAACAGGCCTTACACCTCCATATCACATATCCACATATAAAATAATATATACACTAAGATGACCATGGCCCAAACTTTATGGATCACAATAACAATTTTGGGCTCATACCAGTCAATATATCTGAATCACGTTCAACCCGTTTTTCACAAACCAAACAAAATATAGTCAATGACAGCCTAATTAAGAATAAATTCTTACATTCTCCCACTTAGGCAACATTGACTACTACTTTAAGAAAATATTTTATTTAAGAAAAATGACTCTCTGGTCAAACAACTTTAGTGGCCACATAAACATGATTCAGAATAGAAACATCTCAGCACAGAATCCCGTTCAATGAGAAATATTAATATCGAACTATAGCGGTAATTATGCTATTAAACAACATAACACCTTCCATAATTACAAACACTAATATCTCACCAACATGGATTCCTATATGTGATAAAGCGTAGTGTGGAATTTCAGCATAATTGATCCAAAATTATATAACATGCTAATTCCACATTCAATCCTCTGTATGGTCTTGACAAGACCCTGCAAGGAATTTTATTCCATTTTACACTTCCAAAAGAAGCCTTTATTCCTCTAAACCGAGGTCTTTCATGCTTTAAACCAAGTATCATACTTTATGGATCCATATACACTTCTAAACCGAAGTGTTAATCTTTATATCTCAAAATTAAAACATAGCTGTAAGAGCTCATATATAAGTGGTATACATATATGACAATTACCATTTATGTGTACACACACATAACTATAAACAAAATGTGAATAAACAAATTAAACTTTATTAACTGAAATATACCATAAATAATATTCATAGGTAAAAAATTTCTTTAACCAAGCACATAAAAAACTGTAAGGTACCCATATGCTCAATATATTTAGCAAACTAAAATTTGGCATAAGCCCTATATTTAGAGGATCAACTAGTATGTATTCTATAACATGTGCTCATAAAGAATATCATCTTTAACAATTCTGTAATTCTGAAATACTTTAAAATTATGTATTTAACGCCATCAGAGTTTTTGTTATTCTTCATAGAGAAAATTAAAACCATATATCATAATACATCTTTATAGGTTTGGAGATGAAATTAACAATTCCAAACTCTGAAATAAAATTCTTTAATTACATAACTCAATTCGAACTCTAAAACATGTTTGTATAGTGAAAAATTATAAGAGATTTTATGAAACTCTTTCATGAAACAAGATCTCATGCAAACATAAAAATGTAACTAGTAACAGACACTATATATCATTTGAACAACTTCCAAAGTCGACATTATACAACCAATAATATTAACATGATTAATTTTTCTATAGCCAATTGTATAATCTTTAATTCTCTATAAATATCATAACACTTTATATGTTCCAACCCAATGGTCAAGACTTAAATTAACATAATAATTGTCTAACCAACTAATTACATATGCACCAAGTTTAATCGAAACTTCATAATTCATTAAACTCTCACAACACTAGCATACAAGACATTCTTCATGAATTTTTTTTTTTCTTCAAAATCATTTTATGAATACTGAATGTTAATTAATTAATCTCGATCATTAAGAAGAGCAACGTAAAGCTTTCAATTTTGCATATTAAATTCAGTAAAAATGTGCTCTAGGTATACTCTTTGAGATGAGACAAATAATCCTCTAAATTATTTTTCAAGTATCTTAATGCCAAACACATAAAATACTTTGCCAAGATATTTTATATCAAAAATTTATTAACAACAATATCTTCACATCAAGTATTAGTTCGAAATTATTACTAGTAAGTAAAATTCCATCGCTATAGAGGATCAAGAAAAATAAATTACTCCCACTGACCTTGAGATATATGCATAAATTAACAGTATTATCCATAAAGCTAAGTAATAATATTTGGTGAACCTTTAAATATCATTGCTCAGAAATTTGTTTAAAACCATAAATAAATTTGTTTAACTTACAAATCAAATTTATTTTGTTTGGCGAAGCAAAAGATAAAAAATGCCACAATACCACTATAATCATTATAAACCTATATTTATAACATTGGTAAGAACAATACTCTTTTCAAATCGCAACGTCTTACAATAACTTTGTATTTATTTATTTATCTTCAAAAAAATACTCATTAGATTTCAAACTTTTAAAAAAAAATATAACATGATCTCATATCTAATTAATAATTTATACCAATTCATTTACCATATTACAAATCGTCAATATCTTCATCATACGTAGCAATCATCTCTTCAATCTCTTGATATTGCTCACTTAAAAAAATAATATAATCGCAAGGATCTTTTAATTGTATGAGAATGTCTAGAAGATTGCACGTGTTATACATGTTCAACTTTTATCAATTGACTGAATAGACACTTCAGATTCTACTTGCACTCTCACTTTCTCTATGTGAGAATGAACAGACCAATTTATTATAATAGGCACAAGTATACAAGAAGATTTATATATTTAAATTGTTCACCAATCTAATAACTTCACATTTTAAAAGCTTAAAAGATTCTTATGTCAGAAGCAAGATAATAGAACCATTGACAACTTACAAAGTAACAACAAATAACTATAGGTCCCATTTTGATTTCAAAAATATATCATAAAATTTTTACTTTTGTACAATCCCAAACTCAAAAGTTATTCCAACTAAATTTTATATTAGTTTGCAATTCAAAAGTGTTTTAAAAATATTTTTAACTTAGTACCATATGTAAAGTATACATAAGTATACATAGCAATTAAAAATATTTTATCACAAAAACTTGTATAATTTAAACATGTTAACATACACCTCATCATTTTATTGGAGTCCAATTACGACACTCAAGTACTTAACTTTCTTCCGAAGTTACAACCATGATATATTTAAATTGATTCCACAATTTTATAAATAAAAAAAAAATTAATTAATAAGAGGTTATGCATATTAACCAAAATTATCATGTTCACTATAATATCGATCTTCAATTAATAATTTTAAAATCTTTATCAGTGTGTTTTTCAACATAAACGAGATTAGACAAATGCATAACATCAATACTCATTTATGAAATTAATAAAATAATTTTTCCCACACACCTTATGATAAATGAAAATCTATTTCAATTATTATTATTTTTATTTTATTTATTACCAAAATTAAAAATAATAACAATGCTTATTTTGTTGACATTAAAATTGAACTGTATCTCATGGATAATATAAAAATAACATTCTTTAAAATAAGATCAGTACTAAACTATAACTTAAATAACTTGACCATAAAATAAAATTTTGATTAACACAAGCATTTTTTTTTAAAGCAGTTTAAAAAATAAATAAGGAGATTCCGAAGGTGGGAAGAGCGTCATAGCTCACAAAAAATTTTAAAGAATTTTTCTTACTTGAGTTAATAATATATAAAGAGATTTGCGGAATATTCTGAAAAGAAAAACATAAAATACTGAAGAGAGATAACGATTTGTAAAAGTCGAAGGTATTACATAGAGCATTGTAGAGTATAATCTAGATTTTCTTGTAAGAATCACCTAGTGAATATTTTAAAACTCTGCTTTGTTAAATAGCTAACATTGAATATAATTTCAATCTTTCATACCATATCGAGATCTTAATATAAATGGTTAAGAAGACACATTCTCGAGTATGTCAATATCCAAATCAGTTAGTCTTAAAGCTAACTCAATATCTTTTAACCGATTCATAATCAAAACTTTAATGGAGTAAATTTGATTTTCATAAAAATATCTCCCTTCATTGCTTTCAATTCAATATAATATCATTCAATTATATATGGACAATAATAATCTCATAATTACAATTAACATTCTCAAATATTTAAAATGTATCACTGTTAAACTGAATATATAGAAAGCATTTTCACAACTCCAACTTTCAATTATACATAGGCAATTAGTATAATCTCATAAGAATATGCTGTGAATAAACTTTAGCAATATTCTCAGATGTGCCAGAATGTATCACTATATAAACACCTTTGGGTTGAATATATAGAATACAATCAACATCTTTAAACTTTAATATAATCTTAATTAATTATACATGGGCAATAATTATAATCTCACAACAATGGGCTGCAAATAAACTTTAACAATCTTATTAGATGTTTCAGAATGTATCATCATATAAATACCTTTGGGCTAAATATATAAGACACATTCTAACACCTATAAACAAGTCAACTAGTAAGAATGATTTATCAAGAAATTATCTCCTTTGGGTAGATAAATTCTTTCAAAAACAATAAAATTTCCCTTACTAGCGGCTCACACTACCTCTAAAATTAATACACTCAATTAACCCCCTTTGGGTAGGTAATTGAGTGATATAATATTAGAAGAGCTTCCCAGAATCCTTATTGGTAAATCACTTTAAATCTCAATAAGTTAACCACTTCGGCAGTATCACCCATATTGATTCAAAAATCTTCCAACTGAGACTACAAAATAAATATTTGTCCACCTTTAAAACTTTATTTATTTATTAACAATAATGCAATCTGTAACCCATCAAAGCATATATAATATCATATTACGAATCACTACTAAACAGTTACTCGAAAATAATAGCTCACGGCCAACCAAAATTCACATATGAATTTACAAAAATACACCAAAGTGATATACATGATATAGAACTCTTAAACAATCTTAATGTTTATGTAAAAGTCATAAAAACGAATATGTTTCATATGTTTTGCAAATATTTGATTAGGTAAGATTTGAAATATATATATATATATATATATATCAATACAGATTCAATATACACATGTCCATACTTCACAATTTTCGTAAAACTACCAGATTTAAATTACCTTTTTTTTATTTATTTATTTTTATTTTATATAATACAATTGGAAGCAAACTATCAATACTCAAACAGTATGTACTCGTTACATTGAAAAAGTTTGCTTGAAATTACTAAAGCACAATTTTGAGATGCAAAAACATCATTCAGTAAAAGAAATATTAATTTATTCCTTATCATTATATAAAATAATTTTACTGAAATAATCTGCAATGATTTTGATTCTAATATAAACTTGCTCTGATACCACATGTAAGAATATAGGATCTATATACTAGAAATCAAAACACTATGAATATAATTAACTACTAAAACATAAACTTGGATACATACCGTTTGATTCCGTTATTGTCTTGAGTTTTGCTTCGTTGAAAGATGATGGTATTCACAATCGGAAAACCTTAGCACCAGCTCTTCCCCTCCTTCTCCTAATCTTTATGTTGTCTTTCAAATGGGGCTGACAACCCTTTGATCTACATATATATAGATATATGTAAACCCTAATAAGGATAGGAGAGGGGACTGGGCCTAAATAAAACAATTATTGGGCCCTCCCATTAAGGAACCCAAATAACTTAAAACAGGCCTTACACCTCCATATCACATATCCACATATAAAATAATATATACACTAAGATGACCATGGCCCAAACTTTATGGATCACAATAATAATTTTGGGCTCATACCAGTCAATATATCTGAATCATGTTCAACCCGTTTTTCACAAACCAAACAAAATATAGTCAATGACAACCTAATTAAGAATAAATTCTTACATCTCTTTCATAAATCACTCTTTTTGTTCAACACACTCACTCATCTCCACTCTTACTTGGAAGTCCATCATAGATTTTATCTTTTCATCAATTCTTTATCTGCTTTTATTGAAATGAGGGTTACTACTCCCATTCATTTGCATGGACAGAAAATAACTTAACTAGTCAACAACAAAATATTAATTCAATACTTTTCTGCATAGAAATCCACAGATCCACATTGTCATCATCATTTACATATAAAACCAAATCAAACCAACTAGAAATCTACATATCATTCTAAAAAATAAAAAATAAAAACAAAAAAAATGGAGACTATGGCATAGTCCGTGAAGACAATGGTGATCAGAGTTGGAATGAAATTGATGCCGTTTTTGAACAACTGCATGGACCACCGCAAAATATCATAGCAGATGATCTGAACTTCCCTCTTACCCATTAGATTATGAATTTAATCTCAAATAAATTTTTAATAAGTCAGACGCAATCAAATATAACTGCACTTCATTTGTGTTACAACATTACCTTTCTTTCACAAATAATTTGTGATAGATGCAATTGCTTATAAAAGTAAACAATAAAGCAAAAGTTAGATGGAGATTGATGACTATGTATGGATTTCAACTAAAGACAGTAATTTCTAGAGTTGACTTTGGATTCTTTTGGCTAGTTGGTTTTTAATCACTTTTTGAATTTATAACAAAAGTTATAAGTTGGCTTTTTTGAGTTTAAAAACATTTGAAAAGTTAATTTTTAGTCAATAGTAAAATTATAATTTTATCTCTCATCGGTTAAGATGTGCTACATGAGTGAAGTTGTAAATATTTTTAATTGAATAAGGGTAGTTTAGTCATTTTGTTGTAATTTGACATTATAAATAAATATAAATCAAAAAAGTCAAAAGTAATTTTTTAACAACTTTCCAAATCACTTATCTAAAAAAATCAAAAGCTTAATTAAAAATAAAAAAATCACTTTTTACCATATTTCCAAAACACTCCCTTTATATAATAAATATCTATCTGTGCGTAAGATCTGAGTGCAGTACTGAGATTCCTCCGAAAGGTTAATGCACTTTCTTTCATACCCAGAAAGTATAATGGATTAGGTTAGTGTTTTAGGGATGAGTCTCCATTTCCTTACATTTTTATTTTTTATGAGATGAGAAATAGATTAAGTTGTCGTTTGGGAAGAGTTCATTTGGGCTCTTTTGACTCTTTGAGCCACAAAAGACAGAATAGGCTATTTGAGCCACAACAGACAAAACATCACATCCAATCCATAATCATTACACTCTTTTCTTACAAAAAAAGTCAAAAAAACTAAAAAATCCTTCTAAAACCAAGCTTTTGAACCCAGACTCAAATAGCCAAAAAAGCCAAAAAGTCAAAAAGCCAACTCACTTCCCAAACGGAGGCTAAGACACTAAACTTTTTTTTTATCTTTATTTATTCATAATGACTAAGCACATTACGTGGACAATTTTAATTTGTTACAAATTCAATTAGGTTATATTTGGTTAATGGATTTGGGAGGGATTTAGAAAGGGAAAAACAAAAAGTATATGAAATTAGGTAAAATATAAACATATTTTATTCATATTTTACAAATATATATTTTTTTTCTTTCAAAATCACTCTCTAAATTCTTGAACCAAACATAGCCTTAGAGTCTTTGGCTCAGTAATTACACAGTATTATTTGAGGTTCTGAGTTCAGATATTATGGAAAGGAGTTTAATATCTTTTATGTTGCGCCTTTCTTCTACTAACAACTAATCTATACTAAAAATATTCTTCTTTTTTTCCCCCTTAAAACAAAAATAATGAAAAAGTTATGTCTAATGACATTGTCAATTTCTTATTTTCTATTTACAAAAAACAAGAAACATGTGGTTTTTTTTCTTTTTTTTGTAAAAAAAAAAAAAAAAAATTGTTTGGCATATAAAAATGTTCTGAAAAAACAAATATATATATATATATATATGTTTTGTGAGTTGTTGGACGTGATGGCAGTCGTGGAGGATAGATGAATGTGGTGGTCAATAGTGGATGTGGCTAGAGTGTTGCGGGGTGACCATATAGTTGCTAGAAGGTGGTTCTAGGTTACGGGTGGTGATCAGTCTGTAAACGACAAGTAACTAGAGCTTGTTCGATCTCACTGGTGGCCAGTTCGAAGCTCGCCGGTGGTTGGCTAGTGAATAGATGACAATGTTGGAGGTCAGTGGCAACATTGGGTGGTGGTTGAAGGTGGAGAGAGAGAGAGAGAGAGAGAGAGAGAGAGAGAGAGAGAGAGAGAGAGAGAGAGAGAGTGAAAACTTTATAAAAAATTTGTAATCAATTCACTTTTTTAAAAATGAAAATAATATACTAAGTGTAGTGTATAATTTCTAAAAAAAAATGAAAACCAAAAATAAAAAAAATTGCTACCAAACAAAATCTTATGTTTTTCAAAATTTGAAAACAAACGAGGCCACCAACTTTATGTTTTCCAAGTATTGTTTTTCAAAATTCGGAAGCAACCTTATGTTGTTTTTTATTTACTTCTAAATTTTTAAAAATAGAAAACACCATCAAGAAATGTTATCATACAATGTCAACATTATAACGAGATCTTCCATCCGACGATTCATATCATTTTCATTTCATTAGCAATATGTGATCCATTAAGCAAATTTTTATTTTAAATTAATTCAAAAATATTTATAAAAAATTTTAAAATTTGTAATAACAAAATAGTTATTGACTATTAATATTAAACTCTAATAATATGTTACAACCTTGTGAAATGAAATCAAGATGAACATAGAAAAAAGGGGAATTCTTTTTAAGGTCCCCAATAAGAGTAATTTACAGCATAAAGGACACCAAAAATAGGAATGATGTCTCAGGTCCCTCACTAACGATAGGCGCGTTTTTAATTTTTTTTTGGATCAAAATACCCTTCACAGATCAACATAGAATGCTCAACTCGATTGCATTCCGACGACTCAATTCATTCCAAGCATCCAACCATTTTCATGAGTAAGAGAACATAAGAATTAGGGTTTCACTATCATCTTCACTGTCGCCATTACGGTTTCATTATCTTCTGCCAAACTCTTTTCAATTCGTTCCTCACAAATTTCTCTGACCCGTTTTCATTGTTCATCGTCATCTCAGTTCATCTTCATCTCATTGCATCTTCATCTCAAGCCATTTCAGTTCGAAATTAGGGTTTTCATCATCACTCTGGTAAGTTTTCTCCAATCCAACTAGTTTTTCTCCGAAACACAGTTGACTAGCCTTCCATTAATTAGGATTTCAGTTTCGTAATAAAAACCTACATGAATTTGAAAAATGTTATTTCTCTAAGTTTCGAACTTATTCTTGAAAATGTTTGTGTGATTTTGTCTGTAAATTTCTCTGTCATTTGAATTTCTCTGGTATTTGCTTGATCTATGTGTTTTCTTTGAATTTTCTCTGGCATGTTTATTCCCCCATTTATTTCTGGTTATTCCATATTTTTCTCTGGTTTTCTGTAAATTTCTCTGGCATTTTCATATTATGGAATTCATATTTTTTTTAGCTTGCCATGTTTAATTTTCTCTGTCATATATGTAATTTTCTCTGGCTTGCCATGTGTAATTTTATCTGGTATGTTTATTTTGTTCCATTCTTAAATTTTCTATGGCCACATCACTTTTCTCTTTTGTGTGGTTTTGTCATGTTCCATTTTCTCTAGTTGTTTGTAAATTTCTCTGACATTTTCATATTATGGAATACACACGTGTTTAATTTTCTCTAGCTTACCATGTGTAATTTTCTCTGGTATGTTTATTTGTTCTATTTTTGAATTTTCTCTGGCCACATCACTTTTCTCATTTGTGTGTGCCTGTTATGTTCAATTTTCTCTGGTTATCTATAAATTTCTCTAGCATTTTCATATTATGGAATGACATTTTCTCTAGTTTGCCTTGTTTAATTTTCTTTGGCATATATGTAATATTTTCTGGCTTACCATGTGTAATTTTCTCTGATATGTTTATTTTGTTCCACACTTGAATTTTCTATGGCCACATCATTTTTCTCCTTTGTGTGTGTCTGTCATGTTCTATTTTCTTTGCTTGTCTGTAAATTTCTCTGGGATTTTTATATTATGAAATGCATATTTTCTCTGGCTTGCCTTGTTAATTTTCTCTGGCATATATGTAATTTCTCCTGGCTTGCCATGTGTAATTTTCTCTGGTATATGTTTAGTTTGTTCCATTCTTGAATTTTCTCCGGCCACATCACTTTTCTCCTTTGTGTGTGTTTGTTATGTTCCATTTTCTCTATAAATTTCTCTGGAATTTAATGTTGACATCTTTATGTTTTCATTGTCTAAAAATGACGAAACGTAAAAGCAGCAAAACACCATAAACACCAAGTAAGAAACAGAAACTCTATAAATAAGATAATCTAATTTGAATATTTCTTAAAACTAACTATACCTATAATTTGTATGCAGTGTGGATTGTGGCTTCTTTATTTGCTACATAATGAGACAATATAGCAACCATGAACCTATCAGCTCAACATTGTCAAAACAAGACGTAAGGTTCACGAGGACAGAAAATCATAGAGAGATTTGCGACCGAAATTGGCCGGTCATGGACAGAACCAATTGAAATATCACCAAAAGAAGAACTAAAAGTATAATAGTGAAAGCATACTAGTGAAATGAAGACAATGTACACAATGTAATAAGGAATGACCCTTCAATTTTTTTTTTCGTACATTGAAGAAATGATGTTTTTGACATATATGTATATATATTGTTTTAACTAATGTAAATTTCATAACTATCAATGGTTAAATATTTTTTTTTATAATGCATATTTAGTGGTGATTATCAATACAATCCACGCAAAGAAAATTGTCTAAAGAAATTTTTCTTGTATGAAGTTACCAGAATTTCACAGAAAAATTTAACTCGTATCGTGCCAAAAGGGTGCCTATATGATCATGTAATTTGTAATGCACTGTGTTGGTACGAAACAATCATCAAATTCAAAAAACACAATGCACATTGTAGTTTTCTCTACTATTGGCAAATTTCTCTAGATGAATTTGAGCACACAAAACACAGTGCACTATTAGCAAATTTCTCTAGATGAATTTGACCTCACAAAACATAGTGCAGAAAGTAATTTTCTCTGCTAGTGGCAAATTTCTCTAGATGAATTTGCCACAATGCACATAGTAAATTTCTCTGGATGAATTTCACCTCACAAATTTCTCTAGATGAATTTGACCTTACAAAACATAGTGCACAAAGTAATTTTCTCTGTTATTGGCAAATTTCTCTGGATAAATTTGCCACAATGCACATAGTAAATTTCTTTGGATGAATTTGACCTCACAAATTTCTCTACTATTGACAAATTTCACTGGATGAATTTGACCTCACAAAACGCAATGCACATTTCAACAAACACAATGCACACAGCAAATTTCTCTGCTATAGGAAAATTTCTCTGGATCAATTTGATTGGTATTATAAAGGTACTCCCAAAGTATGTTTCTAAAAACGCAACATAAAAATTAATTTTCACTGCTATTAAAAAATTTCTCTGGATGAGTTTGATTGGTATTATATATGCACTGTCCAAAAAGTACATTTCACAAAACAAAATACACAAAGTAATTCTCAAATGTATTATTCAATCAATAAATGTAATATCCTCAACTATTTAACAAAGGTTCCTTGCATGTCCTCTTATTATGGCGATTAATCTTATTACATCGACTACACTTAATCACCATTTTAAACTCTTCAGTAGAAGCAATTTTGTTCTTCTTTGGCCTCCCAGCTGGTCTCTTACTCAATGCAAGTAAAATCATAGCATCATCAATTCAATTCGCATGAAACATTAATGATAATAGTATCATTCCCATATTTGCACAGCAACAACACTGCACTGTCCATCTAAACCGAAACAAAAAATACCAAAAATAACTTGTTCAATATAAAAATACTTCACAAGAACAACATAAAAGTCTAGAGAAATTTCTAATAATTATATTTTTCTCTGGATTATAATACCTACCTTATAATGTTCTCTAGACTCAAATAAAAGTCCAGAGAAATTTACAAACTTAAATTCACCTTCAAGATAACAAAAACAAAATTACAGAAGAATTAATGAATCTAGAGAAAATCACAGAGATATTCAATGCTAACTATTAAACACAATTACAGACAAAAATCACACAGAAGATCAGTTATCAAATTATAAGCTTCTCTGTGATTTTCACTGGACTACAAGCTTATAATTTTCTCTGTGTGATTGTGCATTATTGGACTCAAATCAGAATGCAGAGAAATTTCTCTGGAATATAAACATACAATTTTCTCTGGAATATGAACATATAATTTTCTCTGGAATACAAAGCAAAGTGTAGAAAAATGAAAAGTGCAGAATAAATGAAAAAAACAGAGCACAAAACTTAAGACAGTGAAGAAAAACAGAGCCGGTCTCCAAACACGAAGAACAAAACTTATCATTGATAAACATGTAACACAGAATGAAAAATCAACTCCATTGTCAATAACAAAGAATGAAAAATCAACTTCAAAAATCAAAAAATAATTCACTAAGCTAGCTTTTCTATCACTTTGATCAAAACTAAAAATAAAAACCTAATTCAAAATAAACTACAAAAACTTATTTGAAATCGGAGTCCATATATACAAATCAAATGAAAAATAAAAAACTTAAACTGATTATTAAACTTACTTGATTCAGCTCTACTGGAAATTCGAGCTTCAACACGACTTCAACTTCTACACGATCAACGAAACTCAACTACTATACGACTACAAAATTCCTATAAAATTTCCACGAAATCTGCATCATCGAAATCTCCATCGATCGCCAAGTTCATCCCAAAGTAATCTTCCACAAAAATAGTAACGTAATCTTCAGATTCCAAAATTGAAAACCACTTATAATATACAAAAGGGTAAAATAGGTATTTTATAAACTAAACTAATATTGAGGGACCTTAGACACCAGAAAATATTATTATGGATTTCTCCTCATACTAAAAGTTGGATAGGGACCTTAGACCAATTTTCCCTAGAAAAAATTCTTTTACTAATTTTTGTTCTTTTTTAACAAACTGAGGCTGTTTTATAATGGAAGTGTGATTTTTGAAATGAAATTTTAATAAAATTAACTCAATTCATTCCAAGGAGAGGATCAAAAACAGTTCTTCCCCTTCCAACCGGACACTATTCCCTGTTATGATTGATATTGATTAGAATGAAAGGGATCGTGGATCCCGCTACACGTAATATTTTGATAATTTAGATTATTTATTTTATAAAATTTTCATTATATATTATTTATAAAAAAATTAAATTAATTTAATAATTATAATATTTTTATTTTATTGCATTTATATACGAAGGAATGGGAAACAGAATCCATAAAAATCCAAATATAAATTTATGAGAAACAGAAACCAAAATTTTTGCGTTTCTAAACATTTTAGTTAAAAAAACCACTCCGGTGGCTTAGATCAGCCGGCTTTCTGAAACAGGGTCGGTGACATACTCTCTCTCAACTGGTATTCTTGTACAAGTCTAGTCTCCATACCAGTTGAGAAATATATATATATATATATATTTTACTAAATTATATTATTAGTTCATCTAATTTAAGCCAAGCGTTATTCGAATTAATTAGTTATTATATTTTTAATTTTGTTATACCGTGTTTTTTTTTCCGTCTATTGTTAAAATTTAAAATATAAAAAAAATGGTAAAATTAGAACAATCTAATAAAGTCTTGGTTTGGCATGTGGGTTAGGATTGATTTAGGTTAAAAAAGTTACAAAAAGATAAAATAGATTTTTTTAGTCTAAACTAAAAGTTATCACATCCAAATCATAATTATTTTATTTTTTATCTCACAAAAGTCAAAAAAAAAAAAAAAAAACCAAAACGTCCTTCCCAAATAAAAAAAACCTAAAAAGTCAATTCACACATCAAACAAACTAAAATTATAAAACAAATTATATGGATCACTAGTTTACACTGGTAGTCATTGTAGTTTGTTTTTCATTTTTGTCCTTCTAATCTTGCACCTAATTTTTGTTCGTTCAAAATGTTAACAACACATAATATACCATATTGTAATAAAATTAAAAATGTAAATGCCAAATTAATCAAATTAAAATTACGAGAAGCCAAATGATATCTCATTCAATTTAGAAGGGCCGGTGGTGTAATTTACTCAATATATATATTACTCTATTCTATAGGAAATTGTATACTATTTGCACCTATAGTTATAATATTTATGATATTTGATTATGATTTATTCATTGTGATATTAGTTATGACTTCAAAACTCTTTGACTATATCTTATGTGGTGTTCGATTACAACCTTTTTTTTTTTATTCTATTTTTATTTTCTTCAGTTATGACTCTTATATTTGTGATAATCAAATCTACAAATATCAAAACTCGAGTATCTCATAGCAATTATGAGTACTCAGCGGATATTTTGATCCGTCAAAACCGATTGAACCGAACCGATTCGTTTCATTTTGGACGAATGCATGATAATGAGCAGACCACTGGAGATTGATTTATTCCAATCTGTCTAGTTTTGGACAGATGATGGATTTGAAATTCCTTTGACCCCAACTAAACCGTCAAACCGCGAGCACTCCTAGTAATTTATAAAACTTTATATTTTTAATTTATTTAGATATTCTGTTTGTGTTTTTAATTAAAAAATAATTTAAATATTCTATTATATTTTCAATTTAAAAATCTTTTTATTAAATAACAAATGTTGATATTTGATATTTTTGTATAGAAAATATAACACCATGTGACAACTTTATCAAAGCTTACTCTTCTCATAACACTAGGAGTAGGCGCGGGTCGGTTGCGACCACGGAACCTCTAATCCGCCATCCGTCAGTCAGATTGGCGGATTGAAGAAAATCAATCCGCATCCGTCCGCCAATCCCGCGGATGTGGATTAAGCGGATTGGCTGTTTGGCGGATGGATGCGAATCGGTTTGGCGGTTTAAAATTTTATAAATTTTCAACATAATTCAACTTGTGCACTTCCTCAAACAAAAAAAACAAAAAAAAAAAGAGAAAGAAAGCATTACAGTCAATGACTTAAAAAAGTATTACAATCACTGTATGCCTTATCCAAAGAAAAAAAGTTTGAAACTTTAGAATATCACGATCACTGCATGCCTCATCCACATATTACAATCACAGCATGATTCATCCCCATAAAGTATTACAATCTGTGATTCTTAAAATATAATAACAATTCAAACCACCAAAACCATGAACAGAGTAGTAGTAGAGATTGAATATCTTTGTATTGTTACATCTACATATGTTTTTGAAAACAAAAATCAACCAGCATATATCATATTTTCTATTTATTATTTTTAAATTTACATTTAAAAACTAAAAAATATATATGAATAATACGTTTATTTTTTTCAATTTAAAAAATATATTCAAGTTGAAAACTTTTTTTCAACAGAATATTTAAATTCTTTTTCAATTGAAAATACAAATATAATATTTAAACAAATTGAAAATACAAAGTCTTATAAATTACTAGGGGTGCTCGCAATTTGGCGGTTTGGCGGTTCGGTTGCGGTCAAAAAATCTCACATCCATCATCTGTCCGCCAAATTGGCGGATTTAAGAAAATCAATCCGCAACCATCCGTTCGTCATCACGCATCCGTCCAAAATGCGGCGGATCGGTTCGGTTCGACTAGTTTTGACGGATCGATATATCCGCTACTCACCCTTACATAACACAATTTTATTTAATTTAAAATAAAAAATTTATTATTTAAATAATAATATACACTCTTTAAAATAGTTTTGATTAAATAATATACACCCTCCAGATTAATAATTAGCAGATGGGAAACTTCTTGTGATGAGCAAAAACACCATTGCCGAGGGAGAGCCTATCTCCTGCATCAGCCATCTTCTCTCTCTTTCTCTCTTGTCTCTGTAATGGTGATTTTTTTAGAGTAGAGAGCTAATCAATCATCCCTTCCATTCCATTAACAACCCAGTTCCATTCATGTCAATTTCAAGCCAAAATGCCGATCAATCAGAAACCCCACAACCCGCTCTTTCCAGATCAAAATTCTCAACTCTCCTCCGCCAATACACTCTCCCCATGAGAAGCACCGTCCGCGGTGGTATCAAGCTCGCGGAACGATGCAAAACGACCCAAGTCCACGCCCTCAACGTAACCACCACAACCTCCACGGCCGTCGGAAAACCCAACCACCACCACCGCCGCCGTGAAAACAACCCCACGATCAGCTCTATTCTATCGAACTCCAACGAAAACATTTCAGCTTCACTGTCTGAAACTCTTCTCCCTCATGGACTCCCTACGACGGACCTCCTTGAACCGGCCATTGACCCCAATCTCAAACCCCTCGATCTTGTAGACTCTACGGCTGACCTCTATCGCCGCCTTCAAAACTCCCCTGGTCTCAACAAATCGTCAATCTGCCTCGAGCAGTACTCAATCCTTCGTTCCCTCGGCGATCCGAAGCTCCTCCGGCGGTGTCTCCAGGCGGCGCGTGAACACGCCGTCGATGCACACTCGAAGATTGTGCTCTCGGCGTGGTTGCGTTACGAGAAGAGAGAGGACGAGCTTGTGGGTATTTCATCTTTGCACTGTGGTGGCCGAGTTCTTGAATGTCCAAAGGCTGCTTTGGTTTCTGGGTATGATCCAAATTCAGTCTCTGATCATTGTCAATGTCACAGTGATCAATCAGAGTCTGCAAAATTCGAGTCCTCAATTGGGGATGATGAGAGTTTGATTTCAGAAAATGATATTGATGTTTGTTTTTTGATTGGTGATGAAGAAATTGATTGCAATAAAGATAAAATAGCTCATCTGTCGCGCCCTTTGAAGGCAATGCTATACGGAAATTTCATGGAATCGAAAAGAGAAACGATCAATTTCTCGCAATCTGGTATATCTGCGAAAGGAATGAGAGCTGTGGGAGTGTTTAGCAATACGAGAAGATTAGACTCGTTTTGCCCCAGTACTGTTCTAGAGCTCCTCTCTTTCGCAAACAGGTTTTGTTGTGAGGAAATGAAGGCTGATTGCGATGCGTATTTAGCATCTATGGTCTCTAACATAGAAGATGCTTTGATCCTAATTGATTATGGATTGGAGGAGACCGCGTATCTTCTTGTTGCGTCTTGCTTGCAAATATTATTAAGAGAGCTTCCGAGTTCTCTGTGTAATCTGAATGTCAGTAAAATATTTTGTGGGTTTGAGGCCAGGGAGAGATTGGCCATGGCGGGGCATTGTTCTTTCTTATTGTACTATTTCCTAACACAAGTGGCGATGGAAGAGAGCTTGACATCAAACATGCTAGTGTCGTTGTTGGAGAGATTGAAAGAATGTGCCACTGAAAAATGGCAAAAGGCACTCGCATTGCATCAATTGGGTTGTGTTTTGTTGGAGAGGAAGGAGTACAAGGAAGCCCAGTGTTGTTTTGAGGCTGCAGCCGAATTGGGTCATGTTTATTCGGTGGCAGGCATTGCAAGAACTAAATACAAGCAAGGACACGGGTTTTCAGCGTACAAGTTGATCAATTCTATCATTTCTAAGCATAAACCGGTTGGGTGGATGTACCAAGAGCGGTCCTTGTATAACGTGGGGACGAAGAAGATTGTGGATTTGAAAACCGCCACTGAATTGGATCCGGTTCTTTCATTTCCTTACAAGTACAGAGCCGCTTCAATGGTAGATGAGAACCGGATCGGGGAAGCCATACTTGAGATCAACAAAATCATTGGATTTAAGGTGTCTCCAGACTGCCTTGAATTGAGGGCTTGGTTGTTTATTGCCATTGAGGATTATGAATCTGCTCTGAGAGATATTCGAGCCTTGTTGACTTTGGAGCCTAATTACATGATGTTTCATGGGAAGATCAGAGGTGATCACATGGTTGAGCTCCTCAATCAATATGTTCAACAGTGGGGTCCCGGTGATTGCTGGATGCAACTCTATGATCGATGGTCGGCTGTTGATGATATTGGATCTCTGGCTGTTACTCATCAAATGCTGGTAAATGACCCTGCAAAGAGCATTTTACTTTTTCGGCAATCTCTACTTCTTTTGCGGTGAGTTTGTGATAGAATTTCTGGTGAATTGTCTTCACAATTGCAACCTTTATGTAGTGCATTCGTTATTATTAGTGACTCTTAATAAGTTTATCCGATCATTATCACTAGTTTTTATGGAATCCAGATATGCACAACTTGTTATCTCTTCCCAATATTTTCATGGTGAACATGTATCTCCTTATCCCCTTATTTCTTCATATAATGAAATCGTATATGCAGACAGTTTGATAGAAATAAGAAGATTCCTATGAAGAACATGTTAGGGTTTGATCTTCTCAAAATATGATTTGATGTTGGAAAATGCATGTTTGAGCCTAATACCCTAAAAAGTGTACTCTTGAAATCATTTTGAGCATTTTGATAAATAGTTTGTAATTTTTGGATAACTTGAAAAAAATGGAAAAATGAAAAAGCACAGGGGCAGAAAGTGGTAGCTCGGACTTGGCAAACGAGCTCTTGCCCCACAGGAGAGGAAAGCGGGACGAAATTTTCTTATTATGTCAATGCTAATATCAATGTTATTTACTAGCTGTGAATTTGAACTTTTTGGTATTTTCCTTTTCTTCCGATGTAGTGCTGAACTAATAAGCTCTTAAGTAGTCATTTGGGAAGTTGGGTTGGGGTTGGTTGGGACTAAAATAGCCACAAAAAGTCAAAATAGGCTTTTTAACCCCATGCTAAAAGTTGTCACATCCAAACCATAATCATTTCATTTTTTTCTCTCACAAAAGTCAAAAAAACCAAAAAGCCCATCCTAAACGAAGCTTTTTAGCCTCAGATTAAAATAGCCAAAAAGCCAAAAAGCCAACTCAAGAACTTTTGCTGCATTATTTCTTGTTCTTTATTTGCAATCTCAAATAACATGTATGAATGATGTAGGTTAAACTGTCAAAAGGCTGCAATGCGAAGTCTGAGGTTGGCTCGAAATCACGCTAGCTCAGAGCACGAAAGGCATATATATGAAGGATGGATTCTATATGACACTGGGTATCGCGAAGAAGCACTCTCTAAGGCTGAATTGTCCATTTCTATTCATAGGTCATTTGAGGCCTTTTTCCTCAAAGCATACATGCTAGCAGATACAACTCTCGACACTGAATCTTCATCACACGTTATTCAACTTTTGGAGGAAGCTCTAAAATGCCCTTCAGATGGCCTTCGGAAAGGACAAGTATTACTCACAAGAATGGAAATACTCATTTCTTCGTCATATGTCCAAAATATTTTTATTGATTGTGTTTTGGTGACATATTACAGGCACTGAATAACCTTGGGAGCATTTACGTGGATATTAGTAAACTCGATCTTGCCACAGACTGCTACGTGAATGCCCTCGACATCAAGCATACGAGAGCTCATCAAGGGTTGGCCCGTGTATATCATCTTAAAAATCAAAGAAAAGCCGCTTACGATGAAATGACAAAGCTGATAGAGAAGGCACAAAACAATGCATCAGCTTATGAGAAACGATCAGAGTACTGTGACCGTGACATGGCAAATGGTGATCTCAGTATGGCAACACAATTGGATCCTCTGAGGACTTATCCCTACAGATACAGGGCGGCAGGTATTGTTTTTCTTCTTTTTTTTCCTTTTTGTGACCCATTAACTTAAATTACAATTTATTATTATTTTTTTTTATATTGCTTATTTGACACTAACATATGGAATACACATTCAACCAGTTCTTATGGATGACCAAAAAGAAAATGAAGCAGTACAAGAGCTGACAAAAGCCATAGCTTTCAAGCCCGACTTGCAAATGCTTCATCTCCGAGCAGCATTCCACGAGTCTATGGGTGACTGCGCTTCTGCTCTCCGTGACTGTGAGGCTGCTCTCTGCTTGGATCCCAACCACAAAGACACCATTGATCTGTATAATCGAGCACAAGGCCGAGCTCTCCATCTACATATGTGAGTCAGTGTGTTTTATATTTGTGAAATTGTTCGTACCCACTGGTAGCCTTGAGGTAGTCGGATACTAAATTCACTCCAAAAACCGATGCCAATAAAAGAGCATCGAGATGGAAACTGACTGTGGCTTTGAGAACGGAGGGAAATGTCAGTGGGGGAAAGGACAGGAACATTTGGGAGAGGTATGTATATATGCTGCTATGGAGTTGATGATGGTAAAACAGATTGTGGAGAAGCACAACCCACAAGACAGCTCAAGAACAGGGCAAACCTGAAAGGAAATGTTCAAAAGATGTTGTGTTAGACTGTAGTGTTGGGCAGAGACAAGACAGTTGAAAGGGTGTATCATGTTGTAAGATTTGTATACTATTTCTTGAGCATTTTTCCTCATTAGAAGTGGAATTTGGTACTAGGAACAAGTTGTTTTTATCAAAAGATGAAATGTCCGGTATAGATTCAAACCTTGTGTGATGTGGGCCATACTCAAAATGAATTTGACCCACGCGTTTATTTTTATGAAAACATTTTGAGTAATTTTTTTTCTGAGTCCATAGCATTACTGCTGTACCCTTCTCGCTTATTGCAATGGTTGTATAATAGGTGGCTCTGCCGTTTGTGTTTGGACTGCACATTGTATGTGGTAATGGATAATGGTTTCATGTGCAATAAAAATGAAGAGTTTCTTATCTTTGCTACCTTAGATGGAGCAACGTAGTCTTGTATCCAACCATCTCTCTATTTCTAAATTCATTCAGCCAAGGGTTTGGCAGAATGGATTGGGCAGGTCATCTTCTGCTTATTGAATGTCTTTAATGGACGATTTTCATAATTTTTTCCTTTTTTTTCTTTTGGTCTGTGGAAGTTGAGGCGCGGGCTTGTAAGCAACGTTCTTAATCTGGTTTTGAGGGTGCTCCTTAATTATCTAAACATGAATAGAAGCTCATTTTTTATTATTTTGAAAACAAACGAGGATTAACAGAGTTTAAAAGGCAAACAAAAAGAGGGCAGCAAGGGGCACACAAGAATTTTGTTAGGGTCACAGAATGAACTGTAAGACCCACGTGTACAAGTGTACGAGTATTTTGTGATTCATTATGTGTCTGTAGTTTTATTGTTCAGTCAAATGCTCAATTAAGCAATGAAATTGTGAATCATATGCAACTAGGTAAAGTTTGAAAAGTCAATATTTGTTGATTGCAACAGCATATCCTCAAATACACAATTTTCAAATCCTTGGCATGGACAAAAATTTTTAATAGTATAAGAAGATCCAACAGGTCATCCTCATTCGTTATATACAGATATTTCCTATTACTATATATTGAATACAAGCATTTCCCAATAAAATATAAAAATGAAAAAACATATAAAAAAAAATTTAAATACAAGCTGCATCTAGTACCTACCATCGACACCATTGACTTTAATCTCAACAGAATTAAGAAAAAATGCAACATACAATTGGAAAGAGATTAGAGCAAATGGTACGAGACTCCCGTTAAAGCGTGGTCTGGGAGAGCAAAATGCATCCGTACCCAAATTTTTGGAGAGGTTTCTGTTACTCAACGCTATCAGGGACACTAACGTCTAAAAAAATTAACTTCTGACTTTTCAGCTCAATTTTTCACCATTTTAACTTCCTTCAGTAGACAAAATCTCAAGTTCTGCCCACCAAAGAGGAGATGATTTTGGTGTGGCTCCATCAGGTCCCATAGCTGTGATCTCTTTCAACCTAGCCGTGACCTCTTTCATTGTTGGTCTGTGTTTGGGATCAGGATTCACACAATCTTTTATTACTTGAAACAGTTTCTCGAGCTCTTCCTCTTGGAAGGATTTTAAAGTTGGGTCGACCATTTCTCTCAAGGGTTGTTCTCCATTCAAGTAGTCCGATGCCCAGTCCACAACAGAGCCATTATCAACCGAATATGGAAGCCTGCCCGTTACCATTTCAAACAAAATTACCCCAAAGCTGTAAACATTGCTCTCTGGATCTGCCAACTGTGCCTCCAAGAGCTCTGTGGCAGCTGAACCCATGTTTGTTGCTGTTAAATCGTTCCAGAAACTAAAATCTGATATTTTGGCCGCGTAGTCTTCAGTAAGATATATAGAAGAAGATTGCAAGTTTCCGTGGGCTATAGGTGGGGTGAGCTGGTGCATATGCTCAAGGCAATATGCCATGCCCATAGCTATTCGCAGTCGCATTCCCCAATCCAAGTGCTCGGATTCTTTTACTGCAGGGCATCAGAAAAGAACATAAAAAAATAAAAATAAAAATAAAAAGACAAACCGGAGATAATTAACTCAGCTTTCTAGCTAAAGGTGTATTCAGAATGAAACATAAACTAAACCAGAAAATGAGACGTAGAATACTGGCTGCCAAATCAACAGAACAAAGATGACTACAAATTACTTATTTCTCTGTTCCAGAAGACATGGAAGAATAGAAACATTTTCACATTCGACACACATCCATGCAGCTTACAGATATGCAACAGGGATGATCTAGCATGTAAATTACCATAAATGGACAGTCAACATGGCCGAACACAACTGATAGAGCACTCTTAATGAAAATGAATAAGTTGAGCCTCAATTCTGCTATTTTCATTATTTAAGACTTCAATGAGGTTTCAGGATTATAGGGCTGGTGTATTTTTTATTTTTTTATTTATTTTTTTTGTAAAAAAAAAATTCCATATGAAATGCAATGTTCCAAACTTCCAAGAGCAGAAACTGTTCAGTAGCACATATGGAAGAAAGGATTACATTTCTCAAGAAGACCTGTGGATTTTGAATATTATATTATTTGTTAGAGTGAAAGGCTACAAGTATGGTATGATCAAAAAACTTACTGTGTAGATGCTCAAAGAGTGTCCCATTTGGAGCATACTCGAAAACCATCATCCTGGTGAAAGGCACCTCTTCTTCACAAAACCCAATAAGGCTCACAAAGTTCTTGTGGTTCACTTTTGATAGCATTTCTATCTGAAAAATGACCAAAACATAAAAATAAGTGATTTTCTAAAAGATGCTGTTGAAGTTCAGTGAAATTTGCATTTGACATGCCTTTTTCCTGTACTGGGCTTCTAAATTCTTCGACCAGTCTTCAGCAGACTTCACTGCAGTGGACGTTACTGCTATTTCAACACCTCTTGAAAGAGTACCTTTGTACACTGTGCCATCTGATATAGAGCCAATTATATTACTGAAATATTCACAAGCTGCTTCTAGTTCTGATCGCTGGAGCTTTGGTACACCTAGAATTCAAACGCTAAAACATGAATAATATATATAAATACATACATTGACAAGTTCAATGCCCTGGGTATGAACCAGGGGACATTAGGTCCTAAGCATTACACTTCCCTAGAGTATAAATATGCAATAAACCTTCATTCTTGTAAGAAAAAGGAATAACCTGTTACAAATGCTTTCTGCAGCTGCCCACTTAACCCTGTTGCCCAAGGTTTGACAGTGATGACCTTGTTGCTTCGAAAGTAAAAAATGCCAAGGGCCGAAATAAATATGAATAAAGATCCCACTGTTACTCCAGACCATAACAAAATTGTATGATGCTTCGAATTGAAACTCCGTTGTACATTTCGGCTATGAGTTGAAGCAGGGGAAGGCCAAGGAGCAGGATGGTGCACTGGTGGCTTAGAATCAAGTGGTGGATTTGATGGAGAAAGTGAAAGTGGACTTGTTGGTGGCCTAGGTGATGGTGAAGGGACCAAAGAATCTGGTGAGGAAGCATGTGGTGGATCTGGTGGTAATGATTTAGGTCCTGAAGGAGGAAATGGAAAAGATGAGAACGGTGAATTTAAGGGAGAGACTGAAGGTGAAACTGTTGATGGCAACGGTGATGGTGATGATGATGGCGATGGTGATGGTGATAAAGAGATAGAAGGAAATGGTGATAATTCAGAACCCCTCTTAGTGCGTCTATCCCGTTTAACTTTGGGCGGATTTGTGGCTTTAAAATGTTGCAGCAGCCTCCTTTGCGCAACATTACCATCTTGTACAGTGTTCCTGAAGGTGAGACAAGCCATCATAAAGCAAGTACTGAAAATAATTTGCTTTAATGTTCCTATTAGTTCAAGAGCAAATATGCTGCTGTGCAATTTTTGAGTGCCCACAAGGAAAAATCCCAATCATAACCTCTTTTTTTAAAAAAATAAAAAATAAAAAATCAACCTAATAATATTTTCCATCAAACTTATGGACCCCTCAATAATTCATGCACATCTTTAGTGATTCCACAAGTACACAAAAATTGCGAAATATTGCCAGTAAACCCTAACAATAATACTTGCCACTTCGTTACTACTTTATGTATACTACATGGATGATCTGATTCACAGGGACCATGATTAGGCATTGTTTGGTCGTCTTGTCTGAGGAAGAGGCGATTCAACATGTTTGTGTTGTGGGACTGAACCCAACACTTTAAGGCACGAGCAGTCAAACCACACGAGGTTTGAGATGCAAAAGATGTCACCTGACATTTGATCCTTTTTTTCCAAAACCTCTCTCTCTCTCTCTCTCTCTCTCTCTCTCTATATATATATATATATACAAGATTGCTAAAATCGAGATTCTACGTTAGATCGTTGGAGGTGTTTATAGAATCGGATCGTAGAATCGGATCGAGGATCGTAAGATCCTACTGAAAAAGATAAATTACATAATTATTTAATTAAAATAAATATTTCCTAAAAAGTATACACAAAATGAGCCTATATTCTATTAAAAAGAAGTGAAGATATTGTGAAAAATATAATACTTCATGTAAAATGTATATATAATAGAAAACTCGATGGTAAAAATTTTGTATTTTATCAAAAAAGAAGGTGAAGAAAAAGAATTCTATAACAAAATACTATATAATCTACAATAATGCATAAAAAGTGATGAAAAATATTTAACAAACTTAGATCTGAAAATAGATTAAGAACTAAAAAGAGCGACTTGACCGAATGATAAGATTTATCGTTAGCATTCCTGGTAGAGCGGATTCGAATAACAAAAATAATCTCTTCAAAAATTGGGATAAATTTGCAATCATCTTACCCTCCTTAGACTTTGCTAAAACTAAGTTTGTTTTTCCGACTAGTTAATTTTCTTAAATTACCGCAATATTTGAATGTTTGTTTCTTAGTTTATTTTTTTTCGTCTATTTGATTCCATGCTACTTAATTTTTATTATTTATTTTGACCACATAAATGGGTATTTAGACAAGAAACATAAAATTTACAATAAAATATGTTATACACTACAAAACAAGGCTTGTAAATTGGATCGGATAGGATCGGATTCGGATCGAGATTCCACGATCCTATAAGATCCCATTATCAGGATCGAAAGATCCTACCTATAAGGATTTTTTTACACGATCTGAATCGATTGTACTCAAATGGATCATAAGATCATAGGATCGTAAGATCCGGATCGGGATTCTGATAACCATGTATATATATACACCCAATACAGCCTCTACTCCTAGTTGTTGCTTTTATCTTTGGGGCTGTGTAAAATAGCAGCTTGAAATCAAGAATAACAAATAAGGTTGTTAGAAACAGACACAAAATATCCTGTCACAGGCAAGTGCACTAGATAACTACTTTAAAATTCTATTCTATAATGTGTACCAAATCTTTTCCCTCCCAAACACACATTAATGTGTACTAATTGGGCTTCTTTTTTTTTTTTAATCATTTACCCTTTTTGCTTTTAGTTTCACCAAAAAAATAAATAAAACGAAAAACAACCCTGCAAGCAGCAGTTGGGGGCGTGCAAGGAAAAGTATTTATTAAACTACATAAAGAGCTTCATATTTTAGCAGACTTACCAAGAACTAGATTTGCTGTTGCAACTAGCCTTTAAAGCAGCACTAGTGAGCTGGTTCTCATCTACTTGAAATTCAGAAAGCATCTGAACTTCATAAAGTTCTGGAGATATGTTAAAGTTGTTGTTGTCCAGTAAACTGCGACGATAACCAGAAGATTGAGTTAACACTAGTTTAGGAAGCATAGTTAATGTAAGATCTCAAAACTTAGACAGATCGGCTCACAGAATTGACAAGGACATGTTATTGCCAAAATCAGATGGAAATGGCCCACTGAAGTTATTGTATCCTAAATCCAACACCTCCAGCTCCTTTAATTCTCCAATCTCCATAGGAAAGTTCCCCCAAAAAGAGTTGTTGCGTAAAGTACTACATTGAAGTACATGAAATTTATGACAAGAATAATGAAATATTTGGGTCCATGAATTGGGTTAGAATATTCTTACATTAATTTTATGTAAGTCAGCTTCCCCAGCTCAGGTGCCAATGTTCCTTCAAGGCAAAGATCTTTCAAGTTCCTGCAATTTGAATAGGTAGGACTTTCAGGGTGATACAAAAGGTGTCATAATATACAACAATCATTAGATAATCAAGCACCAATGCCTAGATTGTCATGGCATCATCACTCTCACCATTAAATTGCTTGTAATCTTATCAGTTCGAGGATTATGTCATCGTCTAGTTCAAAAATAAAAAAAAGGATTATGTCATCGTCATAAGCAACTAAACTGTCAGATACTATCATTACTATGAAACTCCAGTACAGCTGAATCATTAGATAATCAAGCATCAAATGCCTAGATTCTCATGGCATCACCACTCACACAATTAAATTATTTGTAATTTTATCCATTCAAGGATTTCGTCATCCTCACTCATAAACCTTAGAATGGTAATATGAAACTCCAGTGCAGCTGAATCATTTACATAACAGCCAAGTCACAGCAGCATAATATGTAACCTATGAACAGAGATATGATAGCACATTGTTATCGTAATTATCTATAAATCATAACCCAAGAATACACATGTCAAGAGTTCATTTTTGTTCCAAGATGCATGGAAGGATAGGAGTGTCGCTAATTGATGGGGATAATTACATTTTTTGTCTCTAAATATGCGTTTTGTGTTATTTTGATAACACTTGTGTCAATTTTGTCCCCAAAGTATTGAATATATGTTAAAGAAGTTCTCATGGCCTAAAGGGTATTTGTGGAACAAAAATAGTCTCTCTAAAATACGTATCTTGTAATTTTGGTCCCCCAACATTTCAATTGTGTCAATTGTAAAAGGCTTCTTTTTTGTTTTTTCCTTTTCGATGAGGTGTAACTTTTTGTTTCAAAAATACCCCTGATTCTCTTGATAAATATTAATAGCATCAGTCATGGGACTTACTTTAATACTCTGTCAACAAAATTATACAATTGAAATATTGCTAATCAAAATAACACAAAATGCATATTTTAGAGATCAAGAGTGTAATTAGCCCTAATTGATGACATGAGAGAATTAATCAGTGACATTATTAGGGGTGGGAATGCAATTTCCCTTATATATTATCCCCTTGGTGCATTAATGTTAAAACATGTTACTTTTATGCATGTAATGCAAAACATGTTTGCTTGAAATATGTTGTATAATTTGCTTATAATCTAAAATAAAATAAATTTATATGCCAACCATGTTAGGCATGTCTTGTTGGGGTTGACACGATTATAAGTGGGGCAGGTCAGTGTCAAGATAATTGATACATTTAGTTAAATGGGTAGGGTTGGTGTTGAGGTATTGTGAACATGAACCCGTAATGACACAACACGAAAAAAACATAACACGACATGGCATGATTCCCACCGCAAGACATTATAAGAAGCCAAACACAAAATTAGCATTATTCTGAATTCTATAACTTTGAAAGATTCTGAGTTTAGCAAATCGTGTGGAGAATAATATAAAACCCTACAGGATTAAGAATTACATCTAATCCTTAGGGCCTGTTTGGGAAACTTCGCAAACAGGCCAGGCTGGTGAGCGTTGACATCTGGCTACCCTCAATGAAGTGAAGCCAAGTCTTGGTATTTTGAAAGCGACAGGCATGGCCGGTAAACCAAGCAGAAAAAGTTGGCTGAATTTTCAGCTTAGCAAACAATTTAATAAGATTTTCTCCAGATTAAGAATTACCACAAGAATGGGTCTAGTTTTCGCTGCAACCATAATAACATCAGCATCCATCTTTAACATGCTTCTTTCCCAAAAATGAAGTAAAATAAAATAAAAATAAATGTGTTTGCCCCCATCTATGATTCTAAATTCATATCATATGTTGGGAAATTGACCTAATACCCAACGCAAAAGAGAAATGCTATGTATCTTAAATATTCTATCAAATATTCTACCAACTCTCTCATATAGGATGTGACTCACATAAATCTACATGTGTGTTGGTCTCACATGATAAAATATTTGATAGAATATTTGCTAGCATAACTCAACACAAAATTCTTGTAGACCGGTATCTCAATGAAAAGTTCCAAAAAAATAAACAAAATGTCGGTAAACTCTGGATGTGTAATTGTGCAAAATTTAGCAATTATTATGAGATGTAGAGAGTTGGTATCACATAAATGCATGATTAATGTTGTTTACTACAGATTACATTGGAAATTTGAATAAGAAAGACTAGTGAACACCAATTTCAATGCTCCCTTGCCAGATTTGGGACTTTGAAACAACAACATGATTTTAAATTATAGATTTGGCATGAAAATAGCAGAAGTCTCAATAATCAAAACAAGATTGGAATTCTACAAATCTCATGATAATGCAATCTATAACTAATCAATGTATCAAAAATAACAATCACCTTCTTTAGTTTGGATTTTTAGGATTCACTTTTTAAAAAATTAAATTTTTTTTTTCGTATTTTTTTTTACTGATTTTTTTTTTAATTTTTAAATACTCGTAATATAAATACACTTAAAAAATATATAAATCTTAGAAAATTCATTAAATACCAAAAATATATAAAAAATATATAAAGAATTCGGTACATTTTTCGTATTTTTATATATATATATTGATTTTATATATATATTGAATTTTTAAAATATTCTTTTACAAATATTTTATTTTTTAGATACATTAAGGTGCATTTAAAAAAAAATAAAAAATAAAATACTTAAAATTTTAAAAATATTCTCTAAAAACAACCACAAAAAAAAAAAAACACAAAAAAACCAAAAAAAACTCCATTTAAAAAAAAAAAATTTAATTAGAAAATTGAAACTAAATGCACAGAATAATTCCGCTAAACGAACCACTCACAGAATTACGACTTTTCCGTCTTCAGAGCACTCGACTCCGAACCAAGAACAGGGATCAACGTCGCCGCCAAGATCATTCCAGTCCGAGAGAGCACCGAATGGATCTCTCACCACGCTGTCTCGAAACTTCAACAAGGCCAACCCTGCGTATTCAATCAAGCTTATTATTAAACTCTTCAAATTAGAGAACAAAGAGACATTCAGAGTTTGTAGACAAGTGTGAAGCTCGTACCGTCGGTGTTGAGCGAGAAACAGAGACTCAGGCTCTGAAGCAACACGAGTAGAATCGCTAAGATCGTCTCCATGAAAAACTTGAATCTCCATCGCTCGGTCATCTGTGAAAACAATTTCGTCATCAATCAAAGTAGTGAATTACAGAAATGTGTGTGTGGTGGTGTTTGTTTGTATATATGGATACATAGATAAATAAATAAATGGATGGAGAAAGAGACAAGAGAATGAAATTGAATTGAGTGAATTGAGAGCGAGAGAGAGAGAGAGAGAGAAGAGTTGGTTTCGCGTCAAGCTAATTCGGAGACTTGCCAGCTGCGACTCGGCCCCGTCCTCCGGATATTGAATGGTTTTGAACACACGTGCCTCTCGCGTGATTTTTTTTAAATTATTATTTTAATTAACAAAAGCTAAAGGATAAATTATAAATATTCTCTCTTGTTTAAAAAATTATAAATATTTTATTGTTATAATTTTTTATTTAATAGAATTAACAGAAAAAATAAAAATTTTAATTTCTCTTTTATACAATAATAAAATTATAGGAATTATTAATTGAAATAAGTTTATGATATCATTAAATATGTTAATTGCCTTGACAATTTATTAATAAAAGAGGTTATTTATTGTGAAATTAGAAACTTTAAAGGAGCAAGATATAATTTTGGAAAAATTAGTCTAAGGTTTGTCTCTTATTTTTAGTAATAGAAGATATCCACAATATTATTTTGTGATATCTAAAGTCCCTCAACTCCCGACACCCATATATCACGGAGAAATTTAATTCCTTCAAATCAAACTGCCTCTCCTTCTCTTCCTCTCTCTGCTCTTCTCTCTCCGACAAACTCCACCTCCATCGCCAGAGTTCATCATCATCGTCATCTTCTCCAACTCTCTCTTCTCCGTCAAGCGAAGCTTAAAGCATCCTTATCCATAGACGATTTCACTGATATAAGAATCAAAGCATACCGCGACGAGAAGACAACCCAATGGGGGGAGTGAACAACGATATCATCACCATCAAGGTCGATGATGGAAGTGATACTATCACTTTCATGTTTGAAAGCCCTAGTAAGCTTTTCTTAGTTCTTCCTTCTCCAGCTCTGTCCTCTACTGGTCCTGGAACAAGGTCTCTCTCTCTCTCTCTCTCTCTCTCTCTCTCTCTCTCTCTCTCTCACAACTTATACACATACAAACATCTATATATATACATAGTATGAAGTTAAACTATTTGACAAAATACTTTTTAGAACTCCAAAACAGATAATTGTGAGATTTGATTTGACAAAACTCTTCTTAGAACTATAAAACATATAGCTGTGAGCTTTGAAACTAACGCGTTTGATAAAATGCTTCTTAGAAAAACAATCACAATTTTCTCTGGTTTGTTCAAAACACAGAGTATAGCGATCCCGATTTTTCCTCCATTGTTTATTGTATTCTGGACTCGGTTCCGTAGATGTTTGTTGTTGTCTATATCGCATTTCCGTTATTTAATTCTTTATATTTGAGTTGTGGGATGTGTTGGGTAAGTTTGAAACAGGTTGGGTGTGTTTTGAAACAAATGGTTGCTGTCCAGATTTTGGTTTCTTCACTCGAGCGAGGCTTTTGTCGCTCGGGCGAGCCCTGTGTTTTAGTTTATTCGCTCGAGCCAGGGTTCCTTCTCTTGAGCGAGCTTTGAGTGGTGTGTCTCTTCGCTCAAGCGAGCACTCTTGCGCTCGAGCGTGCGGCTGCGTCTCTTTTTGATCTGAAGGTTGTGTTTCTTCGCTCTAGCGAGCTTTTCTTCGCTCGAGCGAACACTCTTGCGTTCGAGCGTGCTTCTGGGTTGCAAACCTGAAGCTTCGTATTGTTCGCTCAAGCGAGGTCTTTTGTGTCTGGTCGCTCGAGCGACCACTTCTTCGCTCGAGCGAGCCTCGAGTATATCAAATCGCAGCAACGGGTTTACACTTCACTTTTTCATCTTCTTTTCTTCAAAACCCTAGATCCAGCACACTCTCTCTCTATACACTACTTCTCTCTACAAATACTCTAGATTTAGAGTGTCTCTACCTTAATCCTTTTGTAAAAAGGGTAGAGCTTTGCTTGAGCTACACTTTGATCCGAAAATCCTTGGATTTGGAACATCTTGAGTCTTTATCTTTGTCTCCTTTGGGCTTCTCCTTTTGCGGTAGGGACAACCAACTCCTTTCTATGAGTTTTGACATAAATGTTGGGTATTTCGTTATAGTGATCTCGGTTTTTCCTTCCTTTGTGTATTGTATTTCGGACGCGATTCCGTGGATGTGTTGTTGTCTTATTCTCATTTCTATCCGTTACTCTTTGTATTTGAGTCTTGGGTTATGTTGGATAGGTTTGAAACAGGTTGGTTGTGTTTAGAAACCTAGAGTTGATGCTCAGATTTTGGCCTTCACGCTCGAGCGGGGCTTTTGACGCCTTTTGAGGTATGTATACATATATATGTTGTTGAAGCTATTGATTTTCTGTTCGTTTATGGAGTTTTTTTGTTTTTTGGTGATATCTTTTATTCTGGAATAGGATTGCTGGATTGGGTGTGGGAGTCTTCCTTCTTCTAGCTCTTAGAATCAGTGTGCCAAAGGTTGATTCTTGGGATATAGTTTTGGTTGTAAAACAAAAGCCAATTTTTTATTTTTTATTTTTTATTTTATTATTATTATTTTTTTTAACAATCTGATGTATCTATCTACTTTTTTATTTTACTTGGTTTTGTGATCTGTAAGTTTTTGAACCATGTAAAATACCAATGATATATTCTTTGTTTTGTTTCTGTTTGTTTATTTATGCAAGTTGTGTCCCCCCCCTCCCGGCGAAGAAATTAGTAGGTGGAGTTGTATATTTAAGGTCATATTTTGAAAATTAGTGAACCATATACTTTTCTTAGTTTGTACGTTGTGAGGTTGTTATTACCTTGATATGATTGAAGTTGAGGATGGAAGCTAGTATGCAGGTTGTTTAGTGTGTGGATGTTAGTTTTTTTCTTTAATTCATAATTGCTGCTTCTACTTGATTTGTTCGCAAGTTGCTACACTTTATAAGCTACTGCCTTGTTTGGAGGTGCATACGGCTAGGCAAGGTTAACTTTCTACGGCATGCAAAATTATGCCGTGAAAAGTGTAATGATTTACGGTATGCAAGAAAATGTCATAAAATATTATATACGGCATACAAAGTATGTCTTAAATATATTAAAAACAACTTTTTACGGCATACAAAATTATGGCGTAAAAAGTCTAATGATTTATGGCATGCAAAAAAATGTCATAAAAGATTATATACGGCATACAAAGTATGCTATAAGTATATTAAAATAACTTATTACGGCATGCAAAATTATGCCATGAAAAATATAATGATTTATGTCTTAGACTATCTCCAATGGTTCATCAAATTTAAATTTAATAAAAAAATTCACTTTTTGCAGTTCCAACCCAGCATCAGATCTTTCATCAAGTCCAAGATTTCTCAAATCTTTTATCGAATTGAGAATGGATGTACCTTTTATCAAATTACTGTTTATAGCCGTTGGATTTTCACTACCGGATATCCGCGGATGACCACCTCAAGGCAAAAATTTCTGAAAAAATTACACTGGCTGGTCGACCAACCGGACATCCGCTTGACCGGTGTTTTGATGAAACTTTAAAAACCTCCATTGAAGCATTTGATATTAAATGGAATTTTTGCTAAAATTTTTACTCAAATTTAATCAAAAAGAAAAGATACACCGTTAAAGATGCTCTTACATTCTATCATTCTCATTAAATATAAATTATTATACATACTATATTATATTATTTATAATTTTTATTAGTATTTACCAATTCTAATTTGTCTCATGCCCCGATATCATACAGATAGAACGAGACAGAGCTACCATAAACTTGCTCCATATCATACGGATATGCACCACCTCAATTCATTCAATGTGGAAATCATATTGCGAACAAAAACAAAATATATGAGATTAACAACAATGATAAACTGCTAGTCATAAACACATTGGTCACATAGACCTTGGAAGTCGAGAGGAGCGAGATTGACGAGCAGTGTAGATCAACCAGAACGGTGTGACCGAGAATATATCCACGCACAGCAATGACAGCACTAAGGTAACAACTTAAATTAGTTTAAAAAATTTAAAAATTAATAAAAAATATTATTTTAATTTTTCATTTTTTATACATCTTTTTATAAAAAAAAATAAAAAAAAAATCAATTTGCAAATAAATTCTAAATCTGTTTGGAAACTCAAGTTGGGGCTAAAATAGTCAATAAAGATTAAAAAAAAAATTAAAATAGTTAATAAAATAAAATGTCATATTTTACACATGAATCAATCATTTTTTCTCTCACAAATATCTATTCTACTATAAAAAAATTCACAAATTATCTCAAAAAAATATATATATATATATATATATTTCTCATCTCATAAAATAGCCAAAAAATTAACTAAAATAGTCAAGTTTCCAAATGAGACCATAAAGGATAAATTGTACTATAAATAAGTCATGACATTTATGATGTTGATTATCACAAATGTCGCAGCTAAATAATTTTGAATCATAACTAAAAAAATTAATGAGTGATAACCTAATAGGCACAACAGCAACAATGGTGTACCTCGTTGGGCCTGTTTTGAGTTTTATTTTAATTATCTGAATCGTTCATTTTTTAAAGAATTATTGAGTATAATATACTTACAAAAAAATTAAGTTAACTAGATATCAACAGCACTTTTATCAAATCACATTTATAAATTAAAAATGAATTATAGATATGATTGTAAGTATAAATTTGAATACAATACGAAAAGGTTACCGATATTTGATCAATTTGATGTTTTACATATATGTTGTACTCGATATTTTCTAAAAAATGAACTGTTCAAATTATTAAAATAAGACCCAAAACGGGCCCTACGAGACGTAGAACCAATCACTAATGTGCCCACAACCAAACTATAATCAAAATAATAATTATAATAAGTCATAACCAATATCATAAAGAGTTATAACTAACTAATACCATAATGAGAGATTGTTTGAGGATTACTTATTTGGTTACTTCTTTGCTCTTTTGGGACAACAAAAATAAATTACTTATTGGTTTACTTTTACAAAAAATTAGTCTAAAGTCTCTGTCCCATTTTTAGTAATGAAAGAGATCTAAAGTCTATGTTGATCCTCTCTCTTTTTCTACAATACTTTTTCTATCTTTCTCTCTCTACACAGACTATGTTGATCCTCTCTTCCTCGCCTCACAGATATACCTTATCCACCACAGCTAGGGTTTCTTCATCATTTTCAGTCTCCTCGCCTTCCAAGCTTAGCTTTATCTCTTGCTCTTTGATCAAGCGTTCACAAGTTTTCGTGCTTCGTGCTTTGCTGCTCTTCAAAGGCTAGAGGAATTGTGGAGATGGTATAGGACAAGGAGTCTGCGGTGACCGAAAATAATTGATGGGTATGTAAAGAATTGTTGTTAGAGTTGCATAGATTGTTACAAGTGAGTTTATAGATTGTGTTTGAAGATAGATTCGAAATGGGTGAAGAATAGATTGAGCTAAGAGGTCAGGAAGTGAATACAGAAGGTATGATTGGGCTTTTGAAGCTATAGACTCATTTTGACCACAGAAAAGTAGAATTGTCTTCATGAGTTTTTTTGGATTTAATTATATGGATGATTCTCTGTTCTTTCATCTCATATTTCTCTACAATTAATTGGGTTTCTTTCATGCCTCTATTTTTTTCCCATCCAAACTGTAATCTTGATTTTTCTTGTTCTTGCCAGAGAAATTTTCTAGTTTGAATCCAGAAAAATTCTTGTGAAAATCAGAGAAATTCTCTGAAAATCCAAAGAAATTCTCCTTTCAATGAGTCTCTCTCTCTATACACATATATATATATATATATATTGGTTGTTGTTGTTCCTTATTTGGGTGATCGATTTGTGTATTGCACATCGTAATTGGGAAGACAGAGAAATTTCTAGTTTGAACCCACATAAATTCTTGCAAAAACCAGAGAAATTATCTGAAAATCTAGAGAAAATCTCTAAACTGGAATCTAAAGAATTTCTCTGGCCCTTTTAGAGAAATTCTCTAGAAAGTCTAGAAAAATCAGAGATAATTACGTACTAAAGGGAGTAATTTTCTCTAGCTGGTGATAATAAGGTATTGGAGCTTGAGATTGTGAAGAATTTTGAGAAAGAGTTGATTTTCTCTGGGAAGGAATTCTCTATGAAGAAATTTCCAGAATTTCTTTGGAGAGAAATTATCGGGAAAGTCCATAATTTCTCTGGAGAGTGGAAAGTCCAAAGAAATTCTCTGGATAGAATTTTCTCTAGATTAATATTGAGGGATCTTAGACATTATGAAAATATTGGATGTCTTTTATGTTATAAAAATCTTAATACCAGAGACCTATAAAAAATTCTTTTATTTTTATCACATCACTTCTTTATTTGTTTACACATTTTTTCGTAATAAATAAATCTAATTTATAAGGTATACCCAAAATAACTTAGCACAATGGTATTTGGGAAGTGCATTTATAGTTGTTTTATTAGGTTTTAAACAGATAATATTCATCACATTCTTGGTAGGCAAAATTTTCATTTCACCCTTAACGCCGTGGGACACATGAGGGTAAATTTGTCAAAAATGATAAAGTGACTTTTCCCATTAATGCCAAACACAAAATAACCACACATGTCTCGCTTTTTAGCTTATTGCTCATTGATTCTTAACTTATACAGCAAAAATTTGACTTATATAACGAATTTCGAGAAACCCATTTAATCATAACCAAATACGTTTTAATTAGAGCATACAATATATACACATTCAAAATGAATTGTGTATTATAAGATTTTCCATCAACATTAACAGCCACTTGATACTATGTAAATTTCACATATTCTCAATCACACTAACAAAAATATTCAAATTAATTAAATTACAAATATAACAAAATGTTAAAATATTAATACAATTGCTTCAACAAAAATTCACACTTTCCATAAAGAATTTTCATTTTCAGAAATTGATGTATTATGTATATAATGGTCTTATTGCTTATGCTATTGGACATTTTGTCTTTTATATATGTAACCAACTAATTATTCATCCAACCATTACCCATTTAATTACGTAACCAGTTGTTTATAAATTTTAACATAGAGATTAGCTTTTTGTTCTTATGTTCAACGGGATCCATTTGTATAAAATTTAGATAAAAGTTTACATGAACTCCAAAGTTTTTGTAACTTTACTAGTATAATATACTTATCGCAACTCCACGCATGATATCATGATTTAAATTATTCAAACAATCTCACTATACATGAGGGTAAAGTTACATATATTTGATCTTTCTTAAATTTCGTAGTAATAAGAATATCGTGTACTAAGGAGGGTGTGTGTTTGGACAAATTAGATTAGATAAGGAGAGAATGTTGTAATTCAATAAACTATTAATCCTGACATAATTACACTCCGTTTGTTTGGACGGAAAATATTTTCTACAATTTTTTTTTTCAAAAAATATTTTCTGTTTGGTGGTGGTGGTGGTAATGAAATGAAAGTGAAGGTGATGGTGGAGGTAGTGGCATGGTAGTGGGGCGACAGCGGCGGCAATAGCGACAATAATGATGACAATGGCTGTGGTGTGGTGGTGGAGGTGAGTGTGATAGTGGTAGTGTAGTGATATTGGTAAGACTTTTGTTTAGAAAACACTTTCAGCATTTTAAAAGTGGAAAATATTCTCTGCCTGTATAAGGTTATTTTCTGTTGATCATAGAAAATGTTTTCCGTTAACTTTTGTTTTTCATTGTATCAAATACTAGGAAATACAAAAAATATTTTTCAAAAAATATTTTTCACTCAAACAAACGGAATGTTAGCTCATGGACTATTTGACTAGAAATGATATATATTTGACTGTTAGTCCGATATCTACTTTTTTAATCATATGATGGACTCGTAAATCTATTGAACATAGAATCAAATCACATCTAAATTCCATGAAACAAACGCTCCTAAGATTATTCTTTATCTATTGATAAAGAGTATAATGACTTAATAAAAATGCTATTCATACCAATATATCTATAACATATATAAAAAAGAAGGAAACCAGGTTGAATCTAATGCAAAATGTCAAACGTGTCTAAAGCCCACTTGCTTTATTACTCTTCACTCTACACTGTTGGTTGCTTATTATTTATTATTTATTTATGGATAAATTACATACTAACAGTCTTATAGTTTAGTCCTTATATCACTTTGGTCTCTAATTTTTTAATTATGATATATTTGACCTTGAATTTTAAATTTTGTTTCAAATAAGGACAATTAAAAATACCATTACTCAATTTCAAGGACAAAGTCATCAATTTGATAAAATATAAACTAATTTGACAAAAATAAATATCAAAAAAATATTTTTGAATTTTTAAAAATTATTTCTACCCACTAAAAATAAAAATTATGTAAAATTGATAAATTTTTTAAACATTTATTTTTTTTAACCAAATTAATTTTTATTATGTGTTTGAATGATGATCATGTAATAGGTGGTTGTTTTTATTTTCATTAAGTTAATTTCTATTTTTTCAAAAGTCAAATATGACGATAACTTTGATATCATTATTAAATCAATTCATTAAATTAAAAAAATCCAAAATTAAAAACATTTCATATATTACATATATCGATTACACATTAAAAGCCTAACAATCACCCATTACATGATTATCATCTAAACACATAATAAAAATTAATTTGGTAAAAAAAAAAATAATGTCTAAAAAATTTATCAATTTTACATACTTTTATCTTTGGTGGGTAAAAATTATTTTTAAAATTTTAAAAATATTTTTTTGACATTTATTTTGGTCAAATTAGTTTTAGGGGTGGGCGTGGGTCGGTTGTGGCCACAGAACCTCCAATCCGTCATTCGTCCGTTAGATTAGCGGATTGGAGAAAATCAATCTGCATCTGTCCGCCAATCTGGCGGATGTGGATTGGCGGTTTGGCGGTTTGGCAGATGGATGTGAATCGGTTTGGCGGTTTAAAATTTTATAAATTTTCAACATTATTCAACTTGTGCACTTCCTCAAAAAAAAAAAAAAAAAAAGTATTACAGTCAATGACTTAAAAAAATATTACAATCACTGCATGCCTCATCCGAAGCTACAAAGTTTGGAACTTTAGAATATCACAATTAGTGCATGCCTTAGCTACATACTACAATCACAGCATGTCTCATCCACATAAAGTATTACAATCAGTGATTCTTAAAATATAAAAACAATTCAAACCACCAAAACTATGAACAGAGTAGTAGTAGAGATTGTATGTCTGTGTATTGTTACATCTATGTCTGTTTTTGAAAACAAAAACCAACCAGCATATATCATATTTTCTATTTATTATTTTTAAAGATAGATTTAAAAACCAAAAAATATAGATAAATAATATGTTTATTTTTTTTAATTCAAAAAAGATATTCAAGTTGAAAACTTTTTTTTCAACAGAATATTTAAACTCTTTTTTAATTGAAAACACAAACAGAATATTTAAACAAACTGAAAACACAAAGTCTTATAAATTATTAGAGGTGCTTGCGGTTTGGCGGTTCGGTTGCGGCTAAAGGAATCTCAAATCCGCCATCCGTCTGCCAAATTGACGGATTGGGAAAAATCAATTCGCAACCGTCCGCTCGTCATCACGTATCCGTCCAAAATGCGGCGGATCAGTTTGGTTCGATCGGTTTTGGCGGATCGGTATATCCGCTGTTCACCCCTAATTAGTTTATATTTTATCAAATTAGCAACTTTGTCTTGAAATTGAGTAATGGTATATTCAGTTGTCCTTATTTAGAATAAGATTTAAAATTTACGGTCAAATGTGTTACAATTGAAAAATTAGGGACCAAAGTGACATGAGACCAAACTATAGGGACTGTTAGTGTAATTCACCATTTATTTATTTTTAACTGGTTGATTGCTTATCATGACTTTTGAATAATTTGTCTTTGTTAGTATAAGAAGGCTGACGTAACTCACAACGAGGGGTTAATATGGTCTAATTGAGATCAATTTAGGATGAAATCAAGATTAATTTATTGGCTACAATTCTACAAAAATTAAAATAAAATTAACTCATTAAAATTATGAAATTGATCTAAACCAAACTATTTAAATACGGCCTAGTTTAATTTGAAACCACGGTATTACATAATCTCTTCATAAAAAAAAAATCATTTAACATTGTCAAAAAAATTTAACTTACTATACATTTTAAAAATAATAATAACATGTCTATTAAACAAACTACTCTCAATATATTAATTTTATTGAGTATTTTATTAATATAAGACGTATATGTCATTTTTTTTAAAATTTTAAAAATTAAATGTTATATACATTTTGAAAAAAAAATATACTTACTCGATTAATTTATTTTTCTTGTAAAATAATTTTTTCACAATGTTTATAGAAGAAATTATGTTTAATTATTAATGTACTCAAATTAACTCAATATTTTTATACCCATACTTTCATTCTATCAATAAAATTTTAAATTTTTCCTTTGGTGACAAGACCCCCAAGCGAAGCACGTAGGGGCCAACTAACATATATAAAAAGTGACAAAACATTAGGTTGAGTCTCAAGCTCTAATTACAAAAAATGTAATTTCTACAAATTAATATTACAGCCTACCATTGTGATGGGTCATTTGGTATAGAAATGATAATGTATGGCTTTGCTACATATCAAGTCACGTGGCCTTGGCATAGAGGTCATCACTTCAGTTATTTCTACAAAATATTTCATATAACAAGATACTTATAGACCAATAATTTACCCATAAAAAAAAATTGATGGATTCATAAGTTTGGATTTATAGTATTTTTGTTCCTATAATACATAATAAATTTTTAAAAATTGTTAGAGATCTATAGTTTGGTATAATGATATAATAAAAGTTTGACCTTTTATCATTGGATATGTAATAAATTAAAAGTTGACACCTATTATACCACATCATTGTCAGTCAGAGTTTGGATGACAATGTTTGTTTTTAATTTTCTCTTTCAAACAATGTTCACTATGAAAACGGTCTTGTTCGGGTGAGCAAAAAATTCTATATTGTGATTAGCTCCATTTCTAATGTCCATGAAGTTGAAGAAGAGCCTTAGGTGAAGATAAGGTTAGTTAACAATTAAACAATAACTTATATGGCTATTTTGTGTCTAAGATTGCATGTCTTTGATTTGTTTGCTTCGTACTGTTTTGTTGTGATTTATATATGGGTTATAGATTTACATCAATTGAATATGCTTGTGTTTGTAAATATATTTATATGAGAAATTATAAGCATGTTTGGTTTGTCTCTCAAAACATGTTTTTTAAGAAAAAAATTGAGTAGCATGTTTAGTTGAAGATTTTAGTGAAAAAAAATTTTAAAATCACATTTTTCTCTACTATATATCAATCAATCACTTTTTCTTTCATACACATCTATTCAACAATAAAAAAATATCAAATCATCTGAAATTCCAAAACTCCAAAACTATTTTCAAAATATACAACCAAACAAATTTTCAAATTTTCTAAACTCTCTCCAAAAAATTATTTTTGAAATAATATCTTCTTTAAAACTTAGTCACCTGTGTTGAGTATACATGTTAGCTCAGCCAACCAAAAGTCACCATGTCTTTCTACTAAAGTTACCATTGTTCGGTACACATATGTCAGTCTAGATACTTGGTTTTTAATTGATATATTTTGTAAAAAACAATGGGTGGTTTGTTTTCGGGGGGAAAAAATTATTAAAAAATTTGAAATTAATTTGATAAAAATAAATATCAAAAAAATATTTTAAAGAAATGAATTTTGACCTCCCAAAAGATAAAATTATATAAAAGTAATAAGTATTTTTAATTTTTTATTTATTTCACCAAATGAATTTTTAGTTAAAAAATTGAAACAAGCTTTTAAAAATCAAATCAAACATGGGCAAAGTGAATATGCATGGGTTGGATTTATTTGGTTCTAATGTTTTTTTGGGTGGTTAACACAATGAAGAAATTAGCAATTGCTTTGGTTATACCCATTCAACCTAATCACTCAAGCAAGCAACCAATGAACAACAATGCTCAAACATGATTACATATTTTTATGGTTAAACCATCTGTCAAACAAAACAATTTAATATGTGATTTTCTGATTTGCAATTTTTGTAGGGATAAATTACTAGTAAGTCTGATTTTTGGGACTTATTATTCATTTAGTCATATTGATAAATTTATCAATCTCTTTTATTTTTATGAATAAATTTACAGTGATAAATTTGTTAATTAGACCTGTAGGTAAATAAATCTAGTTAATAGGTTTGATTGGTAAGTGTCTCCCTTCTTTTTTTTTTTCCCTTTCTCTCTATATAGAGATAATACTTAATTTAAATTTAATGCTCCCACACTTAAATTTTTGTATCTAATCAAGTCTATTTGTAGATTGATATTACGACCTTAAAATTATCTAAAAACACCTTAATAATACTATATATTGTGGTGCATCTTATTTTCAGTTAACAATAGCGCGACTCCCACGCGCGGAGCGCGTGAGAGTCCAACTAGTATATATATATATATATATATGACATGAATGATATGGCTGTGGAGACATAATTTTTGGATGACAACACGTGGGGACATAATTTTTGAATGACAACACGTGGCCGAGGTGTCACCGAAGTGCCAGCCGAGGTGCCACATGTCCTGGTCATGATGTCGAGATGATCTCGGCTAGGCCGAGGTTATCTGTGAGAATATCGGAATCCGGGATAGGTGGATAAGGAACAAGAGTTCTAGAATGAGAAAAGACTTCAGTTTGGATTAAGATAAAACTCTTAGAGAGTTTATCCAAATCCTATTGGGAGTCCAAGATTAACAGTAATCCTGAGTCCATTGAAGTTAGGCTTCTATTGGGACTAGGATTGTGTTGGCTATAAAAGAGAGGCACCCCCATGGATCTAAGGTATGTCTTTTTTGCTCTGTCTAGTGAGTTAAGCACTATTGGTTATCTTTGAAAGATATTTTACTGACTTGATTGTCGGAGTGCCCTCGGATAGACGAGCCACCGCCAGAATCTCTTCTTTTTGTGACAGGTCATTCGGGCTTAATCTATTCTGCCAGTGTTCTCTAGCTGAGTGCTTGATTGGCAGTGTGGTCGGAAATTGACAGCCACAATTTGGCGTCGTCTGTGGGAAAGAAAGAAGAATAGATGGCCAACGATGGACAGAAAGAGAAGGTTGGGGACGACACTCCTAATGGGAGTGGGAAACCTGTAGACCTTGACGTCGAAGAAGACAACTGCAACGAAGAGACTCGTGATAAGAATCACGGAGAAAAGGACATCGGCCAGGAGGGCGACGTGCCAAAGAAATCAGACCGGAGCGGGTATTATAACGAGGATGACCTCCAAGTATGGAAAGATAGATGCATGTAGAGGGACAACGAGATGAAGGCCATGGTGAACAAATTGGTGGACCTACAAACAGTGGTCAATTTCATGATGCAGAATAGTGTCATGCAACCACTGTTCCCATTACAAGATACGCCGATTCCAGTGGCAAAGGAGGATGCTCGAAAAGATGGGCAGAAAACAGTCCCTACAGTTCCCCAGCACACCAGGACTGAAAACACTGTCACCGGCCTTCAAGGGAGGTCGGGCGAGGAGAGTCAAGAAGGGAAGAATCGAGGAGGACGCATCGCACCAAGGAAGCCGACCCCAAAGAACATCGGCATGTTCAAGGGCAGGAGTTGTGCTTCGACGCAACCAATGGAGGGAAGTCCAAAAGGACCCATAATGAAACTGGGAATAGTGCACCGAAAAGGCTAAAGTCAGGAGATAGCCGAGCTCCTGGACGGACCAAAGAAGATCTGGGGGATCACGTACAGAGGAAGCAACAGGATGCCGAGGTAACCTCCCTAGTCAAGCCGAGAATGCCGTTCTCAGTAGAATTGGACAAATTCGAAGCACCGAAGAGGTTTAGCATGCCGAGATTCCAGATCTACGATGGTAAGTCGGACCCCAACCTTCACGTCGGCTTGTACTTGAACTTGATAGCGTTGTACACTGGGAACGAGCCGTTGCTCTGCAAGGTGTTCCCCTCATCCTTCGGAGAAATTGCATCGGACTGGTTTCACAAGTTGCTGAAAGGAACTGTGAAAACCTGGGAAGGCCTGGCCGAGATGTTTGTGGCCAGGTTCGTGACAGACACGCTATAGCCATCGAGGGTGGACGCCCTAATGGTCCTGAAGATCGGCGAGGATGAAAGCCTTATGGCCTATGCCAAAAGGTATTATGACGTATTCAACCGAATACCAGGATACAACCAAGAGGTGGCAGTCATGTCGTTTAAAAATGGCTTGAAGGATGACTGCCTGCTTCGAAAATCACTGGCAAAGACATTGCCGAAAAGCATGGAGGAGCTGATGACCAGGATAGAAAAGTATACCAAAGCCGAGGAGGACACGCCGGGGACAAAGGCGTCCAAACAAGAGAAGAGAAATGGTTCGCCAAAGCGAAGCCAAGATAACACTGGATACGAGAAGACAAGAGCTCAGCCCAAGTGAGCAGATCCTAGATCCCAGAAAACAAGATCTCGGCCTAGATGATTAAGTCCGAGAAGAGAAGAGCTTGGCCTAAGTTAAAGAATTTTTATATAAGGTCCACAAAGGAGTATGTGGAAGCCATGCAGGGGGCAGATCCCTTGCCCATAGAGCAATATCGTAGGGATTCTTTTGGCCTTACATGCAAAAGGAAGCTGAAGCCTATGTAAAAAAACATGAAAATGCTTTGAAATCCACCTGCAACGTGCGATAGAACAGCAATTCGGCTGGGGGCATACCAGCAACAACTTGCTAGGGCTTACAACAAGAAGGTCAGCCCAAGAGAGTTCAAAGTTAAGGACCTCAGCCTGAGGAAGGTTTCCAGCAATGGGGCATAATGGCTAAAGCAATAATAAAGTGCTAGTTTGATTTTTGAAATCTGTGCGATAAGTCCGACCAGCCCTATGACCATGTTTCTGATTGAAACATGACGAATAACTTACACTTATTATATGGCAGAGTAGAAACTTTACTTGCATATAATAGCGTTGAACTAAGTTGGGTTAACCTGGACTTGTCATATCGGCAAAATCAGACACAGATTAGAGCTAAGTGCCTTAGTAAAAAGACCAAGGTTAATAACCTCAGCCAGTCTTTGTTCAAATCTTACATTGGCGACGAGGTCAAAGCCACGTGCCTAATGAGAACCCAAGTGGAACTTAAGTTCACATTAGGGGGCAAAGGGTTAAAGAATGATGCTTGAGAGTTGGAATTTTCAAGCCGAGGTCATGTTTAACACTTGTTGAAATTTGAAAAATTTATAAGTTGAAATTAAACCGAGGTCATGTTTGACACTTGTTGAAATTTTAAAAATTTACAAGTTGAAGTTAAACCGAGAACGTGTTTAACACTTGTTGAAATTGAAATTTACAAGTTGAAGTTAAACCGAGAACGTGTTTAACACTTGTTGAAATTGAAATTTACAAGTTGAAGTTAAACCGAGATCATGTTTAACACTTGTTGAAATTTAAATTTACAAGTTGAAGTTAAACCGAGGTCACGTTTAACGCTTGTTGAAATTTAAGTTTACAAGTTGAAGTAAGCCAAGGTTATCTTAAAAGAAGATTGGTTTAACACTTGTTGAAATTTTGAGTAAAATTTACAAGTTAAGTCAAGGTTATGTTGAAAGAAATATCTATATACTTGCCGAGATTACCATATTGACAAGACTTGGAAGAAATTTGAAGACAGAAGTCTTGCTAAGAGTGGAATATCGAGTTGTAAATTACACTTGTGAAAATATTGTAAATAATATTTTCAAGTGTTAAGTCGAGGCTGAGATAAACCGATTAGTGGGTACAACCGAGGTGTTACACCCCGAGGAGATTGCACAGTTAAGGTGTATTTTGAAAACATGCAAATTATTTTAAGTATAGAATCATACAAGAGTAAAAAGAAGACACATACAACCACGTTGAAAGAAGAAATTAAAGAATGCATTCAGAAAAGGAAAGAAGGCACTTTGACCTAACATTGAAGAAAGATTGTTTAGATTACAAAAAGGCCGGTGTGACGTACATCGGTGTCAGATGGTGGTAGTAAGCAAAGAAGTGCAACGAAAGCCTCACCTGAGGGAGAGAGTGAAAATGGTTGCACAAAGCTTCACAAAAGCAGCAATAGAGGATGTGAAAGAGAAAGTTTGAACAAGAACGAAGATGCAGAAGTGAAAAGACGAAAAGAGAGTTGATTTTGATCAAAAGCATGAAATGACGGCAAAATGGCAATTATGGTGCCTTGGACGACGTGCTTGTCAGATAACGCACGCAAAAGTGATGTGACTTGATAGCGCATATCAGGTACGGTCCAGTAGGGGAAAGACGCGTGGTAAAAACGGTTGAAATACTGTGCGTGCCAGCTCATATGTGTGCTGGAACTCTTGGAGTTCTTGATTCAATGAAGCAAAAACCTCTGCTAGGAGGACGGTTTCGACTGAGAAACTTGAACGAACTTGGTCGTTGGTTTTAAGGCATTGATGAAAGCAGACTATAGATGTTGGTCATATTGAGTCGACGAGTTCTGACTTCGGCAATAGATGATGAAGCGAGCTTAGCCGACGTGCTAAATGAAAGAAATGATATAGGTTCCATCACCTCAGGATGCCGAGGTAATAGAACCTAGGGGGCAGTTGTGGGGACATAATTTTTGAATGACAACACGTGGCCGAGGTGTCACCGATGTGCCAGCCGAGGTGCCACGTGTCCTGGTCATGATGTCGAGATGATCTTGGCTAGGCCGAGGTTATCTGCGAGAATACCGGAATCCGGGATAAGCGGATAAGGAACAAGAGTCCTAGAATGAGAAAAGATTTCAGTTTTGATTAAGATAAAACTCTTAAAGAGTTTGTCCAAATCCTACTGGGAGTCCAAGATTAGTAGTAATCCTGAGTCCATTGAAGTTAGGCTTCTATTGGGACTAGGATTGTGTTGGCTATAAAAGAGAGGCACCCCCATGGGTCTAAGGTATGTCTTTTATGCTCTGTCTAGTGAGTTAAGCACTATTGGTTATCTTTGAAAAATATTTTATTGACTTGATCGTTGGAGTGTCCCCGGGTGGACGAACTACCGCCGGAATCTCTTCTTTTTGTGACAGGTTGTTCGGGTTTAATCTATTCTGCCAGTGTTCTCTAACTGACTGCTTGATTGGCAGTGTGGTTGGAAATTGACACCCACAATGACAATACTATTTTAGTAAATAACTATCATCTTTGTGGATGTTTGATTTTAAATAAATTATTTATATTGAATGACATCATTATATATTAAAATTATGTATAAATTTTTTATTCATATATCATTACTCGTTGTGTGGGTGAAAATCTGACCACACTGCCTGCTTAGTGATCAACTGGAGAGCACAGGCAGAATAGATGGCTTCAGCAACCTGAAACAGAAAGAAAAGGCTCCGGTGGTAGTTCTTCCACCCGGGGGCACTTCGACGATCAAGTCAGTATATCTCTCAAAGATAATCAAGTGCAAAACTTAATACTCATAACATAAATTGCATACCTTAGACCCACGGGGGTGCCTCTCTTTTATAATATACTCAATCCAAGTCCTACTAGAAGTATGACTTCTATGAACTCCAATTTAGTGTTTACTTTGGACTCTTTAAGAGATAAAGATAAACTCCCTAAGAGCTTTATCCTTATCTTGGTTAAGTCCCCTCTTCGTCTTAGGACTCTTGTCCATTATTCGTTTATCTCGGATTCCGATATCTTCGGAGTTAACCTCGGCCTCGCCGAGATCATCTCGGCGTCACGACCAGGACACGTGGCACCTCGGCTGACACGTCGGCGTCACCATGCGACGTGTTGGTATTCAGAAAATATATCCCCACAACTGCCCCCTAAGTTCTATTACCTTGGCATTCTGAGGTGATGGAACCTATATCGATATTTCGACGTTTCTTTTCTGAGTAATGGCTAAAAAAAAACCGTTTAGCCGAGATAATCCACTTCGAGCCGATGTATTCTCTTCGGAGAACAAGGTTTCGAACGTACTCTCCCACGCGCATGAGCTGTCATGCATATCGAACCGTTCTTTTCACGTGTATTGTCTTCATTGGAGCGTGTCTGTGACGCGCCTGAAAGCCGTTTGTCATTTGTCTGCGCCGTCTGACGCGTGCGTTGCTCTAGGCGTAATAAATGCCCTATTTTTGCCGCCGTTTCACGTTTTTGTCAAAACTTTTCCTTGCCTCTTTCTTTCTTCACTTTTTCATTCTGATTTCTTGCTCTTTCTCTCTGAAGAAGCTCTTTCGAATCTGCCATTGTTCTAATTCGAAGTTCTGCGATTTTTTGTCCTTTCACCTTAGCAAAGTTTCCTCCGTTTCGTTGTGCCTGCAATCGTTACTATTTCTTGGCGTCGTTCTTTCCGACTTCATTTGTTCTGGTAAGGCCCTGTTTCCTTTACTCCCAATTTTTTATGTGTTTTTACCATTACTGCTTTGTTGCTCGATTTTTCTTATATTTTGAACATTTACACTGTTTCAACACTTTTCTTGCCATTGTTCTTGATTTTTTTCACTTCTGTATTTCTTTTGTTTTTGAGAACTATACCTCTGGTCTTGAATCTGAAACTCCGTCTTTGTTTTCTGTTTTTCGTATCTGTCCCAGATCTGTGCCTTCGATCTTGATCTTTACAGTTCTTAGGCTTGGGATTTGTGTGTAGAACCTTCAAGTTCTTAGGCAAAACTGAAACAAGTCTTATCAGTCCTTGCCTAGGCCTTTGTCGAGGTTTTTGCAATCCTTCTAAAACGCCCATCTTCTGAAACACACTCCTTTTTGTTTAGACCGACGTAATGGGTATGTGGAGGCATAGGGTAAATACCCCAACAAAACTTGAATACTTTAGGCAGGAATTCTCTATCCCAGCCGATGTTCACCTTAAGCTAGCTGGGGACGATGATACCATCATGCCCACAGACCATACGATGCCCTTTCCTATAGTTGCCTTTACTGAATGTGGACTTCGGCTTCCACTTGATCCCTTGTTTCGTGAAGTTCTTTATTTCTACAGGCTGAACCCCATGCAACTTACCATCAACTCCTATAGGGTGATTAACGGTATTATAGCTTTAGCTAGGCAGGAAAATCTTAGGATCACCCTGGCCGACCTTCAATACTGTTATACAATGTGCCCCCTCAACCTGAAGGAAAGGGGTTTTGTTTATTACCTTAAGCCGAGGTCTACCAAGTACAAAATTGTAGCCGACCTCCCAGACTCCAACAAGGGGGCTGGGGATGACTTTGTTATCGCTTCGGGAAATTGGGAATTTGGCCCAGATGAAGATGTCCACCTCTACCCTCTTCCTCGAACAGTAAAAGAGGGCAAGGGTAAGAGCCCTGAGCCAACACTTAGTTGTTTTTATTTAAGTCTTTAATACTTTCTGTTTCTGACGTCTGTTTTTTTGTCCTGCAGATCTTCATCAGCCACCGAAAAACTTCCGTCAATCCTTCTTCCTAGGAACAAATCTGAAAAAACTCCTTGACCTCCCAGTCCATAAATGAAAAGCCCCACTGTTACTAAACTTCATCCTTACATATAAATCCACTTTACCCGACATCCCAAAAAGGAAGAAAAAGAGTCTCTCTCCACCTACTGCTACAACTGTAACCACTTTTTCATCCCGAACAGATCAAGGATCCACCTCTGACCCAGCCGATCTTCCATCCACTTCGGCCCCCTACTTAATACCAATTCCAGAACGTAAACATCGACGAAGACTTGTGAAGACTGTCGAGATGGTTCGTCCGAGGCCTGTCGCTCAAGATCTGCTTGCCGACCTTCCAACCGACGCCGATGTTGTGCCAACGCATGCGATGCCCCCACCAAAACCGAAGAGAGTAAAAAAGGCTCAGCCCAAGGCCAAGGCTACTGATGCCGAGGCTGAGGATGCTTTGCCTATCTCTCAACTGGCTGAGAGCAAAAAGGCTACCTCTGCTTCCACAAAAAGATCCGCTGAGACCCAACCCTCGGGGTCCACACAATCAAAGAGGCCAAGGTCATCGTCTGCGACGACCTCAGCGTCAAAGAAGCCCGACGTTCCATGGGCCCCTCAACTAACTCTGGAGGATAGGCCTATCATGGCCAGTGAAAGTGTCGACGATATTAACGTTGGTGTCGCCCTCAGCACTGCTCTTCTCCTTCTGAAGGATTTGAACCGAAATGCTGAGCTTAGTGAGTATGAGAATTACGCTCTTATGCTCCAACACTCCGTTCAAGTAAGTGTTCCTACTTGCACTTGTGATTCTTCCTTCTTGTTTCTTACTGAGAATATTTTCTAATACTTCTATTTTTCTTTAGGCCATTCAGTACGCCCATTCATTTTCAATGCAATCTTTTGAAAATCGGCAAAGGTTGGTTGATATGAAGAGGGAAGCATCTTCCATGAAGAAAGAGATCAAATCTCTTGAATCAAGGATGAAAAAACTGGAGGATCAGGCCGAGGCTGCAACTAAAGCCCAAACTTTAGCTCTTGAGAAGGCCGAATCCGCTGAGGCCGTTAAAAAAGTTGCTGAGGCTGAGAAAAGAGAGGCCGAGGCTAAGAAGGCCCAAGCGGAGAAAGAGCTCCAGCAAGCTCTGGCCACCAAAGAGGCCGAAGTCAAAGAGGCCGATGAAAAGGCCTATGCCCAGGGTATGGCCGACGTCGCAGAGGATTATAAACTTCAAGTCAGGCAGGCATGCAACAGGGGATTTTCCCTTGGTTGGATGTCCTTGATTAAAAAACTTGATCTCCCTGTTGACTCGCCCTTTCGTAATGCCGATGTCATTCCTTTACCATTTCTTCCTCCAAGTCAGACTGAAGACGAATCAAAGACTGAGGCTGATGCTGAGGATGAGGATGAAGAGAAAAATGATGATGAAGCCTTGGTGAGGAAATCCAAGGATGCTGCTGAAGCCAAGTCCCCTCCTCCTGCTGAGCAGGTTATGGACTTAACCTTGGATGAGGAGGGTGATGAGGCTGAGGAGGCAGCCAAGGAAATTGTCACTGGGCAGCCACCGTCCGATCTTCTCTTGGTAGAAAGAAGTGTTGAGAGAACATTAGCAGAGATTGATGCCGAGATACAAGCGGAAAAGGTGGCCGACGAGGTTCCACCAGAATCGTCCGAGGTCCCAGTCCCTGCAGCTGCTAATACTGAAGAGTCTTGATTTAAAATGCCTTTTGTACTTTTTTCTTCTTTTTCTGTACTTTGCACTCTGTACTCTCTTTTAATTTCTGGATAATGTAAAACTCCTTCTTATGGCCGACGTAGCTTTTTCTCTATGTAACTGCAACTGCTCTTTCTATAGATGTTTTTTAATCTTGTGATGTTCCGTTTGATTGCTTCTGCGTAATTCTATACTTAGAAATTTTTGCATGCTTTTCCATTTTGCTTCCTTTGTGCAATCTTCTCGGGGTTACATACCTCGGGTATAACTACAAAACTTTTACTTCGGCAAGATACTGACCTGCAAACCTTGCATAAATTTTAACAAGTATAAAGCATATACTACTCAATGTAAACTTTGCAAGCTTCTTCTCAAGTTTCAATAAGTATTAAACAGTGATCTCGGTCTATCCTACTTGTAAATTGCTACAAATTTCAACAAGTAGTAAACAATATACTTAGCCTTTACTTCAACCTGTAAATTTCTGTATACCTCGGCGGGTGATTATATGTCGGCTTAACATGAACTTGTAAATTGCTACAAATTTCAACAAGTGTTAAGCATCTTCCTTAGGTTTAAGCAACCCATATATTGCTATGAGAACTTAAGTAATAACCTCGGCTTAACTTCAATTTGTAAATTGCTACAAATTTTAACAAGTGAAGATAAGAAATCAGCTTATTTTCAACTTGTAAATTGCTACAAATTTCAACAAGTGAATTAAGGAATAATCTCGGTTTAACTTCAACTTGTAAATTGCTACAAATTTCAACAAGTGAAGATAAAGAATCAGCTTAATTCCAACTTGTAAATTGCTACAAATTTCAACAAGTGAATTAAGGAATAATTTCGGTTTGACTTCAACTTGTAAATTGCTACAAATTTCAACAAGTGAAGATAAGGAATCAGCTTAATTCCAACTTGTAAATTGCTACAAATTTCAACAAGTGAATTAAGGAATAATTTCGGCTTAACTCCAACTTGTAAATTGCTACAAATTTCAACAAGTGAAGATAAGGAATTAGCTTAATTCCAACTTGTAAATTACTACAAATTTCAACAAGTGAATTAAGGAATAATTTCGGCTTAACTCCAACTTGTAAATTGCTACAAATTTCAACAAGTGCAGATAAGGAATCAGCTTAATTCCAACTTGTAAATTGCTACAAATTTCAACAAGTGAATTAAGGAATAATCTCGGCCTTTTCTTTGCCCCCAATGTGAACCTGAGTTTGACTTGGGTTCACATTAATTATGTCTTCAATAAACATCAATGTATAACTTTATCAATCATATGTGTTGAAAGAATTTTGAAAAGTCTTTATTGATGATATCGGCCAAAAAATGATGTACATCTAATGATAGAAAAATTTCAAGTTACAAGTATTCTAAGGTATGGGCAATGCTTTGCCCTCATTGTCCTCAAGCCGATAAGCTCCATTGCCTAATATTGAAGTAATTCTGTAGGGTCCTTCCCAGTTTGGGCCAAGCTTGCCTTCCCTGGGATCCTTCTTGTTCCCGACGACTTTTCTCAGGACTAGGTCGCCGATTTGAAAATCTCTTGGATTGATCTTCTTGTTGTAAGTTCTGGCAAGCTGTTGCTGGTATACTGCAAGCTTTCCAACAAATCCAGATCTCGGGCTATGAGTACGTCATTGGTGCCATTCTCTACTCCCTGGGTTCTGATCCCTGGGATGCCGATCTCCAATGGGATGACTGCTTCTGTGCCATAAGCCATGGCAAAGGGGGATTCTCCTGTTGATCTTCTTGGCGTAGTCCGATATGCCCAAAGTACGTTGGGCAACTCGTCTACCCACTTTCCTTTTGCTGCCTGCAACCTCTTCTTTATTCCATCCAGAATTACTTTGTTGGATGCTTCTGCTTGCCCATTGCTTTGAGGAAAACTTGGTGTTGAGAAATAATTTTTTATTTTGAATTTTGCACAAAAGTTCTTGATGAGTTTGCTATCAAACTGTGTTCCGTTGTCGGCAACTATTGCTCTTGGAATCCCAAATCTGGTGATAATGTTTTTCCATATAAAATTCTTGACGTCCACATCTCGGATTTTGGCAAGAGGTTCTGCCTCTATCCATTTTGTAAAGTAGTCTGTTGCTACCAGCAAGTATTTTCTCTGCCCAGTTGCCTGGGGAAGTTGTCCAACCAGGTCCATGCCCCATTGGACAAACGGCCAAGGGCTGGATACTGGGTTCAGGTCGGCAGCTGGCTGATGTATCAAAGGTGCAAACCTTTGGCATTGTTCGCACTTCTTCACATAGGCTTCGGCATCCTTTTGCATGTAGGGCCACCAATACCCCTGGGTAATGGCCCTGTGGGCTAATGATCTGCCCCCAACATGGCTTCCACAAATTCCTTCATGAATTTCGTAAAGAAAATCTTCAACCTGTAAAGGGTGTACGCACCTTAAAAGCGGCCCAGTGAAGGACCTCCTGTAGAGATGGCCTTCTGCTGCTAGATTGAATCTAGCCGACTTCAGTCTGATTTTATGTGCTTCCTTATGGTCTTCTGGTAGCTTCCCCTCTTTTATGAATGCAATGATTGCATCCATCCAGCTTGGTCCCAAGTCTACGCACAATGCTTCTTGTTCGGTGCTCTGTTTATCTATGCTCGGGGCCGACATGTAGTCGATCATAATTGTCCTTGTTTTTCCAGTTTGAATTGAACTGGTTAGGTTAGCCAACGCGTCGGCGTGGGTGTTGTCATCTCGGCTAACTTGGAGTAATCTGCAGTTCTGAAATAGTGCTGCCAATCTGATGACTTCCTTTGCATATGCCAACATTCTTTCGTCCCTAGCTGCAAATTCTCCTGTTAACTGGTTAACAATGAGTTGTGAATCACAAAAAACAATTAGCTCATCTGTTTCTGCTGCTGCTGCCAGCTTTAGCCCTGCAATTAATGCTTCATATTCTGCCTCATTGTTTGAGGCTTTAAACCCCAAACGGATAGACTGTTCTACTATTTCTCCATCTGGAGATATCAACAGTACTCCTGCCCCTGCTCCCTGGCGGTTTGAACTTCCATCGACGAATAGTCTGAATGAATCGCCGATGTAGATGCTGCAGGGTCTGAGCTTCTCCTTCTCTTGCTTTTTTGTTTTTGGCTGGGACTCTTTTTGCTTGTTGGGACAATGCTCATCTTGGCTCGACGGAGCCCGATGTGCGATGGCTTCAGGTGTGAGTTCTGCGTCGAAGTCGGCCAAAACTTGGCCCTTTATTGCTGTTCTCGGCCTAAACTCCAGGTCAAACTGGCCCAGGGTTACTGCCCATTTTGCTATCCTTCCTGTTAAGTCTCCTTGTGGCAACAAGGACTTCAGTGGGTGCTCTGTTAGGACCACAATTTTGTGTGCCTGAAAGTAATGGTTCAACTTCTTTGAAGCCATTACTAAGGCCAGCATTAATTTTTCCGGTGGTAGGTATCTTGTTTCTGCGTCGGCCAAAGTTTTACTTACATAATAAACAGCCTTTTGTTCCCCTTTTTCCTCTCGGATTAGCACTGCACTGACTGCGTGTTCTAAGACTGCTAAGTACAAAAACAGTTCCTCCCCTGGTACTGGGTTGGAAAGAACCGGAGTTGTGGTCAAGTACTTTTTTAGTTCGGTTAAGGCGGCTTCACATTCTTCTGTCCACAGGAAGTCCGTGGCTTTTTTCACCAGGTTGAAGAAGGGTCTGCACTTATCTGAGCTTCTGCTGATGAATCTGTTTAGGGCTGCGGCCCTTCCAGTAAGCACTTGAACTTGCTTTGCCGATGTCGGGCTCTGTAAGTCCAGGATGGCCTTGATTTGGTCTGGGCTGGCCTCAATGCCCTTTCTTGTTACCAGATATCCTAAAAATTTACCTGATCCAACTCCAAAGGCGCACTTCGAGGCGTTGAGTCGGAGCCGATATCTTTTGAGTATGTCAAAGACCTCTTTTAGGTCGGCAAGATGATCCTTTGATTCCTTGGTCTTCACGACCATGTCGTCGATGTAGACTTCTACTGTTTTTCCAATCAGGTGCTTAAACATCATTGTCACTAACCTCTGATAGGTTGTTCCTGCGTTTTTCAACCCAAAAGGCATTACCTTGTAACAGTACAGGCCTTTAGGGGTGATGAACGCTGTTTTCTCCTCGTCTGGAGGGTACATGGCAATCTGGTGGTATCCTCTGTATGCATCCAGAAAACTCATCCTTTCATGTCCTGAAGTGGCGTCTACCAGTTGGTCAATTTTGGGCAGAGGAAAGCTGTCTTTGGGGCAAGCTTTGTTGAGGCTGGTAAAGTCTACACAAACCCTCCATTTGCCATTCTTCATTTTTACTACTACTGTGTTGGACAGCCATGTTGGGTACTGAACTTCTCGGATGGCCCTGGCCTCCAGGAGTCTGTCTACCTCTTCTTCTACTGCTTCGACGTGCATCAACGTCGGTCTTCTGGCACGTTGAATCATAGGTTTTACCGATCTGTCGACATTCAGTCTGTGGCAAGTGACCTCGGGGTCAATGCTAGGCATTTCGTAAGGTGTCCAGGCGAACGCCTCTATGTTTGCCCTTAAAAAATCTTCTAGTTCTTTCTCTTCTTCTCTAGCTAAGCCTGAGCCGAGAAGAAAGAAACGCTCTTCGTCGTCCTCCTGGACGAAGATTTTTTTTAGCGCCTCTTCGCTTTTTTCGGCTGGTTCTTTCCTGACGTCTTCTAGGACCTCTATGTCCTCATCTTCAACTTCTGCGTTCCTTGGCTCTCGTATACTACAGGTGGACTTCATTGCTGTCATGGAGCAGTTTTTTGCTTGCAGTTGATCCCCTCTGACTTCTTCAATCCCATGCTCTGTTAGGAACCGCAGTAGTTGATGCAACGTTGAGGGAACTGCCCCCATTGCATGCAACCACGGCCTTCCCAAGATGATGTTGTATGGTGAGGGCGTGTCAATTACCAGAAATTCCGTCTGGATTTTCTTAGTGCCGGCTTGTACTTCCAAGCTTGTTGCGTCTAGTGGCCATGTCGGCGTTCCATTAAAGCCGACTATCGGGCCGCTGGATTGTTCTAAGTCATCAGGGTGAAGGCCCAGCTCCTTGTAACGTCGGACATACATGATGTCACAGGAGCTGCCTTGATCTATTAAGATGCGTTTCACTTGGCACTCCCCAACCTGGAGGGATACTACCAAGGCATCATTATGCGGATGTTGGACCAATTCCAGGTCGGCTTCAGTAAAGGCTATCATCGGCCCTTGGCATTCTTCTGGCCGATGTCTCTTCTCCCCGACTTGGTAGACATGCTGTAAATGTCTTACCTTCTGGGTCTCCCCTCTAACTTCGTTTTCGTTGACCCTTGAGTGGATCACATTAACCACCCTCGGTCCTCTTGCTTGTGGTGGCTGTGCTGGGGGAGGCGGCGCTACTGGTGCTTGAGGCAACCTTGCATGTTCTTCCCTTGTCCTGGCTTCATCGACCAGGTCCCTCAGAAGGCCTTGTCTCACCAGGTCTTCCAAGTGTGCTTTCAAGGCTCTGCAACCTTGAGTTGGGTGTCCTTCTTCATTGTGGTAGGCACAACGTCTACCAACGTTCCTTCCCATGAATTCTCCTGGTGCTCTTGTCGGAGCCCTGAAATAAGGTTGATTTCGAATTTGATCTAGGACTTTATGGATTGGGATTCGGAATACCGTAGTTACCGCCTGTTTACTTCTCAGCTCTGTTTCTTGTTTGGTTGGCCCATTGTTGCCTCGGCTTCGCTTTGGCGAGCCGTTTCCCTTTTCTTGCTTTATCTCTTTGTTTCCCGATGTATCTTCTTCGGCTCTAGCATACTTCTCAATTCTTGCCATGAGTTCTTCTATGCTTTTTGGCAATGTTTTTGCCAAAGACTTCCGTAGCGGGCAGTCATCTTTCAGGCCGTTCTTGAAAGACACGACCGCTACCTCTTGGTTGCATTCGGGTATTCGGTTGAACACCTTGTAGTACCTCTTTGCATAGGCCCTAAGGCCTTCTTCCTTGGTGATTCTTAGGGCCATCAAAGCATCAACCCTCAGGGGTTGCAGCTTGTTGGTCACGAATCTGGCCACAAACATCTCGGCCAGGCCTTCCCATGTCTTTATGCTTCCCTTTGGTAATTTATGGAACCAATCAGATGCAATTTCCCCAAAGGATGAGGGGAATACTTTGCAGAGCAACGGCTCGTTCCCGCTATATAACGCCATTGAATTCAGGTATAGTCCAACATGAAAGTTTGGATCTGACTTACCATCATAAATTTGAAACCTCGGCATACTGAATCTCTTTGGTGGTTCGAATTTGTCCAGTTCCACCGAGAAGGCTGTCTTCGGCTTTACTGGGGAGTTTACCTCGGCTTTAACATTCTGCTGCCTCCTTTTGAGGTAGTCCCTCAGGTCTTCTTTGCTCCTTCCTGGAGCTCGGCTGTCTATGGATTTTAGTCTTTTTGGTACACTGCTTTCGTCCTTGTGGTGGGCCCGTTTGGATCTTTCTCCATGGGTTGTGTCAAAGCAGAGTGCTTGCCTTTGAACATGCCGATGTTCTCTAGGCTCTGGATTTTTCATGTGGTGCGTCCTTCGGGACTCTTCTTGCCTCGGTTCTTCTCGTCCGACTTCCCTGGAAGGCCGGTGAGAATGCCTGGTATGCTGAGGGACGTCGGGGATTGTTTTCTTCCGCCCTTCTGGGCGTTGGTTGCTGGCATCGGCGTATCTTGCAGCGGGTATGGTGGCTGCATAACATTATTCTGCATCATGAAGTTGACGACTGACTGAAGGTCTGCCAACTTGTTCGCCAATTCTTTTACTTCCTCATCCCTCCGTAGGCATTTGTCCCTCCATACCTGGAGGTTATCCTCATTGTAGTACTTTCCTTGGTCTGTCCTTTTTGACGTGTCGCCCTCCTAGATGACGTCTTTCTCTCTGTGACCCTGGTCACGGGCTTCTGTATTGTGGTTGTCTCCTTCAATGTCAAGGTCAATTGGTCTGCCACTCCCAGCGGGAGCGTCATCCCCAATATTTTCCTGCTGTCCGTTACTGGCCATCTATTCTTCCTTCGTTCCCACAGACGACGCCAAATTGTGTGGGTGAAAATCTGACCACACTGCCTGCTTAGTGATCAACTGGAGAGCACAGGCAAAATAGATGGCTTCAGCAACCTGAAACAGAAAGAAAAGGCTCCGGCGGTGGTTCTTCCACCCGGGGGCACTCCGACGATCAAGTCAGTATATCTCTCAAAGATAATCAAGTGCAAAACTTAATACTCAGAACATAAATTGCATACCTTAGACCCACGGGGGTGCCTCTCTTTTATAATATACTCAATCCAAGTCCTACTAGAAGTATGACTTCTATGAACTCCAATTTAGTATTTACTTTGGACTCTTTAAGAGATAAAGATAAACTCCCTAAGAGCTTTATCCTTATCTTGGTTAAGTCCCCTCTTCGTCTTAGGACTCTTGTCCATTATTCGTTTATCTCGGATTCCGATATCTTCGGAGTTAACCTTGGCCTCGTCGAGATCATCTCGGCGTCACGACCAGGACACGTGACACCTCGGTTGACACGTCGGCGTCACCATGCGACGTGTTGGTATTCAGAAAATATATCCCCACACTCGTGATTGCATTTGTGTTAATGTCTGTCTTTCTCCCATTTAATTAGTATGTTTGATAGGGAAGGAAGATAAATTTTATTTTTTCCATTTAGTTGTCCAAAAAACAGTGAGGAAAGTAAATATGATGCAAAAATGAAAAAGAGAGGGAATTTCTGTAACTTTGAATTATTATTATTATTTTTTTTAAATGGAACTGATGTTTTATTTTTTCATGACGGACTAGTTCTTTCATTTTTACTTTTTTTTTTAAGGATGTGTTTTGGATTATGAATGTAGAAACATTTTAAAAAAGAAAGAGAAATGGTGAAGGTGGTTTGAATAAAATATAAACTAATTTGATATCTATTTCCTTGAGGTGAGAAAATGGTAAGACTTTGTTTGGGATCTTTAAAATAAGTAGTAGTATTTTTTTTTTTGGTTGCAAAAGCCAAAAGAAATTAAGTTTGTTTGAAATGATTTTTCCATAAATAAATAAAAATAGCAGTTTTTAAAAAGATTTATAAAAATACAACTTTACCCTTAATACTTTCAAAATTCCAACGGGCTTGTTTCAGCACTCTACAATATTATAAAGATAATACAGGCGTTGTTTGAGAATCCAAGTTTGAGGTTAAAATAGTCTAAAATATTAAAAAAGTTAAATAGCTTCAAATAATACCTTAAACCAATGATATATATATATATATATATATATATTAAAAAGGAGAAAAGTAGCTCGGCAATGGGTAACCTACATTGTCACATTGACAGTGTAGTGACAGTTTAGTGATAGCCTAGTCTCACAGATAGTAAAGGATAATTTTGCCCTTTTAGATCAATTTTGGAAAAAGTAAGGTTAGGGACAAATTTGTCATTTTAACTTTAAATATCATTTCAAACACATTTTTCAATACAACAACTTAAATAAAAATTCATCACATCTTCTCAAACAGAAAAATTAAAATAGCCTATTAAAATAACCAAAAAACCAAAAAGCCTAAAAAATAGCCACTTCCCAAACACCCACATAGTAACTTCTCATAAAAAAATAATTTCAAAAGACATAAAGAAATAAATTTTTAACAATTACCAAACGCATCAATATTTTTTTTGTCTCCTAAACAAACTAGGGTTAATTACAGCAACATACCCTAAAAAATTAGTGAATATCATTTTACTTTCCTCATCTATTAATACGTACATATTGAGCCATTTATCTATGAAAATTGTACAGATACTTCCTTTTTGCGGTGGTCTGAAGGAGGTAAAAGTGAAATATTTTTATAATTAAAGGAGTCAAAATAGATGTAGAGAGTGATGTGATATTCATTAATAGTTAAGAGAATATTAGTGTAATTAACCCAAAAACTATTAAAAAAAAAATTGCCAAGCCCTAGCTAAAATAGGGGTGACCTACGGCACTTTTGCACACATTTTTAAACAATTTTATTTATTTATTTATTCCAATTGGAATGAATAACGCTATAATTTTAGAGGTTTTAAATTTTTGTAATTTATATAATAAGTGATGTCATAATTTTAAAGTGACAATGACATAGTATATATTAATATATTAATTGATATACCAATTGGTATATGTAGCACTACTGAATTGAAATCGCATTAACATTTTCCCTTCTTGTAATGTGTTCTAACCAAGGGCCGCGCAATGTATACTTAGGGTGTTTTTGATTGGGGGATTAGGAAGGAGACTATTCACAATTTGGATTGCTTATCTGAAGGAGTGAATAGTCCATCGTTTATTTTTTTTTAATCTGCCGGACAGGGAGTCTGACCGAACTCTTTATCCCCCATATGGGGGATTACACTATCTCGGGGAGGGTGTGGGACAGTTTTGGGGGGACAATTTACTGTTGGGATTAGATGGTAAAATAACCCTCTACTATTTAATTATGTATTATATTTAGTAAAATTTAATAAAATTTAAATGTCTCAATTTAAAAATAAAATAATTTTATTTAACTTTTTATTGATGTTTTATTTATTTAATTTCTTAAAATAATTTTTTATAGATATTTTATTGATATTTTATTTTAATTTTTTTTATATTTTATTTAATTTCATTATTTAAATGTTAATAGATGTTTTATTTAATTTCATTGTTTAATTATTATTATTTTTTAAAAAAATTTATTTAAAATTTTAATTAAAAAAATAACATATATTTTTATTGATATTTTATTTATTTAATTTTTAAAAATAAATTTATTTAATTGTGTAAAAAATAAAATAAAATAAATTTTTATTTGATCTAGCTAAAAATAATTAAAATATTAAAGATATATTTAATATTTCTATTACTTAGTAAATAATTGAAATGGGTAAAATAGTCTTTTGTTCATTTATCCTATCTAGTCTGTCCAACCAAACGTTGAATTCACTAAAAATAATCATTTCCAGATATCTAATCCCATAAAAAATAAACACATGATACATATCCAATCCAACCAAATAGTCCAGGGGATTCACAGTCCAGGACTCAAGTCCGATGGATTCTAATCCTACCTTATCCAGTCTGTCCAACCAAACACACCCTTACTGGAGTCAATTAATTCCATCCAAAAAAAAAAAAAAACATAATATATTCAGCTTTTAATATACATTATATATGACTCATGTTTTTAATATAAACTTAAACTCTAATATAATAATATATTTTTTATATTATGTGATAGTTATTACAACATTTTTTATTTAATTTTGAACAAAAGTTAATTTTAATAGTAAAGTGAAAAAAACTTGAAACATGAAAGGTCAAAGTGAAAAAAAATAAATTTAAAGGATAAAAATGAAAAAGTGGCCAAGCATAAAAGGACAAATTGTAATTTATCCTTGGAATTTTTATGTGATCTTATCAAATTACTGAAGAAGTATGTAAAGTCAAAGAGTTTGGGTTCAATTTAGAGATTGTCTACCAATGAGGTGAATCTAACGTTTTTGTTCACTACTTTCAGTCACAAAAAAGTATATATATGCAAATTAAGATCTCATTTTTTAAAATTGGGTGAAATTGAATTGAGTTAAAATTAAATGTTTTATGAATAATTTATTTTAGTTTGTTGAAATTCAACTTGAATTTTTTATTTTTATTTTTTGAATAATTCTATAAAACAAAATTCTTAGTGCCGCCACTTGTCCAAGTGAGTGCAGTGGGAATTCATGCATGATTCAGGTCTAATTAAGGTAATCACACATTGTAATCTCCCATATTAACACAAACGTATGACTTGATTGTCACCTATTCTCATTTTCTCACCATCTTCTAATATCTAACAAGTCCATCTAGTTTTACAAATGAAAATTCTAAGTTCTAAGATAAGGAATCTTTCCAGGTTTTGTAGGTGTGTATGTGTATGAGCCTCCTTTGTTGACTCTCTTTGTATATTATTCATATGATAATTAATATAACTCTGATAAATCATGCCTCACATTGGACTAAACTCTTATCTGAATAAATTATGTGACATTCATATGGAGTTTTCTTAAGTGTGCAAGTGCACACCATGTGCCACTTACACAAAAAGTGTAAGTGTAAGGTGTAAGTATAAGTATAAGGTGTAAGTGTAAGGTGTAAGTGTAAGGTGTAAGGTGTAAGTGGGTTGCACGTGGTGTGCAACCTCAAAAAAGGTGTAAGTGTAAGGTTTAATTTTTTACAAAAGGTGTAAGTGTAAGATGTAAGTGTAAGGTATAAGGTGTAAGGTGTAAGTTGCACACCATAACCAAACCCCATTCATATATGAGAAATTCTATAATGATGCATCGCTGCATATCACATCGATAACTCATTAATATTCTCTTCGTGGGGCCTATTTGAACAAGTCTGCATTAGGAAATACAGATGCAGTTATGAATGCGAGTATATATGTGATATTAAAATATAGGGTTAATTATATCAAGACCTTTTCAATTATTATTGAGTATCACTTTATTTTTTTTATTTATGAACCTGTACATACTGACTCCTTCAATTATAAAAATTATACAGATACACCCATTTTAGAGATGGTCTAGAGGGGTAAAAGTAAATCATTTTTATTATTACATGATATATACAATTGAATATTATAATTGTAGCACTAAATGATATATAATAATTAAAAATTAAATTTAAAAAAATAATAATAAAAGTATTTTGTAATGATAAAAAAAAAATTGTAAGTTCATATATATTATAATTTTGGTAGTTGCAATAATATTCTATATTTTTACAAAATTATATAAATATATATATGTTATGATGTACCCATAAAAGTATATGAAATATAGTCATGTCGTACTCGAGAGTCATATCCACCATATTTTGTTTACTTTGATATGTATTTCGAGTATTCAATACTCATGCAGCCATATCGGAACGTGTATGTGAGCACCTAATTTCCAATTTAAGGGTTATACGTTTTCAAATTGAATTCAAAATGACAAATTTCAAAATCTCTCTATTCTAAAATATGAAATTTCATTGTTTTCATTTTTAGAATCAATACGAAGCAATGGGGATTTTTTTTTTTCAATAAATAGGAGAATAATTATATTATGAGAAATATTTACATCATTAATGTTAATGTATATTATATTATACTTATCTATCTATATCTCTATCTCTATTTCCTTGTATCTCTAACGCCTTCTATACTTATCTAGGTTTCTTTTCAGCCAATATATACATGCTTCTCATATTGTATTTATTCATTCAATTCAACATAATACAGATACATAATTTTCCATTTCTTTCAACCATTCTAACATGGTATTAGCGTGTAAGTCTTGAATCCTAACTCCTCTTTTCTCCTACTTATTGCCTGTACACAGTGGCATTATAGCATCTCTCTTCTTTTTCATCAATACACCATTCTTTGTTCCACAACACTGTTTTGTCACTGTTCCATTACCATTTTTGACCAAAATTTTATAAATTTTTTACCACAGTGCTTGGAATTTTGCCCTGGTTCCAACGCCACTAGGCCCGTTTCCACACACCTCCGCACGGGCTCTTACACGCCGGTTTTGTAGTCGGTGCGTCCAACCTTCCGCCGCCACTCTCCCACGCGCACACACACGCCCTACCGTGCACCCGCGTGCGTCGTTCCTACTACCAGACACCCGCCTGTGCCATTTCTGCTACTGTTCACCGCGCGCTCTTGCTGTTATTGTGCAACGCGCCTTTACTGACATCATCCAGCTTCCTGCTGATGTCGTCTCTGCACCATTTAGCCCTTTTCCAGCTATTTTTGGCCTTCCGGACTCACTGGTACGATTTGTTTTATCTAATTTTGCTCTTATAGTTCTGTTCCTATTTATTTTGTCCTACCACCATATTATTATGGATCGTCATGATGCCTCTCATCCAATTTTTGTTATGCTTGATAGATCCAATTATGTCATGCAAGCCCAAGCCATGTCTTCTTTCCTCAAAGGTCAAAAGCTCTGGCATGTTATCCGGGGATGTAATCAAACCAGTTACAGAGGCCGCTGAAACTACTGCTAAATATGAAGACCGCTTAGAAGATTGGGACAGTAAGAACTACCGGATCATTACTTGGCTTCGGAATACCTTTGTTCTTTCTATTAGTCTTCAGTTTGGTCGTTTTCAGCTTTACTTTGTTACTACTCATGCTAAAGACATTTAGGAGTTTTTGAAAGAATGATACCAGACTACCAATCTTACTCATCAGTATCAACTTCAGAGTCAGATTCATCGCATGCGTCAAGAACTTGGTTAGTCTATTAATGACTTTCTTTCTCAGATGTATTCTGTTTGGGACCAGCTTGCTCTCTCAGAACCTATATGGCCTCACCTTGAAGATGCTACTTTATTCATTACATATCGTAATCAGCAGCGGTTGGTTCAATTTCTCATGGCTCTCACTACCCATTTTGAGCCCGTGCGTGCATCTCTCCTTCATTGCACTTCACTACCCATTCTTGAGCAGGTTATTTCAGAGTTATTATCTGAGGAAACTCGTCTTGGTACTCTCCAAACTCATTATGCGGACTCTGTTCTTGCCACTCTTCAATCATAGCTTTCTTCTTTCTTGTCAACCTAGCGATCCACTACCTGCATTTATTGTCAGAATCGGGGCTTTCATTATACTCATCTTCTGGTTCATTGCCCAATCAGACCCTGCCGGTATTGCAACAAAATTAGTCCTGGTCATCTGTAGCATGATTGTTTTCACAATCCCTCCCGGTCCTCTTCCACTAGTCACTCATCTCACGATGGCTCTTCTAAGAGTAGTTCACATCGTCCTGGGAATCAGTCTAGATCTTCTTTTGCTTACCGCACTGCTGCTGCTGCTGCCTTTGAGGATTTTTTTAAGCCTTTAGACCCCGTCTGCTCCTGTCTTCTCCCAAATTGATGTTGAGGCCATATTCAAACAATTTCTCTCCTCCTTTGGTATACCTCCCCCTACTGCTCTGGCTGTGACTTCAATTACCTCTTTTAGGTATTTTTACTTCGCATGTTGTAATCATATGACTTCCAATTCTACTATATGTTCTTCCATTTCTCCCTCAGCTCATATTCCCTCTATTTATACTGCTGATGGTTCTCTTATCTTTGTAAGTCATGTTGGCTCTATTTCTACCTTTCATTTGTCTTTACCACAGGTTTATCATATCCCTACTATTACCTTAAACCTTATCTCCATTAGTCAATTATGTGAACTTGGTGTAATTGTCACATTTTCTATTAATGGTTATTTGGTGCAGGACCCTTAGACAGGACAGACTCTTGGGATCGACTGTAAGCATAGACGTCTCTATGAGCTAATTCATCTTCATGTTCCAGACTTAACACAATTAGCTGCTCCTATATCTAATTCTTTTTTGTCTCATTTTCATCTTTGGCATTATCACTTAGGGCATATTTCTGTTAGTATGTTAAAGTCATTAGTTTCTAGTAGTCAGTTGGGTCATGTACTTCCTGATCATTTTGATTGTTTGCCTTGTCAACTTGCAAAACAACCTGCTTTATCTTTTAATAAAAGTACTTCTTTTTCCCATACATCTTTTGATCTCATGCATTCTGATATCTGGGACCCATCACCTACTACTACCATAGGGGGATCTCGTTATGTTATTATCTTTGTTGATGATTTTTCACAGTTTACTTGGCTGTTTCTCATGAAAAATCGATCTGAACTTAAACAAATTTATTATACCTTTGCAACAATGGTCCAAACCCAATTTTCAAAGAACATTAAAAATTTTCGCTCTGACAATGCTATGGAGTATCAGGATTCGGATTTCCTCTCTTTTCTTCAATGTCATGGAACTCAGCCTTATCGTTCCTATGTTGGCACATCCTAGCAAAATGGACGTGCTGAATGGAAACATCGACATATTCTCGACACTACTCGAGCTCTCCTTCTCTTTTCTTTCTATCTTGAAAACTTTTGGGGGGAAGCTACACTTACTGTTGTGTATACTATTAATTGTGTTCCCATTCTTGTCATCCATAATCAAACTCCCTTTGAACGTTTGCATGGCACTAGCCTTCCATACACACATCTTTGGGTTTTTGGGTCTATATATTTTGTCCTCCTTCACCCTTATAAACACACCAAACTTGAACCTCGTTCTAGCCTTTGTTGCGTTCTGGAGTATAGGATTGAACAGAAAGGCTATCGCTGTTGGGATCCTATCTCTAAGCCTCTTTGTGTATCCCGTCATGTGGTTTTTTGGAAGCATAAAATATTTTCATCCCTATCCTTCCATAGATCTCTTCTCTAATGCATTTGATGCAAGTTCCTCATTTGTAGAGATGTCTTTGCTGACCTTGATGCTGTCCAGACTGTTCTCTGATGGTCCATTGCCCATTGCGCCTTCCAACTCTTCTTCTACCTCTCCATCAAACCTTCCCCCCACAGCTCTTCCCATTGGTCGTCCACATCGAGTAACTTAACCACCTATTCATCTTTGTGATTATATTGTTGGGTCTACTGCCTTTTCTACTTATGAACATACCTTCTATGGTGAGGCTTGTACTAATCCTCTTTGGCAACAAGCTATGACTGATGAATTACAAGCTTTAGACAAAACTCATACCTGGAATGTTATTGATCTTCCTCTTGGAAAGACTGTGATTGCTTGCAAATGGGTATACAAAATCAACACCTATTCTGATGGCTCTATTGAGCGCTACAAAGCTCGTCTTGTTGCAAAGGGCTTCATCCAAGAATATGGCATTGATTATGAGCAAACTGTTGCTCCGATTGCTCAACTTATCTCTGTGCGTAGCTTAATTGATGTTGCCACTGCTCGCCACCGAGATCTCTTTCAGATGGATGTCAAAAATGCCTTCATTAATGTTGATCTTCTTGAGGAAGTCTACATGCAACCTCCCATTAGGTCTACTTATCCGGCTCATAAGGCTTGCAAACTATAGCTTACTCTCTATGGTCTTAAGCAAGCCTCATGAGCTTGGTTTGCTAAATTTAATTCTATCATCCATGACTTCGGCTTCACCATTAGCTTATATGACTATGCTCTATTTGTTCGGGCCACTCCTTATGGCACCACTCTTCTTCTTCTTTACATGGATGATATGATTATCACCGGTGACGATGTGGCTGGTATTCTTAGCCTCAAACAATTTCTCAATCGTTAGTTTGAGATAAAAGACCTTAGTACTTTCAATTATTTCTTAGGGCTTGAAATCTCTCATGATTCCCCTGGTTATTATTTGTCACAAGCCAAATATGCATCCGATCTTCTGGCATGTGCTAGTCTTACCGATTGCAAGACTACCTCTACTCCTGTTGATCCTCAAACTCGTCTCACTTCTCTAGACAAGGATCTTCTCTCTGATGCTACTCTTTTCGCCAGCTGGTAGGTAGTCTTGTCTATCTCATTGTGACCCATCCTAACATTGCTTATGTTGTCCATTTTGTTAGTCAGTACATGTGGGCTCCCCTCATCCCGCATTATACTACTCTACTTTGCTATCTCAAAGGCACTATGTTCCATGGCCTCCACTACTCTACTCACTTTTCTCTCGGGCTTCGAGCCTTTTCTGATGCTGATTGGGCTGGGAACCCTACTGATCGACGCTCCACCACAAGTTTCTATTTCTTCTTAGGGGATTCTCTTCTTACTTGGCGCAGCAAGAAACAGTTCCTCACTGCCTACTCTAGTACTAAAACTAAATACTGCGGTCTTGCTAATACTACTCAGGAACTTTTGTGGTTTCACTGGCTTCTTGCTGATATGAGTGTTTTTTTCCCTAGTACTACATTTCTCTATTGTAATAATCATAGTGCTATTTAGATTGTTTACAATGATGTCTTCCATGATTGCACAAACATATTGAGATTGATTGTTATTTCATCTGCTAGCATGTGACACGTGGCATTGTTTATCTTCTCCCTATTTCTTCTGCTGATCAACCTGCTGATATTTTCACCAAGGCTCATCCTCCTGGTCGTTTCAGTGATCTAGTTTCTAAACTCAAGTTGGTTGATGCTTACCCACCTTGAGTTTAAGAGGGGCTGTTAATGTATATTATATTATATTATACTTATCTATCTGTATCTCTATCTCTATCTCCTTTTATACTTATCTAGGTTTCTTTTCAGGCTATATATACAGGCTTCTCCTATTGTATTTATTCATTCAATTCAAAATAATACAGATACATAATTTTCCCTTTCTTTCAACTATTCTAACAATTAAATAGATCACTAACCCACAATAGTTTGAAATCAACAAAGTCTAATAACCAATCCACCAAGCCACAAACCCACCAAGCAAAGCCCAACAACCAATACTAATCGCATACGGCCCTATAACAAGGGTGAAATAAATCAACCATCACAAAAGGTGTAAAGCTCTTCTCCATAAACCAATTACAAATGGTTGTGTTGTTTTTTTGGTTTTTTTATTATTTATAAAATACACTAACGTCTTTTGAAATTTAGAAAAAAATATAACAATTCTCGTAAGTTTGACATAATTACACTCGACTGCCTCAAGATTTTAATTTATATAATATTTTGCCCATTTTTATCAAAAATTTGTTAGTTGTATGAATAAAAAAATGATGTTATCACTTCTGTTATATTAAAATATATATTTTACCTTGTGTATCTTTATATCTTCATATCATTTTCATTAATTTTGATCTCTTTAATTTTACTCAAAGGGAGGTCAACGTAATTATATGAAAATTGTGAAACTTACTTTATTTTTTCTAAACCTCAAGGGAGGTCAATATAATTTTTATTTATTTTTAAGTTTAGGGAAAATTACACTCACTTCTTCTGAAGTTTTGAGAAAATATAGTCAGTCCCAAACTTTGGACATAATTACACCAACCTTCCTCGAGATTTTAATTCATATTATATTTAGATCATTTTTCATTAATAATTCGTGAGTCGTATGAATGAAAAAATAATGTTATCGTGTATTTTCTACTAGTATATATATATATATATATTCCTAAACATGCCTACTTATCATCTGCGTTAGTTTTGATGGCTTTAATCTTACTAACAAGGAAGTGAGTCTAATTATGTTAAACTTGTTGGGCGAAGTGTATTTTTATCAAACTTTAAGAGAGATAAGTGTAATTTGCTCATAAGTTTATGAACAAATCAGTTACAAAAATAAATATAAAACAAATACCTTGTCTTCTAAAATTTGATAATTAAGAGATCTCAGTTTTGAAGCATATAGGACTGGATTTGGGGTGTCGTGTATTTGACACAATAGTGATTGTGGGATTCACTTCGAATTTTAATTTTATAACTCAAATCGTTTCATTTTTAGAAAATGTCAAGTAGATCATATCTGTAAAAAATTAAATTAATTAGATATCAATAGGCTCATTTATCAAATCATATTTATATTTAGTTTGATACTTACATATTTATTTTATATATATATACACAAATATGATTTGATGAAATGACTATTGATTTTTGAATAATTTAACTTTTTATAAATATATTTTATTCGATATTTTTTTAAAAAATAAACGTTTTAAATAATAAAAATAAGATTCCAAGCAAGTATCAGAAGCTGCACAACCATCATTGTTATGCATTAGGCACACTAGTAACCTCAAAGTCATATAGGACTTCAACATTGTAAACTAATTTTTCCATACAATAACACCTAACACCCACTTGATTGCAAGGCATGAGGGTCTAGTTATGATTTCGTTAAGATAGTGTTGTCAATACCGTATTGTATTGGGTTATATCGGTTGGTATCACATAGGGGTGAGCATGGTTCGGATTGGACCGGATTGGGGTAAAACCAGGACCATTCCGTTATCTACGGTTCCTGAAAAATTAGAACCAATCCAATCCGTTTAAATCATGGAACCAATCCGAACCAATCCATTAAATACGGATTGGATCGGTTTAGGACCACGGATTCACATAATTAAATAACAAAAATATATATATAATACTTTAATTTCATAAAAATATAAACATAGCGCTATATTAGTTCCACAATAGCAACATCTATTTCTATAATAGCGACATATTGTGCTAGAATTTAAACAACCATAAGAAAACTGGTTTCACCATAAGTATTTAGACCATTACAAATTAAAACTAAAAACTAACAAACAAAAGTAATAAAAGAAGATATTATACGGTTTTAGGTTTGAGTTTAGATTTTATATAGAATAAGAGAAGATACTATGGGGGAGGATGTATAATAAAAATATATACTATTTGTATACGGTCCGGATCGGTTCCAATCCGGAACCGTGAGGTTCAATCCGGAACCAATCCGTGTACTACGGATTTTTAATTTTTCAATCCGAAACCGAACCACGGATTCAAAAAACCAATCCAAACCTATCGGATTGGACTGGACTGGATCGGATTACGGATTTCACGGATTTCTTGCTCAGCCCTAGTATCACACCTGTAAAAAATGATATTAGGAATGGTGAATTATGTTTGGGTCAATTTCTTGGACGTTTTTATTTATTTATTTATTTATTTATTTATTTTTATTTTATATGGTGTGATTGTAACTTACTTACACAGATGGACATAACTTATGTATTTATTTCAGATTTATTTTATTATTGAACTCTTATGATCGGCTTCTATTTTACAGTACGAATTTTATGTCTTAATATATGCATAGCTTTTCCTTGGTGTTTCATTTGAGGATTTTTCCTTTGTTTTTTGAATTAAGATTTTTCCTTTGTTTGGTATAAGTTTCTCGTTGATGTCTTTGTAAGTGTTGTTTGGCTAATCTTTAATGAAAATGACTATTGATAAAAATAAAAATCAAAAAATTAAAAAAAAAACACTAAATGTGTATTATTTTTAGTTTATTCTTTGGTCAATGATGAGAAAATTGATGACGATGCAAAACAATATTAATTCATATGCTTTTATTTATTTATTAGGATAAATTACATTGACCCTCTTTGATGTTTAGAAAAATATAATTAGTCTTACAAATTTAATATAACTACACTGATATCCCTTAGGAATCTAATTCACATAAAAATTAAAACCTTTTTAATCACTAATTTGTCATATGAACAAAAAAAATAGTATTATTATTTTTTTCCTACTAAAATTATATTATTATTTGTTTATTTCAGTATCTATATATTCACTATCTACATTAATTTCAATCTATGTAATTTTATTAAAAAAAAGATAAATATAATTATATTAAAAATATAAAATTGACTGTATTTTTTACTCACCATCGCCATGCCACTATGTGGCCCAAGAAGTGATAGTCCAACCTACCTTAAACCAAAAACAACTTTGTCGGTATATGGTTGTATTCTATATCAAAACTTGTAGTCGGACAATTGGGTGGAAACAAAAACAAAAACAAAACAAAACAAAACAGAAAAAACAAAACAAACAAACGAGCGAACTTAAGCATGAATTTTTCTGGGTGTTGTATTTGATTGGAGTCGTTTTTTTTTTTTTGGCTAATGAAATTTATTATTATTATTTTTTTTAAGGCAACTCATATGTACAAAGTGAACTTGAGAGCTTAGATCGCAATATCACGAAGAATTACTCAAAAAGATTCGAATTCATGATTTGATCTAAAAATCCTTAACAATTGAATGACTTGTACGAATTAAAATACAATCTACATAATTCTACCCTTGAGACAACAACCCTTGGCCAAGTAAGGTTCCTTTGGTTATCATTAAAAGGGATGTGTAACCTCCAAATGCATTAGAAAATTGGGATTGGTTTTCCTTCAGTTTGTGATCGGATTGGAGGATATTATTGGAGCCATAAGGGCTCACCACAGGTCTCATTTCGATAATCTGAATCGTTCAATGTATAGAACTCATCGAGTATTATATGCTTGTAAAAAATCACGTAGATCGGATATTAATAGTTACGTGATCAAATCAGTTTCGTATAAAAAAAATAGATGGTGAAAAAATAAACGGCTGACAGAAACATGAACGGATGAGATGGCTATTGATATTCGATCAATATGATTTTTTACATATACATAGCACTCGACGAGTTCTACATATTGAACGGTTCGAATTATTGAAACGAAATCCATGGTGAATCCCACGAGCCTATCAGTACCCTCCAATCCGATCACGGACTGAAAGGAAGCACAATCCTAGAAAATTCTCTATGACCTATTCAATGTTTGACGTTGTGTTTTTGTTTGTCGCATAGGTTGTTGAGCAATATGAAACTCGAGAGAACAATGATACTAAAAGAAATTCTGGTTGGGTGTTCTTCCATTGAATAAATAATTGTTCCAAGTACATATGTTGGAGCATCATGTGAGTGATATTGCTTAAATGGTGATTTAAATCAATTGCATAATGAAAAATTTCATGAATGGTACATGTTGACTTGTTTTTATTAAATAGTTAAAAAAATAATGATAACATTGCATCTATGGGGGATTAAATGGTATTGAAAAAAAATTCTAACAAAATTTTATACTCAACATTTACACACTTTTCTATTGTTAATTACAATAGCATAGGGGTTGCAAAAAGCTTGATAATACGCATACTAATGTTTGTGTCTATTTAGCTAAACAAGTTAAGCAATGCTTTTGAATTTAGGTCATTTTTCATAAGTGCTAACAAATTTTTTTTTTCTCATTAGTATATTTCGTAAAATTGAGAGGCCTAATCAATAACAGACCTTATGCCATCATAATCGGATTCTCCTTAGCATTTTCTTTATCGATTTATTATCTAACAGTTGATCCAAAAGTTACAAGCAATTCCAATTGTCACAACTAGTGATAATGACTGTGTGTTGAATTGTGACAATTAGATCAACTGTTAAATGATAGAGAAATGGAGAAAGTACTAGAGAGGAATAATATTTATTTTTTAAAAAAAATAATGAAAAATTTTGAAATATAATATTTTCATGTCATTTTCATTTTCTTATGATTTAAAACTCAAAATAAAAATATTTTCTTAAAAACGAGTTTTTTTTAAAAATAAAATTTCAATATTACCAAAACAATTTTTTCTTTTCTTTTCTTGAGAATGATGACCAATAACCAGCCAGTTCCATTCCATTGTGTTTCTAAAAGCAAAAAATATCTGCAGTTCCATTCCATTGTGTTTCTAAAAACAAAAAAAATTGGCAGTAGCATGGGGCTTTTTTTTTTTTCCCCCCTACGGGGTGAGGGAATTTATTTATGGTCAAAAATATTTTCAATTAAATACTAATGTTCTATTCGGTTAAGTGGAATGAAATAAAATGGAATAAAATTGTCATTCTCTATGTTTTTCAATGATCATTCCCTTATAATATTAAATAAAATATATTTTTCATTATTTTTTTTAGTCAATCAAGCATAAGAATAAATTTTGATGGAATGATCATTTTATTAATTTCATAGCATTTTAATGAATCAAACACTTCATAAGAGTAATAGAACCTGTGCACCATTAAGGACCTGTGCACCATTTAATCCCACAAGTGTTTGTATAGATTAAAAAAATCCCACAAATGTTAGTGATGTTTTCTGTGACAATTTTCTAAATCTGTTACTAAAAATTGACAATTAGTGACTTTTTCTATGACGATTTTCTAAATATTTTGCTAAAAATTAATAATTAGTGATTTTTTTTTTTTGTAATAAAATGTTCAACTATTGCTAAAAAGTAACAATTAGCTACACTTTTTTTTTTTATAAAAACGCCACTAAGAAAATAAAAAATTAGACTTTGTGGTTACAATGTTAAGTAAACATGACTTTTAAATGCACCAAAAATAAAGAGGATTTATTGGTGCACACATCTTCCTAATATGACATTTTAATCCATTCCCCTAGAATAAAACAAGGGTTTAGTAAATGAAAAGTGATATCAACCCCACTTACATCCCGAATTTATCTCGAATGTGAGTTGTGTAGTTGAGATTAAATTTATGTAGTGTAGGGTCTATGTGTATAATAAATGTAAACCACAAGATAACAATTTTGGGTAGTTAAAGTTAGGTTTGTAGTATTACTCGTAGACTGTGTTTGATTTATGAATTTAGAGAATGATTTGAAAAGAGAAAAGCAAATGATGTGTGAAATTAGATAAAATGTAAGTATATTTTATTCATATTTTATCTTATTTCTCTTTTCTTTTTGAAATCTCTCCTCAAATCCTTAAATCAAATACAGTCTTAGTAAATGGACCCGTGATTTGCATGTGAGAGGAGAACATCAAACAAATGGAGAAGAGGTTGGAATATTCAGATTGGGCCCAGTTAATATCCAGCTCGATTAACAGACACTAAAAGGCCCACGTAGTTGGACTTTCCGTAACTTCATGGGCCTCACACTATCCATTCGGACAACACCATTCTGAGAATAACTCGAGCAGTGTGGTATACACAATTGACTATTGGGTAGAACAACACATTAGTCTCACAGCCTAGCAAGGTTAAGGGCCATCACTACCAACGGGCCAAAACAAAAACCCTCTAGGAGACTTTGTATGAAAAGTAAAAGTATGCACCAAAAACTCTAAACTCTCTCTCTCAATCTATATCACTAAGGGAAATGCTAGAGAGCTCTAAATCTAAAGTTTTAATTTGAGCTTTAGTGATGTGTCCAAACAAAAAAAAAAAAAAAAAAAACAAGGCATGGCACAAACATCACATCAGTGGGTCCCACATTCCCATTAGAGTTATTAGAGCTCCTATATTAGAGCTCTAAAACATTTTTGATATCACTAATGACGGGAAATTATTTAATACTTTCGGAGTATCATGTAGTCATATTCTAAGTCAATCACCAATTATTTAGTCCCATGTTATTCCCCATTCCCAACATAAATTGTGGACTCTTACGCCTCTCCACCAATCAAAACTTTATGGAGTATCAAGTGTCTATACTCCGAGAGTACTGAATAATCACTCATAATAACGGGATCGGAGGATCTTTAATTGGCACCACACCGGTGTCCCCAAAGACTCACTTTATCTTCTGTTGCAAATTATTTGATCACATCAAAACCATACAAATCTGATTATCATCATGTTTCTTAAATTTTTATTTCTTTTGTTGTACATTCTACTTAGTGGAAAAAAAAAAAAAAATTTTTTTTTCTTATTTGACAGAATCAAGGCGCTCTTTTCAGTATTTACAAAATCAATTAATCAAGATAGCATAAGATGTTTTTATTGTTGTAGATTTGTTGGTTGCCAATGTATGGATGGATGGTTGCAAGCTGTTTTCAATCCGATGCAAGTCCATATCATACGGTCCAAAACAAATGGCCAAGCATCCTATGTACCCAATTCTCTCTATCTCTCTCTCTCCCTCCAAATCCATTCTTAATGCTAAAACATTTAAATATCCCGTGTTAAAAAAAAGAAATAGTTTATTTGGTGAAAGCAATAAGCCAACAACTATTGATAAAGTAATTAATGAGAAAGACCTTCGGTTAATTTATTCCTAGTTGTAGTGTTACATTTGTTAACAAGTAAGAATTCATCAAAATTGAAAATTTTCAGGTGAAACAAAGCTTTATCCAAACAAAATGAATCCATATATTACTGTATTTGACTCTGTGAATATACACAAAAATCAATCTATACAGTATGAAATAGGTATAAGTAATCTCTGTCTCCCCTACCAAAAAAAATTGTGTTCTTAAACTTCAATCAATTCCAACTAGAAACTCTCACTAATGGAGTTCCCAAAAAGCACAAAACCACTTCATTTTCACCTTCCCCTTCACTTCTTACCCAATATGCACCATCACCTTCTCTCACCAGTTCTTTAACCTCTGCAATCACATCTTTGCTCATCTTCAATGCATTCAATCCCATCCTTGGGACAAGCCCACCTCTCCATTCTCTCTCCTCAAACTTCTCAAAGCAAGCAAGAGAAGAAACATAGGGTGCCACAAATAGACACTCCATGGCTATTCTTGCTTCTTTAAGGTGCACAGGCATATGCCACTCCATTGACTCGAGCAAGGCCGTGACATGCCCCAATTGGCCTTCGAAGAAAGAACCAAAACCGTGAAATTCACTCATCATTGTCTCCTCCTCTGCTCCATGCCCATCCCCAAATGTTACAATGCCCCTATCTTTCTTACCGGTGTTGATTGATTCTTGAGCTATGTTTAGAAACTCGGTCACTTGCCTAGAACTCCTCTGCCTCCCCATGTGGGGGAGACCGACCATACAATTGAAGGCTAACCATTCTCTTACTCCACACTTTTTCTTGATGTTCTTCATCTCGGTTGACAAGCCTTCCATGTCCATCTCCTCGACCTTCAACTTCAAACCTGAAGAAAAGGCGTGCTCAAAAAGCAGTGCCTTTGCCTTCTCAAAGTGCACATTCACACCATTGGAGTCCTCACATTTAACTGATATTATTCGCATAGCCCGTTGACGTTGCCTTCCAAGCGCCTCAATCAAGGGAGGCCATTGCACTCCTTCACCCATATCAAAGTCCACAACATGAATTACCTCCGCGTCCTCAGGTACAGCTCCTAGTATCAACGTATTGGCGGTGAAGTGAGCGAATCTACCATAAGGGAAAATCTGATAGAAAGCCCTAAACGCCGCTGCATAGTTCTTGCTCGCTTCTTGTGTCAAGTAGTCTAAATGTTGATCCAATGATCGGATCAAGTAATACGCCAAGCGTTGAAGAGCTATGCCTTTTGGACAAGCCTTCTCATCTAATCGCTTCAAAATTACCTCCACAAGCTCTTTTTGTTGATTCTCCATTGCCTCTCCACACGCCTTGAGCAAATGAAGAATGCTCAATTGGTTGTCCAGCTCCATATCTTCCTTGGGAAAGAACAATGGTTTGTGGACTGATTCGACATCAATTGATGATGGCCCGATTTGTATCACTTTGTCTAATTCTTGTGATTGTGGACCGCTCTCGCTTCCTATCCAGCTGCAAATTAGGCCGTCAACCTCATCAAATGCCATATTTTCGTCCGAAGTAATACTGGACTCTTCCAAATTTATCAAACACTGTTGAATTGGGGATAGGGCTTGGAAACCCTCATTCCAACAGGGGTAACTATGGGACTCATCATAGTTCGCGGATGAGATGTAAGGAACAGAAGCGAAAACTTCAGAGGAATCCTCGGTGGTTGAGAGGAACAATGAAGAAAACTGGCAATTCCCTATATCAGTATCCATTTCAAAACCATGAAAACCACCTTCATCAAAATATGAATCAATAGTTTTGAGGTATGACCATGATTGATTAAGCTCTTGCCCAAGCATCATCACTTCCATGGCGGTTAAGGGTTGGAGATTCATGGAACAAACAATTCTGATAGAGTGTATATATAGATACAATCATGGAAAATATAGGATTGGGAGGAGAGAGAAGATAAGTAGATCCCGGCATCATTGTCTCATAGATTTACTACAAGCTTCTCCAGTTCCATTGGCAACTTCTTTAGGAGAAGAGTATATGGAGTATATTGGTTGATTTGTTCAGATAATTCAAGAGAACAATTGGACACAAAATACAAATCACTATGGTCCAAACATGTAAAATTAAATTCAATGAAAACCCATCAAAATCTTCGTTCAATACTTAAAAAAAAAACAATTAAAGTTTCACATTATTCATCAATATCTTAGGACCTCAACCTAAAAGAACTTGGGGGTGTGCTCTCTCTATATGTTCAACTCTCATTGGTACTATCAACTCTTTGGGATCATACTTATTTATCCGATTCAAAATTTACCTAATTCTCACAGTGCTATCAATTCTTTAGAGTCACATCCGCGAATCCTGTTCAAAATTTGCCTAATTCATATAGAGGCACATTTTACACGAATCTCAAAATTAATCGAAATGCACGTAAGTTGAACCGGACATCCGTGCATAAAAAAAAAAACTTATGACCCCACAATTAAATATGTTTTAAATGTTGTTTTCAAACTTACGTACGGAAAATGAAAACAAAATCACAAAATCTTTTCGCGGCTGACTTTAATGTTGTGGGGATTTAGAACGTCTACTATTTAGATTAGGATTATGTGTTGTGAAAATTAATATAATAAATATCATTGCGAGGATTGCTAGAACAAATCTGTTAGGCAGAACATGTGTCGTAACTTTGTGGATTATAACTGCCTTATTGATTTCGTCAACCAAATCTTAGGATAGACTTTATACTTTGAATACAATCCAAGACATGGAAGTAGGGACAATGAACTTTAGGTAGGTACTAGGTAGGGTTTGGTTTTTTTTTTTTAAAAAAATGGTTGATAGCCAAAATTTGCGTGGCTCGAATGGATCGAATGTGTCAAAACGACGTCGTTTTGACATTCAAAACGACGTCGTTTCGAGCAATTCGAGCCATGAAATTTGGAGCCACCTAGCATTGTTGTTAAAAATATATATATATATATATATTTATTTATGTTAATTTTTGTAATTAAAATTAAGAGTTAATTATCTAAAAGTTCTATTTACAAAGGTTATAATAACTCAAGTCATATTTAAGATTTTTTGAACTAATAAGTCATATTTAATAAAACTAAGAATATTATCAATTTTTTCCCTAATTTTTAAAACTAAGAACATTATCAATTTTGCATAGTGATATTCTAGATAATCGTTTCACTAACTGATGAAAAAAATAGAGCATGATATTAAACGTTTTTTGCTTTTCTACTTATTGGTTTGATTTAACTATCCAATAAAAGCGGGAATATTATCAATTTTTCTAGTTTTAAAATTGATATCATTTTTAAAGTTATTTATTTATTTTCAGTTTTACAAATCAATATTCTATCATTATGTTCTTTTACAGACACAAAATTTTCAGTTTTGTACAAAAATAATTTAGTTTTTTCAAAATTTTCAAGGAAAAAAAAAACATTCACTTTGTTTGGTTCTGGATTTAGAAAATTCTACTTTTTTATTTTCTGTATTTTAATGTTTCAATGATTTTTTTTTTAAAAATTTTTAAGCAATTTTTTTAATTTTTAGACACATCTAATATAAATACACTTAAAAAGTATAATATTTTTAAAAAAGAAAAAAAAAAACTTTAAAAAATGCACTAAATACCAAAAAATACAACCAAAAAAAATATATGAAAATTCAGTATATTTTTCGTATTTTTGTGTATTTATTAATTTTTTAAAATATTTTTCCACAAATATTTTATTATTTAGATACATCTAAGTAAGATGCATCTAAAACAGTAAAAAAAATTGCTTAAAATTTAAAAAATATTCACTAAAAACAAAAATAAAAAACTCAATTTTCAAAAAACTTTTTTTTGCACATAATTTTTTTTTAATTTTTTCAATTTGAAAGTTGATATTTGAAAGTTTTTAAAATTAAAATAAATGTCAAATCATCATGTTCTTTTATAAATAATCATAAATGATGAACAATCATTATTTGAAGGATAATTTCGACTATTAAAATTTTAATGGGACTTGAAGGTTCCAAAAATCTTAATTAGGACTTAATAGAGTATAGGTTCATAAATTAAAACTTGTATGTAAATATTCTTAAAATTAATAATAAACATAAAAAAATAAACACGTTTTGGTGAGTTACTAGAAAGAGTACTCAAAGAGCATATTTGTTTGGATGAACTAGACAAGATTAGATGTGATTAGCATTTCAAATATTGTTAATCTTGATCATCAATCATTTTGGATTGTATATCATATTTCATGTCAGAATAATTTAGAATTACAAAGGAGGGGACTAACAAAATTCTATCAAGTTTACAATTAACTAATTAGTCTAAACCTCTCACTAATCCTCCATTTTATATCATATCACCTCTTGAGATTTAATTCCCTCGTATGAGAGATAAGATGTCCGGATAAACTAGTAGTTCGAACCTTGAATTTCTTAGTTAAATATCAAATTATGTATTTTTGTTAGATTACTAGTCTAATTCCAAGGCTATTTCCACTCAAACAAACATGCCAAGAGGGTGGGAATTGTCAAAGGGTGGACGGTGGATAGAGGGTGATCGAAAGTAGATAATGTAGGAAATAGAGGAGTGAATGAAAATTTGATTTCAAAACAAATGAAAATTCAATTTCTATATTTTTAAACTTTTGTAAATTTTGAAAATTGTTTACACTTTATTGAAAATGTAAATTTTTTATTTTTTATTTTTTTGATGGTGAAAAATGTAAATAGTTGTCAAACATGTTTTTTGTTTACAGTTCTCGTTTTTTTTGAAAACAAAAAGGGAAAGAAACCAAGATGTTTCCAAATATTGAACAGTTTTTCATTAAATTTTGGGTAGCGAAATTGTTACTACGGTGTCATTCGTTAAGTTTACAATTTATTATGAAAATGAAAATAAAAATTATGTTTCGTAGTAGAAGATACAACGGAACTTCGTGGATTAAGAATAACTATTTTGAGTTTGGTCTTGTTGATTTCGTCAACAAAAATCTTAGGATAGATAGTTGAATACAATTTTATTTTATTTTAAAGATGGTACTTGAATGCAATCTAATATTTTAGCTAGTTAGGATTTGGTAAGGCCTTTTTTTTTTTTTCATATATGCAAAAAAATAAAAAAATAAAATTTTATTATAAAAAAAATATGATAAGTTGTTGGAAGGCGTCCCTAGATTCAGGGTGTTAGAGCATCCACAATGGACGTGTTAGTGATGGTGTTAGTGTCAGTGGCCAAAGTTTAACTAGCTACAGTAACGTTTGGATTTCACAATGGACGTGTTAACGTGTGTGTTAGTGGTGTGTATTAGGGTCAGTTGTTAACTTGTTTGTTATCTGCGGAGAGCGTTGCAGTGAGCGTTCTAGCTGGGAAGGGAAGTGTTTTTTTGTCTTACGGGTTGACCGGCCAGTTGACCGGTCAACGGCAAATTTTTTTTTTTTTTTTTTTTTTGGGGCTTTTTTTTTTTGGACTTGAAATTTAATTTTGGGTTTGAAATTTTTTATTAAACTAAATTATTTATTTATTTTATCTATATATATTTAACACACACCTTAACACACTGTTTAACACATCTATTGCACCATCACTCACTCTCTAAAATTAACAAACTCTTAACACATCTTAACAAACATTTTTGGGCCCCACTTTTATTACTTTTTGTCATATAACACACACCTTAATACACTTTTTTAGCCATCCCATTGTGGATGCCCTTAGAGGGTGAGAGGTTGCTGGAGAGGATGGATTATGGATGAGGGAGTTAGGGGTGTAAAAATGGCCCGCGGTCCGTGGGTGGCCCGATGCCCGCCTACGACCCGAGATGGGCCCGACTTGTTTAGGCCTACTTGGGCCCAGGCCCGAGCCCTTGGGCTAAGGCCTGGACCATTGTTTTGAAGCCCGACCCGACCCATGAGCCCAACCTGTTTGGCCCCAGTCCCTCGGCTCGCTTAAGGCCCAGTCCGAAACCCAGCCTACTTGGGCCACCCATGGCCTAATGTATTTTTTAATGAAACATAATAAATTTTTGGCAGAAAAAAATTTAAAAATAAAAAAAAATTGATTAGGCCCATCCAAGGCATGAATACCCCTAGGCTTAGGCTTGGGCCTAGACTTAATTTTTTAGTTCATGGGCCGGCCCGGCCTTGCTCGAATTTTGGCGGGAGCTCACAAGACACGTCATGGGCCTGGCTCAGTCTGAGCCCAAGTGGACCAGGCCGGGCCAGATTTACACCCCTAGAGGGAGTGGTCGAAAGTGATTGTCAGTAATAATATGGTTTAGAGTAAGTGAAAACTTAATTTCAAAACAATTTAAAACAAAAGTTTTATGTTTTTACACTTTTGTAAATTTTGAAAATTGTTTACACATTTTAGAAAACGTAAATGTGTGTGTTTGGATTAAGTTTTTTTTAAAATTAATTTTTTTTTATTTTTCGTGTTATTTTTTTTTAATTTTTAGTGAATATTTTTAAAATTATAAGTATTTTTTTATACTTTTTTAAATGCACTTTACTTAAATGTATCTAAAAAGTAAAAAATTTGTGAAAAAATATTTTAAAAAATTAATAAATACATAAAATATGAAAAATATATTGAATTTTCATATTTTTTTTGTACTTTTGGTATTTAGTAAATTTTTAAAAGATTTTTGTCAAAAAATTATACTTTTTATGTATATTTATATTAGGTGTGTCTAAAAATAAAAATAAAAACAAAAACACTTCATATATTAAAAAAATTCAGAAAAAACTAAAATCAAGAAAGTAGAATTTTCTAAAAAGTGTTTTTGGAAAACCAAAAACAAGCAAAGTGAATTGTCATGTGTGTGTGTGTGTGTGTTTTTTTTTTTTTAAACTGTTCTTAATTTTTTTGAAAACAAAAATATTACTAAATATTGTGCAAGGTGTGTCATCTGGTAATGTTTCTAGTTTACATTTTATTTTAATTTTTTTTACAAAAAGCATTTAATATGTTTATGTTTATTATTATTATTATTATTTTGTAAAAATAGAAATAAAAAACATATTTAGTATATATGTATTTTTGAAACTTACTTTGAAAACAAGTGAGGGATGATTGACGATGGTTGAAGATGGTGACTAGAGGTGGTTGCCAGCTACAAGAAATGGCCAAAGGTCGATAGTCATAGATGTGGCTAGATGTGGCTAGATGTGGCTATTAACTGTTCGAGAGAGTGACTAAAGGTGCTGATTAAAGCTAGTTTTCAGCAAGAAATGATGGTCGAAGGTAGTTGTCGACGATAAAAAGTAGTTAGCAACAATCAAAGATGTTGACTAGGGGTGGAAAAAGGAGTAAGGGATGAAATTTTTTTTTCTACGCTAATGATACCAATTTTTTTTGTAGGTTACAAAAATTATGTAAATTTAGTGAGTATTTATAAATTTTAAAAACAAAAATTGACACCAAACAAATTTTTGTTTATAATTTTTAAATTTTTATAAATATAAATGTAAACATAAAATTACCAAACGGACCTTAAAACATTTTCCTTCGTATAATAACACTTTAATAATATTTCAATATGTTTTAACTATTTTTGATATAAGAGCAACTCTAATAATCAAGCCAAAAAACTGTTACGCCTTACAAAAATTCATCTTGAATGGTACCCATTGCCAAAAACTAACAAAACTAATTCTTGTGTCAAATTTAGCTCAAAACTTGATAAAATCATATTTTATTGCATGAAATTTTCTATCAAAAATTCAACTCTTTTTTCTTTCCAGAATTTACAACCTTCACAAATTAAAACTCAAACAGAACTTGTCAAATTATCAAAAAAAATTATACAAATAGCCAAATTCTACCATGAAAAGTCATCATTGGAGTGGTATAGTAAAAAAAAAATAGTGCTTTTATTCCGTAGCAAATCAAAAATAGTTGACAAAGTCATTTTAGTTAGAGTTGAAGATATGAGTGGTGATCACACCATAATATGGTGAACCCTCTCACACCATATCATAATCTTCATTTGGTGATCAATAAACCTTCCCGCAAGATGTAGAATAATCTGGAAGTATTTTGGTGTTTGAATTTAAACACAAAGAGACACAATGCTTCATAGCATTGTATCTATTCCCATACATCATGATGACTATTGGCAAAGGTTATCAAAATACTTATAAATAGTTTGAGATATAGTTCTTATGTTTTCACTTCCAAATATCCAGAAAACAGTATATAAATAAACACTCCGTTTACTTCCGGATTATCTTTTTTGTCTTGCGTGATAAACACCCTCACGGGAACTTCGATCCATTGCCATTGTGAAGTTCATCTTTCAGTGGTATTAGAGCGGGTTTACACATTATCGCAAATGTCAAAATACAGTCTGGAAGAGAAAAAAAATTTCCGAGCTATTTTTGCCGAAAATTCAGAAAATAATTGATCAACAATCTACGGCATTGGTGAATTCCGTTTGTTTATTTAATCATCACCAACGCATTGTATTCCCATAATTCTATTCGAAGAAAATAACTGTTGGTGGTGCTATTGTCCCGAACCTTGCCGAAAGTGAAGCCGAATTACACCGTTGGAAACAATTTTATAAAACATTTTTCGGTTCAAATTGGGTCTCAAAATTGACACCATCATGTTCTTCACAGAATTTTGATCACAACGGTAAAATTCGTTTTGAAAAACGGCAAAAATTTGATCCACAAAATTCGAAATTCAGTGTTTGGTCGCCGACTCCCGTCACCGGAGGAGACAATCTGTGCATTAATACCGTTGAAGACTTGGAAATTCAAAATTTTGGGCCAAAAACAAAACCAACTAAAAGGGGCCCAAAAATTAGAGTTACTGCTAGAAAATCCATTCCTTTGGGTCTAAAAATTAAAAAGCATTTTGTTCAGCTCATTAGCCCAGGCGCAGCCCATAGCCAGGCACAGCCAGCCCAGCGCGCAGACAAGCCCAGGTCTGCATCCTAGCTAACCCAGTGCGCAGGGTCAGCCCAGTGCGCAGCCCAGCCAAGCAGCCCAACGCTGCAACCAAACGCGCGTCCATCTTCGCGCGTCGCCCCAGCGCCCCGCGCATCGCACCCGGACCCAGACCCAGACCCGCGTCCGTCTGCTTCGCCCGACCCGCGTTCTGACCCGCGCGTTGACCAGCGCGTTGACCAGCGGTTCAAGCCGGTTCAGCCACAATTTTGAACCGGCAGTCGGTTCAAGGGGTTTTTCGGCTCGTTCTCGCTCATTTCAAGGCCGTTTTAAGTCATTCAAAAGCCAAAATTTCCATAATTTTTCTAAGAATTTTTCTGTGGGTACTTGTTCTAAATTTTCTGAAAACAAAATTCGAGGAGGAGGCTATCCAAGGGTGTTACCAAGGAAAACATCCAAAGAAACATTGTTTAAAAGGCACCATTGTGTTCCTTGGGCTCGTAACTATTATTACAATACTCATAAGCAAAGTATTGGGTTTACTAGGCCTTTGGATTTTCATCATTCTTCGTACCCAAGGCAACAGTACCGTTCTATTCCTTAACATTATTTTCATCACAGGGGCTGATTCAATAACTACAAGGCTTTTCCTTATTGTTGTTGTTTTTTATTTTGCTTATTTTTATTTTTAGTTTAGTAATATAATATTCACATTTGAATTTTCATAGTAACACATTTTGTTTTTAATATGGCTATTGAAAATACAATGGATTCTTCGAGAATCGAGATGCTTAATGGAAATAATTTTCGAGCATGGAAGCGCCACATTTCTTATCTTCTTACACATGAGAAAACATTGCATACTTTATCCACTTCTAAACCAGATGATGATTCAAATTGGTTCCAAAATAAATGGATAGAAGATGATGCAATGGCAAAGGCAACTATGTTACATAATATGAAAGATAACATAATTCCGCTCTTTGAAGAACATGACACTGCTAGACAACTAATGGAAGCACTAGAAAGTAAGTATGGAGTTCGATCGGATACTCAAATTCAATTGTTCTTGGAAAAATATAATAACACTCGTATGAGTGATAATGATAGTGTTGGTGATCATGTTAATCAAATGGAATTAATTGCTAAAGAATTATCCAACACTAATCACTCTTTGTCGGACAAGATGCAAATAACAACCATACTTAATAGTCTTCCATTGTCTTGGAATCATGTTAACACATCTCTAACTCATAGCGAACGAGAGATTTCAATGGTAACATTGCCTGTTCTCTTAGTTTTGGAAGAAGAAAGAATGAAGCGTAGGCGTAAAGAAGGATTTTCTTCTAATTTGTTGATGGCACAATCTTCACTACAACCACAGAATAATACCCATACACCATTCAACAAGAAAAAGACTACTTTTTTCAAGAAAAAATGGAAGAAGGGATTTCAGAAAGGATGGAAGAAACCACAAGAATGGAAAAAATATCAACATCACAAGCATCAAATTGGCCCATGTTACAAGTGCGGTCAAAAAGGTCATATCAAAGCCAATTGTCCTCAGAAGAAGCAGACAAAGGAGAATAATCCTGTTGCCATGGCAGTTTCTGAAGAAATGGTACTTGAACCTTCATCACATTCATGGTGGATTGATTCTGCTGCAACTAGGAATATTGTGCAAAATAAAGACATGTTCGTGGAATTTACTGACAAGAAGGTTGGTGAACACAGAATCTACATGGGTAACAACTCCTATAGTGATGTTTTGGGCATCGACAATTATCAATTCTCTATTAATGAGGCTTCTATTGTGCTTCATGATGTGCTTTATGTACCTAACATTCGGCGAAATTTAATTTCAGTTCCGGTGTTAACTGAAAAAGGTTTTGAGATTACTTTTAGGTCTAACACAGTATTGATTAAGAAAGGAAGTGTATTAGTGAAAGGTGTAAGAGTGAATGACATGCTCTTTCTTCCTATTGATAATAAAGTATGTATTTCTGATTATTTGCATGTTTCTACTAATAATAGGTCTTATTTGTGGCATTTAAGGTTAGGTCATATTAATAAAAATAAAATGTCTCGAATGTTTAAAAGTGGCTTATTACCTAAAGTATGTTCTGATGATTTTGATATATGTGAACCATGTATCAAAGGTAAAATGACTAGCAAACCATTTTTTAAACATTGGAAATCATCGGAATTACTTGAAATAATTCATTCGGACATTTGTGGGCCTTTAAGAACTAAAACTCATTGAGGCATGAAATACTTTATTACTTTCACTGATGATTATTCAAGATATGGACATATCTACCTTCTTAAACACAAATCAGAAGCACTTGACAAGTTTAAGGAATATAAATTAGAGGTAGAAAAGTAACTTGGTCGGTCCATTAAACACTTGAATAATGATAGAGGTGGCGAATATGAAGCTATGGATTTTTTCTGTAAGGCGAATGGCATAAAACATTTGTTTATAATGCCATATACACCACAACAAAATGGGGTCGCAGAAAGACGAAATCGTACTCTCATGGAAATGACAAGATCTATGATGGCTCATGCTGATCTTCCTATTCATTTTTGGGGGGAAGCCTTGTCCACCGCTGTGTACATATTTAATAGAGTCGAAACAAAAGCCAAACCTCTTACTCCTTGCAAATGCTGGCATGGAACTAAACCTAATCTTCAAAATCTCAAAGTTTGAGGATGTAAGGAACATGTACTTATTTTCAAACCTTTAAGGAATAAATTGGTAAGCAAAACTTGGGAATGCAAGTTTATTGGTTATGTCGCAAATGGGAGTGGTTATCGTTTTTACCATCCCGAACGTGGATTGATAGAAAGTCGAGATGCAATTTTTCTTGAATCCACTGATCTTGTTACTCCTATTGACCAAATTGAATTGCTCTTTGACGTATCTCAGGATTCTTCTCTTCCTACTTTGTCACACAGTCCGCATATTCTCCTCGAACCATCTCCTAGTGGGAGCAAACGCAAATTACATGACGTTGTTTTCCCTGTTTCGAATTCTGAGATAAGTGGGAGTCAGAGCAAGAGAGCAAGATGTCCATCTACGGTTTTGAAAGATCATTATGTTTTTCAAGTTGAAGAACTTAATAACTTAGTAGATGATCCTACTAGTTATAATGAAGTAATGAGTAGCAATGATGCTACACAATGGCTTGAGGCAATGAATGAAGAACTTGACTCAATCAAGAAAAATGATGTTTGGGAATTACTTGATCTCCCAAATAGAAGAAAAGCCATTGGTTGCAAATGGGTTCTTAGAAAGAAATTTAAAATAGATGGAAGTTTGGAGAAATACAAGGCCAGGTTAGTAGCCAAGGGTTTCACTCAACAACCTGGAATAGACTTCGTAGATACATATTCTCCTGTTGCAAAATTTGCCTCAATAAGAATTCTAATGGTGCTAGTCGCCAGGATGGGTTTGGAATTGCATCAATGAGATGTTAAAACAACTTTTCTCAATGGAGAATTAAAAGAGGAAATTTATATGATGCAACCTGATGGTTTCTAGAACCAAGGTAATGAGGATAAAGTCTACAAGTTGAAGAAATCTCTATATGGACTTAAACAATCTTCAAGACAATGGTACTTGAAATTCCACCAAGCCATTTTAGAAATGGGCTATGTTGTAAGTCCATTAGATCACTATGTTTATATTTGGAAAAATGATGACAAGTTAGCAATATTGTCTTTATACGTGGATGACATATTGTTAGCAGGAAATTGTCCAGATATGATTATAAAAATCAAAACTTTCTTAGCATCTAGATTTGAAATGAAAGACATGGGTCTTGCAACCTATGTTCTAGGAATTAGAATTTCAAGAGATAGAAATTCAAAATTATTATATCTAGATCAAGAGAAATATCTAGACAAGGTGCTCAAAAGATTTAATATGGATAACTGTAATTCTTTAAGTACGTCTGTTTGCAAGGGACAAAGTCTTAGTAAAAGTATGAGTTCTCAAACTGAGTCTGACATTGAGGAAATGAGAAATGTTCCATATGCTCAAACAGTAGACAGCCTAATGTATGCCATGACAAGCACTAGACTTGACATCTGTCATGCAGTCGGATTGGTAAGTCGGTTTCAATCCAATCCAAGTAAGGAACATAGGGAAGCAGTCAAAAGAATATTCAGATATTTAAAAGGCACTAAAAACTTGAAGTTATGTTTTGGTTTATGTGTTCTAGATATAAAAGGATACACTGACACGGATTTTGCAGGAGATGTAGATGATAGAAAATCTACTAGTGGTCATGTGTTCTTGTTTGGTGGAACAACAGTTTCTTGGTTAAGTAAGAAACAAAGTTGTGTTGCAAAGTATACTATGGAAGCTGAATACATAGCTTGCAGCACAGCCGTTAGTAATGCGGTATGGATAAAACGATTTGTTGGCAGTTTACAATTAGGTATACCTGTCAGACCGGTCAGTATGTTTTGTGACAATTAGTCTGCCATCTCATTAATAAAAAGTGGAGCAAATAGCTCTAAAGGAAAACATATTGATGTTAGTTACCATTATATTCAGGATATAGTGGAGAGAGGTGAAATTAAAGTCAACTATATACTCTCAGAAGAGATGGTGGCTGACCCTATGACCAAAGGGTTGTCTCTGGAAAAATTCAGAGAACATATAGCTAATATGAGATTGAAAAATACCTAGTTAGGTGGTTTAGCTAATTATATAAGAGCATAGTCGGATGACTCTGGGGATGCCTAGATAACCGATGTTTTGCGACTCTATCTTGCATGGAAACATGTGTTTGGTCAGGTAACAAAATAGAGGAACTGACAAGGTACGGATATCATAGTTAGCATGAGATGTAAAGTCCATAATATGCAATATGCTAACTAGATGATATTGTCTGCTTGATCAACAAAAAGTCATTGATAAGGTGTGTTAAAGAAAACCTTCAGGAATGGGTTTTATAGAAAGTACTTAACAATAATTCCAGTGCAGGTCGACACGTGAAAAATGTGTACGGCTGAAGTCGTCAATGGTGATTGGGTATGGACTATGAACCCATCACTAAAAATTGATGTCGTTCACTTGTTATATAGTGAATTGAAGTCATCTGGAATGTGTTGACAGTGGAAGAACACATTCGTACAGGTGCGGTCAGATTGGTGACAAAAACGTACGCATGTATGGCCAAGTCACAATCAGACGTCGATCTATGAGGTAGTTTCATAGATGAAAGTTGGCATGAGGCAAAGTTTTGGTACCAAGGTTAACATGCCCAACTCAGGTTTTATCACCAATATTATAATGTGATCAAGTGGGAGATGAAGATATGAGTGGTGATCACACCATAATATGGTGAACCCTCTCACACCATATCATAATCTTCATTTGGTAATCAATAAACCTTCCCGCAAGATGTAGAGTAATTTGGAAGTATTTTGGTGTTTGAATTTAAATACAAAGAGACACAATGCTTCATAGCATTGTATCTATTCCCATACATCATGATGACTCTTGACAAAGGTTATCAAAATACTTATAAATAGTTGGAGATATAGTTCTTATGTTTTCACTTCCAAATATCCAGAAAATAGTATATAAATAAACACTCCGTTTACTTCCGGATTATCTATTTTGTCTTGCGTGATAAACATCCTCACGGGAATTTCGATCCATTGCCATTGTGAAGTTCATCTTTCAAGAGTTACTCTAATTTGCATTTGTCTTATGTGAATAATGATATACAAATAAAAAAAAATTATATAAAATTTTGATACGAAATAAAGTGACCAATGTAAACTTTTCTTTAAAATAAACCGCTTACGAATATGAGTTTTATTTGCAATTCTTGTGATTTTTTTTTACTGCATTTTCTATATGAATATAATTATTCTTCTCTTGTTACAAAGTAATTATTTAGTAGTGATAAAATATTACATCATATTGCCCTACTAATGAAGCAACCAAAAACTTTATCGATAAGACAAAATTAATCAACCCATCTTTATTCGTGAACTGTATGACACCCAAAAAATGTATTTTATAAGGGAAAATATTTTAAAGTTCTAAAAGAAGCGCTTTAAAAGGGTTTTAATTTATCATTTTATTTTATTTTATTTTTTTCACTACCAGCTGTGTAAAGCTGCTTTTACAGCTGCTCCTCTAGAGCTCTGGATTACTACCGTTTTATAAGTTGGGTTGGGATTCATCACAAGCTAATTTGAGAAGTTTATGGGCTCAGTAGTTTCATTTTGATAATTTTAATTATTTATTTTGTAAAATTTTTTATATATATTATTTATAAAAAAATTAAATCTGTCTAATAATTGTAATCTTTTATTTTATTGTGTTTTTTTTTTAAAAAAATGAATGATTATTTTAAAAAATATACTTGACAACTATTTTTTTTTTTCATGAATGATATATTTTAAACAATTCAAAAAATGAATGGTTTATTATCCATGAAAAAATTGGGTAGGTATGATAATTTTTTCCATAAATGATATATATTAAGAGTCTTATTGAATAAATAATTCAAACTATCAAAAAGGGACCCGTGATGAATTCTACAGACCCAAGTTGTTTCAAATTGAAATGTGAATTTGACAGAAATTCAACTTTTATAATTTCTTATTTGCCGAGCAAGTTTGGGAATTGACTTTTTTAGCTAAAAAATCAACTATCCTATCTACTTTTTGACATATTTTTTCGTAAAAAATTAATTAAAATAATTAATTCTTAAAACAACATATAATATCATAAAAAATATCACATGATACTTTAATAATATCCAATAATTTTCTCTTATTATAATGGCAGCATTAAGGCCTCGCTTGGGATACAAATATTTTAATCTAAAAGTTAAAAAATTATTAAAAAATCAAAAAGCTTATAACTTATACAAAAAAGTCAAAAATTTTCTTTTTCTCTTTACTTTTTGTATATCATTTTGTAAAAAAATATAAAATTATTTTAAATATACTAATTTTTTAAACTTATATTTTAACTAAAAAATTAAAAAATTACTAAAATAATAAGTTCTCATACAAGGCCTAACCCGCGAACCTTAAGAAGGGATAAGCACGGGGAGGAGAGGATTAGTAATAGAGAGTTGAGAGATAAACGTATATCGACCAAGTGATTGAGTCGAATCTTTCATATACGTTTGTTGTGGTCATCGAAGACCTGGTGTTTTGCCACACCAACCGATCACCAAATATTTTTTAAGATTGACAAATATTTTTGGCTTTTGTATTTTATGTAGTCTGACAATACAATGAAACTTTTTTTTTTTTTTTTTAACTCACAATCCAATGAAACTTTGGTGTCTACCATGAAAGAGCTTGCGGATGATGGCAACATCCTGCTTACACCCTCGTCCAGTTGACCTCTGTCTCTGGCACGTATAATTCGAAATTTAACAACGCTACATATTTATATATATAAAATAATATATTTAGGCTTTTTTTTTAACAACATTTAAAAAAATTAATTTATTAATTTATTGACTTACTTAAGTCACATTATTTGTTTATTTTTCTGCACATCTTTTCGTAATAAATAAAAAAAAGTAAATTCTCAAAACAATCCTTATAAATTAAAATTATTTTAAGTGTGATTCACATCCTATTAATTTTAAATTTATACCGTTTAACTCAGTTTTGAAATAATTTTTGAAGTAAACTTTCGTAGCTCCTTCCTAACATTTTTCTTAGAGACTAGATGACAAATAGATAAAATATATGCACAGAAAATTTAGCATGTGATTTAATTTAATTTATATATTGTAAAATTTACATATAAATCTGAATCACACAATAATTTTCTCACTATAATTCCACGGATGAATTCTGTCTACCTTGTATTATTAGATGAAAATTTGTCCAGTTGTACTTAGCTGGATAAAATGTTTGGTTGTATTTGGTAGAGCTTTAGAATAATGATTTAAGAATAAAGTTGTATTTTGAGTTTATGAGTTTTGGAATTAGGATTTGAGTGTGGAATATTTGTTTGATTATAAATTTTAAAAAGAGTTTTGAATTGAGTTTGAATTTAATGATGTGACATATGATATTTGATTAAAAAATTTACAACTCATAACTAAACACACAATCTAAAATTCTATTCAAAACTTATAAAAAATTTTAAAAAAATTCAGAAAATATTTTTTATTTAAAATATAAAAATAACATATATCAAAAAAAAAAAAAAAACTGTTCAGTCAACCGGCCAATCAACTGGCCGGATGTGCGGAGGGACGACCAGATGGACAAGTTTTCATACGCAGGTGTGGAAATGATTTTTGAAACGCGGAACCAAAAGTAACATTCAAATCAATAGATAAAATTATGATTTGAGAGTCCTACCAAACACGGCTTTTGTTTATTTTTTCACGACATGTCAGGCCGTTGGAAATCAAGTGATTTGAGTTGAATCTCTCATATATCAAATCTACACAATTCACCTTATTTCCAAGATAATTTTCGGAGTAAATTTTGATGATCTTTAGGTCAAGTTTGGCTATCCTAAATAAGTACATATTTTTTATCTTTTTATTTTTTTTTCATCACATCATCTCTCTACTTTTTTGCACATATTTTCGTAAAAAGACAAAAAGTACACTTATTTAGGTCATCCCAAACAACCCCGTAATATTTTTCTTTGAGACTAGATGAAAACAGATAAAATATGTGCATAGAAAAATATTTTAAAAAAATATATTATGTGGTTTAGATTTAATTCACGTGTTATGATACTTATATGTAAAATGAATTTGAGTCCCATAATAATTTTCTTGATGACCAAACTAAACCAAATCTTAAGTTCCATCAAATGGGGTCGACTACATGAATCTTTCCTCTCTACTCGACTTTATCCAAAGTCATTTCATTAGTCAAATTAAGGAGATTCATATCTCTATTTACTATATTAGCCCACGTCAATCTAGGTTTGCTCATTCCTCTAGCACTTTCATCTACCATCACTGTATCGTATCTTTTCACTACTGCCTCTGTTGGTCTCCGTTGTATATGAGCAAACCATCTCAATTTATTTTCTCTCAACTTATCTTCTATCGGTACTATTCCTGCCCATTCTCCAATATACTAATTTCTAACTTTATCTTTTCTAGTCTTATTATACATGTACTTTAGTATCTCCATCTCAGCAACACTTATTTTATATACATGTTGTTTCTTAGTTTCCTAACATTTCGATCTATACAATATTGCTGGTTTAATAGCCGTTCTATAAAACTTCTTTTTTAGTTTAGTGGATACTTGTTTATCGCACAATGCCCCAGACGCACTCTGCCACTTAAGCCACCCCGCCTTAATTCTATGGACCATATTCACTCCAATTTCCCCAACCATTGTGATAATCAATCCTAAATAACGAAAATGTTCACTCTTAGGTACTTCTTGGTTCTCAATCTTTGCTTCTCCTTTGTTTCCATTGCTACTGTTACTAAAAATACACTCCATGTACTCTGTCTTGGTTATGTTTATCCTAAATTCTTTAAATTCAAGTGTTTCTCTCCAAGTCTTTAACTTAGTGTTAACTCCTTCTCTAATCTCATCCACTAACATGATATCATCTACAAAAAGCATACACCATGACCCATTATCTTGAATATTTCTCGTCAACTCATTCATAACTAAAACAAAAAGATACGAACTTAAGGTTAATCCTTGTGTAGGTCGACTTTTCGTGCCCCATTTCGGAAGACGAATAAGCCCTGTAGTATAGGACTTTCATGGTTCTGAATCTGATCTCACAAGTGCAATGTGAAATAGATAAACACCAAAGAGTCCAAATCCGATAAATCTTTTGGAAAATCGATTTTGAATCAAATTGCAAAAAATAAACTGCTTTGCCAGATACAAAGTCGCCACCTAAATATTTTTGAAAAATTTACGGAACCCATGACTCGTGCTGAAGGCCACGTGTCCGTCATCATCAAGATTATCTCAGGAACTTAGGTACGAGAGGAGAAGGTCGCCCGATCAAAGATCGGCCTCTACTAATCATGATGTGAATCTTATTTAAATTATATGTTCTTGTTCCGGTTATTAGGCTAGCATTACTATGTGATGCGCACACACACAAGTATAGACTAGCTTGCAAAAATTGGAACACTTGATTTCATGTTTGGTTTGCAAATTGTTTCGAATATGTACCACTTGAAAAAGTGATCGCATATGAACATTACTCAAATTGTTCCAATTCAAGCAACTAGCCTTTATCCATAGGCATTCAAGCAGTTTATCATTTAAGTAATTAGCCTCATGGCAAGTATGCTAGACATGGCAACAATCACATTCGTGCAATATGCTAAAGCACAAAAGATCTCACCTAGTACTCTAAGCCAAAAGATGACAGAGTTAGGAAAAATGCGTGCTCTTAACTATGCAATGTGACTAATGCAACGCATACGATATGCAATCTAAATAGGCTTGGCTACTTAACATGGCATATGAAACAATTTGATAGCATGCGGTCTAAGCACGTATTCAAAGAAACATTAAACTAACAATTCAAGTTAGCATGATGAATTGAGCCTTGATGCATGCAAGACAAGTGGTTGTAAGGCATGAGAGATGCTAAACAAAACATGATGCCCTAAACTAACCATCATAAGCAGTTAAATCAAAGGGAGAAAGACGTGGGGTTAGAAGACATACACATTATTATAATTGTGCCCTCACGCAGGAGGGTCTGAATAAATTAACTAAGCTAAGCTAATTACTACGAATTAACTAACTATTACAAAACAAAATAAATAAATTAGCTAAACTACTTAACTAATTATTACAATAATAAATTAATTAACTATTCTAACTAATTAACAATCACAACACAAAATAACTAATAACTTCTAACTAATTAATTGCAACACAAATTAACTAGTTAGCTATCTATTACAAGTCCATAAGTGAACAAGCCTCGATGAGTAAGCGAAATGCTTATGCATGCACGGATTTCCAATCGAAAAAGCCACTGTTCTGTTGCACAATAGAACATCTTTTCGCCTCAGACACTACTTTGTTCTGCTTCACAAAGTCATTGCTCAATTTGACAAAAGTGGCCGGCAGCCAGAATTGATGGCCTGCTGGCCACTACTTGTAGCCTGCTGTCTAGAACTTGTGGCCTGTCGGCCACAAAGTTTGGTTCCTCCTGCTACAACAGAAAGCATATAGAGCAAGAACAGGATATTCTCAAGGGTTGTTTGTACAACTTACACCTTCTTATCATCAATCAGCTCAAAGGAGTGGTAAATTTGATTTACAAGCCATCAATCAATGCAATTTCATTGCATAATGGCCTATGAACCAAAGTGTACAAGTTTAATAAATGTAACAAATGAGGACTTTCAAACCCCCTCCCTATCATGGGTTGATCAAGAGAAGTGGTTGACATTGACTCCTGAACCGTTTACATCACTAACAAGTATGAAACGATTCAAGACTCAAGGGTTCAATTAACGTTCGATTGAACCCAAACCAAGTTATTATCTTGCATCATTTTTAGTCCTCATTTTATTACCCCATTTTAACTACCAACCATTCCTTAGCAAATTAAGTCCAAAGGTAAGCTTTAAGTCCTCTAATGGAAAGAAGCATCAAACCAAGAGTTGTTTTAGGCATGAGAGAAGTGTCATGCCGTTGATAATGAACGCCCAAAGGGATTAAACCATTAAGCATAAGACATCAATCTCAAGCTTTAAACAAGCAACAAGTGTGAACCAATTTTCAAGGCAAAGCAAAAACCAAGAAAGGAAGGAGGTTGCAGAAGTGATTAGAGGGTGAAAACAAGTACGGAAAGCCATAAACAAATGCTATCAACTCAAATAGGTTTGTGGCTAAAGCCTAAACCACCAAACTTATGAGGACAATTACACTACAAGCATGCAATACAAGGCTAAAATGCAATGAACCACCAAAAATAGTTCTAAATCAATCCTAAAACATGCTGGAATTAAGACAAAAATAGCTAGAATAATAAGCTAAAACATGGAGCTATGTAAGCTAGTAAACAAAGCATAAGGAAGGGAGGCTACCCCCTATAATTTTGGACTTTAAAATATGTTTTTAGCCACTGAAAAAGCTTTGAAAATCAGTATTTAAAAGCTCAAAAAAAAAAAAAAATAGTGTAAAGGTGGGAAATTACAAGGGTAAAGGCTAGAGAAGCAAGATAGAAAGAAAGGTGAATGACCCCTCCACCTTTTAAGGCCTTAAACCACAAGTTTCAGCCCAAAATTACAGAGTTTATACAGCCCAAAAATAGTAGAAAAAGAGTAGGAAAAATAACAAACAAAGTAAGGAAACAAATCAAGCTTTATACCTCTTGAAGAGGGGAACACTTCTAAGCAACAATTCAATACATCCACACCCTCAAGAGCTAAAAGTAGGCTCAAAAGTACCTCAGCTCAAAGATTGCAAGGTTTGGTTTAGAGTGTATAGGCAAAGGTTCAATAACTAGTAAGAGAGAGAGAGATAGATAGATAGAGAGAGAGAGAGAGAGAGAGAGAGAGAGAATTGTTGAGAGAGACAAAATAATTTGCTCCAAAATTTTTTAACCTTGAAAGCAAGAGGGGAGGTCCTATAGATATAGAAAAACATCAAACTCCCTCAAAATATCAATACATACACGTGTATGCAAGTGCATGCATCAGTGACAACAACTGGCACAGCTAGTAGAAAATATCTACAAAACACACTTGTGGCTGGCAGGTCACTAATTCTGGCCGGCAGGTCACACAAGTGGCCGGCAGCCAAAGGTGGTGGCCGGCAGGTTCCAAGGGTTTTCAGGTTTGAAGATCTATGGTTGTGGGCCAAAACAAGGCAATAGGTGTATAGGGTTTGAAGGCTCAAAGCTGTAGCATTTTGCTGAGGACTTCGAGCACTTAATAAGCATATACATATTCATTATTGGGTGTGCAAGTGGTGACGTCCAAGTCATAAGGGCGGTCAAAATGAGGTGTCTATAGTTGCCCCTCTTTGACAGAACTTGGAGTCATGAAATGACGTGAGTGAATGTCAAAACCCGAAGACGACTCATTTTGACAAGGCCGTAAGACTTGGACAAACAATCAAGACAAAAATTAAATGGTTACGCCCGTAGGCTGCCTACGTATCCCTTTGCAAGGAATCAAACCAGCATAGTTTTGGGGCAAGATGCAAATGATATGCACAAAAAAAACTTTAAAAGTTGAACTCACATGCTTCGCGAAGATGGCTATTTTGAAAACTCATGATCATGCAAGATGATGCAATAAGCAAATAATAGATAAAATAAGCAAGATAACAACATATGAATGAGCAACTTCAAGCCTAAAACCAACAATTTCCATGCAAAAAGATCTAAAACACACTCTAACCTTGCCAAAAAACGGGACAAGGAAAGAAAACACCGTTCAGGGTTGCGTTTCACGCATCCTGAGAAACTGAAACGAAAACCGCTCGGGGTCGCGTTTCATGCGTCCCGAGATGAAACTGCTCTGAGTTGCATTTCACGTGACCTGAGATACTATAATCACGCTAAAACCATGAGAAGAAAATAAAAACCGCTCGGGGCTGTGCTTCATGTGTCCCGAGATAAAACCCGCCAAGGGCCGCGCTTCATGCGTCCTGAGAAAAACCCGCCTAGGGCCGCGCTTCATGCGTCTTGAGATAAAACCTGCCCAGGGCCACGCTTCACGTGGGTTAAGATAGAAAAAAAATCACTCGGGCTTATGTTTCACGCATCCTGAGATAAAACACGCCTAGGGCAGCGCTTCATGTGTCTTGAGATAAAAGAAAAATCGCTCAGGCTCATGTTTTATGCGTCTTGAGATAAAACACACTCAGGGTCAAGCTTCACACGTCCTGAGATAGAATAAAAACCACTCGGGCTCATGTTTCACGTGTCCCGAGAAAAAAAAAGCCCGGGGCCGCGCTTCACATGTCTTGAGATAGAAGAAAAACTACTTGGGCTCGCATTTCACACTTCCCGAGATAAAACACGCCCATGGCCGCACTTTACGCTTCTTGAGATACAAACAAAAGATGCACAGAGGAATGAGCATGTGCGATAGATGCACAAAGTGAGCGAGTGCTGTAGACACCCCATTTTTGACCGTCCTCAAGACTTGGACGCCACCATTGGAACACTTGGTGATTACCCTTGTTTGTGTTCGTCTTGAGTTCCCGGAGGTCTCGGTTGCGCGCCTTGCCTCAGGATCTCTCGACTCGATCGTGTTGTGTCTGGTTTTGCACCAAACACTTGGGTTTTGCCTTGGAGGGGCAGGGAATGCCTTGTGAGGCATCCCCACGTATCACCGGCCATGGCTTGAGGCCACTGACCAGTGATTTTATGCCATCGACAATGTATATTGCCGGTCGGCACTCTTTGTTGTCGGTCGGCCATTTATTTTGCCAAAATGGCAATTTTGAATGGCCGATCACTGTTCATCTACTTTTAGTAGATATTTTGTGCCAGCTGTGATAGCTGGCACCCACTCTGTTCCCCTCCATACACGTGTATGGAGGGATTTCCCTCTTGGATGGCTTGTTTTGGAAGCCTTACAAGAGGGAGTTGTCTATAAGAAGAGGCTTCCTCTCTTGGCATTAGGGTTACAAAAATTCCAGAGGGAGCTCTGGATTAGGGTTAGGGTTGATACATATTTCCTATCTCTATATCTCTCTCTTGTGTGTGTCTAGTGTGTGTTTGTCCATACTATTGCACACAAACACATAGTGTTACACCTTCTCTTGGTTGTTGAGGGACCAGAGGGTTGTTCTTGGTGTTCTTGACTGGATTTGAGCTCAAGGAGGCAACAAGATCATCATTTGTGAAGGAGGACTTCAAGGGTAAGAAACTAGTCCCTTTTTACCGCATTTTTGCACACTACTTTTACCTATCTTGCAACTATTTTTTGGCTTTGCATATAATACATAAAAGTTCTGTTTTTAAGGCCTCTAAATAGTTTGTTAAGAGTGTTTTAAGCTTTGGGGTTGTTTGACCCCTCTTAAGCCTTGTTTGGCCCTTGTTTTGTGCTATTTTGTGTGAGCTCCGAGACTTTGGTGTTTGGGCCTCCTCACCACTGAAATCTTGAGGGATTTTAGTGGTAAGGATGGTGCCTTGAGGTTCCAAGAAGGAGAGGGCCACCCCCTCTCCTTGTTGTCCTTGAAAAGGACCATTTTTGCCTCTTTAGAGAGCACCTAGCTTAGGCTCTTGTTGACCATGCCTTAGCTGTTATTTATGCTTATTTTGCCATGAAGTAGCATTGTTTTAAGTTGGTTTTGGTACACCATGCTTGCTTAGCATACATGCCTTGTAATGCCATTTTGTTGCCATAACATGCCTTAGGTTGTAAACCATTGTTCTAGCATGTTTTAGGCTTGGCTTTGTGAAGCTTTCATGTTTATTTTGCCATGTTTAAGGTCTGTCCTTGGCTGTTTTGGTCGACCATAGCTTGTATTGCGTGCCCCCTTTGCATTTTGGGCTTGTTGGCCTTAAGTATATAAGTGTATAGCATGCCTTGTTTGTATCATTTCAATGGTTTGGAACCTCTTAACATGTTATCTCAGTCCTTATGACATGCTTATATGCTTGCATTTAATCCTCCTTCAATGTGTTTAAAGGTTGTTACCTTATGCCCCTTGTTTAGGCCTCGGAGAATGCTTGCACTTTTAGACCACTTAGATGCCATCTAAGTGCACCCTTGGCTTTGTTTAAGTCTGCATTTGACTTGTTTTAAGTCCCCTTAGCCTTGTGAGGTTTGGTGGACTTGACCTTGGTTTAAGCCTCCTTGGCTTGTCTTAAGCACTTGGGCCATTGTGGCATATTTTGCTTGTCTTGTTTAAATTGATTTGGTATCATCTTGTAACATGATTTTAGAGCTTAATGCATGCTATATGTCCATGTTTGCATCCTCTTGAGTGTGCTTGAGAATTGCTTTTTAATGCTTGAAGTGTTGGAGATCATTTGCATGAATGTTTGTGTGCCTATTAGTCCTTCATTTTTGAGCACCTTGGCCACTATTTTAGGCCTAGTAAGGGCTGCCTAAACCGTACTTAAGTCCATCCTTTGCTTGTATGCATGCTTACCTTGCATCTTGCTTGCATACTTGTATAAATGCACTGTATGCCCATGTTGCATGCTAGTTCACATGCCTAGGTTACACTCCATCTAGCATGCATGCCTTGTTCCTTGATTTAGTGATGGGAGTTGGGCCTTTATTTGTTGGTTTGTATTGCATTTGAAATCAACATGCATAACTTGGTCTCTTGGGCTATCACGCATTGAAATGCGTACTTGATGGTCCGAGAACCAAGGACCATGTCCCTTTGAGTCATAAACATGATAAGGGATATGGTCGGTGCATACATTGCTTGAAATGCATTGCCATGCTGTGCCTTGCCCTCTGCTACTGTCAATTGCAGGTTCTGCTGACATTCTTGGCCGACCGGCAGTGTTCAGTGCCGACCGACCATAAATCTGTGGCCGATAGCTTCATCAACAGCCGATGATCACATCTTACTGCCGGTGGCCATTCTCCTCAGCCGGTGGCGTCTCCCAATGTCCAGGGAAGCAATTCTGAGACTTTGGTAGTTTTCAGAGGGGCAGAGCAGGGAAAACAGAGGCAGCCTACGCATGGCAATGGACTTCCGAGCAAGACCTGAGCACGCATGCATTGAGCCCTCTTCCCAAGGCCCTTTTTTTCTTGCTTTCTTAAATTAATTAATTTGTTTAATTAATTTAGTTGGTCTGTAATAATTAATTAGCTAGGATAGTTAATTAATTATTCAAATTGTATTATTCTTTTGGTCCCTCCAAGCGAGGGCGAATTTGTAATAAGTGTGGGTGAGTGTGCGCATGTCTTCCAACCCCCACTTCTTTCTCCCTTTTACTTACCTGCTTTGATGGTTAGTAATAGGTCATGTTTAATTTAGCATACCTTATGCTATGCATGCGTGCATCATTCATCAGTATTGCATGCACCGGGCTCGGCGCATCATGCTAACTGCATTAGTATTTCAAATCTAACTTGAATACATACTACTTGTGCATTTTCACATGTCAGTCATAGACTAGCCGAGCGTACTCTAGTGACATTCCGTATGCGTTGCATTAGACATTTAAACATGGACTTGGATCATGCATTGATTGCTAACGAGTTCTTTGTTTTAGCACGGAGTACGATGTAAGTATTTATGCTTTAGCATCCTTGCATGCGTGAGTGTTGCCATGATAGCATGATTACCATGATGCTAGCTGCTTATGTGATATAACTGCTTAAATGCCTGTGGGTGAAGGTTGGATTGTCTGAGTTGGAATAGCTCATTGAAATCCATGTTTTAGCCTACTTACGAGTAGCAAATTCCAAAACATTTTTCCAAAACAAACGGATATGCAATGCTTATTTCCAAATTAGGCGATCTAGTCTATACTTTTGTGCTGTGCGCATAACATAGTGATTCTAGGCTAATAATCGGGATAAGAACACATAACGTTTTCAAAAACAGATATCACGGTTAGTAGAGGCCGATCTTCGGATCGGGCGAGAGGGGGTGCTCATAGCTGACCTTCCCCAATCGTACACTAGCTCCCGAGCCGAGGCAACTTATGTGATGACGGACACGTGGCCTTTGGCACTGAGTCAGGGTTTCCTAAATTCCCCCTTAAAAAAATATTTAGGTGGCGACTCTATATCTGGAAAAGCAGTCCATGTTTAGCACTTCTTTCAAAAATCTGTTTTCTCAAAATGATTTGCCAGATTTGGACTCTTTGGTTCAGATTAAGAACCGTGACACAAATCGAGTCCGAACTGTAGCGGGGGTCCCTCGCGAACGTGTTACAGTTTCTGGCGACTCTGCTAGGGATTTAGAGAGCTTGACTCGAACTCGTGATATCCTGTTTTGATTTCACTTATGTGTTTCTTTGCATTGCATGTGTATTGGTGCGCCTAGGACACCGTGTTTGCCATCTGCCATTCCTGAACGGTTTGCTGGAGGCTTGACTTTGTCAAAGCACGCTATAAGGCTGACCAGTTGTGGGCTCTGACAGTATGGGAACACAAACCCTAGTTTTACTAGGGCACCCTTTTTGACCATTCGACCTATGCATATCAAAATCCATAGTGACCATTCCAAATTAGGACAGGTGGCTTACCCGATTATAGGTTGTTTGAAGCCGCTGCGTGCATAGTAAAACCCTAGCTCCTGACAAAAATAGGACAGGGAAACCCTACCCCTCCATAGGGGTGTTTTGGCTCTCTTTACTTGCTATGTGTTTTTAGAGTGCATCTCTACAGGAACGTACATATCAGTTTGCAAGTTTGAGTATCAGGCCCGAGGGCACCAGTATCAGTGTTGTTGAGAAATCAATTATCTGCGGGTATCAAGTTCAGTTTTGGGAACAATGATTCTGGGGAACAGTGATCAGTAGTAGAATACAGTTGTTCGGCTACACCTGTGTTTGATCTGTTTGGGCTGAAATGCTGTTTGTTTTTCCTTTCAGTTCAGAGTGTCCAGAGAATTGATACAGAATAGCTAGTGTTCCCCCTTGCTGAGGCAGGACTTATGATGACGCAGAATTCAGAAGAGATTGTGGTTATGACATCTACACTAGATCAAGGGATCACCCTGCGGGATGAAACCATTTTTGATGTATCGCATCTGCCTAGGTTGCCGGTCGCGCACCCGGTCTGGACCCCCCAGTTGTATCAGGCTCGCGAGCCCACTACATTCGAGCTGATGGGAATGATTGGTGATCTCCAGAGATCCGTGGCCGATCTGGCCTATGGAATGTCGGCTTCACCGCCAGTGGCACCGTATGCCGGGAATTTCATACCACAGGAGCCCCCGCTACTGGGGCGGATTGTGATAGAGCTCAGCCAACCAGAGGTTGCCTCCCGCTACAGCAACGACGTGTCAGTAACAACCGGGCTTCGCTCTGATGTAGTAACCCAAACCCCCGATCAGGCTGAGGCCAGAGGCAAGAACAAAATGAAGGCAGATGCCGACCCCATTGAACAACTGCTACGGGCAGTCGAGGCTTTGAAAGCCGAGGGGATGAACAAGCAACAGATATCCGCAGTTATGGCAAAAACTGTGGAGGATGCTCTCCCCACTCCACCTGAGGGTAGTTCAAGTCAGTCAGAAAATCGGGATAGGCTCCGTCATGCCAGAATAGTTCCTCCTATTCCCAACCCTGTACCTGGGAAAGATCAGAAAACCAAGGCAGTGCCTGCCGACCCTTTTGCTAGTACGTCTAGTAAGAATACTCAGACTTCAAAGTACCTGCCCCGAGGGCGCAGGATCTTTCATGCTCTCTACATGCCTCTGTCTAAGGTACTTCAGATTCTTGCCGAAAGGGGGCACCTCAAACCCCTTGAAACTCGGCCTCTCCCGAAGAATCTCCCTCTCACACATGATGCTGCTTTGTACTGCGCGTACCACCAACAGACCGATCACGCCACCGACAATTGTTTCCGCCTTCGCCATGAAGTGCAAGATCTGATCGATAATGAGGTCATTCTTCCACTTACCTCAGCGAAGTCTGTTACCACCGAGCTGTTGGACTTTGAGGATACTGCGAGTATGTGATCAGGGGTTGGACCACCTGCGGGCGGCGCTCGATGTATTTCAGATATGGCGTCTGGCACGCACTTTTGAGCATTTGTAAATGTAGTTTTGTAGCTTCTGGCTTGGGTTTTGAGTCAGTTCTCTGTTTTGTTTTTGAGCTTGCCTCTTTGCTTTGAGTCAGTCCTTTTGTTTTTGGGTCTGTCTTGTGGTACCGAGTCAGTCCCGTTGTATAGGGTGTCAGGTGATTCTAGGGTTGTTCCCTTGAACACCGTTTTGGTTTTGTAAATACCCTTTTGTTTTGAGTCTGTCTCTGTTGTGGAGCCAGTTACAATCAGGGAATTTGAATGGAGCAGCTGTGGCTACCACGTTTCCATGCTTATTGCTAATTTTGAGCTAGTTATGTCAAGGGATTTGAATCGAACGGCCGTGCATTCCACCTGTTCTCTTGTGCCCTGAAAATCATTGCATTGACCTATGTTTTTCAAAACCTCTTTAACACTGCGGTGAAAACAAAGAGGAAGGAATTCCTCGAGTTTTGCAAAACTTTGGTCAATTTGAGAAAAGGAGAGGCATGCTAAGCCTTTAATCAATGAAACCATGCTTGTTAGCGTGAGTACTGAGAAGGACCCTGGCTTGATCCAGATTGGTTCCACACTATCTTCGGCGCGAGCGATTTGTCGCTTTTTTAAAAACTTTCAAAAACAAATGTTTTGCGCGGCCATGTGAAGACCTGTGTGGAATCGCTCTTGAGATTGTGCAGCCTAGGATCGCTCTCAGCCTCAAGAATTCGACCTGTTTGTTTTGAACCTCGAACTCATTCGGAACATTCAGCGGTCAACTGTCAGAGGAGGCCCGTGTGGCCAGTTTTGAAGCAGCCCTCGAACAAGAGGCACCAAAGTTGAAACAAAAAGATTAGATCTCACCAGAAGAAGCTCGTGGAGCAGCCATGATGGATACTTCTGCAAATCATTGCAACAGCCGTTCTCCTAGATACAGAGAGGCTTCAACTTCAAAAACCATTTGGCATGGACTTGTTACACTTTTACCCTTTTGAGAGGCTCGCTGGGCCAAAAACCCGGAAGGGTGACCCAGGCAAAAGTTAGAGCAAGAGAAAAATACAAAAATGCAAAAAAAAAGAGAAGAAATAAAATCAAAAAAAGAAAGAAAAAGAAAATGCAAAAAAAATCAAGAAAAAAAAAGAAGAAGAAAAGAAAAAAAGAAAATGAAAAGAAGCTCGCAAGGTCGAAAACCCGCATCGGGCACCTTGGCAAAAGTTAGAGCCTGAAAAGTGAAGGTTAAAATACCCGAGTGTACCTTAACCCGAACTACGTAAGGCTTGATTCCCATGTTTGGGATACGTAGGCAACTTCATCCTGAAGTCCAGCCCTCAATGCTTTCATAGCGCCTCAGTCCATGTAATGGTTTTGATCATCCTTGCCTTCTCTGAATCCGATAGTTCGGTTGTGACAACTGGATACATAGGCAACGTCGTCCTGAAGTCCAGCCCTCAACACCTTCAAAGTGACTGTGTCCATATATTGGTTTTGACCATCTTCGTCTTCTCCATATCCGAGAAAGTTCGGTCGTGATCATCACTGGTAAGGACTGTTTACAATATGCTGCGACATCATCCAGACAAGGGGCAACTTTCCGTTGCCATGAGTCGCCGTTCAAAACAGGGGCAACTTTTTGTTGCCATGCAGCGTCCTTCAAACAAGGGGTAATTTTCCATTGCCTCCGATCCGAGGTTGTGCATCTCGAGAATGAGTTCCGCGCTCGTTGGGCGGCGGCCGTTTCCAAATATAGTTTTTGAGAATTTTTACTGAGGTTGACCATTTTCTCGAAAATTATTTCATTTTCCAAAACTGGACCATTTTCTTGGACCCAAAAAGGAAAATTTTCAATGCTCATAGTCTGACTTGCATGGTTTTCAAATCAAAGATCGAACAAGTACATTAATCCGACTCTCATCTTGATCAAAACTGTTTTAGTAGAAAACCAAAACAAAAAATGGTCAAAATGATGAACTAGGGACATAGTTGAGTCAGGCGTTCTGTCTTTCCCCCGTCGTCAACATACTTGCCAGGAGGGCACTTTACCCACCAGAAGAAATAGCTCTGAGCTAACGGCGTTGGGCATGAACCCGCAACTTCCTATTCATTCATCAATCACCTTGGGGAGGGATGAAAAATGAGAGAATAAAGAATAGAGAGGTGTAAGTTGAGAGAAAAGTAAGAAAAAGGGTTTTGAGAGAAAAAAAAAAAACGAGCCTGAGGGCCGAGTGATGTGAGAATCACAAATCAGAAAGGGTGGGAAATATACCCGGAGGAACTGGCTCCTCGAGATTTGAGGTCTTTCGTTGAACATGTCCGCGTGTCGTGTCTTTCGTTTTGTTCGCCTCAACTTTTGTTTTGGGTCTTTTCCGAGCGTGTCTCGTTGTGTTTAGGTCGTGTACCCTTTTGTTTGAGTCTTTCCCACTGTGTTCAGTTGTAGGCTCGATACCCCGGTTAAAAATCCTTTTTTATTTCGAAAATCGTTTATGCTCAGAGTGCTGTGCCATTCTCTACATCTGTGCGAAGCAAAAGAAGAAGAAAAATTTTTCGGGGCATCTGAGCGTGCTTCAACTTCAACTGGTTCCATCTTTGTGTTCCGTCTTGTCAGATTGGGCCGTTTGTTCAGGATTTGCTGTGTGCAGAATGAACCGAGTGTGGTGTTAGGGGCTGTATGCAGACTAACCCCCAACAGAGTATGGGTTGTGCGTTCAGTTTGAGCAGTGTGTTGCTTTGGCTGTTTTGCTATGAGGCCGTTTGGTTATCTGATCATTACAGTACAAATGCTCGATTTTTCAGACAACTGGTCAATTCCATTCACATTGAGGTGTGACATGATGTGATGCGATGCAATACATGAGATATGTAAATGTAACACTTTTTAAGCAAAAAGTTTGTTCGTTTCATTATCTTTTTCAAGTACATAGCTTTGAAAACAAAAATCTGCCTGTGGCAGTACAAGGTAATCTAACTACCAGCAAAGAGAAGGAAGAAAAAGAAAAAAAAAGAGTACAAAAAAGAAGAAAAGCAGCAATCTGGATCATCATCAGTAGTCTCGGGCCTGGGGATCTGTCCTTACCCTTTTCCTGGACGAAGGTCCAAGGGCATCGTCATCGGCATTGTCATCTGAGCCTGAGTCCGAGTCGTCTCCAGCCTCCTCAGATGACCCGGTCTCTGCCTCTGCCTCGAACTCATCATCATCATCATCATCATCGTCATCATCAGGGGTCGGCGCCCGAGAGCTACTCCCGACATGAACACGCCCTGCCCTGGTACGGGGATGTACAGCGTCTCCACGCCCTCCTCGAGCAGGAATAGAGGGCCCAGCCTGAGCGCCACCCACCGGAGGAATCTGGAAGGGAGGCTGAAAAGCACAAAAGGCAAATACATCAGAATACTGTGAGCAGTATATTAGTGCAGAATGAAGTGTATGAGTACAGTGTGTGAATACTGTGAGCAGTTTATCAGTGCAGAATGCAGTGTATGAGTATAGTGTGCAAATGCAGTGAGCAGTTTATCAGTGCAGAATGCAGTGTATGAGTATAGTGTGCAAATGCCATGAGCAGTTTATCAGTGTAGAATGCAGTATATGAATACAGTGTATGAATGACGTGAGCAGCTTATCAAGTGTTGTGTTGTGCACCAGATTATGTAAAGCAGCTTATGAGTATGGTTTGAGGCCGTCGTCAGGAGGACATACCGGAATACTATAGAGGGCCAGGAGGTCGAAGGTTCGCTGTAGCATCCCCATCATGGAGGCATTCAACTCCAGAGATTGCCGAGTGTTCTCGGAGGACGCCTGCAAAAGTATCAAAGGCATCAGTATTCTGCGGAATATCAAAATAAATTGAAACAAAATGACAATGCAAAATGCAAAATGAAGTAGTACATACCGGAGGTAAGTCATAGAACCCGACCAACTCATGGTCAGCTGGAGGAGGAGCAAAGGGAATCTGGTACGTCGCCCCACCCTGCCCTCAGCATGTCAGTATAGTGGGCAGAGCTGGCCAGCTAACCCCCTGACCCCTCCGAGCTCCGTTCCTGCCACGGACACGAGCTGTCCTCGACGTCCCTGCCCCAGCTCCTGCTCCGGTTACTGGCGCCGCAGGTCCTCCTCTCTCAGCTCGGTGGCAACCGCTCAGAGGCCGCATAATGTAGGTCTGGACGTACTCTCTGAAGTTGCCCTCGCCCCTGAAGTCCCCCGTGTCCCAGCCGATCGTGTAATCGGCCATCTCCTGGGCGGTGAACCTCTCAGTGTCTCTCATATGGGCAGGAGGTGGACCCGGGACTATCTGCTCCGGTAAACCCAGGGTCTGACGCAAGAAACGCTCGCCCAGGTACCAAGCCCGATAGACCGGGCCCTCCAACAGAATCCGACAACGGGCAGTCTCCCCTGCGCCCTCGTAGTGATCCCTCACCACGGTCGGCAACGGAGCCCAGGGCTGCCGGTGATCTGCGGGTAAATATGCAGTTTGTTATCTATCTGTTATCAAACATATAGTGCTAAGCGAAGCCTAAGAAAATTCTAAAGTTGAACATACCTCCGCGGCGGTGATGGTGTCGAAGTAGCGGCGGAAGAAAATAAAAGACTCCCGTGGTCTCCGCACGCATCGCACATCAAAGCGATAAGAAAAGGGGACGCCGAGTGGGGTCTCCACATCAGGTACTGGGGCAAGCCTGGGAAAGTAGGCATATACCCACAACTGCAGAACAGATATAAGTATGACTATCAGATAAAGCAAAATACAGAATGAAGCAGAAATGGCAGAGCCGTGTGTTGTGCAGTGTATTATACAGAGTATACAGTGTGTGCAGTATACAGTCAAAGTAAAGCAGAGTATATGTGTGCCGCGTGTGCAGTATATAGTTAGTGAGAGGTAGACCGTGGTGTGTGCAGTGTACAGAATACAAAAAACGTGAAGCAGAAATGTAAAAGGGAAAGAAGATGTACCTCCCAAGCTCGCCAGTAGCCGCCGAGAAGCTGTCCGCTGAGGCGGGAAGAAGAGCTCATGTAACCATACAAAGTGGCCAAGCCGGCGCCACCCCAGTCATAGCGGCGGATCCGCCTGACATCCACCAGTGCGCTCAACAGGCATAGAGGCACGGTGTTCGCCCGGTCGACGAAAAGGGTCGTCCCAAGCAGAAACATGATGAAGCCCCGCGCATACTGATCCACCTCCTCTGGGGTCATCTGCGCCTCCTCCGCCAAGGTTGGCTGAATCCGGAAATGGCTCTCGAACCAAGAGTACCTGACAAACCCTGCCCGGGCAAGGGGTGGCTGAGTGCCGAGCAGGTACAGCTGGGCGGCGTCCCACTCATCCATATCAGTATCGAAGGGGATCGGATCACCCCCTACCCCGATGCCGGTGAGCATCGAGAAATCGTAAGGGGTCATCGTCATGTCCCCCGCGACGGAGAAGTGGAAGGAGTTGGTGGTATCCCACCATCTCTCCACTAAAGCGGCAAGCAAGGGCCTGCAGGTCGTAAGCCGGGAGAGCCCCTTGCAGAAGATGCCGAAACCAGCCTCGTCGACGATATGACGAACCACGTCGGGCAACTCTATGTACCAATCCCGAGCAACGACATTCCCATACCCGCGGATGGTATGGGAATCCCCCTGTAATAAAAAACAACAATTGCGAGGCAATATTCAAAACGCAGTTTTAAGAAGCATATAGGTATACAGCATGTGTGCATGTTTTCAAATTCGAACAGACATCGGGTGCAGGTGTACTTACAGTGAACTACAACGTGTGATGTGTCAGCGTGTTTAAGTGGTTCAGCGCAAATACAGCATGTGTGCATGTTTTCAGACTCAAGCAGATACCGGGTACTAGTGTGTATGCAGTGAAATACAGTGTGCGCCGTGTGTTTGGGTGATTCAGGGTCAGTGCAGTGCGTGTGCACGTGTAAGTTTCAAACAGATATCGGTTGTAAGTTTGTTTGCAATCAACTACAGTGTACAGTGTATCGGTGCATCCGGGCTAAGCAGTTAGAGAACAGAATCAACTAATGGCAGTTATGTTCTACACTGCGGAAAATAATAAAACAGAAGAAAGAATGTTACCTTGGAAGCGCCGAAGGACAGATGGGAGGTGGGCTCACGCAGGAGAAGCTCGGGTGCCACGCCCCTCTCGAAGCTCCGGAACTGGCGTAGTCCATCGGGGAGCATCACATGAACCGCAGGCCTGTAGGTCTCCGGATCGAACGGCCGGATATGAAGTGGCAAGGGGTCGGCCTCAGGATCCATCTCGAGCTCTGGAGGGGTCCCGTCCTGTGGAAGAGTCAACAAAATGGCCGGAAGACGAAAAATCGGGCGAGAATGTGAAGAGTCAACAAAAAGTCAACCTTGAGAGGGCCGAAAAAGGTCGAAAAAGCCGAAGTGCGGAAAAGGCACAGATATCGAGAAAAACTCAAGGGAAACAAGCCTTGAGTGGCGGAAATCGAAAAAAACAACACCGAAATGAAATTTCAATCGGTTCAAAACGTTCGAAACGCAAGGGTGAACGCGAATCAAACGACGAAACGGAGCCAAAAACCAAGGAAAACGAGGAAATAAGGCTCGGAAAATATTTTAGAGAGAGAAAGGAGATGATTTCGAGCAAGGAGAAGTAAAGAAAATAGGGCTAGAAGCCCTATTTTAAAAGACCCATAGCGAAATGCCAGAATTGCCTCGATACAGGGACTTTTTGCCGGTCGGCCACACTCTTTGCCGGTCGGCAAAATAGTTTGCCGATGGAAATTGTATGATGGCCGATGGACGGCTGGTGATGCATTTTGATGGCCGGTGGGTATCTGGTGGTCTCTTACAGTGGTTTGGGAGCCTCCTACATCCTTTTTTGGGTTATATGTGTGGTTCAGGGCACCTTCATCACTCGAGACAATGCGGGAAAGCACACTTTTGAAACGTGAACCTTCGAGTTGACCTCATGCCACAACTTCTACGAGCGATGCTCGGTACGTACGAAGAGCGTCCCTTCCCATATCCTTTTCATGTCTTGTGGATTCCACAAATCGTTTCAATTATGCTGTGTTATAGTACTTTACATTCCAGCATCGTGAATAACATGTTTTTACTTACATGTGTACATTCAACTCTTCTCATACACACTACTTGCGTAGACCGCATGTTTGTAATCAATTTCACTACTTGCGTAGACCGCATGTTTGTAATCAATTTCACTACTTGCGTAGACCGCATGTTTGTAATCAATTTCCCTACTTGCGTAGACCGCATGTTTTGCTTGCGTAGACCGCATGTTTGTAATCAATTTCACTACTTGTGTAGACCGCAAGTTTTGCTTGCGTAGACCGCATGTTTGTAATCAATTTCACTACTTGCGTAGACCGCATGTTTATAATTAATTACGTTACTTGCGTAGACCGCATGTTTGTAATCAATTTCATTACTTGCGTAGACCGCATGTTTTGCTTGCGTAGACCGCATGTTCTGCTTACGTGGACCGCATTCTTATGTTCAAATTCATTACTTGCGTAGACCGCATGTTCTACTTGTGTAGACCGCACGTTTGAAACCAATTTCATTGCTTGCGTAGACCGCATGCTTATCATCAATTTCGTTGCCTGTGTAGACCGCGTGCTCCACTTACATGTCTGTGCCTTCACAGCATTGTTATGCTTCCCACTTGTTTCGCGTTGTCACGCATTTTCAAGTACATTAATATGCATGTTGTTAATCACATTGTACCTGTTAAGTTTGTTTTCTTTGCAGGCACGATATTGTATGTACGGTTCATTTAAGGCTGGTGCAACCTGACGAACCGGACAGGTATAGTATACTCTGAGTGAGACATATCGAGAATTTTCACGGTCTAGGAGACCTTAAATCCTCAGAAGGTGCAAGACCTTTAGTGCATTGATGTGCACAGTCCATTTACAATGTCATGTATCTCAAAAGCCGCGCGTTAACGGTCTAGGAGACCTTAAATCCTCGGAAGGTGCAAGACCTTTAGTGCATTGATGTGCACAGTCCATTTACATTGTCATGTATCTCAAAAGCCGCGTGTTGTCGCGCATTCCATGCAACATGCATTTCATGCATCATTTGCATTTCAAAAAAAACAAACAAAAAATATAATTGCATTGTCATGCATCATCGTAAATAGTTGCATTGTCATGCACCATCGTAAATAGTCGCATTGTCTTGCACCATCGTAAATAGTTGCATTGTCATGCATCATTGTAATATAGTGTATATTGCATTGTAGCTTGCATGCATTCACTGCATCACTTCCATCTATGGCTTGCGCCTTTCCATGTTGAGCTTGGTCTGGTATGTGCCCATACTTTTCACGTCGAAACATAGTTCAGTAGACCTTTCTATGTTAGACGCGGCTTGTACGTGTACATGCCCTTCCTAGGCAAGATTTGATTTGGCCTGCGTGCCTTATCCATTGTATCCATTTCCATTCCATTGCATATTTGTAGATATTGCATTGTGGCTTGGATGCATTCACTACATCACCTCCGCCTATGGCTTGCGCCTTTCCATGTTGAGCTTGGTCTGGTATGCGCCCATACTTTTCACGTCGAAACATAGTTCAGTGGACCGTTCTATGTTAGACGTGGCTTGTATGCGTACATGTTTTGCCTAGGCAACATTTGGTTTGGCCCGCGTGCTATATCCATTGCCATTTCCCCAACATTTTCATTATATATTACATTGTAGTGTAATTGTTGCATCCAGCATTAGGATCGTAGTCCTTTCCTCAGCGGGTTGTTTCCCCACCTTTGTCATTCCCCCCAATACTTGTTCTCGTGTCCGTCTACATTACTCATAGTTCTGTTGACCGTTCTATGGTAGACGAACTTGTTACCTCCATCAATCTATTTGACATAGGTGTAGTTTCGAACCGCCCATGATTGGATCATGATTCAATTGCATTGCATTTTCATTTGCATTGTTCACACATAGTTTTGTATATATTGCATATCATTTTGCATTCATTTTTGTATTGTCATGCATGTTGCTAATAACATTGTACCTGTTAAGTTTGCTTTCTTTGCAGGCACGATATTGTATGTACGGTTCGTTTGAAGTTGGTGCAACCAGACGAGCCGCACAGGTATTGTATTCTCCGAGTGAGACGTATCGAGAATTGCATAATTCTCTTACATCCTTTCTGCATTTGTAATTTAGTTGCATTGGTGTATGCTAGCTTAAAACTGCCGCATGTGTGCTTCATTACAGCTTTCTTTGCATGATCATAAGTTATGTTCGGCTTTGTGCATTGTCTTGCATTTTTCCCCTGCCTTCGGGCGCATATCTTGTTTGTCTTGCATGTTTGTCTAAGTCTTCGGCCTTGTCAAAAATGGGTCGTCTCTGGGCTTTGACATTCACTCCCGTCATTATTATGAATTTCGAGTTCTGTCAAAGAGGGGCAACTGTAGACACCCCATTTTTGACCGTCCTCAAGACTTGGACGTCACCATTGGAACACTTGGTGATTACCCTTGTTTGTGTTCGTCTTGAGTTCCCGGAGGTCTCGGTTGCGCGCCTTGCCTCAGGATCTCTCGACTCGACCGTGTTGTGTCTGGTTTTGCACCAAACACTTGGGTTTTGCCTTGGAGGGGCAGGGAATGCCTTGTGAGGCATCCCCACGTATCACCGGCCATGGCTTGAGGCCACTGACCAGTGATTTTATGCCATCGGCAATGTATATTGCCGGTCGGCACTCTTTGTTGCCGGTCGGCCATTTATTTTGCCAAAATGGCAATTTTGAATGGCCGATCACTGTTCATCTACTTTTAGTAGATATTTTGTGCCAGCTGTGATAGCTGGCACCCACTCTGTTCCCCTCCATACACGTGTATGGAGGGATTTCCCTCTTGGATGGCTTGTTTTGGAAGCCTTACAAGAGGGAGTTGCCTATAAGAAGAGGCTTCCTCTCTTGGCATTAGGGTTACAAAAATTCCAGAGGGAGCTCTGGATTAGGGTTAGGGTTGATACATATTTCCTATCTCTATATCTCTCTCTTGTGTGTGTCTAGTGTGTGTTTGTCCATACTATTGCACACAAACACATAGTGTTACACCTTCTCTTGGTTGTTGAGGGACCAGAGGGTTGTTCTTGGTGTTCTTGATTGGATTTGAGCTCAAGGAGGCAACAAGATCATCATTTGTGAAGGAGGACTTCAAGGGTAAGAAACTAGTCCCTTTTTACCGCATTTTTGCACACTACTTTTACCTATCTTGCAACTATTTTTTGGCTTTTCATATAATACATAAAAGTTCTGTTTTTAAGGCCTCTAAATAGTTTGTTAAGAGTGTTTTAAGCTTTGGGGTTGTTTGACCCCTCTTAAGCCTTGTTTGGCCCTTGTTTTGTGCTATTTTGTGTGAGCTCCGGGACTTTGGTGTTTGGGCCTCCTCACCACTGAAATCTTGAGGGATTTCAGTGGTAAGGATGGTGCCTTGAGGTCCCAAGAAGGAGAGGGCCACCCCCTCTCCTTGTTGTCCTTGAAAAGGACCATTTTTGCCTCTTGAGGGAGCACCTAGCTTAGGCTCTTGTTGACCATGCCTTAGCCGTTGTTTATGCTTATTTTGCTATGAAATAGCATTGTTTTAAGTTGGTTTTGGTACACCATGCTTGCTTAGCATATATGCCTTGTAATGCCATTTTGTTGCCTTAACATGCCTTAGGTTGTAAACCATTGTTCTAGCATGTTTTAGGCTTGGCTTTGTGAAGCTTTCATGTTTATTTTGCCACGTTTAAGGTCTGTCCTTGGCTGTTTTGGTCGACCATAGCTTGCATTGCGTGCCCCCTTTGCATTTTGGGCTTGTTGGCCTTAAGTATATAAGTGTATAGCATGCCTTGTTTGTATCATTTCAATGGTTTGGAACCTCTTAACATGTTATCTCAGTCCTTATGACATGCTTATATGCTTGCATTTAATCCTCCTTCAATGTGTTTAAAGGTTGTTACCTTATGCCCCTTGTTTAGGCCTCGGAGTATGCTTGCACTTTTAGACCACTTAGATGCCATCTAAGAGCACCCTTGGCTTTGTTTAAGTCTGCATTTGACTTGTTTTAAGTCCCCTTAGCCTTGTGAGGTTTGGTGGACTTGACCTTGGTTTAAGCCTCCTTGGCTTGTCTTAAGCACTTGGGCCATTGTGGCATGTTTTGCTTGTCTTGTTTTAAATTGATTTGGCATCATCTTGTAACATGATTTTAGAGCTTAATGCATGCTATATGCCCATGTTTGCATCCTCTTGAGTGTGCTTGAGAATTGCTCTTTAATGCTTAAAGTGTTGGAGATCATTTGCATGAATGTTTGTGTGCCTATTAGTCCTTCATTTTTGAGCACCTTGGCCACTGTTTTAGGCCTAGTAAGGGTTGCCTAAACCGTGCTTAAGTCCATCATTTGCTTGTTTGCATGCTTACCCTGCATACTTGTATAAATGCATTGTATGCCCATGTTGCATGCTAGTTCACACGCCTAGGTTGCACTCCATCTAGCATGCATGCCTTGTTCCTTGATTTAGTGATGGGAGTTGGGCCTTTGTTTGTTGGTTTGCATTGCATTTGAAATCAACATGCATAACTTGGTCTCTTGGGCTATCATGCATTGAAATGCGCACTTGATGGTCCGAGAACCAAGGACCATGTCCCTTTGAGTCATAAACATGATAAGGGATATGGTCGGTGCACACATTGCTTGAAATGCATTGCTATGCTGTGCCTTGCCCTCTGCTGCTGTCAATTGCAGGTTCTGCTGACATTCTTGGCCGACCGGCAGTGTTCAGTGCCGACCGACCATAAATCCGTGGCCGATAGCTTCATCAACAGCCGATGATCACATCTTACTGCCGGTGGCCATTCTCCTCAGCCGGTGGCGTCTCCCAATGTCCAGGGAAGCAATTCTGAGACTTTGGCAGTTTTCAGAGGGGCAGAGCAGGAAAAACAGAGGTAGCCTACACATGGCAGTGGACTTCCGAGCAAGACCCGAGCACGCATGCATTGAGCCCTCTTCCCGAGGCCCTTTTTTTCTTACTTTCTTAAATTAATTAATTTATTTAATGAATTTAGTTGGTCTGTAATAATTAATTAGCTAGGATAGTTAATTCATTATTCGAATTGTATTATTCTTTTGGTCCCTCCGAGCGAGGGCGAATTTGTAATAAGTGTGGGTGAGTGTGTGCATGTCTTCCAACCCCCACTTCTTTCTCCCTTTTACTTACTTGCTTTGATGGTTAGTAATAGGTCATGCTTAATTTAGCATACCTTATGCTATGCATGCGTGCATCATTCATCAGTATTGCATGCACCGAGCTCGGCGCATCATGCTAACTGCATTAGTATTTCAAATCTAACTTGAATACATGCTACTTGTGCATTTTCACATGTCAGTCATAGACTAGCCGAGCCTACTTTAGTGACATTCCGTATGCGTTGCATTAGACATTTAAAAATGGACTTGGATCATACATTGATTGCTAACGAGTTCTTTGTTTTGGCACGGAGTACGATGTAAGTATTTATGCTTTAGCATCCTTGCATGCGTGTGAGTGTTGCCATGATAGCATGATTACCATGAGGCTAGCTGCTTATGTGATATAACTGCTTGAATGCCTGTGGGTGAAGGTTGGATTGTCTGAGTTGGAATAGCTCATTGAAATCCATGTTTTAGCCTACTTACGAGTAGCAAATTCCAAAATATTTTTCCAAAACAAACGGATATGCAATGCTTATTTCCAAATTAGGCGATCTAGTGCGCATAACATAGTGATTCTAGGCTAATAATCGGGATAAGAACACATAACGTTTTCAAAAACGGATATCACGGTTAGTAGAGGCCGATCTTTGGATCGGGCGAGAGGGGGTGCTCATAGCTGACCTTCCCCAATCGTACCCTAGCTCCCGAGCCGAGGCAACATTGGTGATGACGGACACGTGGCCTTTGGCACCGTGTCAGGGTTTCCTAAATTCTCCCTTAAAAAAATATTTAGGTGGCGACTCTATATCTGGCAAAGCAGTCCATGTTTGGCACTTCTTTCAAAAATCTGTTTTCTCAAAACGATTTGCCAGATTTGGACTCTTTGGTTCAGATTAAGAACCGTGACACAAATCGAGTCCGAACTGTAGTGGGGGTCCCTCGCGGACGTGTTACAAGTGCGATATATGGACAAAATGAACAAGTGCGATAGATGCACAATGTGAACAAGTACAATAGATGCACAAAGTGAACAAGTGCGATAGATGCACAAAATGAACAAGTGCAATAAATGCACAAAGTGAACAAGATTACAAATCAATACAGTACAACGCATATTCCATGCAAGATAGACAACCAACGTATGAGATTAATTGAAAGCATGTTCCATGCAAGAAACAAAAGCATATTCTACGCAAAATTGAAAGCATGTTCTATGCACGAATCATGAATGATGTAGGACACGCGTGCAACATAAGTACGTGTGAAAATGCACATTCTATGCAATAGAAAAGACCAACTATGCGATTTTGACAGAACAAGCAAAACCGATATTCGGTGACAACCTCCAATTTACCTCTCGGAGACTTTTGCAACATGTTAAAAAAGGATACACCTCGTTCATATTGACAAGTGTGGCACATTCACGCACCAGAATGTAGTTTCGAGATTCCTTAGAATCAATCTGAACCCAATAGTGAACCTCCCATACACTTCTCAAGAAACAAAGGCACAAAATAGCATCAGGACACAAGTGAGGACCACCGGCCACCTGCCGGCCACAAAGGAAGGCCGCCGGCCACTTGCCGGCCACCAGTTGGGCTTACCGGCCACCCATACTTTCTTCGGGGGTAGATTTGTCTTTTCAGCCTCAGGTCTTTAAATATACAACTCCATACTTCATTTCCACACACCTACACCTCTAAAAATCTTCACCCTCTCTCTCTAGGTGCTTCCTTTCTCTAGATTTATGCTTTATACACGTTTTCCAATGCCCTACGCAAACTTTTTCATAAAACCCTCTTCATTCTCTGCACGTTGAACCGATTAGATTTTGATTTTGTCATTTTTTTTTTCATTTTCACCGCTTTAGGCTTGTTCTCCTCGAGTTTCTCTCGGGTTTTGCAAACTTTTCCGGGTCTTGACATTTTCTCCTAGTTTCTCTCTCCTAGGGTTGACTTTTTCCAAGTTTACCCTCTTTTCTCCATTTTTCTTCATTTTTCACCCACTTTCTAGATGGAGGATAAGATTCCTCGTGGCAGGGCTTCTCCTAAGGTTCCACTTCCATTATCACCCCATGCTAAGGTTGAGGAGGCGGTGCTTGTTGGGGCTAGTGAGGTATAGTTGGTTTACCGAGCAGTTCCGCGGGAGCGAGCCCGAGACACTAGAGGAGATGGAGCAGTACGCCTGGGGCTTCTTGATGTTTCTCCTTGAGACCACCTTATGAGCTCCATTTCCCAGATGAGGGGAGAGCAAGTTAGAGGCTATTGGGGAGCCTGGGAGGTATGCACCACACATTTCTGATTTTGTATTTTATATTTAATATTTGTTAAAAACTTGTGCTTTCTGTTTTGCACTTTCTGTATCTATTCATACATTGTGCTTTCTGCTTTGCACTTTCTGTTTTAATTCTGTTCATGCATTGTGCTTTCTGTTTTGTATTTTCTATTTCAAATCTGTTCATGCATTGACACCACTGCCCTCTCTTTGCAGTTGTGGGTTTATGCCTACTTCCCAGCCCTAGCTCCAGAGCCTATGGAGAGGATTTCCCCCATGGTACCATATTCACGACAGTATGACAGCCGGTGTCGGCGTCAGAGCCGCGATGACACGACCTTTACCTTCTTCCGCCACTACTTCGATACAGTGGCCGCTGACGAGGTAACCCGAAACTCACAGTCATTTTTGCTTTACTATTGCTTTGATTCATACTTTGGTAACTGACGACAACTGACAACAACTAAGAATTTGTACATTCTCTGTTTGCAGATCATATGGCAGCCCTAGGTGACGATGCCGGTTGGTGTGAGGGACCAATATGCGAGGGCCTGGGGCACATCTCGCTTCCATATTGTGCTGGAGGGCCCAGTCTGCCGGGCTTGGTTTTTGAGCGAGCGTTTCGTACGTCAGACCATGGGCTCACCCAATTCGGTTGTTCCGATGCCAGCCTCAGCGTCCATGAGGACAGTGGATAGCTTATCGGCTGATGCGATCTTCCAGTTTATGGTGGGCCTAGACGCTGACTTCTTTAGAGCAGAGGAAAACTTTGCAACATTCATCCAGACCCATCTTATGCCCCCTCTGATGGGCGTTCACGCAGGCGAGGGAGTAGGAGCTCTTGTGGCGAGTCGAGCGACCATGGCCCATACTAGAGGGGCCCTTACTGTTGGGCAGATGACCGGTTGGCTGGAGATTCCCACTACGTTCACATATTGGCGGCCGGCCAGGACAGCCTACCAGATTCCGATCGAGCCGGCAGAGGCAGGACACGAGTATATTAGAGTTTGAGGCGCATGCGTGCCTCAGGTACAAACCACACTTTACAATTTGCACCCCACATTTCAATTTCAAATATGTTTATTTCAGATATTTGATCAGTGAAATGCACTTACATGCGCCAACGGAGTATACAGAGAGCCTTCTCGAGCTAGTTGCCTCTCTAATTGGCATGGTGCAGAGAAGAGAGACACTGCTTGGTCTCCATGGTATTCAGGTAATTTCCTCCATTTCAGCTTGCATTTCATTACTAATTCTGTTGTGCACCACACTATCATACTCTCACTGATACATTGGAACTTCTGCTGTAGTTTTCTCTAAACTGCACTAACACACTACATTGGCACACTGTACTCACACATTGTACTCATACTATATCTGGTTTCTGCATGACGCTCATTCTGCATACTATGCTTGTATTTGATACACACACTGTAGCTGATATGTTGACAACTGTTTTTCCAAATCCTGAGGGCACTAGTGGCAGTAGTAGCACTAGCACTGGCAGCACCTTCTCCAGCAATAGGGAGGAGAGAGAGAGACAAGCTCCAGCACGTGGCCGAGATGTGCGCTGCAGTCAAGGCAGGAATAGGGGTACCCGAGGCCAGAGTAGTCCCTCAGAGCCTATTTTGATCATTGATGATGCTGAGACTAGCGACTTCGTGAAGGTAGCGAGTCGACATTCTGAGTCATTTGAGAGTGAGGGATCTAGAAGTGGAGATGACGCTGAGGTGGGCTCTGAGGTAGGGAGCGAAGATGATACCGGCTCTAGTTCAGAGTCTGATTCTAACAGCGGTGCTGATGGTGACAGTGCCCCCGAGTCCCCTTCGAGAAAGAGGACGAAGAGGGCCTCTTGAGGTTGAGATGATTGGTGCCAATTTTTTTGTACCTTTTTGCTTAGTTTCTTTTTGTTTGGTAGCATTAGCACATGTATAGCTGACAGCTGGCCTCCACAAATGTGAGGATCACTAGATTATTGACAGCTGGCCTCCACTCACAGCCTTATCTTCTACAAAAGGTCCTTTTTCGTGATTTCTTCTCCAGAACCTCATTTTAGCTGCTGTTTCTTCCACAAATGGAGATATTCCTTGCCGAGAAGCTCACGGATTGGATAACTACTTTAGACGACACGAAAAAGGTATTTTTTTAGGGTTTTGACATAAATGCACTTTTTTTGTTAAGCCATACCCCACATTGCTTTCCGTTCTTCCTTGCCGTGGCCTAATGTTGGGACCTAATTACGCATGTATTTCGCTTCAGAACACAAGAAATGTGCCCGACTCTTGAAGAATTTTAGGCATTGATGGAAACTCGACGTGATGAGAAAATCATACCTTAGCCCCGTTTTGGCCACGCCCAAGCTTTGGGACGAATGTGTGGGCTCACTTTGCACGAAGCTTGATCTTTGGCCTATAACGGAGAGCTAGACATACCCAGCTTGATTCATCGATTTTCTAACATTGGTGATAGGGGCGACCTCCTCTGGCGAGGTTTTTAGCAACATGCCCTCTATTTATGTATGCTTGCGCATTTCTTTCTTGCCCCTAGTTTTGGTGGAACCATCACATGATTGATCATAGTGTCCCAATGCCTGAAAGAAGGTAAAAGTTGCATCGGTTTGGCCCTGGCTGAGACCTTGATGGGCTTGGATGCATTTCATCGGGGAGAGACCACCAGGTTTGCGGGGAGTCCACTACTTCTTCAGGTGTTGTTTCCCACCCTTTCTTATATGTGTTTCTCACATCACTTGGTATTCATGCTCTATTTTTCTCTTAAAGCCCTTTCTTTACTTTTCTTTCAACGCACATCTCTCTATTCTTTAATCTCTTTTATTTTTCATCCCTTCCCAGGTATGGCTCATGGATAAGCTGAAGGTGGTGGACTCTTGCCCTGAGTACTTAGCTCGAGCTTATTTCTTCCACTAACGACTAGTGGATTTTCCCAACAAGAGATGGTGGTGCAACTAGATGTGCAACAGGTCTGCTACTGACATAGCTTTGTGCTGCCCCTGACTTCATCTAACTAAGATGAGTTACAACATGAATCGACAGCCTGGTATACAGTTGATTGGCCTCATACACTGCATGTTCTACTTTTCCTTCCTATTCAAACGCCAATTTGGACATGATCAGACCCGCCCAAAGGAAGGGGTAGAATACCCAGCTTCATTCTCGATTCGTGTTTCACACTTAGCTAGGCACCTTGCTGCTTGGAAGATGAGAGAGCTTCTGGCCCCTGCCCCTAGTTTCAGTTCTGTCCTTTTTTGGCTCGTGCTTGGCTTGGCTCAATGATGAGGCACAAACAGGGCCCACTTTGGCTTTAGAAGCTTCCGCAAGCACGAACAGAGGACGCATGAGCACCTAACTCACCAATGCCCCTAGTTTATTGATTTGACCTTTCTTTTCAAGTTTTATGATGTAAAAACAACTTTGATTTGTATCAGAGAGTTGGAGAACTTTATGTTGAAATCAATGGAATTAAAGTTGTGAACACTAAATTTTTTCCTTTTGGTCCAAAAATGGTCTAAAAAAGTAAAATTTTGAACAAAGTCAACTTTTATTAAAACTTTTCAAAACCATTTTCGAAAGTGATCACCACCTGACACACACATAATCAATCCTCTAGATATACAACCTTGAATCAAAAGATCATAACTGCCCCTGATTGAATACATTACTGCTCTGCATTCTTCTTCCCAGAATGAAGATCATAACCACGCTCTCAGATAACTGACTGTGGGAGCCAAATAAATAGAATAGTCGGAAGGTGTGTACCCTAGAAATCAGACATTATTCGGCTCCATATTGCGTGACTAGGATGCCGAACATGTTAGGAATGCCGAATAGCCGGAGATCAGCAGCTTTGAATAAATAAAAGGGGAATGGGTTAAAAGTAGGCTCAGGCCCCGAGGCCCAAAAAGCAAGTATAAATACAAGAACCACAGATTTAGAAAGGTATGTAAGAATCACTTCACTTAACTTAGTAAAGAAGCTATCCTGAGTGTCTGAACTGACTTGTCCGTCAGAGTGCTAATTCCGGCACCCTCGACCGGAGTGTTTGTATCTTTTCAGGTGACTAGCTGAGGATCACTAGCGTCTCCCAGGATCTGAAGAGTATTTCCAAACCTCTTTCCCCACAATTGGCGCCGTCTGTGGGAATACTCAAATATATCCATGGCAGACGTGACTGAAGATCCTCCTATAGCCACTGACGAGACCATACAGAGAGATGACCTCACTTCAGCAAACTCGCTTGGACCAAAAACCATCGCAGCAAGACTTGCCTTAGACCTCTGCTCATCTTCAAACCCAATGCAAAAGACAATACAAGCGACCATGGCACAAGCTAGGCAAACCAAACAGAGGTTGGACAACATCATTGCTGAGAACGAACGCCTTCGTCACGATCTGGCCTCGGAAATAGCAAAATCCAAACAAACAGTGCGCTGGGCTTCTGAGCGACCCCCAAGGACAGATGATCGACGATCTCGAGCCCGACAGCAAGAAACTGATGGCCGCTATACCTCAACAGATCATCTTGAGGAGTTGGCAAAGGATGAACGTCCCCAACAATGCGTCCGGAGGAGTGCGATCAAAACACCTACCCTTCCGAATGATGCATTTTCGCTTGACACCGTCCACATGATATACAGCCTGCTAGCAACCCCGGCTGTATAACCCCGGCTGTATATGCGATCCAATCTCATCCAGGCCCCCAAAAGTAACTCACACCAGCAAAGCGGCCCCGAGAAACGCCAAGTATCACCTTTGACGACTCTGATTTGATTGGCTTAACACTCCCTCACATTGATCCATTGGTTGTTGAGCTACGCGTAAACCGGTTCACCGTCGAATGCATTCTTATCGACCAGGGTAATACTTCAGAGGTTATGTATTATAAAACCTTCATCAAACTCAGATTCAATGAGTCAGACCTGACTCCAGCTCTTTATCCACTATTCGGCTTCAATGCCAATCCAGAGTACCCATTGGGAAAGATCAGCTTACCCGTTCGAGCAGGTTCCAGAATGGTGGACGTGGAATTCTTGGTCATCAGGCTGCCATCGCCGTATAATCTCATCATGGGGCGATCGTGGTTGCATACCTTGCAGGCCGTCCCAAGCACCTATCATCAACTACTACGTTTCCTAACAGAACACGACATTGAGCAAATCTGCGGCTCCCAGAAATCGGCACAAGCATGTTATCTCCTTGCCACCAAAACGCCAAAGGAACTGCAAGTAAACTCCATTGAGGTGCCGAATCAGGAGATCCTTGATGACGTTGGGCGGTATCCAAATGAGAAGGCCACGGAAGGTTTAGATTGAGTTGACATCGATGGAAGCCCAGAAAAGTTCTTCATGATCGGCGCTTCTCTGAATTAGGTCGACAGGCAGCAGCTGATCTCTTTCTAGCTCAACAACCTCGATGTCTTTGCGTGGACTCCATACAAAATGCCGGGAATAGACCTGTCAGTTTCACAGCACCATCTGAACGTCGATCCCAAATGTAAGCCGATCATTCAGAAAGGCCGGCGGTCAGCCGCGGAGCACACTGCCGCCGTTGTTGAAGAGGTAGACAGACTACTTGACACCGGGGCAATTAGAGAAGTCACTTACCCTACGTGGCTCTCCAATACAGTGGTGGTGAAGAAGAAAAATGGGACTTGGCAAGTGTGCGTCGATTTCACGGATCTGAACAAAGCTTGCCCCAAAGACTGTTTTCCTCTACCCAGAATCGACCAGCTTGTCGATATAATGGCACGCCATCAACGCATGAGCTTCCTCGATGCTTACAGAGGCTACCATCTAATCGCCATGCATCCAGATGACTAGGACAAAACTGCATTCCTCACCCTAAGAGGAACCTACTGCTACAAAGTTATGCCTTTTGGGCTGAAGAATGCAGGGGCAACCTACCAAAGACTGGTCACCGCCATGTTCAAAGAGCAACTCGGCCACACTATGGAAGTATACATCGACGATATGGTGGTCAAGTCCAAAGAAGAACAGAATCATATAGCTGATTTAGAAAAGACATTCAGCATCTTACGCAAATACAGAATGAAACTGAACGCTTCCAAGTGTGCGTTCGGAATCGGCTCTGGAAAATTCCTGGGTTACATGGTCAATTACCGAGGAATCGAAGCCAACCCGAGGCAAGTCACAGCAATCTTGGAACTCGGCTCCCCCCGTTCAGTAAAAGAAGTCCAAAAGTTGATGGGGATGGCCGCTGCACTCAACAGGTTCATCAATCGGTCTACAGATTGCTGCCGACAATTCTTTCAGACACTACGGCAGGGTAAGGCCTTTGAGCGGTTCGCCGAATGCGAGACAGCTTTCAACGGGCTCAAGACCTACCTCCGCTCAGTACCTCTCTTGACAACACCCGCCGCTGGTGACCCGCTCATTCTATATCTGGCAGTTTTCGATAGGGCCGTCAGCGCCGTGTTGCTAAAAGAGGAGGAGGGGGAGCAACGGCCAGTGTATTATGTGAGCAAGGCAATGGTTGACGCCGAAACACGCTACCTTCCACAGGAAAAACTCATCTTAGCCCTAGTCATGGCGGCAAAAAAACTGATGCATTACTTCCAGGGACATAGCATTAGGGTGCTAACAGATTATCCCCTCCGATCAGTACTACGGAGTGCAGAAGCATTAGGACGTGTTTCAAAATGGGCTCTTGAACTCGGCCAATATGACATTCAGTTTTTACCTAAAACCGCAATTGAGGGGCAGGTGTTGGCCGACTTTGTTGCCGAATTCACCGGCGAGCTTGCCAACCTCAAACCTGACGAAGTTCGACCAAAGGCTGAAGTTCGACCAAAGCCGAATTGGAGAATTTATGTCGGGGATATTTGGCAATTATACTGTGATGGATCATCTAACCAAAGGGGTAGCAGCGCCGGAGTTGTAATCATGTCTCCAGACAGCGCAGTAATTGAGCAGGCCGTCAAGCTTGGCTTCGAAGCATCAAATAACGAAGCCGAATACGAAGCCCTTCTAGCCGGTCTGCGGAATGCGCACCTTCTTGGCGCTCGGCGTCTGCTTGTGTTTTGTGATTCAAAATTGGTAATCAGTCAGCTATACCTGCCTGAATCCTGTGGGTGAAGGTTGGATTATCTGAATTGGAACAATGCATTTGACTGTGAGTTTTAAGCCCACTAGATAGTGGCAAAACCATGTTTTTCTAAGCCCACCTGAGGGTGGAAAAATCTGCATTTTAAGCCTACTTGCGAGTAGCAAACCGCTTTCAAAAACAAACATGAAATGTTGTGTTCCAATTCAGGTGATCCAGTCTATACTTGTATGTTGTGTGCATCACATAGTAAATCTAGGCTAATAACCGGAATAAGAACGCATAATGTTTTCAAAACTACATATCATGGTTCATAGAGGCCAACCTTTGATCGGGCGAGCGGGGGTGCTCACGATGTGACCTTCCCCAATCGTACCCAAGTTCCTGAGCCGAGGCAACTTTGGTGATGACGGACACGTGGCCTTAGGCACGAGTCAGGGTTTCCTAAATTTCCCAAAAATAAAATATTTAGGTGGCGACTTTGTATCGGGCAAAGCAGTCCATGTTTGGCACTTCTTTCAAAAATAAATCTGTTTTAAAAAATGATTTGCCAGATTTGGACTCTTTGATGATTCATCGGTCTTGCATTGCACTCTGCGAGATTAGATACAAGACCGTGACATTTGAGTCCTGAACTGTAGTGAGCCCATATGAACAAAATAGGATTCCCCCCTGGGACGTTTGGAGACGTCTACAGTTTCTGGCGACTCTGCTGGGGAGTTAGAGAACTTGACTCGAACTCATGATATCTTGTTTTGATTACACTTATGTGTTTTTTTGAATTGCATTTGCATTGGTGCGCCTAGGACACCGTGTTTGCCGTATGCTATTCCTAAACGGTTTGCCGGAGGCTCACTTCGAGAAGCGTGCCATAAGGCTGACCGGTTGCGGGCTCTGCCACGACGGGAACACAAACCCCGATTTTACCGGGGCACCCTCTTTGACCATTCGACCTAGTGCATATCGGAATCCATAGTGACTATTCCAGGCTAGGACAGGTATCTTACCTGATTATAGGCTATTTGAAACCGCTGTGTGCGTAGTGAAACCCTAGCTCTTGACAAAATAGGACAGGGAAACCCTACCCCAACATAGGGGTGTTTTGGCTCTCACTTGCTTGCTATGTGCTTTTAGAGTGCGTCTCTACAGGAATGCATGTATTAGTTTGCAAGTTTAGGGTATCAGGCCTGCGGGCACCAGATTAGTATTTTGGGAATCAGATATCTGCGGGTATCAGATTCAGTTTTTGGGGACAGTGATTTGGGGATAATGATCAGTGTTTGAGAACAGTATCTTCAGCTTATCGACTGTGTGTTGTGATGCCCAACTGTGTGTTGTGTATTTATTTAAAGCCGTTATGCTATCCGATTGTCTGGTTGTTTATTTCCTTATTATTGCTTTATTTATCTTTTTGCTAGGTAGTTTAGCACAATTGCTTCAGACCAAGCAGATATTCCCCAAGCACTCTGGACAAGAGGTCGCCGACTCAATCGATCTGAGGATCTGGTCGACGGACAACCAGTGTTTCACTCTCTACCCCCAGTCATCAGACGAAGGTCGAGAAAACGTAGTGTATCCGAGCAAAGATTGCCAGATCAGTGGACTTTAAACAGTCAGGTTGAGCTTCCCGAGGCTGCTCCTGAGTTAGACCTACCGGTAGTTCAGATAGATCAGGGCAGTATGGCAGGAACGACAGGAGTTGAGGAAATGATGCGTCAGATGCAGGAGACCATGAGAGCCATGTAGCAGGGCGCTATTCGTCGAGATGAATTTGCCAAACAACAGGCCGAGATCATGGCCCAACAGGCAGAGTTAATTGCCAGGCTGCAACAACAAACTGGGGCATCTGCTTCACATCAAGCCCCTCCCCCACCAGGAGTTCCGCCACCCAGGGAAGTACCAAATGTCCAGAAAGAGACGGACATTCCGACAGGGCTGGCTCCGCCCCCCAATTCTACCTCAATTGCCTAAGGCACCTATGCCTATCAATCAACCGGACTCTCCCTTCTAGTTCGAAGTGGACCCTACAGCATTGAAGTTGAGCAAGCTTGAGAAGTTGTTCAAGAAATCCCAAGGGGTGAAGTCTATCCCGGACATTAAGGAGGGGTATACCGACGTAGCTGTGATGCTGCCAGATAGGTTCAAAATGCCCCAAATCGATCGCTTTGACGGATCTAGGGATCCCATGGTGCATCTCCGGTTGTTCTCAGATATAGTACGACCGATGGGCCTCACCAGACCGCAGAAGCTTTCATTATTCGGCCGGACCTTATCGGGCGTGGCCGCTATCTGGTACGCGAAATTAGAAGATGATATTAAGCGGAACTGGGATGAGATGGCCGAGGCTTTCATTGCACAGTACTCCTATAATACGCAAATCGAGATTACGACCCGTGATCTTGAGACAACAAGGCAGGAGCCTAAGGAGAGCTTCTCTGAATTTGTAGCCCGGTGGAGGACAAAGGCCTCGATGATGACCCTAAGGCCTACTGATAAAGACCAAATCCAGATGATTGTGCGCAATCTCCAGCCTAAGCTGATGCAGAAAATGATCGTGCTCCCCTTCTCTACCTTTTCAGATCTGCATGAGATTGGAGTACAGATTGAGGATGCCTTGAAGCAGGGCTTGATCGATAATGACAGAGAGCAACCCAGAAGAACCTTCAACTGTAACAACAATACAGGCACCAGCAATGCCGCAAATGCTAGTGCTTTAGAAGTAAGCATGGTCACCACCATTCCCCCTCCAAGACCTATGGCAGCTACACCTTTCTCCGACGCGTTCGGAAGCAACACACAAACCACCAAATACCAACCTCGAAGCCAAAGAACCTTCACCCCATTATATATACCCCTATCCAAGGCTCTAGGAGTATTAATCAGGAAAGGGCACTTAAAACCCCTAGAGCCAAGGCCATTACCAAATCCACTCCCTCCCTCTCATAACCCAGCAAAATACTGCGCATATCACCAACAACATGGTCACGACACTGACCGATGTTTAGATTGCGTCACGAGATTCAGGATCTCGTTGACAAGCAGGTGATTGTGCCTCGCGAAAAACCCAATGTCACAACAAACCCTCTCCCACCGCACAACCAAGCTCGACCCCCCAAACGTATCAACTTTATCCAGACTGGGGTCGTGTCTTACGATCCTAGCATACATATTACCCTGTCCCACCTACCCAAGCTAGAGGTGCTCCTTCCTGACTGCACTGACTTGTGCATGTTGGACATCTCCAGAATCCAACCTGAACCAATGGTGCTGACTGCCGAAGACAGAACAGGGGAGATTTCAGGGCAGAATGGGATTGTTGAGTCTGGATCAGAGGAGTCTGGGAGTTTTACTGAGGAGGTATACAGTTCGAGTGACTACATTCTATCCGTAGGCCAGGTTGGGCCAAATGTGGAATTGCCGGCAAGGGCAGAGCTTTGTGTGATACAGGGGGATGAATCTGGTCAGAGGATAGATGACTTGGCAGCTGTGAAAGAGGACTTTGCTAACCTCCAGTTTTTCAGTGAACAAGATCCAGGAGGCATGGCAGTCAACTGGTCTGATTTTGAGGAGTCAGCAGAGGTCACCGGGTGGCTTGATGACCTACCAGATGTTGTCGACGAAACTCAGGTGGAATGGGTCCCGGCAGAGGCAAGAACATCAGTTGTGGCCGGAAGGGCCGGAAATCAGAATGCATCGCCGGAGAGCGCCGGTGCTAAGAATTTCGCTCAGGATCTTGGCACTTGGAATATAAGAATTATAGAGCAGCCAGCTATATTGAAGCAGTTGGAGCAAAAATGAGTCGAAGAGTTCGAGAGAATCAGAAAATCCAAGGCCCCTGAGGGGACTGAAAATGCTGTGTGCACGAGGATAGAGAATGCTGCGAGCATGTGGACGGAAAGTACCACGAGTATAACTGTACCGGAGCCGGACAGGTGTCTGTTGGCTACCGATGGAATGTGGTGGGAGGACGATGATCTATGTCTTGCCGACACGGATGAGGGTTGGGGGAGTAACCAGCCAGACGATACCTGGTACATTGACGAAGTCGATCATATGACTAGAAGCAGACATTATTTTAAACCCCCACACCTAGATCAGCCAGAGGTGTCTGGGAAAGATAAGGAGGCAGAGAGACAGAAAGAGAAGCAACTCGAAGAAGAGGCCGTATCGAAGCAGTTAAAAAAGATAAAAGCAGACATCTCCATCTGGGGACTACTTATGGCATCGCGAGTACATCAACAAGCTGTCTTATCGGCCATGGACAAGGCAAAGCTCTCAATAGACACTACGCCCGAACAGCTGGTGGGCTTAGTTTTTCCGGGAGGGTCTACCCCGATGTTGACTTTCTCTGACAAAGAACTACCACCTGAGGGTACGAACCATAACAAGCCACTCTACATCTCTGTGGAGTGTAGAAACAAATGGATACCCGCGGTGTTTGTCGACACAGGGTCTGCCATCAATGTGTGCCCGGCAAGAACTGCATATGCCATCGGTTTAAAGACCGCGGACTTTGTGCCGACAGCCCAGGTAATTCGGGCATATGACAACACGAGCCGAGAAGTAATGGGGACAGTGAAAATTCAGACCAAGGTTGGGCCGGGACAACATGAGATTGACTTTCACGTCTTAGAAGTTCCTGCGACCTTCAATCTACTCTTGGGACGGTCGTGGCTGCACCAGGTGAAGGCGGTTTCATCCACCTTACATCAGATGGTGAAATACCCCCATGGGTAGGGAGTAGCTATTGTTTTTGGGAATTCATCGATCCATCCACCGCCAGAGGTGTCTACACCAGTCCTGGAAATTGAGCACGGTATGGAGGATGTGTTCTTATCCGGTTTCACTCTAGCTGAGGCCCGGGTCATGCAAAACATTTTGGCTGTTAATGAGGGAGTTATGCCAGTGCTCAATCAGTATACCTCATGAACAAGCTTCAACACATCCCCGGGATGGGATTGGGAAAGAGCGGTCGGAAGGGCGTTGCAGCGTTGGCCGAAGTGCCACACAACCCACACACCTTTTGGCTTGGGTCATCTCCCGACCAAAGAGGATTGGATAAGGAAAGGTAAGGAGATGGTGGGGAGATCCAGAGCAAAAAAGGGCAGGGAAGCCATATGTGTTAATACACCGGCCCATCCAGGGTACCCTAAATGGACGCTTTGTCCGGGAGGGGGAAGACTTTCCATTTTGTGGCTTCCCGGAACCATGGTTGAACGCAGAGAGGAAGCGCATACCAGCCTTTGAGATCTTCTTTGACCTGCAATTATCCGGGGATGACGTTGCCGAAGAGCAGACAGACCCATTAGCTGAGGCTGAGCAGAGCAAGAAAGTGGAGTCTGAGGACGCCGGAAGTGAAATGGGGGTAGCGCTGGCGTGTCTATTTTTAGATCCTCCGATCGAACAAAAGTGCTTGGGGGATAATTTCTCAGTATGCGTGATCGAGAATGAAATGGCTGCGAGCCTACCAGCAAACATTTTGGATGTATCTATCGCACCTTCTCTCATTTGGCAATATGAAGAGGGATTTTTGTCAAGCAGCACCGGGTCAGGTAGTGAGCCGGAATCTGATTCCACCGAGTCTGTTGAGTCGGAATCAGGTTCCAGCTCGACTGAGTCTGAGTCCGGTATTCCTGGGGGTGACAACCCGGATACCACAGTCCTGTCTAGGTCGTCTTTTTCTTTCTCTTTTGAGTCTGTTGTAACCGAAGAATCGGACGATTTGGATGTGCTTAATGAGAATGATGTGGCTGTGGTTTCTGAGTACTTTTCTGTGCCCTTGATTTATTGCATTAACTCAGACTTTCAAAATTTTGATGAAAACGACGAGGAAGAAATTCCTCCGATTTTGCAACGCTTAATTGAACAAGAGCAGGAAAGATTTGTGAAACCCTTAATGGATGAAATCACTACTGTGAATATTGGTACTGAGGAGGACCCGCGGCTGGTCCAAATTGGGTCCACGTTGTCTTTGGAGGAACGCGAGCGCTTAGTCGCTTTATTAAAAGATTTCAAAGATGTTTTCGCGTGGTCCTACGAAGACATGCCTGGAATCGATCCTGAGATTGTACAGCACCAGATCCCTCTTGACCCCGAGGCCCGACCCGTTAAACAAAAACTCAGAAGGATCCGCCCGGACTGGGCTCTCAAGATTAAGGAAGAGGTCACCAAGCAAATTGACGCAGGTTTCCTGCTAGTATCCGAGTACCCAACTTGGTTGGCCAACATCGTTCCGGTGCCAAAGAAGGATGGTAAGATCCGGGTATGCGTGGATTTCAGGGACTTGAATAGAGCTAGTCCGAAGGACGACTTCCCCTTGCCGCATATCGATGAGTTAGTGGACTTCACAGCGGGACATGCTTTGCTTTCGTTCATGGATGGCTTTTCGGGCTGCAACCAGATAGTGATGGCACCTGAAGACCGAGAAAAGACTGCATTCACCACCCCGTGAGGGACCTATTGCTACAGGGTAATGCCATTTGGGTTGAAGAACGCTGGAGCTACATATCAACGGGCCGTGACCACAATATTGCATGACATGATCCACAAAGAGGTTGAGGTGTATGTGGACGACATGATTGTCAAGTCCAAAGAAAGAGAGGGCCACTACACTGCCTTGCAAAAGTTCTTTCAAAGGATCCAATTTCGGTTGCGGCTGAATCCTCAGAAGTGTACGTTTGGTGTTACAGCAGTGAAAATGCTGGGGTTTCTAATTACACAGAGAGGTATCGAAGTCAACCCTTCCAAAATCAAGGCCATCCTAGAAATGCCACCACCAAGGACTGAAAAGGAGGTGTGAGGCTTTCTGGGTAAAGTGCAATTCATAAGACGGTTTATCTCAAAATTAACCTTGACTTGTGAACCATTTTGTGGCCTCCTGAAGAAAGGAAAGAAATTCCAATGGGACGGCCGATGCCAAACTGCTTTTGAACAGATCAATGAATACTTACAGAACCCACCCGTGTTGTCACCGCCAGAGCCGGGGAGACCGTTGATTTTGTATCTGTCAGTGACTGAGACTACAATGGACTGCATGCTCGCGCAAGAATCAGAGGACCAAGTGGAGAGAGCCATCTACTATCTGAGCAAGAAGATGCTAGAGTATGAGACTCGTTACACACTGTTGGAAAAGGCTTGCTTAGCTTTGGTATGGGCTACCAGGAAGCTGCGGCACTACCTGTTAGCTCACTCCATAATGTTGGTTTCACGACTAGATCCTATCAAATATCTCTTCGAGAAACCGGCACTTACGGGTAGGTTAGCTCGTTGGTTGTTGTTGCTTTCCGAATTCGATCTGAAATATGTGACGCGCAAGTCAGTCAAGGGAAGAGCAATAGCAGAATTCTTAGTCGATCATCCAGTGGAATGAGGTGAAGCAGTTGAGTACTTATTCCTAGATGAGGCCGTTTTGCATATCGAAGACGAAACTTGGATGGTGTACTTTGACGGAGCATAAAACCAGTACGGGTATGGGATAGGGGTGTTACTGATAGCACTCGACAATTCCCGTATCCCTCTAGCATTCAAACTTCAATTCAAAGTGTCGAACAACGAAGCAGAATATGAGGCATGCATTGCCGGTCTAGAAGCATCCCTAGAACTAGGGGCAAAACGGTTGGACGTCATCGGGGACTCAAACCTTGTTGTGTCTCAAGCAAAAGGAGACTGGAAAGTCAAAGAAGAAAAGACGATAATGTATCACCAAACCTTAGACCTGCTGATTCCTCAGCTTGAGAAGCTAAACTTCACTCATCTACTAAGAGAAAACAACAGGTTCGCAGATTCACTAGCAACTCTGTCTTCCATGATAGACATCCCGTTCGGAGTCCGGATGCGTCCAGTCATTATCGACAAGAAATTTGTGTCAGCTTACGAGTCGATTGCTGCTATAGATGAGGTTCAAGATGAGAACCCCTGGTATTACGATATTTGGAATTTCTTGGAGAATAAGGCATATCCACCAGGGGTAAATGCCAAGGATAAAAGGGCAATCAGAAGAATGGCCGTTCAGTTCATCATCTGCGGAGGTAAATTGTATAAAAGAGGTCATCTGGGAATGCATAAGCTCTGTGTTGAAGCTGAAGAATCGAAACGCCTGATGGAGGCCATCCATGGAGGGGAATGCGGTGCGCATATGAATGGGGTCATGCTAGCGCGAAAGATCCTCAGACAAGGTTATTATTGGTCCACCATGGAGGAGGATTGTATCGGCTTTGTTTGGCGATGCCACAAGTGTCAGATCCATGCAAACTGCATGAACATTCTGCTGTCGAAGCTGTACAATATGACTTCGCCATGGCCATTTTCAGTTTGGGGAATCGATGTGATCGGGGCTGTCACTCCAAAAGGGTCGAATGGGCATGAGTTCATCTTGGTTGCGATAGATTATTTCACAAAGTGGGTTGCGGCTCAATCTTATGCGGTGTTGAAGGCGTCGCACGTTGCAAATTTTATCAGGAACAACATCATCTGTCGTTATGGGGTCCCAAACGAGGTCATTTCAGATAATGGTTGCCACTTCAAGAAGGAAGTGATTAACTTGTTGGAGAAATACAACGTGGCTTTTCATAAGTCATCCATATATCGGCCGCAAACCAATGGAGCGGTTGAGGCCGCCAACAAGAATATCAAGCACGTACTGCAGAAGATGGTGGAAACCCACCGGGATTGGCTAGATAAGCTGCCGTTTGCTCTGTGGGGTTACCGGGCATCAATTCGAACTTCTACTGGGGCGACTCTGTATTCATTAGTTTATGGGATGGAGGCCATTCTACCTATCGAGATTGAGGTTACGTTTTTACAAGTGTTGGCTGAGTGTCAAATAGCCGAAGCAAATTGGTAGCAGAGCAGATTTGAAGAACTCACGCTCTTTGATGAGAGAAGACTGAAAGCACTGAACCATGTTCAAGGTTATCAGCGCAGAATTGCCCGGGTTTTCAACAAGAAAGTTAAATCTAGGAATCTAAAAGAAGGAGATTTGGTGCTCAAGGACAACCGAGCTCCTATACACGACCCTAGGGGCAAGTTCAGACCCAATTGGATTGGTCCCTACATCATTAAGTCTATCTAGTCAGGTGGAGCTGTGGTTCTGATGGACCTAGATGGCCTAGAGTTCTCCCAACCGATCAACATGGACAAGTTGAAGAAATATTACCCCTGAGAGGCTCGCTAGGCCGAAAACCCGAAAGGGCGACCTAGGCAAGAGTTAGAGCATAAAAAAATTGAAAAATATAAAAACTGAGCTCGCAAGGTTGAAAACCCGCAAAGGGCGGCCTTGGTAAAAGTTAGAGCGTAAAAGGAGAGCGAAAATACTCGAGTGAACCCCAACCTGAACTACGTAAGGCTTGATTCCCGTCTTTGAGATACGTAGGCAACTTCATCCCGAAGTTCAGCCATAAACTTTTCCCCGATCAACTTTGTCCATTTGATCATCTCGGCCATCTTTGTCTATTCAGCATTTGAGAGTTCGGTTATGATCTCCGGTGCAGTGCTTTTCAGACTAGGGGCAACTTTTCGTTGCTGTGCAGTGCCGCGGTACTATTCAGACTAGGGGCAACTTTCCATTTACTAGGATCCGAGGTTGTGCATCTCAGTGACAGATTTCAGGCATGTCCAGTTCTGATCCATATCGAAAATAGTTTTGAAAAGTTTTAATAAAAGTTGACTTTGTTCAAAATTAATCTTTTTATAACCTAGACCATTTTTGGACCAAAGCGGAAAATTTTCAGTAACCACAACCTTCAATTTCATTGATTTCAATACAGAATTCTCCAGCTCTTGCATACAAATTGAAGTTGCTTTTTATTACATTCATAAAGAAAACTTGAAAGTACTAACAAAGCAATAAATCCGGGGCATAGATAAGTCAAGTGTTCCTGCGCCTCCTCCCAGAGTTGGTCGAAGCCTCCGATGCCAAAGTGGGCCCTTCCTGTGCCTCTTCATTGAGCCAATCCAAACACTCATCAGGCAAGGTGCAACTGAAAGTGGGAGAGGGAGCCAAGAGTTCTCTAGTCCTCCATGCTGTGGCATACCGGGCAAGCTGTGCGTCTCGAGCTGGGAATGCAGCAGGGTACTCTATCCCCTCTGGCGGGCAAGTCTGATCATGCCCGAACTGGCATTGGAACCGGAAGGAAAAGTAGAAGACATAGTGTGTCATGCCAATCAATTGAATCCCAGGTTGATGGGTCATGTTGTAACCCATTGCCGGCAGGTTGAGCCAAGGGTAGCGCCAAGCGATGCGGTTTGTAGACAAACTGCACATCCAGTTGTACCACCACCCCTCATCCAGGGCATCGACCAGGCATTGTCGAAAAAAGTAGCCGCGAGCTGAGTATGTTGGGCAAGGCTCCACAATCTGTAATTTGTCCATCAACCACACCTGGGGAGGGATGAAAAATGAGAGAATAAAGAATAGAGAGATGTATGATGAGAGAAAAGAAAGAAAAGGGTTTATTGAGAAAAACCGAGCCCGAGGGCTGAGTGATGTGAGCAATACATATGTGAGATTGGGTGGGAAACATTACCTGCAATAGTAGTGGGCTCCCCGCAAGCCTAGCCGTCTCCCGGCGATGAAAAGTGTCTAAACCCATCAATGTCTCAGCCAATGTCATGGCGATACAGCTCTTGCCCTCCTTCAAACCTTGGGCAACCTCGATCAACCGGACACTGAATCCACCGGAGCCTGGGGCAAGCAGGAAGTGAGATAGCAAGCATAGGCAAAGCACGTGTCGCCGATAGCCCTGCCAATGATGGTCGCTGCGGTCACCAGCATCAGAAAACCAGCGAACCAAGCTTGGGATGTCCAGCTCCCCGTCGTGAACCAATGATCGAGCATCAAGCAAAGTGAGGCCGCACATTCGTCCTAGGGCTTGGACGTGGCCAAATCAGAGTTGAGGCAAGATTTCCTCATTGCGCTCGGATTCCATCAAAGCTTGGAAATCTTCAAAGGTAGGACACATCTCTTGCCCGCCAAAGCTAAAGACATGTGTTACCAGATTCCAAAACCTTGCCGCGGCATGGATGAAAGGAAGATGCAGCGGAGTACGGCCCATCGTAAATAGTGCATTCAAGCCGAAGCCCCGGAAGTTCAACTTTTTCGAGCTGTCTAGAGAAGCAATCCAAGCTTTGAGATTTTGGATGAGAAATGCTTCCATTTTGATGCAAAACTAAGATGAAATGAAAGAACCACGAAGCTGAGACTTTTATAAAGGATAAGGCACTGTTCGGGGGACACGTGTCAACAATTTCGTGGTTGCCAAGCCAGGTGGTCGGCCGACCACCTTTTCTGGTAGGCCGACCACCCATTTGGTCTCTGATGAAAACAAGCTGGTCGGCCAGCTCCCTATGATGGTCGGCCATGATGAGAAGCAGGGCTTTGGTCTTGTCCTAGCTTCTAAAACAGAGTTCCTGGCATTTCCATGCATCGGGAGTGTTGAAGGTGCAAATTTTTCTCTGTTTCGGATGCATTCCGTCACCCAGATTGTCCGAAATGCATTTTGTTTATCGAGTTGTTGTTAAATCTTGCTTATCGAGTTGTTGTTTTTCTTATCGAGTTGTTGTTTCGTTTGTCGAGTTGTTAAGTTTATCGAGTTGTTAAGTTTTGTCGAGCCGTTGAGTTTTGTATATTTAGTTGTTACTCTTTGTTTAATCAACATTGTTGTGTCTTGTTTATCGATTTGTAAACTTGCTAAGGTTGTGTTATTTCTTAGTAAGTCGATTGTTTAGTTTGTTGTGTCGGTTCACTACCTGACTTAGCAATTTTCAGTACACAATTCCATTCAATCTCATTTTTGTGCAAAATAATGTGATGCGATGCAAGAACATAAAATGCAACACTTTTTCAAAACAGCTGTTTCATTCCATCATGCTTCCTTTGTTACAACATTTTACAACATGGGTACAAGTTTTACAGAAAATAAAAATTGCCTAATAATGTACAAATGTGCTACAACTAATAGTAAAAAAAAAAAAAGGCAAATAAAGCAGGGAACAGCCGCATCAATGCTATCAAGCACAGGAGTAAGAGGCCCTCTTCATCCTTTTCTGCAGAACAGCCTTTGCACCATCATCATCATCGGAATCGGAGTTGCCGCCCTCGGAATCCTCCTCGGCATCATCTCCACTACCGGAACCGGAACCAGAGTCCTCCTCTCTGCCGGCAGATGTCTCTAACTGGGGATGTGCAGGCTCCTTTTCCTCGCTGGACTCCTCCTCTACGACAAGTGCTCTACGTCTGCCTCGGCCGTGAGCCGAACCCCCTCTTCCAGCTCTCTGAGGAGGCCTGGATGGCTCGGCCTGTGGCCCAGTATGTAGCGGAGGCATCTGAAAAGAAAGAGCGCAATTTGAATACATCAGCCAAAGTATGTATATCAGATGCAGATGCAAGAAAACTACGAGAGGTGGGTGTATGCAGATACAGTACATGAATGTGGTGTGTGTCAGATGTGCTCTATACATACAGTCAATCAATGTAGTGAAATGTTCAACTTCAACATGTCGTCAGAAGTATGATAAATGCAAGAAAACTAAAGAGTACCGGGACACCGACGATGGACAACTGCGTCTCTCTCCGCAGGACCATGCCCTCGAGTGAGGCTACTAACCCAAGTAATCCCTCCGTATACTCCCTGGTAGGCTACATATACAAGCTCAAGTCATCAATGAGTAAACAAATGAGTACCTGGGTGGTAAACGAAAAGTAGTGGAACATACCGGTGGTGAGTCAGGATTGCTGATGTATCGGTGATCGGGCATAGGGGCCTCCATCGGAATCGGGTATGAAGTCCCGTATCGCCATCTTGTCAGCTCAGTCAGGATAGCTGGCCATCCGGCCTGATAATACGTCGGGGGAATCGAGGGAACCAGCCCAGCCTCACCTCTAGATATACAGGCCCTGCTGGTAGAAGGGATATCTGCAGCCCGAGCTCGACTCGATGATGGCCTACCAGCAGACCTCCTTATGGGGGTACGGACACCTGTCAATGGAGGCATCAAGTATGTATGACGGTAGGTCGCGTACTCTCCCTCCTCCAAATGCAGAAGTACATCAGTGCCCAGCATGGCCGACTCAACATACTGGAGAGTGAGCCCCTCAGTGGACCGCATGTCGACCGGAGGTGCTGCAGGGACACTCTGCTCGGGGTAGCCCATAGTCTGACGCATGAAGCGATCCCCCAGAAACCAGGCCCTACCAACGGGCCCCTCAAATAAGATCCTGTACCGAGAAGCGGCCCACCCCCCAGCAAGCTAAAATCAGGTATTTCCACCCAAGGGCGCCCAGGGCTACCATACAATCTGCAGATAACCAATGCATGAGCCGATTAGAAATCATAAATGTGTAAAAGGAATCAGAGATGAAAACATGAAGAACTGAGAGTTTTGAATTACCTCTGTTGGCCGCACTGTGTCAAAATACTGCCGCAGGTAGGGCAAAGTCTCTCGGGTCCTCGGCCAGTTCTGGCCCTCGAATACAAGTGAGTAAGGGATCGTGAGAGGCACCGCCACCTCGAGCTCCGGGGCTAGCGTCGGAAAGCACGCGAAAACCCAGAGTTGTGGAAAACAAGGCAATAGACAATAGAATATAGGATGCTGAGTGCAGAATGTGAATGAATGTACAGAGAATGCAGAATGCTGAGAGCAGAATGCAAAGTACAGAACATAAAGTGTGCTGTGTGTGCAAGGTACAAAAATGAAAAGCATAAATGTAAATCAAGAGGGCAGGACGTACCTCCAAGGCTCTCCAATAGCCATCGACTATGTTTCCCCGCTCGCGGGAGGTCGTGCTCATATAGCAGTAGAGGGTAGCCAGGCCGGCGCCACCCCAGTCATACCGACTGACCTGTGGTAGGTCTACCAGAGCACTCAGAAGATAGAGTCCGACAGCGTTTCCCCTATCGGAGAACAGGGTGGTCCCGAGGAGGAACATCAAGAACCCTTGAGTGTACCGCACTATCTCCTCGGGAGTCTCGGGCTCGGTCCCCCTAAAATGTGTGGAAAACCAAGTGTACCGGACCCTACCCGATGCTCTATCAACCGGTGGGCGAGCTCCCAATAGATAGATCTAGGCGGCCTCCCACTCGCCCATATCCTCATCATAAGGGATCGCCCAGCCTCCCACGTCAAGGCCTGTCAATATAACAAAGTCGAAAGGGGTCATAGTCATGTCCCCGGTAGCTAAGAAATGAAAGGAGTTGGTGGTGTCCCACCATCTCTCTACAAGGGCACCCATCAATGTCCTGCTAGCAAGATAGCGAGATATCCCCGTGCAAAAGGGTCCGAACCCTGCCTGGTCAACCCAATCACGAACGGCCCCCGAGAGCTTTGTGTACCACTCCCTCGCAACAATGGAGCCATATCCTCGTGTGACACGGGAAGACACCTGCATTCATAATGAACACATGTATTCAGTTTCAGAATGAAATGAATAAGCTGCGTGCAAATGAAATGTATGAGTTGTGTGCAGACCAAATCAGACACTATGTTGTGAGCTGCATGCAAATGCAAGTGTGTGCTGTGTGTTCACCTCAAATATGGGCTGTGCGTTCAGAAACTCAGAGTTTGGGCTGCATGTTCAACTTTCAACAAGTGTGGGCTGTGTGTTTATCTAAAAGAATGGGCTGTGTGTTCAGATTTCAAAGTTCGAGCTGTGTGTTCAGATTTCAAAATCAGTGGGCTGTGTGTTCATCTCAAAGTTTGAGCGGTGTGTTCAACATCAAGTGTTTGGGCTGCGTGTTCAGACTTCAGAAATAGCGGGCTATGTGTTCATCTCAAAGTTCGAGCTGCGTGTTCACATTCGAAAATGGACTGCGTGTTCAGAAATTCAACAGTTTGGGTTTTGTGTTCAACTCTCAACAAGTGTGTGCGGCGTGTCCACAATCAACAATGGGTTATGAGTTCAGAAATTCAACAGTTTGGGCTGTGTGTTCAACTCTCAACAAGTGTGTGCTGCATGTCCACAATCAACAATGGGTTGCGAGTTCAGAAATTCAACAGTTTGGGCTGTGTGTTCAACTCTCAACAACTGTGTGTTGTGTGTTCACAATCAATATGTGGGCTGCGTGTTCAAAAGTTCAAGTGATTGAGCTGTGTGTTCAAGATACAAACGGAATGCTGTGTGATAGACTAAGTGTTCAGAACAAGCTATGTGCTAAAATGAGCAGATAAACATAGCGAAAGCATGAAATGCACAGAAAATGCATAATACATTGCGGAAAACGTAAAAATGAAGTACATACCTCCCGTGCCTGATGAGAGAGATGGGACTCCAGCTCCCGCAATAGCAGATCCACAGGTGCTCGATCATCAAAATCAGTAAAGTGGTAGAAAACGGCCCGAGGAAGGATATGCTCCCGAGGGTGATACCTCCCGGGGTCGAATGGCCGAACCCTCAGGGGTAAAGACATGATGTCCGGCTCACCTCTGGCACTGGGAGGACCTCCGCCATAAGGGAAATGACCGGCCATCTCGAAAAAGGAGCAAAAATGAGCAAAATGAGCCAAAATTGGAAAAAGTCAACAAAAGTCAACTCTCGAGAAATGAAAAAGTCAACAAAAGTCAACTCCCAAGAAAATCTTCCAAATGTTGAGACAAACTTACCTCAAGTGGTGAAAATGAGGAAAAGAGCTCCGAAATCAAAATCTAATCGGTTCAAAGTAAAGAAAACTGAAAGATTTCGCGAAATAACTTTGCGTGGGGCGTTGGAAAACGCGTATAGAGCTCAGATCTGAGAGGGAAAATGCTCTAGGGAGGGAGAGGGACTGATTCCGGACTTGGAGTTGTGAGAAAAAGAGCTTTGGCCGAGTGTATTTAAAGAAACAAGTGTGAAAGTACCAAACTGCCCTGGATTTTGGCTAGGTGGTTGGCCGACCACCTTTGGTAGGCCGACCACCCCGCTTTACCAAACCTGGTCGGTGACCTCCAATACCTCCAAACCTGGTCGGTGGTGCTCCCAAGGGGGTCTCCATGGTCTCTTTGAACTCCCTGCAAATTTTGGTAGTGATCGGAGTCCCCGGTACTCGAGAAAGTACAAGGAAAGTGCACTTTTAGTCGCGAAATCCCTCCGCGGGAACTTCAACTCCAACTTTCGATGCGTGTTTCGTCGTTACTCATCAAGAGCGAGGTGTATCCTTTTTGAATATGTTGTGACCTTTTCGGGAGGTAAACCGGAGGCCGTGATTGAGTCGCCCTCATCAAAATTTGCATTTCTTTGCTCGTTGTTTGTGTCAAATATGAATTCGAGTTTGCACTTATCCTGCATTGTTCTGCACGTCACTTGCATTCTCATGCACACCACTTGCATTGTTGTGCACGTTTCATTGGTATTGTCATGCCTCCATGTTTAACTTGCGTTGTCACGTACGTTTCTTCTTGCATTGCGATGCACTTTCTCATCGGCACCATGTGTGTCTGCGTTCAATATAGCGTTGGACATATGTTGCTAACTATGTTGTGCTTGTTAAGTTTTTTTGTTTTACAGGCACGATATTGTATGTACGGTTCATTTAAGGCTGGTGCGATCAGACGAACCGTGCAGGTATTGTATCTTCTCCGTGTGAGACGTGGCGAGAATTGAATAATTCTCCGCATTCTTAAACTGCATGAAATGCAGTTGTTACTTTGCATTCTTGCTTAAAACTGTTGCATCTATTGTGAATACTTGCCTCATTACAGCTTGCTGCTTTGCATGATCATGAGTTACGTCCGGCTCGGTGCATATCATTCTGCATCTTGCCCCCTGCCTGCGGGCATGCCAGCGGCCACATCTCTTTTGTCTCGCCTGTTTGTCTAAGTCTTTGGCCTTGTCAAAAATGGGTCATCTCTGGGCTTTGACATTCACTCCCGTCACTTATGACTTCTGAGTTTTGTCAAAGAGGGGCAGCTATAGACACCCCATTTTTGACCGACTCTGAAACCTCAGAACGAGCACAATATGCATCATCACCATTTCGTGGTCGTAGGCCATTTTTCCCGTTTGGAGACCAGTTACCGGTTTTCAGAGCCGTCGGCCGTGTGCCTCGGTTCGGGACTGCTTGACTACCTCCGTTTGCTCCGATTTTTGGCAAACACCTTGTTTCCTCTCCCTAGAGGGACACTGTGGCCCGAGAGATTGCTTTCGTGGTCGCGCACCACCTCCGGTGCCTAACAGCCTATTTTCAGGGCCTCGGGCTGCTTTTTTTGGCTCCAGAACCCTCGTTTTGCATCGGTTAGGGTTCATTTTTTTTATGGACCCTATTTTCATTGTTTGGAAGGTGGTACTATAGTGGGAGACCAGCAATTCTCTTGGAAATCATTTTCTCTCTCCTCCAACCGGTTTTCTTGACCGAAAGCTGGTTTTCCTCACTTTTGGGCCATAATTTCTGGTCTCTCATAGCACCATTGTGTTGTGCTCATCTGGGAGGCCACCAATATGGGTAGGCCGACTAGCTTTTCTTCCTGACCCTTTTGAACCTTGCTAGAAGCTAGTTTTCCTCTCTCCTGGGCCACAATTTCTGGTCTCCCACCATACAGCTGTGTTGTACTCATCTGGGAGGCCACCTTTCTGGTATGGCCGACCAGCATTTCACCTTGACCCTTTTGAACCCTGGTCGGCTGACTAGGGTAAGTGGTCGGCCAACCACTTGATTTGGTCGGCCTACCTTCTGCTTTTTGGCCCTCCTGAGTGCAACACAGCTGTGCCAGCTGTGAAGCACTTGACCCTTCCTCCGAGATTTTGAGCCTTTGTTTGTCTTCTTAAGGAAGATTTGATCCTTTTGCTTAGCTTCAAGGAGAAGCTCGACCCTTTTGTCAAGCTTCTTCAAGAAGCTTGACCGTTTTGGTTAAGCTTCTTTGAGAAACTTTGACCCTCTCTTGAGGCTTCTCCAAGAAGCCTTGGCTCTCTTCTTCTATAAAATAAACCTTCCCTCTCCATTTGCAAGGGTTAGAAACATTTGGCTGGAATAGATACACCCCACCCTCCATAGCTCTCTTCTTCAAGCTCCAAACCCTAATATTCTTGGCCATTTACACTACACCTCATAGCCTACCACCTCCACCATCCATTCAATCATCTCGGAGCTGTTTTTCAGAGGTTGACGGCTCACCTTCTTGGTCCAGAACTTGCTGCATTGCTGTGCTACAAGGGTAAGTCATCATTCCCCCATTTTTGCATTATCTTGCTTCATTACTTAGCCCTATTTACAGGCATTTTTGGGTTTCGTATTAAAATAAAAAGTGTCTTATTTTGAGCTCCTCTTGAAGTTTGATTAAGGACACTTTTCTGTTTGAGGTCCTCTACCTCCTTGTATGCTCCATCCCTCTTTGTAGGCTTATTTTGCTTTGTATCTTAGACCTATTTGCAAGCATTTTTGGGTTTCGACATAAACTGAAAAAAGTTTTCTTTTGATCTTATAAACATTTTTTTTATTAAGGTCACTTTTCTTTTTGGGGTCACCATCCCCTTTGCATGCTTCATTTCCCCATGTTTAGGACTATGCATTAGTGCATTTGTGTTGGCCTTGGTTTGGCCTTTTAGCCACTGAAATCCAGTGGATTTTCAATGGCTTAGATGTGTTTTTGAGCTCTAAAATTAGAGAGGGGTCTCACCCCTTGTTCTCTTTACTAGCTTTGTTGGTCTTCCAAAGGACCCCCATTTTGCATGCATTGAAGTCTCATTTCAGGCCCTATTTGGTGAGTTTTAAGGTCTGCCTTGACTCTGTTCGGAGCCCCTTTGGCCATATTTTGTGTCTATCATGCATGTGTAGAGCAATCCTCCTCAAGGCCTTTCAAAGGGACCTTTCATTGCATGCTTCATTGACCCATTCTAGGGTCTTTTTGGTGGGTTTTAGGACCCTCATAACCTATTTCCAGAGTTTTTTTTGCCATTTGGTGTGTCCATCATATAGGTGTGGAACAACCCCTTGCATGGCCCTCCAAAGGAGCCCATCATTTTTGCATGCATTGACTGAGTTTCAGCGGTTGTTTGGGCATATTTTAGCATACCATATTGCTATTTTTGGCTGTTTTGGTGACCTTTCTTGTGCTTCATATACATGTAATGTAAACCATGCTTACTAGCCTATGTTGCATGTTTTAGCCCTTCATGTTAGCTTGTTTTGGCCATGCTTAGAACTGATTTGGTGCATGTTTAGGACTGCCTTGGCTCTTTTTTCATGCCTCATGGTCAAATAATGCTTGCTTTGCATACTTGTGGTTCAATGCATTTGCCTAGTTTTGAGTTTCGGGGCTTATTTCGTGCATTGGGTGACATGTTTCCATGATTTGGGACCATTGAGCATCTTATTTTAGAGCTGGAAATTGCATGTTTGTATGCCATCTTTCATCCCTTGCCATGCTTTGGTAGACTGGCATTTGATGCCTTAGGATCGGTCCCTTGCATCGTGCATGTTTGCATGTGTTTCGGTTGTCTCATTTCCATCATATGGCCACTGATGTGGGTGTGGCTGAGGTCCACTCATATTGGTGTAAGTCCATCTTACATTGAGCATTCTAGTTAGTTCATGTTGTTGCATGTTTGGCCTTTGCATTGTGTATGCTAGGTTGTTAGGTGCATTGTACATGCCATGTCATTCCTCACATCGTGTATGCTAGGTTGTTAGTTGCATTGAGTATGCCTTAGTTCATGAGCATTGTGCATGTCATGTAGTTCATAGTATTTGTGCATGCTAGTCACGTTTTCATCACTTAGTCGCATCGTATTAGGGTTGCATGATAGTTTTGCATTGGTGCATACAATCTCATTGTATTGTGTTTGGGATAGGAGTTAGCCCAAACACGGGAAATGAGGGACGTTTCGTACTCAAAGTAACGAAACGTGTCTCAATTCCCGGTCGCTGACGCTCCGGATTAACCATGATGGAGTCTAAGCCTTGTTGTGTTTATACTTGCATTCATTCTATTGAGTCGTGCAATTTGACTTCTCGGCCATCATGCATCGAGATGCGTGATTGGTGGCATGAGGATCGAGGTCTACACTTCCTTGAGCTTGTGCAAGGATGGGGAGAGTGGTCTTGCACACATATGTTGAAAATACCTTGCTTTCTCTCCCTCTTGCCTTTGTTGCAGAAAAACTAGGATCCACGGGCAGAAAGTGGTCGACCGACCAGGTTTTCTGGCAGGCCGACCACCTTTTTTGGTTTCCACCAAAAAGGGTGGTCGGCATGTGTCTCCCAAACCAATACCTGGTCGGCAGCCTTCCCAAGGTGGAGTTTCATCCTTCTGGAGCTTTGTGCAAGTTTCTAAAATTAGTTGCAAACAAAGGCGAGACGAGGCATCGCGATGGAATTTCCCGACGAGGCGACTCGAGCATGCATGCATCTTTCATCATTCGAAACAGAGTTGAGGCGGTCCATGAATTTGCATACCAGTTTATTACTTTCCTAGTTAATTTGTTAATTAATTAGGATTTTGTAATATTTAATTATTCATTCAGACTGTAATTATTTATTCGGACTGTATTATTTATTCGGACCCTCTGAGCGAGGGCACAACTGTAATAAGTGTGCGTGTGTGTGATGCATGTCTTCCAACCCCACGTCTTTCTCCCTTCTATTTATTAGCTTATGATGGTTAGATTAGGACATGTTTCAATTAGCATACTTATGCTCGCATGTTTGCATTCATTCATCTGTCTTGCATGCACCGGGCTCGGCGCATCATACTAACTACATTGTATTTCAATTCCGAGTTGAATACATGTTAATTGTAGCATTTCACATGCCATTGTAGAATAGCCGAGCCCATTTTAGTAGCATTTTGCATGTGTTGCATTAGGCATTCCAGCATAGATAGGATCATGCATGGATTTCTAACATAGCTTCTGTTTTGGCTTGCAGTACTCGGTAAGTTCTATGCTTTAGCATCCTTGCATGCGTGTGAGTGACTGCCATGATAGCATGCTTACCATGAGGCTATTTGCTTATGTGATATACCAGAATTGGAACAATGCATTTGACTGTGAGTTTTAAGCCCACTAGATAGTGGCAAAACCATGTTTTTCTAAGCCCACCTGAGGGTGGCAAAATTTGCATTTTAAACCTACTTGCGAGTAGTAAATTGCTTTCAAAAACAAACATGAAATGTTTTGTTCCAATTCAGGCGATCCAGTCTATACTTGTATGCTGTGCGCATCACATAGTAAATCTAGGCTAATAGCCGGAATAAGAACGCGTAATGTTTTCAAAACTAGATATCATGGTTAGTAGAGGCCGACCTTTGATCGGGCGAGCGGGGGTGCTCACGAAGTGACCTTCCCCAATCGTACCCAAGTTCCCGAGCCGAGGCAACTTTGGTGATGACGGACACGTGGCCTTAGGCACGAGTCAGGGTTTCCTAAATTTCTCAAAAATAAAATGTTTAGGTGGCGACTCTGTCTCTGGCAAAGCAGTCCATGTTTGGCACTTCCTTCAAAAAAAAATCTATTTTCAAAAACGATTTGCCAGATTTGGACTGTTTGATGATTCATCGGTCTTGCATTGCACTCTGCGAGATTAGATACAAGGCCGTGACATTTGAGTCCTGAACTGTAGTGAGCCCATATGAACAAAACGGGATTCCCCCCCGGGACGTTCGGGGACGTCTACAGTTTCTGGCGACTCTGCTGGGGAGTTAGAGAACTTGGCTCGAACTCATAATATCTTGTTTTGATTACACTTATGTGTTTCTTTGCATTGCATTTGCATTGGTGCGCCTAGGACACCGTGTTTGCCGTATGCTATTCCTAAACGGTTTGCCAGAGGCTCGCTTCGAGAAGCGTGCCATAAGGCTGACCAGTTGCGGGCTCTGCCACGACGGGAACACAAACCCTGGTTTTACCAGGGCACCCTCTTTGACCATTCGACCTAGTGCATATCAGAATCTATAGTGATTATTCCAAGCTAGGACAGGTTGCTTACCCGATTATAGGCTGTTTGAAATCGTTGTGTGCGTAGTGAAACCCTAGCTCCTGACAAAATAGGACAAGGAAACCCTACCCTAACATAGGGGTTTTTTGGCTCTCACTTGCTTGCTATGTGCTTTTAGAGTGCGTCTCTACAGGAATGCATGTATCAGTTTACAAGTTTAGGGTATCAGGCCTGCGGGCACCAGATCAGTATTTTGGGAATCAGTTATCTGCGGGTATCAGATTCAGCTTTTTGGGACAGTGATTTGGAGATAATGATCAGTGTTAGAGAACATTATCTTCAGCTTATCGACTGTGTTGTGATGCCCAACTGTGTGTTGTGTATTTATTTAAAGCCGTTATGCTGTCCGATTGTCTGGTTGTTTATTTCCTTATTATTGCTTTATTTATCTTTTTGCTAGGTTGTTTAGCACAATTGCTTTAGACCAAGCAGATATTCCCCAAGCACTCTGGACAAGAGGTCGCCGACTCAATCGATCTGAGGATCTGGTCGACGGACAACCGGTGTTTCACTCTCTACCCCCAGCCATCAGACGGAGGTCGAGAAAACGTAGTGTATCCGAGCAAATATTGCCAGATCAGTGGACTTTGAACAGTCAGGTTGAGCTTCCCAAGGCTACTCCCGAGTTAGATCTTCTGGTAGTTCAGATAGATCAGGGCAGTATGGCAGGAACGACAGGAGTTGAGGAAATGATGCGTTAGATGCAGGAGACCATGAGAGCCATGCAGTAGGACGCTGTTCGTCGAGATGAATTTGCCAAACAACAGGTCGAGATCATGGCCCAGTAGGCAGAGTTAATTGCCAGGCTTCAACAATAAACCGGGGCATCTGCTTCACATCAAGCCCCTCCCCCACCAGGAGTTCCGCCACCCAGGGAAATACCAAATGTCCAAGGAGAGACGGACATTCCAACAGGGCTGGGTTCGCCACCGATTCTACCTCAATTGTCTAAGGCACCTACTCCTATCAATCAATCGGACTCTCCCTTCGAGTTCGAAGTGGACCCTACAGCATTGAAGTTGAATAAGCTTGAGAAGTTGTTCAAGAAATCCCAAGGGGTGAAGTTTATCCTCGACATTGAGGACGGGTATACCGACGTGGCTGTGACGCTGCCAGATAGGTTCAAAATGCCCCAAATCGACCGCTTTGACGGATCTGGGGATCCCATGGTGCATCTTCGGTTGTTCTCAGATATACTACGACTGATGGGCCTCACCAGACCGCAGAAGCTTTCATTATTCAGTCAGACCCTATCGGGCGTGGCCGCTATCTGGTACGCGAAATTAGAAGATGATGTTAAGCGGAATTGGGATGAGATGGCTGAGGCTTTCATTGCACAGTACTCCTATAATACGCAAATCGAGATTACGACCCGTGATCTTGAGACAACAAGGCAGGAGCCTAAGGAGAGCTCCTCTGAATTCGTAGCCCGGTGGAGGGCAAAGGCCTCGATGATGACCCTAAGGCCTACTAATAAAGACCAAATCTGGATGATTGTGCGCAATCTCCAGCCTAAGCTGATGCAAAAAATGATCGTGCTCCCCTTCCCTACCTTTTCAGATCTGTATGAGATGGGAGTACAGATTGAGGATGCCTTGAAGCAGGGCTTGATCGATAATGACAGAGAGCAACCCAGAAGAACCTTCAACCGCAACAACAATTCAGGCACCAGCAATGCTGCAAATGCTAGAGCTTCAAAAGTAAGCATGGTCACCACCATTCCCCCTCCAAGACCTATGGCAGCTACACCTTTCTCTGCCGCGTCTGGAAGCAACACACAAACCACCAAATACCAACCTCGAGGCCAAAGAACCTTCACCCCATTATATATGCCCCTGTCTAAGGCTCTAGGGGTATTAATCACGAAAGGGCACTTAAAACTCTTGGAGCCGAGGCCATTACCAAATCCACTCCCTCCCTCTCATAACCCAACAAAATACTGCGCATATCACCAACAACATGGTCACGACACTGACCAATGTTTTAGATTGCGTCATGAGATTCAGGATCTCGTTGACAAGCAGGTGATTGTGCTTCCTGAAAAACCCAATGTCACAACAAACCCTCTCCCACCGCACAACCAAGCTCTACCCCTTAAACGTATCAACTTTATCCAGACTGGGGTCGTGTCTTACGATCCTAGCATATATATTACCCTGTCCCACCTACCCAAGCCGGAGGTGCTCCTTCCTGACTGCACTGACTTGTGCATGTTGGACATCTCCAAAATCCAACCTGAACCAATGGTGGTGACTGCCGAAGATAGAACATGGGAGATTTTAGGACAGAATGGGATTGTTGAGTTAGGATCAGAGGAGTCTGGGAGTTTTGCTGAGGAGGTATACAGTCCGAGTGACTACATTCTATCAGTAGGCCAGGTTGGGCCAAATGTGGAATTACCGGCAAGGGTAGAGCTTTGTGTGATATAGGGGGATGAATCTGGTCAGAGGATAGATGACTTGGCAGCTGTGGAAGAGGACTTTGCTAACCTCCAATTTTTCAGTGAACAAGATCCAGGAGGCATGGCAGTCAACTGGTCTGATTTTGAGGAGTCAGCAGAGGTCACCGGGTGGCTTGATGACCTAGTAGATGTTGTCGAGGAAACTTAGGTGGAATGGGGCCCGGTAGAGGCAAGAACATCAGTTGTGGCTAGAAGGGCCGGAAATCAGAATGCATCGCCGGAGAGCGCCGGTGCTAAGAATTTCGCTCAGGATCTGGGCACTTGGAATATAGGAATTATAGAGCAGCTAGCTGTACTGACGCAGTTGGAGCAAAAATGAGTCAAAGAGTTCGAGAGAATCAGAAAAGCCAAGGCCCCTGAGGGGACTAAAAATGTTGTGTGCATGAGGATAGAGAATGCTGCGAGCATGTGGACGGAAAGTACCGCGAGTATAACTCTACCGGAGCCAGACAGGTGTCTGTTGGCTGCCGATGGAATGTGGTGGGAGGACGATGATCTATGCCTTGCCCACACGGATGAGGGTTGGGGGAGTAACTAGCCAGACGATACTTGGTACATCGACGAAGTCGATCATATGACTAGAAGCGGACGGTATTTCAAGCCCCCACACCTAGATCAGCCAGAGGTGTCTGGGAAAGATAAGGAGGCGGAGAGACAGAAAGAGAAGCAACTCGAAGAAGAGGCCGTACTGAAGCAGATAAAAAAGATAAAAGCTGACATCTCCATCTGGGGACTGCTTATGGCATCGCGAGTACATCGACAATCTGTATTATTGGCCATGGACAAGGCCAAGCTCTCAATAGACACCACACCCGAACAGCTGGTGGGCTTAGTTTTTCCGGGAGGGGCTACCCCGATGTTGACTTTCTCTGACAAAGAACTACCACCTAAGGGTGCGAACCATAAGAAGCACTCTACATCTCTGTGGAGTGTAGAAACAAATGAATACCCGTGGTGCTTGTCGACACAGGGTTCCCCATCAATGTGTGCCCAGCAAGAACTGCATATGCCATCAGTTTAAAGACCGTAGACTTTGTGCCGACAGCCCAGGTGATTCGGGCATATGACAACACGAGCCGAGAAGTAATGGGGACAGTGAAAATTCAGACCAAGGTTGGGCCAGGACAACATGAGATTGACTTTCACGTCTTAGAAGTTTCTGCGACCTTCAATCTACTCTTGGGACGGCCGTGGCTGCACCAGGTGAAGGCGGTTTCATCCACCTTACATCAGATGGTGAAATACCCCCATGGGTAGGGAGTAGCTATTGTTTTTGGGAATTCATCGATCCATACGGTGCCGTTGGCGGCGAAGTCGACATTCCGTAGGCCAGATCGGCCACGGATCTCTGGAGATCACCAATCATTCCCATAAGCTTGAATGTAGTGGGCTCGCGAGCCTGATATAACTGGGGAGTCCAGACCGGGTGCGCGACAGGTGACCTGGGCGGATGCGATACATCAACATTGGTTTCATCCCGCAGGGTGATCCATTAGTTGGACGCTCCATCAAAATACATCGTCCAAAACTCGTCGTCGATATGCAAAATGGCCTCATCTGGGAACGAGTACTCAACTGCTTCATCCCCTTCCACTGGATGGACGGCTAAGAACTCTACCACTGCTCTTCCCTTGACTGACTTACGTGTCACATATTTCGGATCGAATTCAGAAAGCAACAGCAACCAACGAGCTAGCCTACCCGTAAGCGCCGGTTTCTCGAAAAGATTTTTGATGGGATCGAGTCGTGAAACCAACATTACAGAGTGAGCTAACAGGTAGTGCCACAGCTTCCTGGTAGCCCATACCAAAGCTAAACAAGCTTTCTCCAACGGTGTGTAGCAAGTCTCATACTCTAGTATCTTCTTGCTCAGATAGTAGATGGCTCTTTCCACTTTGTCCTCAGATTCTTGTGCGAGCAAGCAGCCCATTGTGGTCTCAGTTACCGAAAGATACAATATCAACGGTCTCCCCGGCTCTGGCGGTGACAACACAGGCGGGTTTTGTAAGTATTCCTTGATCTGTTCAAAAGCAGCTTGGCATCGGCCGTCCCATTGGAATTTCTTTCCTTTCTTCAGGAGACCAAAAAGTGGTTCACAAGTCAAGGTTAATTTTGAGATAAACCGTCTTATGAATTGCACTTTACCCAGAAAGCCTCGCACTTCCTTTTCAGTCCTTGGTGGTAGCATTTCTAGGATGGCCTTGATTTTGGAAGGGTCGACTTCGATACCTCTCTATGTAATAAGAAACCCCAGCATTTTTCCCGCTGTAACACCGAACGTACACTTCTGAGGATTTAACCGCAGCCGAAATTCTCTGATCCTTTGAAAGAACTTTTGCAAGGCGGTGTAGTGGCCCTCTCTTTCTTTGGACTTGACAATCATGTCATCCACGTACACCTCAACCTCTTTGTGGATCATATCATGCAATATTGTGGTCGCGGCCCATTGATATGTAGCTCCAGCATTCTTCAACCTAAACGGCATCACTCTATAACAGTATGTCCCCCACGGGGTGGTGAAAGCAGTCTTCTCCCGGTCTTCGGTTGCCATCACTATCTGATTGTAGCCTGAGAAACCATCCATAAACGAAAACAAAGCATGCCCGCTGTAAAATCCACTAACTCATCTATATGTGGCAAGGGGAAGTCGTCCTTTGGGCTAGCTCTGTTCAAATCCCTGAAATCCACACATACTCGGATCCTGCCATTTTTCTTCGGCACTAGAACAATGTTGGTCAACCAAGTCGGGTATTCGGATACCAGTAGGAAGCCTGCATCGATTTGCTTGGTGACCTCTTCCTTAATCTTGATGGCCCAGTCCGGACGAATCCTTCTGAGTTTCTGTTTGACAGGTCGGGCCTCGGGGTCAAGAGGGATCTGGTGCTGTACAATCTCAGGATCGATTCTAGGCATGTCTTCGTAGGACCACGCGAAAACATCTTTGAAATCTTTTAATAAAGTGACTAAGCGCTCGCGTTCCTCCGAAGACAACGTGGACCCGATCTAGACCAGCCGTGGGTCCTTCTCAGTACCAATATTCACAGTAGCGATTTCATCAACTAAAGGTTTAACAAATCTTTCCTGCTCTTGATCAATTAATCGTTGCAAAACCGGAGGAATTTCTTCCTCGTCGTTTTCGTCAAAATTTTGAAAGTCCTGATTTTAGCAATATATCAAAGGCACAGAAAAGTACTCGGAAACCACATCCACATTATTCTCATTAAGTACTTCCAAACTGTCTGATTCTTCTGTTACAACAGACTCAAAGGAGAAAGAAAAAGACGAACTGGACAGGACTGTGGCATCCGGGTTATCACCCCCAGGAATACCGAACTCAGACTCAATTGAGCTGGAACCTGATTCCGACTCACAAGACTCGGTGGAATTAGATTCCGGCTCACTACCTGACCCGGTGCTGCCTGATAAAAAACCTTCTTCGTATTGCCAAATTGGAGAGGGTGCGATGGATGCATCCAAAATAGTTGCTGGTAGGCCCGTAGTCATTCCATTCTCGATCATGCATACCGTGAAGTTATCCCCCAAGCACTTCTGTTCGATCGGAGGATCTGAAAGTAGACATGCCAGCACTACCCCCATTTCATTTTCAGCGTCCTCGAACTGTACTTCCTTACTCTGCTCAGCCTCAGCTAATGGGTCTGTCTGCTCTCTGGCAATGTGATCCCCAGGTAACTGCAGGTCAAAGAAAATCTCAAACCCCGGCATGCGCTTCCTCTCTGCGTTCAGCCACGGCTCTAGGAAGCCAAAGAACGGAAAGTCCTCCCCCTCCCGGACGAAGCGTCCGTTTAGGGTACCCTGAATGGGCCAGTGCATTAAGTCAAAAGGCTTCCCCATCTATTTCGCTCTGGCTCTTTCGGCCATTTCCTTCCCTTTCCTTACCCAATCCTCTTTGGTGGGCAGATAACCCAAGCCAAAGGTATGTGGGTTATGTGGTACCTCGGCTAATGCTGCGACGCCCTTCCGGCCACTCTTTCCCAATCCCATCCCGGGGATATATTGAAGCTTGTTCATGAGGTACACCGCTTAAGCACTGACATATACCCCCTCGTTAGCAGCCATGACGTTTTGTACAACCCGAGCCTCAGCAAGGGTGAAACTTGACATAAACACGTCCTCCATGCCGTGCTCAATTTCCAAAACTGGTGTAGATACTTCCGGCGGCGGGTGGATCGATGAATTCCCAAAAACAATGGCTACTCCCTTTCCATTGGGGTATTTCACCATTTGATGCAAGGTAGAAGAAACTGCCTTAACTTGATGCAGCCACGGCCGCCCCAAGAGTAGATTGAAAGTGGCGGGAACCTCTAGGATGTGAAAGTCAATTTCATGCTGCCCTGGCCCAACCCTGGTCTGGATCTTCACTGTCCTCATGACTTCTCGGCTTGTATTGTCGTATGCCCGAATCACCTGGGCTGTTGGTACGAAGTCCGCGGTCTTCAAGCCAATTGCATAGGCAGTCCTTGCTGGACATACATTGATGGCGGACCCTGTGTCGACAAGCACCACGGGTATCCATTTGTTTCTGCACTCCACAGAGATGTAGAGTGGCTTGTTGTGGTTCGCACCCTCAGGCGGCAGTTCTTTGTCAGAAAAGGTCAACATCGGGGTAGCTCCTCCCGGAAAAACTAAGCCTACTAGCTGTTCTGGCGTAGTTTCTATCGAAAGCTTTGCCTTGTCCATGGCTGATAGGACAGCCTGTCTGTGCACTCGTGATGCCATAAGCAGTCCCTAGATGGAGATGTCTGCTTGTATCTTTTTTAACTGCTTTAGTATAGCCTCTTCTTCGACTTGCTTCTCTTTCTGTCTCTCAGCTTCCTTATCTTTCCCAGCTGCCTCCGGCTGGTCTAGGTGCGGGGGCTTGAAATACCGTCCGCTTCTCGTCATGTGGTCGACTTCTCCAAGGTACCAGGTGTCATCGGGTTAATTGTTCCCCCAATCTTCGTCCGTATGGGCAAGACATAAATCCTCATCTTCCCACCACATTCCATCAGCAGCCGACAGACACTTGTCCGGTTCTGGTATGATTGTTCTCGTACTCGCGGTACCTTCCACCCCTATGCTCGCAGCATTCTCTGTTCCTGCACACACAGCAATTTCAGTCCCTTCATGGGCCTTTGCCTTTCTGATTCTCGCGGGATCTTCAAATCTTTCTTGTTCTGACCGTATCAACACAGCTGGCTGCTCAATAATTCTTGCATTCAGAATGCTCCAATCCCAAGTAGAATTCTTAACACCGGTGCTTTCCGGCGATGTATTCTGTTCTCTGACTCTTTCGACTATCACCGACATTCGTGCCCCTGCCGGACTCTGTCCTGGTTGGAACTCTTCCACCACATCTGGTTGATCATCTAACCACCCAGTAGCCTCTGCTGATTCCTCATAGTCAAACCAGTTGACTGCTGTGCCCCCTGGATCTTGGTCACTGTAAAATTGGAGATTGGCAAGGTCTTCTTCCACAGCCTTTAAATCATCTGTTCCTTGTCCCAGACTATCCCCTTGGATCACACACAGTTCTCCCCCTATTGGTAATTCCACATGTGGCACCTCTTGGCCTATTGATGAAATGTAGTCACCCGGACTATATGTCTTCTCAACACGACTCCCAGATTCTGCAGATTTTGACTCAACAACCTTCTTCTCCTTTGGGATCTCCTCTCTCTTGTTCTCGATAGTCACCACCAATGGCTTAGGTCGGGTCATGGAGGTGTCCATCATGCACAAGTCGGTGCAGTCGGGAAGGAGTACCTCTAGTTTAGGCAGGTGGGAAGGAGTGATATAGATGCTAGGATCGTAAGGCACGACCCCAGTTTGGCTGAAGTTGATCCTTTTAGGCGGTGGAGCTTGGTTATGTGTGGGGAGGGGGTTTGTTGTAACATTGGGTTTCTCGGGAGGCAGAATCACCCCATTATCAATGAGATCTTGAATCTCATGATGTAATCGGAAGCACAGATCGGTGTCATGACCGTGCTGTTGGTGAAATGCGCAATATTTGGCTGGGTTGTGGGTAGGGGGAAGTCTTTCTGGTAGGGGCCGCGGTTCTAAGGGCTTCAGATGCCCTTTTCTGATTAAAACCCCCAGAGCTTTGGATAGGGGCATATATAGTGGAGCGAAGTTTCTCGTGTTTTTGGGTGGGTATTTGGGTGTTTGGGTATGGCTTCCGGACACGCCGGAGAATGGCACAGCTGCCATGGTTCTTGGAGGGGGGTTGGTGGTGACCATGCTCACTTCAGAGGCTCTTGTAGTTGTAGTACCGCTCGGACCTGCATTAGTGTTGCGGTTGAAAGTTCTTCGGGGTTGCTCCCGGTCATTATCAATTAAGCCTTGCTTTAAGGCATCCTCAATCTGCACCCCCATTTCATGTAGATCAGAAAAGTTAGGGAATGGGAGTACAATCATCTTTTGCATCAACTTTGGCTGAAGATTGCGCACAATCATCCGAATCTGGTCTTTGTCTGTAGGCCTTAAGGTCATCATCGAAGCCTTGGCCGTCCATCTGGTCACGAATTCTGAGAAGCTCTCTTTAGGCTCTTGCCTCGTTGTCTCGAGATCACGAGTTGTAATATCGATTTGTGTATTGTATGAGTATTGCGTAATGAAGGCCTTGGCCATCTCGTCCCAGTTTCTCTTGACATCATCTTCTAATTTGGCATACCATATGGCCGCCACACCCGACAGGGTTCGGCCGAACAGAGACAGCTTCTGAAGTCTGCTGAGGCCCATTGGCCTTAAGATGTCTGAAAACAATCTCAGGTGCACCATGGGGTCCCCGGACCCATCAAATCGATCAATGTGCGGCATTTTGAATCTGTCAGGCAGCGTCACAGCTGCGTCGGTATATCCATCTTCAATGTTAGGGATGGTCTTGACTCCCTGGGATCTTTTGAACAGCTTTTCGAGCTTGCTCAACTTCAATGCTGTGGGATCTGTGTCGAACTCAAAGGGAGAGTCCAGTAGGTTGGTGGGTGTTTTGGATAACTGGGGTTGGATTTGGGGTAGGATCGGGGGTGGAGGTGGTCCCATGGGAATGTCCGTGTCATTCTGAACATTAGCTGTCTCCCCGAGGGTGGGAATTCCTGGTGGGGGAGGAACTTATTGCGAAGCAGATGCTCCGGTTTGCTGCTGTAACCTTACGATTAACTCTGCTTGTTCATTCATAACCATGGCCTGCTGCTTGGCGAACTCTGCCTGTCGGACAGCATCCTGCTGCATCATTTTCATACTCTCTTGGAGCTGGTGCACCATCTCCTCTAAATTGGCCATACTGTTCTGATCTGACTGAATTATCGGTGTATGTTCCCTTTCTGTGGGAGAAACAGAACCCTGATCCCTACTGTACTTGGGTGGGGTAGACAAAGCCCTCTGTACTGACTGCTGAACTGATATCCTCTGCCTAACTGCCCTCCGTCTAGTAACCGGGGGTAGAGAGTGGTACACTGGTTGTCTGTCTACCAGATCCTCAGATCGATGGAGCCGACGACCTCTAATCCAGAGTGCTTGTGGAATATTTACTGGGCCAGAAGCAATTGTGCTCGACTACCTAGTAAAAAGATAAATAAAGCAAATAAATAAACGGGCAATTGGACAGTGTAACAACGTAAAATAAACACAACACGCAGTTGGGTGTCACAACAAATTGCCCACAAGCTGAATGTACTGTTCCTTAATCACTGATCACCGTTTCCAAATTGCTGTCCCAAAGTCTAAATCTGATACCCATAGATGACTGATTCCCAAAAACATTGATGCCCGCAGGCCTGACACTCAGACTTGCGAACTGATATGTGTGTTCCCCTGCATAGATACACTCTAAAAACACATAGCAAGTAAAGAGAGCCAAAACACCCCTATGGAGGGGGTAGGGTTTCCCTGTCCTATTTTGTCAGGAGCTAGGGTTTCACTATGCACGAAGCAGTTTTCAAACAACCTAACATTGGGTAAGCAACCTGTCCTAATTTGGAATGGTCACTATGGATTTCGATATGCACTAGGTCGAATGGTCGAAAAGGGTGCCCCGGTAAAACCAGGGTTTGTGTTCCCATACTGTCAGAACCCACAACTGGTCAGCCTTATGGCATGCTTTGACAAAGTCAAGCCTCCAGCAAACCGTTCAGGAATGGCAGATGGCAAACACGGTGTCTTAGGCGTACCAATGCACATGCAATGCAAAGAGACACATAAATGAAATCAAAACAGGATATCACGAGTTCGAGTCAAGCTCTCTAAATCCCTAGTGGAGTCGCCAGAAACTGTAGACGCGCCCGCGTGAGGCCTTCGTGCTACAGTCCAGACTCAATTTGTGTCACGGTTCTTAATTTGAACCAAAGAGTCCAAATCTGGCAAATCGTTTTGAGAAAACAGATTTTTAGAAAAGAAGTGCCAAACATGGACTGCTTTGCCAGATACAGAGTCGCCACCTAAATATTTTTTAAGGGGAAATTTAGGAAACCCTGACTCGGTGCCAAAGGCCACGTGTCCGTCATCACCAAAGTTGCCTCGGCTCGGGAGCTAGGGTACGATTGGGGAAGGTCAGCTATGAGCATCCCCTTTTGCCCGATCCGAAGATCGGCCTCTACTAACCGTGATATCCATTTTTGAAAACGTTATGTGTTCTATTCCATTTATTAGCCTAGAATTACTATGTTATGCGCGCAGCAAACAAGTATAGACCAAATCGCCTAAATTGGAACAAAACATTGCATGTTTGTTTTGAAGATGGTTTGCTACTCGCAAGTAGGCTAAAATGTAGGTTTTGCCACCCTCGAGTGGGCTTTTAGAAAAGATGGTTTTGCCACTATCTAATGGGCTTAAAAAATTCATAGTTTTAATGCATTATTCCAATTTAGGTAATTCAACCTCCATCCACAGGCATTTGAGCAGTTATATCACATAAGCAGCTAGCCTCATGGTAATCATGCTGTTATGGCAACACTCACACGCATGCGGTATGCTAAAGCATAAATGCTTACCGAGTACTCCGAGCCAAAACAAAAACTAGTTAGTAATCATATGCATGATCCTAGTTCATGTTAAGATGGCTAATGCAACACATGCAAAATGCAACTAAGATAGGCTCGGCTAATCTACAATGACATGTGAAATGCTACAACTAACACGTATTCAATTTGGAATTGAAATACAAATGCAGTTAGAATGATGCGCCGAGCCCGTTGCATGCAAGACAAATGTATGAATGCACGCATGCATAGCATAAGGTATGCTAATTTAAATATGCCCTAGTCTACCATCATAAGCGGGTAAATAAAAGGGAAGAAAGACGTGGGGTTGGAAGACATACACACACTTACGCACACTTATTACACAATTGCCCTCGCTCGGAGGGTTCAAATAAATATTACAGTCCGAATACTAAATTAATTATTACAGAATTTCTAATTAATTAACAAATTAAACGCAGGATTAAGGTGGCCACAGCCTCGCCTTGGGATGCGTGGATGATGCATGTTTGACTCGTCTCGCCCGAAAATTTGCTGCCATAGCACTGTTGCCTCTGTTGACACTACCCTGCCCCTCTGAAATTTATGAAAGTCTCCTGAACTGTTCTGAACTTCATTCTGAGTGTAGTGAGTTCCACCGGCCAAATCAAAAGGCCACCGGCCATGGGAATGAGGTTATCGGCTAAAGATTTTGCTCTCGGCCAAAATTCTTTGCCGATCGGCACTCATCATTGCCGGCCGGCCAAATCTTCCTGTTGAAACCTGCAGTTGACAGCAGCAGAGGACAAGCAGTGTATGGCATGGAATTTTCGAGCAAATGTGAGCATGGGCACACTCCCTATCATGCAAGGGACTCAAGGGAGCATGACCCTCGACCCTCGGCCCATCAATTGTGCATTTTTGATGCATGATGGCCTAAGAGGCCAAGTTAGCAACTTTGATGTAAATGCATGCAAACAAAAAAGATGAATGCCAACACGCTGTCATGTTGAGGTCAAAGGGATTGACGACCGAGGGTTGAGATGTGTTACATCACTTGGAGTATGAACACTTCTCAATCCTCATACTTGGCTTGACACCCCAAACCAAACCAAATGTAATGCATGGATGCAATATACAATGCAAAGTGATGCAACTCATGCAAGATAACATGAACATGCTAAGCTAATGCAACATGACACTATCTAATCCTGCATGCTAGACTAATGCAATATGGACATATCAAGCATACAACGAGACTATGTAATGCCATTAACTAAACAACATGCAAACATGCGAAAATGATACAATGTAAGCATGCAACCAATGCAATACAACATGCAAGCATGCAAAATATGCAAAGACAGACTTATACTGAAATGAGAGGACCTTAGCCCACCCCCAAAACAGTGGCCTAAGAGGATACACAAGAGCACAAATGATACATGCAAGCATGCACACATCAAGGTCCATCACCTAAGCATAAAAGGGGACAACTCTAAGCATACTTAAAGGCGATATATATGGGCATTAAACCAACATGCTAAACTCTGAAAATGAATAGAGAATGATGCCAAATCAAACAAAACATGCAAGCAAGACATGCAACAATGACCAACACTTGAAGCCAATAAAGGGGGTCAAACCAAAGCTATGTCAACCAAACCTTAAAGGACCAAAATGACCTAAAACAATCCCAAGGGACCCCAAAACAAGACTAAAGCATATATAGATCATGGTCAAAACACGCCAAGGAATGAGTCCAAAACATGGGCATTCAAGGCCAAAAATGGGAGCATTGCTCAACACCTCCCCCAAGCAAACACGACATGAATTTTTCAATACAAAATGGAGTTTTAGCATAAAAAAAGGGCCCTCAAAACCCACTGATATGGCAGCCTAATGTCTAAACACATAGGCATGCACAATGACCATTTTCCAAGGCACAAAAGAACAACCTTTCAAGGCAAGAAAGTGATGATGAATGTGGGCATACAAGCATGGATTAGGGACTGAAATGGCATATGAAATGACTCCAAATCATTGAAACAACCCAACTAAAGCATGCTAGTGACTCACACACTCAAGGCTCACAAGCCAAAATACAAAGGGGCTATACCAAACATGGAAAATACGACCAAACCAGCACCCAACAGACCTCAATCATGATAAATCATGACCAAAAGCTTCACAATGCTAGGCAAGAATATGCAAGCACGATGGTCTAATGGCTAGATGCATTTCTAGGCAAAATGGGGGAATACAAAGCAAGTGTATTAAGCATGTAAGGGACCACAAATCTGACCAAAACAGAGGTAAGATATGCCCAAATAACACCCAAAAACCTCTGAAATAGGGCCAAATACAACCAAGCATACATGCTACCCTTATGAGCCAAAACATGAACAAAATGAGAGACCAAGGGAGAGGGGTGTCCCTCCCCTATGCAAGACCTCAGAACCCCTTCCTCACCATTGAAAATCCATTGGATTTCAGTGGTGAGAAGGCCAACACACTAAGGTAAACAAAGCTTACTGAAAGAGCACAAAAAGAGGCCTAAGAGGGGGAGGTCGACCCCAAATACCAAAACAACCTTAATGAAGAATCTTAAGCATGAAAATACAAGACTTTTTTTAGTTATACACAAAGCTTAAATCAACATGCAAGACAGGTCAAAAGCCAATGCAAGATTGGGGAAACTAAAGTAAAGTAGTTACCCTTGAAGAACTCTTGATGAACAGCAAATGCAGCCCTCTTCTTTTGATCAAAATCAGCCCAAAAGCTCAAGAACAAACCCTCCAAGCCCCTCAAGGTCGGAGTAAGGTGTGATGGTGTGTGTGTTAGTGCAAAACTAAGGTAAAAATACACTTTTAGGCCACAAAACACACACAAGGGAGGAGAGAGAGGGAAATATATATAGAGAGAGGATATATATATATATATATATATCAGAATATATGTATAAGCTCTGTCTTTTTGTTTTTTTGCTAACCTCTAATAGTGGAGGAGGAGAGGTCCTTATATAGGCAAAAGAAATGGTTCTAAGCTTCTCAAAGAAACTAAGTAAAAGGGGGCAAAGGGGGCAAGGAGGTCAAGGCTTCTTGAGGAAGCTAAGACAGCTGGCCAAGCTTCTTGGGGAAGCTTTGACAAAGGGTCAAGCTTCCTCAAGAAGCTTTGACCAAAAGGGGGCAAAAGGGGCAAAAAAGCCACATGTAAGCCCCGGGGTAGGTTTGGTGTATTCCAGCTGGCACAGCTGGCATGCACCATGCCTGAAGAAGGCAAAAAGGTGTTATTGGCCAAAAAAGGAGGTTGCTGGCCAAACAGATAGCCGGTCGGCCATATATAGTGCCGACCGGCCATTGGTATTAAGAAACCATGGCCGGTGTCAGCAATTAATGGCCGGTGATGCAAAGGGAAGGCCGATGGGGTGTGGGGATGGCCAACAAGCCATTCCCTACCCCTCAAAGCAAAAACACAAGTATTTGGTGCAAAACCAAACGTAAGACGAACAAGTTGAGAGATCCTGAGGCAAGGCGCGCAACCAAGGCCTCCGGGAACTCAAAATGAACACGAACATGGATGATCACCGAGTGTCCCCACCGGTGACGTCCAAGTCTTGAGGACGGTCAAAAATGGGGTGTCTACAAATGGTCTCGTAATCTAGTATTTTCTTGCTCAAGTAATAAATGGCTTTCTCCACCTTGGCCTTCGACTCCTGAGCTAACATACACCCCATAGTCGAGTTTGTCGCTGACAGGTACAAGATTAACGGTTTTCTTGGTTCTAGCGTCGATAACACAGGCGGATTCTGCATGTACTGCTTGACCTGTTCAAAAGCAAACTGATAGCGATCGTTCCATTGGAACTTCTTTCCTTTCTTCAGGAGACCAAATAATAGTTCACAAGTCAAGGTTAGTTTTGAAATAAACCGCCTTATGAATTACACTTTACCTAGAAAGCTACACACCTCTTTTTCAATCCTTGGTGGTAGCATTTTTAAGATGGCCTTGATTTTGGAAGGATCTACCTCAATTCCTCTCTGTGTGATTAAGAATCCCAACATTTTTGCTGTTGTTACGCCGAAAGTGCATTTTTACGAGTTCAACCTCAACCTATACTCTGTGATCTACTGAAAGAATTTCTCCAAAGCGGTGTAGTAGCCCTCTCAATCTTTGGACTTGACAATCATATCGTCCACATGCACCTTAACCTCTTTGTAGATCATGTCGTGCATAATGGTAGTTGCAGACCTCTGATAAGTGGCCCCAACATTCTTCAACCCAAACGGCATGACTCGGTAGCAATAGGTACCCCATGGAGTAGTGAAAGCGGTCTTCTCCCTATCCTCAGGTGCCTTCAGAATTTGGTTGTACTCGAAAAATTCGTCCATGAACGAGAGCAATGCATGGCCCGCGAGGAAGTCTACCAACTCATCAATACGCGGTAGTGGAAAATCATCCTTTGGGCTAGCCTTATTCAGATCCCTGAAGTCGACACAGACTCTGATTCTGCCATCCTTCTTTGGGACTTGAACAATATTGGCCAACCACATCGGATACTCAAATACAAGCAAGAACCTTGCTTCAATCTGTTTGGTAACTTCTTCCTTGATCTTCAAAGCCCAATCTGGGCAAACTCTATGCAGCTTTTGCTTAGCCGGGCTTTAGGGTCAAGAGGGATCTGGTGCTATACAATCTCAGGATCAATTCCAGGCATGTCTTCGTAGGACCACGCGAAAACATCTTTGAAATCTTTTAATGAAGCGATTAAATGTTCGTGTTCCTCCGAAGACAGCGTGGACCCAATCTGGACCAAGCGAGGATCTTCCTTAGTACCTACGTTAATTGATATGATTTCATCGGTATAGGGCTTAACACGCTTGTCCTTCTCATGATCAACTAAATTTTTCAAAACCCGAGAAATTTCTTCCTCTTCGTTTATGTCAAAATTTGGAAAATTAAGATCAGTACAACAAACCAAAGGCACTGAGAAGTAGGCTATATTCACAACATTCCCATTCAAAAAGTCTGGATCTTCGGTTATAGTAGACTCAAAGGAAAAGCTAAAAGACGACCTAGACAGGACTTTGGTATCTGGGTTACCACTTCCAGAAGTACCAGACTTAGAGGAACTCGAATCTGACTTTGACTCCCACTCCACAGACTCAGTGGAATCAGATCTGGACCCACTATCCGATTCAGAACTGTTAATGATGCCTTGCTCAAACTTCTAGACCAGGTGTGGAGCCTCACATGCATCCATGATAAGATTGGAGAAATCCGCTGCTAGGTTATCCCTGATCATTGAGATAGTAAAACTATCCCCTAAGTTGGTGCTCTTAGCTCCAATGGTAGAACTTGTCAGTAAGTCAGCCAGCGTTTTTCCCAATAGCTCCTCCTCTTCGATGTCCAAGTTTACAGTTCTTCCTTGATCTATACCAGTGCTTAGGTCTACCTGCTCATCCTCCCCTTCTGGTAGCTGGTGTCCGAAAAAGATCTCGAACCCCGAATACCTCGTTTTTGTTTCCCAATCATACCAAGGCTCAAGGAATCCACAAAAGGAGAAGTCTTTCCCTTGGCGAACAAATGTCCGTTCAAGGTTCCCTTTATTGGTTTGTGGACTAACTCATACTGCTTCCTAGTCCTCTTTGCTTTCAGCCTTTCTCTCAGCTCCTGCCCTTTGTTTTGCCAATCTGCTGCGGTAAGTTTGTATCCCAACCCGAAGGCGTGAGGGTTATGACTCATCTTCTTTGCAACAGTGCCTCCTTGTCTGCCACTTTGGCCTAGTCCCGACCAAGGCATATGCCCCTATTTGTTCATCACATATGTGGATTATGCATTCACATAATTCCCCTCATTTTCTGCTATGATGGTTTGGACCATCAGGGCTTCTGCCAGAGAGAAATCGAAAAGAAAAACGTCTTCTTCCCCAAGTATGATTTCCAATAATGGTGCGGTGGTTCCCTGGGGAGGATGGATCGCACAGTTACCGTACATAGTGGCAATCTCGCCTTTGAAGGGGTACTTTACTAACTAATGGATTGTTGATGATACAACCTTCATTTGATGTAGCCAAGGCCTTCCCAGTAGTAGGTTGAATGTGGCCAGAACATCCATCACATGGAATTCCACCTCATGTTCGGACGGGCCAATTAAGATATGGCTCCTGAACATTCCCATAATATCCTTGGCTTGTATTGTCGTAAGCCCGAACAGCTTGGGTCGTGAGTATATAGTCAATCGGCCTCAAACCGATGGTGTAGGTAGTTCTCACTGGACACACATTGATTGCTGATCCAGTATCTACTAACACCATCAGAATCCATTTTTTCTGACTTTCTAGGGTTACGTACAAAGGACGATTGTGGTCGGCACCCTCGTGAGGCAATTCTTTATCTATGAAGGATATTACTGGCATAATGTCCCCAGAGGTGACCAATAACACCAATTGGTCAGCGGTGATGTCAATGGGCAGTTTGGTTTGGTTTATTGCTTCGAGCAGGGCTTGTCTATGCTCTCGAGATGCCATTATCAGTCCCCAGATGGATATGTCGGCTTGAATCTTCTTGAGCTATTTTAAGACCAGGTTTTCGTCAATATCCTTCTCTTTTTCTCTCTCAACCTCCTTTCCAGAGGTCTTTGGCTGGTCTACTGCTACGGGTTTGAAGTACCGACTGCTCCGGGTCATATGATTGATCTCATCGGTATACCAAGTGTCATCCAGGGTATCAACTTTCCAACCTTCATCAATGTATGCATGACTTAGGTCGCTGTCTTTCCACCACTATTCCGAAGTCATGGCCGGGTTGGCATCAGGTTCTATCTGGAGCATGTTAACATCACGTGCCCGTCATTATACTATTCTTCTTCCACCACAGCTCGAGTTTCAACATCCCAGTACTTTCTAAGTTTTCTCAACATCCTTTTTCAGTCATTGGGATCCCATTCGACTTTTCTGGTTATCTGGACATCACCCACCATTGTTTCTGGTTCTTCTTTCCCTTTTCCTTTGCTTTGTTCTAGAGCTATCTTCGCGTGGATCTCCTCGATCCTTTCCTTTTAAAATTGTTTCAGTGCCTGTTCTTTTTCAGTCAAAGGTTTAGCTTTAGCTTTGCCACTAACAATAATTTCCTCTTTTGTCTTAGTCTCTCATGTTTGTTTCTCTACATCAGACTCTTCCTCACTCAACCATACATTGCTTGTTTCTGGCTGGCGCGGATCCCACCGTCCCATTTGTACACAACTTGTATCTTCTTCCTCGAAGAAGTCAAGATCCTTCAGATCCTCTGCCAATTCGGCCAGATCCTCCTCTAGGTTAGCTAAGTCATTTAGGCCTTGTTCGGGCCACTCATTCTGATTTTGCACCATTTGGTCTTCCCCTATAGCATTGATGCTGAGAAAATCCAGCAGTATGACCACAAGCTTTGGCTGATCGATGGCCACAATATATAAACTGGGATCGTACTCCTCTGCGAACGAGACCCCTTTCTCTATGACACGGGTATCAGACGACCCTGTCTTTAGTGCATTCTTCTCTTTCTTTATTTCTACTGCCACGGGCCTGGGTTGGGTTTGTGGGGTTAGATCCATCATGCACATATCTGTGCCTTCTGGAATGACCACCACCGGTTTTGGTAGATGGTATGGGTAATGTATGTGCTAGGGTTGAAGATGGGCAGTAGTGTATGTATGTGGTTAATATTTTTGGGTGAGGGGACTTGGTTGTGTGCATGAAGTGGATTGGTTCTTACGTTTGGTTTGGAAGGTGGGGCGATGATTTTGTTGTTAATGAGATCCTGGATCTCATGACGTAGACGGTAGCACATGTCCGTGGGATGGCCATGTTGTTGGTGGAAAATACAATACTGGGTAGAGTCATGTTTAGGTGGCAATGGGTCTAGAAATGGATGAGGATCGAGAGGCTTGAGATGCCATTTTTGTATTAATAGCTTGAGGGTGTGGGTTGGGCTCATATGGAGGAGAGTAAAAACTCTTCGATTCCGGGGTGGACCGGTACTTTGTGAAGGTTGTAAAGTTGTGGTAGTAGCAAAGGGATCAACCATCATGGCCGTTGTGATGACATTAATGACATCTGTAGGCCGCAGAATAGTGCTACTACTAGCATTAGTATTCCGAGAGAACGGCCTTCTTGCGGGTTCACTTGTTCTGTGGATGATACCCTTTTTCGATGCACTCTCAATCTGGATCCCCAACTCATGTAAAGAAGCAAATGTGGACAACGGTGCCACTATCATCCTCTACAGCATGTCCAGCTCAAGGTTCTGGACCACCAGTCGGACTTGTTCTCTTTCGGCAGGCCTATTTGTCATTCGGGCTGCCTTGGCTCTCCATCGAGCGACAAAATCGATGAATGATTCTTTAGGGTTCTGGGTAGTAGCCTCCAGCTCACTAATGGTTACTTCTATCTGTGTGTTATATGAATACTGATTGACAAATGCTTTAGATAGCTCCTCCCAATTCCGTTTTGTAGAGTCCTCTAACTTATCGTACCAGATGGCCGCCACATTAGACAGGGTTCTCCCAAACAACATAAGCTTCTGTGCTTGAGACAAACCCATGGGCCTCAATACATCTGAAAATAACCAAACATGCACGACTAGATCCCCACTCCTATCGAATCTGTCGATGTGAGGCATCTTAAATTTCTCCAATAATCTGACTGAAGCCTCAGTGTACCCATCCTCGATATCTGCAATGGAGTTGAAGCCTCACAATTTTTTCAATGCTTTCTCCAATCTGGCAATCTTGACTAAGGTCGGGTCAATTTCATTGATATCAAAATGAAAAATCCCTGTAGGAGGTTGAACCGGAGGTCGATAAACTGGAGCCGGGGGAAACATGTCCTGAGGATCTGGGACTGGTAGGTTTTCTACTGGTGGGGGTAGATCAGGATTTGGTTGAGTAGCCGGGATCGGGTGCACGTTTGATGCTGATGCCCTAGATGTACGTTGTAGGTCGACAATGACTTCATTTTGTGCAGCCATCCTCTGGTTTACAGTGCCCATAGTCCTTTGGAAAGCAGTCATCATGGAAGCAAATTCCTCTACGTTCTGTGCAGTATTCTGTGCCATTGCTGGTCTAGATGAACTAGACGCTGGTGAACTGATCGAGTGGGAACGGGTAGATGTTTGTGGAGTGCTTTGTATTGATGCTACTGGCCATCTGTTCCTTCTTCGTCGAGTGACTAGAGGAAGCGAGACTAACACAGGCTGACCACCAACAAGGTCTTAAGCTGTACACAGCTTATCGAAACGAGTCCACACAACTTAGGTAATGTCGGGTCTTTCTAAAGCTATGATGGTAAACTACCTAGCAAAAAGAAAGAAAGAAAAACAAAATCGAAATTGGACAGCACTTCGGCCCCAATTCAAAACAATCATAACAAATAGCTGAACTGTAATCCCCACTGAACTTTGTTCTCAAACTTTATACTGAGATGAACCATCCTGTATAGTCTCACTGTAAAAGCACATATCAAGTAAAAAGAACCAAAACACCCCTATGAGGGGGTAGGGTTACCCTGTCCTAGATTTTTGGCATGATCTAGGCTACACTAATTCAAACAACGAGTTTTCACAACATCCTGCAAATGGGTGGCATCCTGTCCCAATTTGGAATAGTCACTATAGCTTCACTATATGCAACTAGGTCGAATGGTCAAAAGGGTACCTTAGCAAGAATACTTAATATACATCTCACACCTAACACCGAGAAGTGAAAGGTGGATCAAGCGGTACAACGGTAATCCAGATCCAAGGGTTGTGTTTCCAACATGGCAGAAGCCTTTTTGGCAAGCCTCCGGCAAACTGTCCAAGAATAGTAGATCGAAAACACAGTGACTTAAAGTAACCATGCAAATGCAATGCAAAGAACACATAAGTATAAATAAAAATTCACATCATCAAGTTCAAGTCAAGTTCTCTAAATCCCTAGCAGAGTCGCTAGAAACTATAGCCCGACTTTCCGCGCTCCTTTCGGAAGGTGAATAGCCCTACAGTTTGGACTCCACCTGCGGTTCTGAATATGATTTCACAAGTGCAGTGTGAAATAGTGAAAACACAAAAAGAGTCCAAATCCGATAATTCTTTTTTGGAAAATCGATGTTTGAATCAAATGTAAAAAATGGACTGCTTTGCCAAATTTCAGAGTCGCCACCTAAATATTTTTGGAAAATTTAGGAAACCCGAAACTTATGCCAAAGGCCATTAGTTCGTTATCACCAAAATGTCTTGGCTCGGAAACTTAGATACGAGAGGGGAAGATCATGAATTGAGCACCCCACTCGCCCGATCAAAGATCGGCCTCTACTAATCATGATGTGTTTCTTATTTACATTATATGCTCTTGTTCTAATTTATTAGCTATTTTTACTACGTGATGCGCACACAAGGTATAGATTAGTTTGCAAGATTTGGAACACTTGATTTCATGTTTTGTTTCAAAATTGTTTTGTGAATTTGCCAATTAAAAAAGTGGGCTAAAATGGACGTTTAATCAAGCCATCCAATTCAAGGAACTAACCTTCATCCACAGGCATTCAAACAATTATATCATTTAAGCAATTAGCCTCATGGTATTTATGTTTTAATATGGCAACACAAACATTCGATGCAATATGATAAAACATAAAATTACTCACCTAGTACTCCGAGCCAAAACAAAGCAAAATAATTAGAAAAATATGCATGTTCCTAATTAATGCAACATGACTAATGCAACACACACATCATGTATTTTATAGGCTCAGCTACGAGCATGGCATATGATTCCATTCAAGACATGCGATAAAGCATGTATTCAAAGAATGGATTTGAACATTGATATTGGGTTAGTATGATGAGCCGAACCTTGGATACATGGAAGACAATGGATGCAAAGCATAAGAATGCTAATGAAACGTGATGTCCTATACTAACCATCATAAGCAAGTAAGTAAAAGGGAGAAAGACGTGGGGTTGGAAGACATACAGCCTATTACAACATTTCCCTCGCGCAAGAAGGTGCGAATCAACGTTCGAAAGTTCGAATTAAACTTCTTTTTACAAAACCGAATGAAATAAATTCAAGCATCAACTAGCTAACTATGCTATTACAAAAAGGATAATAATGACAACTAAACTAGCCATTCAAGCTAATCAACTACAACAATTACAAATAAACGAGGTTAACTATAATAACAATAATTAATCACAATAACGATAATTAATTACAACAATAATAACTAAGTTATTTAATCATCAAACAAGGATGCATAAGGATGCGTAATGTTCGCATGCGCAACGTCCAAGAACAACACTGTTTTCCTAGAGCATTTTATTTCACCTTCAGCCACTGCTTTCTGTTTTCTACAAAAATACACAACTGACCAAACATTGAGGACCGGCCGGCCCTCAATGAAGCCCGGTCGGGCCTAAAGAAGGCCGATCGTGCCTCAATTCAATGCCAAATTCTGTTTTGTGCTCTGAAGTGAAAATAGTGCAGCTAGAGTGTTTTGGACTCTGTTTGTCCCTTTCACACTTCTCTATCATGGGAAAGTCTCAAGAGAAGGTTAGAATTGTTTCCAAAACCATCAATGAGCAATTTGATGGCTTGATGATTTCGATGCACAATTTTAGACAAAAATCAATAAATGAAATGAACAACAACCGCCCCTCCCTCCTATCATGGAGTGCACTCAAAGAGGGAGGTAGAGACGCTTCAAGATCCGTCAAAACATCATGAATTGATGTTAGACAACTCTTGAGACACTGGATTCGGCATAACGTCCGGCCGAACCCCAAGCAAGATAACTCATTTTGTTTATGTGAGTTGGTTCATTTTAAGCCAAATTCGTTAGTCTTTGCCATCCTTTAATCCATTAAGTCCAAGGTGATTGTTACATCCTCTAAGTGAGAAATATGTCAATCGGGAAGTGATTCTGAACATGAAACAGAGATTACACTGTTGGCAATGAACCTCCGTAGAGATTAAGCCATTAAGTGTAAATCTATAGTTCATGTTTTGAATAACCAACAATCGATTGAAACAACTCTCAAATGAAAGAGATGAATGGTAAGTTGATTATTAAAATGAGGTTTTTAAACATAGAAATGAATTGAAGAAAAACTTAGAACAATGGACAACAAGCTATATATGCAAACTTATAAGACAACAACTAAACTAATCAAAGCATGAACTATTTAAATAACTTAGGACAGCCCTAAAACACCCTTCAAGTGATGAAAAATAGTGGCTGAAAATGCATGAAAAGAGCTTAAAAAACTAAACTACAAAGAGAGGAAACAAGGCTAGTAAACAAGAACAAGGAGAGGTGGCTAACCCCTCCACTTTTGAAACATCAAAACATGCTTTTTAGCCTTTTTAAAACTCTAAAAAGCAGTGTAGAGAACAAAGGAAAAGAGCAAACTCTTTCTACCCTTTTGGTAGCTCTTCAAACCCCAAACTTAAACACTTAAAATAGGATCAAAACAACACAAAACAACAAGAATTATGTAGCAAATGAAAGAAATGAAAGCAAGAGAAAAGATGGCAAGCTTATACACTCTCGAGCTTGAATTATGGTGTTCACGGCTCAACCAAGGTTCTTAGGCTAAGGTATGAAGGTATGTATGGTGTATGGATATGAGTTCAAGGTGGTAGGTTAACTGAAAGTGTTGCTTGCACAAGAAGAAGGAGGACAAGGAGCTCTCAAGGTGGTATAATGGCATTCTTCAAATTCTTCAACCCTTAAAACATAGATATTTATAGAATTTGAGCCAGAAATATCATAAATATCTTCAAAAATGGATAGCTGGTGGCCTCCCAGTGTTTCTCGCTACCAAGACCCAGCCGGCCCTTATTAGCCACGACCAGCACGGCTGGGGCTCAATGCATTTCCCTGTTTTCTGTTTCAGGCTCAGCACAGGGTGGCACAAGGTGTAAAAATTGGTTTCTTGGGTATAATCAGTGGAAATATGGAAGGTTTGGGATTGTTTCGAAGCTTAAACATAGCCCCTTCATCATCGAGTGTATCTGACAAAGTGCTCGAGCCTTGCAGGCGGTTGTGGACTAGCCTTTTTTTGCGCCCCCTTTTAAAAGGTTTGAAAAGAAAGGCCTCATAGTTCGGACTCCCGCAGTTCTGAATCTAGTCTCATAAGTGCAATGTGAAACTAATAAACACCAAAGAGTCCAAATCCGACAAATCTTTTTGGAAAATCAATTTAAAATCAAATAATGCCAAAATTGGATTGCTTTGCCAGATTCAGAGTCACCACCTAAATATTTTTTGTTTGGGGGAAATTTAGGAAACCCTGACTCGTGCCGAAGGCCATATGTCCGTCATCACCAAAGTTGCCTCAGCTCGGGAACTCGGGTACGAGAGAGGAAAGTCCTGAATTGAGCACCACCGCTCACCCGATCAAAGATCGGCCCTTACTAATCATGATATGATATTTTATAAACATTATGCGTTCTTATTCTGATTTTTAAACCAGCTTTACTATGTGATGCGCACAAGCAAGTATAGACTAGTTTGCTCAATTTGGAACAATTTAACTCATGTTTATTTGTGAAATGATTTGAATTTGCTACCTCAATGGGGCTTAAGGGATGCGGGTTTGCCGCCAAACAAAGTGGGCTTAAAACAAGATTTGCCACTCAACAAAGTGGGCTTAAGACTTACATTGGTTGAATCGTTCCAATTCAAACAACAAGCCTTCATCCACAGGCATTCATGCAGTTTAGTATTTAAGCATATAGCCTTATGGCAAGCATGCTAAACATGGAAACATTCACATTTATGCAAGTATGCTAAAGCATAAAAACTCACCTAGTACTCCAAGCCAAAACAGAAACTAATTAGAAAGATATGCATGATCCTAACTATACAAGATGCCTAATGCAGCACATGCAATATGAAATTAATAGGCTCGGCTACTAATATGGCATATGGATCGATTTGAACAACATCCAATTAAACACGTATTCAAAGAATTATTTGAAATGACAATGCAGTTTGAATGATGCGCCGAGCCTTGGTGCATGCAAGACAAGATGAATGTATGCAAGCATGCGATATGCTAATTGAAATATGACCCTAATCTAACCATCAAAAGCGATTAAATAAAAGGGCGAAAGACGTGGGGTTGGAAAACATACACACACGCGTGCACACTTATTACAACTATACGCCCTCACGAAGGAGGGTTCGAATGAATAAGCTAAGCTAACTAGCAACTAATTAAACTAAGCTAAGCTAATTATTACAAATCAAATGAATAACTATTTAAGCTAATTGCTAATTATTACAACACTTTAACTAACTAGCAAACTGTGGGAGCCGAATTTAACTGGATCAATAGGGACAAATGGACTCGTTCGGTCCGAAACGTAACATTTATTCGGCATTGATCCTAGTCAATCGAAGAGTCGAATAAAATAACCGGCACTCCAACCAGTAGAACAAAGGCCGAGTAGAAGTACATGTAAAGGATCAAGGATGGGTCTGGCCCTAAGGCCCAAAGAGAACACTATAAATACGAGATCATCAGTCAGACAAAGGTATGCGAGAACTAGTGAACTTTACTTAAGATACAAGTAATCAAGAGAGTATACACTGACTTATCCGTCAGAGTGCTAATTCCGGTACCCCCAACTGGAGTGTTTATTCCTTTTTAGGTGATTAGCTGAGGATCACAAGCGTCCCCCAGGACCAGAAGAGTATTTCCAAACCACATCTCCACAATTGGCGCCGTCTGTGGGAATACTCAAGCACATCCATGTCGGGCGTGACGGAAGATCCTCCGGTAGTCACTGTCGACCCTACACCGCAAGATGAAACCACTACAAGCAATATGCTTGGGCCAGAGAATATTGCCGCAAAAAGGGCCTTGAATTTCGGTTCACCTTCGACATCAGCACAAGAGGTAATGCAAGCGATTATGGAGCAAGCAAAGCAAAACGAACAGAGGTTGGAGAACATGATCCCTGAGAATGAACCTCTTCGTTAGGATTTGGCCTTGGAAGTGGCGAAGTCTAAACAAGCTGTACTCCAAGATCCGGAACGACCTCTGAGGGCAGGTGGTCGACGACCTCGAGCCCGACAACAAGACACTGACAGTGACTCTGACTCATTATCCCCGGAGCCCAAAAAGAAGGGTCAAATCGAAGATACCAGTTCTTCTGAAGAGAGTGTACGTATAAGGCATAAGCGAAGAAAAAATAGTTCAGACGAAGAAAACCAACACAATCCCTTTGTATGACGAATCGCAAGGGCGGTCCTGTCCAAAAAGTTCAAAGCTCCATCGTTCACTCTCTATGATGGAAAATCAGACCCCACCGATCACATCCGTCACTATAAGCAGGCTATGACATTGCATGCAGATGATGAGGTCTTCATGTGCCGAATATTTCCTAGCAGTTTGGGACCATTGGCTGTCAGGTGGTATTATAAACTCGAGCCGGCTTCGATCAAGAGCTTCCATCAATTACAGAAATCCTTCAGGGCTAGATTCATTACCAATGAGGTCTAGCCGAAACAAGCCGACTCTCTCTGGGCAATGCAGATCCAGTCAGGAGAAACACTAAGAGCGTATTCGGCACGCTACTGGGAGTTCTTTAATCTTATTGATGACGCTTGCAACGACTCCATGGCCATCACCGCCTTCAAAATGGGTTTGCATCCTGACAGAGCTCTCCGCAGTTCCTTGACTAGATGACCCCTCAAAACAGTTTGGTCGTTGGTGAAGAAAGTTGAGGAATACTGCAAAGTGGAGGACGACGCCTTGCAGGTCAAAGTCGGAAACGTGGCCAACAAGATGGCCCCTTCCGAAATTACTCAGCCAATAAGTTCCGTATCACCTCAGAGCCCCGAACCGCGACATCGGGCTAAACGGGACAAGAGACGGGATTTTCACCGATTGAGCGACCAATGCCCCCACCGAGCAAATGAACAACTGCAAGTCGATGGCGGGCACACAAGGCGCGCCGACAAGAAATACACAGAGTTGGCAGAGCCGATCAGCGTGGTTATGTCCAAAGTCCAACATCTTTCGTTCTTCAAATGGCCGTCCAAAATGGTGGGACCTCTCAAAACGAGAAGACGGGATAGGCAGTGCGAGTATCACAAGGATCACGGCCATGATACTGAGAGTTGTTACGCATTGAAGGAGCACCTGGAGCAATTGATACATGATGGTCGACTACAACAGTATGTCCGCAAAGGCAACTCAACCAAAGCAATAGCCTTACGACCAGATTCTCCTCCACTCGGTGTGATCCACATGATATACAGCCTGCCAATATCATCCGTGGAGCATACGATTCAGTCGAATCCCGACCCTCAAAATCAACTGACTCCAGCTAAACGGCCCCATGAAGCTGTGAGCATTACTTTTGATGATTCAAATTTGGCCGGAGTGGCACTTTCCCACAACGATCCCTTGATAATCGAGTTACGCATAAACCGATTCACTATTGAGCGCGTACTCATTGATCCAGGGAGCACATCAGAAGTCATGTATTACAAGACATTCACCAAACTCAGCTTCTCCGAATCGGATCTCTCTCCGGCACCTTATCCACTATTCGGCTTCAACGCCAATCCAGAATACCCGTTGGGAAAAATCACACTACTCGTTCGAGTGGGCTCCCGGACAGTGGAAGTTGGTCGTATAACCTCATCATGGGGCGAAATTGGTTGCACACCATGTAGGCCGTGCCGAGTACCTATCATCAACTGCTACACTTCCCGACAGAACACGGCATTGAGCAAATCCGTGGCTCCCAGAAATCGGCACAAGCATGTTATCTCCTTGCTGGAAAGACGCCAAAAATTTGCAAGTGAATTCCATTGAGGTGCCGGATCAGGAGAGCCTCGACGATGTTGGCCGGCTCCCAAGTTAAAAGGCCATGAAAGCCCTAGATCGAGTTGAAATTGACGGAAGCCTAGGCAAGTTCTTCATGGTCGGCGCCTCCCTGAATCAAGCCGATAGACAGCAGCTAATTTCTTTCCTGCTCAGCAACCTTGATGTCTTTGCGTGGACTCCATACGAGATGCTGGGTATAGATCCGTCTATTTCACAACACAGTTTGAATGTTGACCCTAGGTGCAAACCGATCATTCAGAAAAGCCGGCGGTTAGCCGCAGAGCACACTGCCGTCGTTGTCGAAGAGGTTGATAGGTTGCTTGACGTCGGGGCAATCAGGGAGGTGACCTACCCTACATGGCTCTCTAATACAGTAGTTGTGAAGAATAAAAATGGGACTTGGTGAGTGTGCGCCGATTTCACGGACTTAAACAAAGCCTACCACAAGGATTATTTTTCCCTACCCAGAATTGACCAACTTGTAGATGCGACGGCACGCCATCAGCATATGAGCTTCCTCGATGCCTACAGAGGCTACCATCAAATCGCCATGCATCCAGAGGACCAAGACAAAACTGCATTCCTCACCCCAAGAGAAACCTACTGCTACAAGGTTATGCCTTTTGGGCTGAAGAATGCAGGGGCAACCTACCAAAGACTGGTCTCTGCAATGTTCAAGGAGCAACTTGGCCACACTATGGAAGTGTACATTGACGATATGGTGGTCAAGTCCAAGGAAGAGCAGAATCATATAGCCGATCTGGAAGAGGCATTCGGCATTCTACGTAAATATAGAATAAAGCTGAACGCTTCCAAATGTGCGTTTGGGATCGGCTCTGGCAAATTCTTGGGTCACATTGTCAACCATCGAGGAATCGAAGCCAACCCAAGGCAAATCACAATAATCCTAGAACTCGGCTCCCCTCGATCGGTCAAGGAAGTTCAGAAGTTGATGGGGATGGCCGCCGCACTCAATAGGTTTATCAGTCGTTCCACCGACCACTGCCGACCATTCTTTCATGCACTACGCTAGGGCAAGGCTTTTGAATGGTTCACCGAGTGCGAAGCGGCTTTCAGCGGCCTCAAGACCTACCTCCGATCAGTTTCACTTTTGACAACACCTTCGGCCGGTGATCTGCTCATTTTGTATCTAGCAGTTTCTGACCGGGCCGTCAGCGCCGTACTGATAAAGGAAGAACTGGGGGAGCAGTGGCCAGTGTATTATGTGAGCAAGGCAATGGTTGACGCTGAAACAAGCTACCTTCTGTTGGAAAAACTCATTCTGGCCCTTGTCATGGCAGCAAGAAAACTGATGCACCACTTCTAGGGGCATAACATCGGGGTGCTAACAGATTACCCTATTCGATCAGTATTACGAAGTGCAGAAGCATCAGGACGCGTTTCAAAGTGGGCTCTTGAACTCGGCCAGTACGATATTCAATTTCTACCCAGAACCTCATTCAAGGGACAGGTGCTTGCCGACTTTGTTGCCGAATTCACAGGGGGTCTTATTGACTTCAAGTCTGATGAAATTCGACCAAAGCCGAACTGGAGAATTTATGTTGGGGACATTTGGCAGTTGTACTGTGATGGATCGTCTAATCAACGGGACAGTGGAGCCGGAGTAGTAATCATGGCTTCCAATGGCACAATAATTGAGCAGGCCGTCAAGCTCGGCTTCGAAGCATCAAATTACGAAGCCGAATACGAAGCCCTTCTATCCGGTTTGCGTAATGCATATCTTATGGGTGCTCGGCATTTGCTTGTATTTTGCAATTCAAAACTAGTGATCAACCAGCTAAAGGGAGGGTACGCGGCAAGAAATGACTGTATGGCGGCTTACATGAAAATGGCTAACTCCTTGCTGGCAAAATTTGACCAGCATGAATTGAATTAGATAACACGTGATCAGAAGACACATGCAGATGCCCTGGCTTGCCTAGCCTCCAACATTAACTCATAGATTAAACGGACCATCGAAGTAGGTTTCATCCCGGAGCCGAGCATTGGCCCTTCGGAGGAAGTCCAGGTAAATGTCATAGAAGCTGGACCGAGTTGGATGGATCCCATTGCTGCATTCCTGTCTTTCGAACAGCTCGCAGAGGACAAGAAGGAAGCACACAAGCTACGAAACAAAGCCCTGCGATACTACTTGGATCCGCAAGGAAAACTTTATAAAAAATCCCTTTCTGGTCCATATTTGGAATGTGTGCATCCGGACAAAGTCGAAGAGCTTCTGACTGAAATACATGAAGGTAGTTGTGGCGCCCATTCTGGTGGGCACTCTTTGGCTCATCGAGCCGTGACTTAGGGGTATTACTGGCCGACAATGAGAGCCGACGCCGAATGTTACGTGAAAAAGTGTGAATAGTGCCAGAAGTTCTCTCCTTTGACCCACCTGCCTGTTGAAGAGCTAAGCTCCATAACCAGTCCTTGGCCATTTGCCCAATGGGGACTTGACATCGTCGGACCACTACCTCGTGCCCCGGGTAACAAGCGGTTCTTGATTGTTGCGACAGATTATTTTACAAAATGGGTAGAAGCGGAGGCACTAATGCACATCTGAGATACCAACGTGAAGCGTTTTGTTTTGAGAAATATCATAACACGATTTGGCATTCCAAGAGCACTTATCTCAGACAACGGCACCTAGTTTGATTGTGGCGTCTACCGAGAGTTGTGCAGCAAATATGGTATCCAGCCTTACTTTTCCACACCGGCTTATCCGCAAAGCAATGGTTAGGTTGAAGCCTCTAACAAATCCATCCTGGACAGCATCAAGAAGAGGCTGGAAAAAGCTAAAGGAAAATGGGTCGAAGAACTGCTGAGTGTGTTGTGGGCTCATCGAACTACGCCGAGGCAATCCACTGGGGAAACGCCGTTTGCTCTATGCTTTGGAACCCAGGCAATCATACCCCTGGAGATCGGCCTCCCAACCTTGAAATTGAAAGTTTTTGATAAGGGCCAAAATGACATGATGCTATCCTTGGATTTAGTTCTGATTGAAGAATGAAGAGATCGTGCCCTTGCATCCATGGCGTGGTATCAACAGCAGCTTGCTAAGTCATATAATCAACGTGTTCAGCTGCGCCGCCACACACCAAGAGAGTTGGTCCTATAGAAAGTACTTCCAGCTGCCAAGAAACCAGCTGATGGAAAATTGGGTCCTAACTGGGACGGCCTCTATCAGGTCGACTCGATCGTGGGAGTAAGGTCATATCGGCTAAAAGACATGTCTGGAAGGAGTCTTCCAGGGCCCTAGAATTCAACGCATTTACGTAAATTCTATCATTGACCCGACTTGTGGGGCTTAATACTTGTACATATTTCACTTTTGCAATGCAAAGTTTCTCATTTCTTCATCGCGCAATTTAGTTCACAAGTCTCAGGATTCGGGGCCCCATCGGCGCATGACGCCTTTGGGCCGATAAAGCCTCCAGATTCAGAGCGCCCTTCGTAGATATCACGATTGGCCAAATAAAGACTACGGATTCGGAGCCCCATCGATGCATGACGCCTTTGGGCCGATAAAGCCTCCGAATTTGGAGCGCCCTTCATGGATATCACGATTGGCCAAATAAAAACTCTAGATTCGGAGCCCCATCAGCGCATGACGCCTTTGGGCCGATAAACCCTCTGGATTCGGAGCACCCTTCATGGATATCACGATTGGCCAAATAAAGACTCCGGATTTGGAGCCCCATCGGCGCATGACGCCTTTGGGCCGATAAAGCCTCCGAATTCGGAGCGTCCTTTGTGGATATCACAATTGGCCAAATAAAGACTCCGGATTTGGAGCCCCATCTGCGCACGACGCCTTTAGGCTGATAAAGCCTCTGAATTCGGAGCGCCCTTCGTGGATATCACGATTGGCCAAATAAAGACTCTGGATTCGGAGCCCCATCGGCGCATGATGCCTTTGGGCCAATAGAGCCTCCGGATTCAGAGCGCCCTTCGTGGATATCACGATTGGCCAAATAAAGACCCCGAATTCGGAGCCCCATCGGCGCATGACGCCTTTGGACCAATAAAGCCTCCGAATTTGGAGCGCCCTTCGTGGATATCATGATTGGCCAAATAAAGACTCCAGATTCGGAGCCCCATCGGCATATGACGCCTTTGGGCCGATAAAGCCTCCGGATTCGGAGCGCCCTTCGTGCATATCACGATTGGCCAAATAAAGACTCCAGATTCGGAGCCCCATCGGCGCATGACACCTTTGGGCCGATAAAGCCTCCGAATTAGGAGCGCCCTTCATGTATATCACGATTGGCCAAATAAAGACTCCAGATTCAGAGTCCCATCGACGCATGACGCCTTTGGGCCGATAAAGCCTCCGAATTCGGATGGCCTTCGTACAAGCCGTATAAACAAAGGCTGAAATATGCAAATATTCAAAATGGAATAGTTCAAGCCGTGTAAACGTAGTCTAAAACGTGCGAACATTCAAAATAAAAAGTGTGCTTAGAAAAATCGATTGGCAACAAGTGTACTAATATAAATAAAAAGTATGCTACAAATTGAAAACTACGCGTTTTATTAAAATCGGCCAATAAATACATAATTTCGCTCTTAATCTACATAAGCATTACAAGGTCTTCTTCTGTTCGGCGGTTCCCTTATCATCACTCATCTCAACTTCGAAAGTGGAAAAGGGGAAATCATTCTGTTGGTACAACGGCAACGCAGAATTCACACCTGCTGCCTGGAGAGCCTCGACTTCCACATTTGGATCTCAAACAATCGAATCCGCCTTTGTCATTGGTCTATTCCCCATGAAGACCGCAAAACTCAATGGGCGCGGAGTCGCGTCAGATTCCCTTCCAGAATGGGGTTGAGTAGATTTGCCCTGTGGCTGCTTGTCTCTCCTGGGCGACCTACTTCGACGACGAGGAGATTGGTGTCTCTCTCGATCCCTCGAAGTCCTACTTCCCGCGCGTGAAGGTTCACCACTTGGACTCATATCTCCTCCCAGCTCAGCTAGCGTCCTTGCTTCCCCTTTGCTGTTGAAGAAAAGTCTATTCGACATTCGCACTTGTTTAACCTTCTTCAAAGGGCTGGACTGAGTTGCTAACTGAGCGTATCAATAGGACCTTCTTTCACAAAGTACACGTCCATTTAGTCCCTATGAGGGCAGCACCTCCGAGGCAATCTCATTAATATTGAAACCTCAACAGCCTAGCACCGATTGAGTCATATGCCCCAATCACCCCATCAACCTCTGTTATTCGGCGTTTTATGTTCATGAACCAGCTGGGGGAAGGGTAGATTCATCAATCTAGTCAGCTTGAGTGCCCCAGCTGCTCCACGAATCGATTCATCAGTACAATATTCATAAGTTCATTTTATTCAGCGTTCTATATTCATGAACCAGCTGGGGCAAGGGCAAATTCATCAATCTAGTCGGCTTGAGTGCCCCAGCCGCTCCACGAATCAATTTATCAGTACAAGATTCAGAAGTTCATTTCATTCGGCATTCTATATTCATGAACCAGCTGGGGCAAGGGCAGATTCATCAATCTAGTCGGTTTGAGTGCCCCAGCCGCTCCACGAATCGATTCATCAGTACAAGATTCATAAGTTCATTTTATTCGGCGTTCTATGTTCATGAACCAGCTGGGGCAAGGGCAGATTCATCAATCTAGTCGGCTTGAGTGCCCCGGCCGCTCCACGAATCGATTCATCAGTACAATATTCACAAGTTCATTTTATTCGGCGTTTTATGCTCCTTTCATTCGGCGTTCTTGTTCATGAACCAGCTAAAGGCAGATTTGTCAAGCTAATCAGCTTATGTATCCTAGCTGCCTTATGAGCTGACCTATCGGCACCTCATGAATTCATTTTATTCAATTATAAATCAAATTCATTAATTTAATCGGCTATTAAGTTTGCCGCCTCACGTAGTCGTGACATTTTGCTCTAACTGCTGATTCTTTTAATTATGTACTCATATAACAAACAATACAAGCAATAACTTGAGAGCATATAAAATTTTCATTCATAAATTGGGCGCTAACAGCGGACATTTTACACATGAAAATCCAAAAAAGATGAAAATCAACTAACAAATAACATACATTGAAATAGAAAATACCTAATAAAACTAAAATGTCTCCCAAATCAAGCCTCAGGATCAGACTCAAGCGGCTCAACGTCCACTTACTCGTATGGAATTGGCATGGCCAATGTAACTCCAGTGGCAGCAAGGGCTTTGAGCCACCTGTGTTTGAATCCCCGATTCTCGAATTTGGGGACTTCTTCTACGTAGTTTTCAAGGGCAGCGCTCTTTCCAGCCTCAAACGCCGCAGAAGCCTCAGAGTCAGCTTTTTCCTTGGCCTTCTTCAACTCTTCTAACTCGGCCTCCACCTTGGCAAGCGCCTCCTTGGCTAACTTGAGCAATTCCTCGCTTACATTTGCCCTCTTTTCAGCGTCGGATCTGAGCCGGTCAGCAGTCCGAGCCCTCTCATTCTCAGCTTCAACTCAAGCGCTTTCCATTGTGGCTCTAACCGCCTCGAACTCGGCCCTGCTCCTCTCACCTTCAGCTTCCGACTTCAAGCGGCAAATTCTTTCAATGGTATCGTGCTGGCGGCGGCCTAGTTCGGTTATCCTTTCAACCGTCTACAAAACAAGGAGTTAGGATCGTCACATACCAAGAAATATCGTATGCAAACCAAACGAAGAGTAAAAAAGATCAAGTCACATACCAGAAGGGCCGACTGGGTAGCTAATGCTATTGCTACCAAATCTGGCTCGGCACGAAAGGTTGCCTTGTCGGCCGGCAAGGAGACCAAGGCAGCCAAGCTCAGAGCCACAGCCGGATCTTTCAAAGCTAACGCCTTAGAGGAGATCGGCATGTTTTTAATCTTTGGTCCGACAACGAAAGGAGCAACCACACCCGACTCCTCTAAGCATGGCCGTTTGTTAGCGGGGCCCTCCTCAGAGCCGGCCTCCCTCTCGACGGTACGTTTTTCTCCCCGATCTTCTGAAATCGACCGTTTTTCTGTCATCGGCCTCTCAGCATCCTTCTCTATCTCGGCCGCATGAACTTGAGCCGTTTCTTGCACTATAATGGGTTAAGAAGATTCAGTCGGAGTAGGTCCAGAACGGGTGGCCTCGGCTTTCTGTCGGGCGGCCATGCGTTCGGCGTTTCTCTTTCGTGCCAACTGCGTGAGGCTTTCCCCAGCCATGCCCTCAGAGTAAACGCCGGGAAGGTCTCCCAAATTCGTAAAAATATCTTCAAAGGAGACGTCCCCTCGGCCTGATGTGGACGGAGGATCGGACGAGTTGAGTCCGACTTCCTCAAAAGCCAAATTAAGAGCTTCATCAATTTTCGCTGCCAACTGGTTCGGGTCCTCGGCGATAGGTTCGGCCGCTTGGTCTTCTACTTGTTCCAAATCGGATGCTTCTAAACCAATCTGTCTCAAGTTTTTGAAGCTGGGGAAGATAAGGGCTGTAAGATGGTTGTCACCTTTTGCGATTGGAATGTTGTCTGCCGCCGAAAATGTCATGTAAATCAGCTTGTACCGTAGAAGAATATGGGCCGCCCTCTCTTGTTTTTGAAGGTTTGGACGACTGATAAATTGTAGCGTGGTTTTGATTTCTGCAAGTATAGCATCGTCGTCTGAGACCAACACTTTTTTCAAGTCGCTTCCTTCATAAGCAAAGTGATTAGATGTATATAGGGTTGAATTCAGATACAGAAATAACATAAACAAAAGTGATCTAATCGGCCACCTGGTTTGCCTTTTTGCCTTGGCATAGGGTCTAGGCGATCTTCACCTTTGCCGAATTCCCAATTGTCGCGGACGACGACCATCACGTCATCGACTCGCTTGCCAAAGTTGGCAAGCATCGTCACTAAGTGATGATTAGTATCCTTGGCTCTAAGAAAGTAGCGTCCTAGCCGGCCAGTAGATTTGGCCAGGACATAACAGTGTCGAACGGCGAGCATACCTAAATTAATCCTAAGACGTCGATTTAGCTCTACAATTCCCATTATGATACGAAAGAAATTCACGTTGGGCTGGGAAGGGATTAGACCCCAGTATCGTAGAACGGCCCTCAAAAATGGATGAAGGAGAAAGCGGACTCCGCCCTTAGCAATTGATAGGAGGGGAAAGACGATTGTGCTCTCGTAATCCCTCTCCATATCAGTGGTGCTGTCTGCCAAAAGTGACAGATGGACGTCATCGGGGATGGAAAAATGACGACGAAAGCCTATGATTTGGTCCGCTGAAAGGAGCTCTTTCAGATGTTTTGCCATGTTGGCCAGCCTAAGGATTATGGAAAACTAAAAGCAAACAAGGAAGCGGGATCGAAAGTGAAGGAGAAGAAAACTTACAGAGGGCGAAGGGAAAGACGAGAAACAAGGAGTTACAGAAGCCGCGAAGTGAGGGAGTTGCACTAGAAGGCGAACCAGATATCTTTGAGTATTCAAAGCATACATTCAAAGAGACAATTTCAAATCACATTAAATGGAGGCAGTGTACAAAGGGGCGAGAAAGCGTTACAATGACCAAAAACCGTGTATGTGTTCTGACACGCATTGGGAAGAGGGTTAATCGCCGAATTTTTGACTTCCTAGGCTAGAAGCCAAACACGCCGACTAACTGATGCTAGTGGGGTGTTTGGGGGGAAATTGTGGGAGCTGAATTTAACTAGATCAATAGGGACGAATGGACCCGTCCGGTCCGAAACGTAACATCTATTCGGCATTGATCCTAGTCAATCGAAAAGCCGAATAAAATAGCCGGCACTCCAGCCAGTAGAACAAAGGCCGAGCAGAAGTACATGTAAAGGATCAAGGATAGGCTTGGCCCTAAGGCCTAAAGAGAACACTATAAATACGGGATCATCAGTCAGAGAAAGATATGCGAGAACTAGTGAACTTAACTTAAGATACAAGTAATCAAGAGAGTATACACTGACTTATCCGTCGGAGTGCTAATTCCGGCACTCCCGACCGGAGTGTTCATTCATTTTCAGGTGATTAGCTGAGGATCACAAGCGTCCCCCAGGACCAGAAGAGTATTTCCAAACCACATCTCCACACAAACTAATTAATTAAATTACAACGCAAATGTACACAAACTAAGCATTTAATACATCAAACTATGCCGCCACTGCCCCACCTCGGGAAGTGAAAGATGCACGTGCTCAGTTCTTGCCCCGAAAAAACCTCCGTTTTGCTCTCGAAAGTCTCTGTTTGCAGGGTTGAGCATTTCCAGAACCTTTCTGCTTCACCTAACCAAATCTTTGCTGAGATTTACATCAATGGCCTGCCAGCCATGGAGGGATGCTACCGGCTATCTACCGGCCAAAAAGGTGTACTGCTGGCCAGAAATGATGCACTGCCAGCCATGGATGGTGCATTGCCGGCCATTGATGCATTGGCTCACCATGCTGCAATAGAGCACAAATAGAGCAAAAAGGGAGTTTTTCCAAGGATTTGTTTGTACTGTATCTCTTTTTATCATCTCAAAATCTCAAAAGAGTGACACATTTGGATCCAAAACCACCAATCAAGCAAGTTCGTTGCATGATGACCAAAGATCTAAGTTGTACAATTTTGATAAATGCACAAATATGACTAACAAAACCACCACCCAATCATGCATTATCAAGGGCAATGGAGACCTAGAAAAGTGGCACATTTCATCACTATTGAGTATGAAATGTCCCATTTTCTTTGTGTTCAAATTAACGTCCGATTTGAACACATGCAATGCAACACAAAGACATGCTTATCTTGTCACTTTTACTTGTCAATTTTGTTTACTCATTTTAATTACCAAATCATCCTTTAATCCATTAAATCCATTGGTGAGTGTCCTCTAATAGAAGGAGGGTTCAAACCACAAGTTGCTTTGTGCATGAAAGAGGCATTACACTATTAGTAATGAACCCCATAAGGGAATAAACCATTAGGTGTAGCACCTCCATTTCACACTTAGGCAAACAAGTGGTTTGAAACCACTTTCAAAGCAAAACCAACAAGTGAAGAAATGAGGGAGATTGCAGAGATTAAAATTGCTTAAATGAAGTAGAAAAAACACTAAAACATGCAATCAACTCAAACCAATGATGTTTAAAGCCTTAAAACAACAAGCTAATGCAAGGATTTACACTACAACTACACAAAACAAAGTTCAAATGAACCGAACAAGCTCAAAACAGAGCTAAAAATAGGCTATTTCAGAGGCCAAAACATGCTGGACTTAAACTAAGTTAAGCTAGAAAAACATGCTAACATGTAGGGCTAACTAAGCATGCAAACAAGACACAAGGAGGGGAGGATAACCCCTCCAATTGTGGACTTCAAAATGAGATTTTTACCACTAAAAAACCTTTGAAATTCAGTGGTTAAAAGGCCCAAAAAAGTTGGTTTGAAAGTGATGGATGAAGGCACAAAAGCGTTATAAACTAAGAAACAAATAAGGGTGAACCACCCCCTAACTAAAAAAGGGCTCAAACCACCATTTTTAAGCCACAAAAACAAAGCTTTTTACAGTTCAAAACCAGCCCCAAAACAATAAGAAAAGATGGTAAAACAAGCTTGCAAAACAAAGTAAACAAGGCAAGTGAACTACCTCTTGAAGCAAAGGGCAACTCTAGGCACAAAACAAAGCTAAAACCACCTTCTAGAGCTCAAAAAAGGTCCCAAGTTACCTCAGCTCAAAGACTAGCAACTTTGGTTAAGGTAGTGTATGTAAAAGTGTAAAGAAAACAAGCACTTACGCCCAATTTTGTAAGAGAGAGAGAGAAATCTAGAGAGAGAAAATTTTTATGTCTTAAATTTTTCTAACCCCTACACATGAGAGAGGGGGGTCCTATATATAGAAAAAACAAATTTCGCTCGCAAACATCCAGTGACACACGTGTAGGAAAATCCATGAATTTATGCAAACAACTGGCACAAAATATCACAAAATATCTGTAGCAAATAATGGTGGTTGGCCGGCCATCAGTGGTGGCCAACAAGGCTTCATTGATGGTCGACAATGCACATCAATGGATGGCAAAGGAGAAGTGGTGGCCGGCAACCTCTAAGGATAGCCGGCAAGCCATCGGGAACTTTAGGATGAAAAGACCTAGGCATGGTCCAAAGATGAGACCAAATGGATACAGGGTTTGAAATGCTTAAACTTGTGGCGTTCTGCCGTGGACTTCAAGCGCTCGGGGAGCAGACTCATCATCGGAGGTACCTGCAAGAACATCCAAGTCTTAAAGGGCCGTAAAAAATGGGGTGTCTACAGTTGCCTCTCTTTGACAGAACTTGGAGTCATGAAATGACGTGAGTTAATGTCAAAGCCCAGAGATGGCCCATTTTGGCAAGGCCGTAAGACTTGGACAAACAATCAAGACAGAAAACAAATGGTTGCGCCCGTAAGCTGCCTACGTATCCCTTTGCAAGGAATCAAACTGGCGTAGTTCTAGGGCAAGATGCAAATGATATGCATGATGCAAGAGCATAACTTATGATCATGCAATGAGACTATGCGATGAAACATTTAAATGCAAATGCAATGCAATGAAAATACCACAGTTCACACAAACCGAAATAGGGCACAGCAATCTCAATCATAAAAAGGAGTAAGCAAACACGCCACGCATGAGAATTACACACCAAACCACATTTCATGCATAAAGGATGTAAGAAAATTATGCAAGCTTAACTACGTGAAGCGCGGGAAAGACGAAGAGCAACAAAATCATCGGGCGTACCTAAGATGTCAAACAAGATCTTAACGCGTTGCACGCAGAAGAAAACAAGGATGGTGTGAATACCGGGACGCACCCGAATGTTTTTATCCGAAGGATGGTAACCGAAGGATGGTATGAACATCAGGACGCACTCAAATGTTTTTAACCGAAGGGAGGTAACTAAAGGATAGTATGAACATCATGACGCACTCAAATGTTTTTAACCGAATGGAGGTAACTAAAGGAAGGTATGAACATCAGGACACACTCAAATGTTTTTAACTGAAGGGAGGTAACCGAAGGATGGTATGAACATCAGAACGCACTCAAATGTTTTTAACCAAAGAGAGGTAACTGAAGGATGGTATGAACATCATGATGCACTCAAATGTTTTTAACAGAAGGGATCCTATCGCGTTGCACGCGAGAGGAGGGAGATTAGAAGGATATGATTCGAAGGGCACCAATGATTTTACCTGGAACTCCTCTAAATGAACTGTACATACAATATCGTGCTTGTGTACAAAAACGTGTTATGTAATGATAGTGCATTTTCTATGCATGAAACAAGAATGAAAGCATATTCTATGCGACAATAGAAAAGTGCATATTCTATACAATAATGGAGAAGCGCATATTCTATGCACGTGTAACGAATAGGAAACGCATATTCTATGCATGACAACAATTGAAATATAATGGCATGTTTTATGCAAACGAAACAATTTGAGAGCTTCTTCTATGCATGATTGGTAACGGGAGCATATTCCATGCATGATTCAAAGACAAATGCATATATTCCGTGCATGATTCAAGAGCGAAAGCAATAAGCATGTTCTATGCAAAATGCAAGAGCGGAGGCACATTCTATGCAGCTAGAGTAAGAGCATGTCCTATGCGACAGTATAAGTAGAACGCACCTTCCATGCAACAACAAAGAAACACATATTCTATGCAACAACAAAAGCATATTTATCAAAACCAATTCAAGAACAACTTTCGATTTACCTTTTGAAAAAGTTGCTGTAGACACCCCATTTTTGACCGTCCTTGAGACTTGGACGTCACCACTTGGAACACTCGGTGATTATTCATGTATGTGTTCGTTTAGAGTTCCCGGAGGTTTCGGCTCGCGCGCCCCGCCTCAGGATCTCCGAACTTGACCGTTTAGTGTCTTGTTTCACACCGAACAATTATGTTTTGCCTGGGAAGGGCAAGGAAGGCCTTGTAAGGCATCCCCACACACCACCGGCAGTGGCTAGAGGCCACCGGCTGGTCTTTTGCTTCCATCGGCACATTTTGTTGCCGGTCGGCACATTTGATTGCCGGTCGGCATAGTTTATTGCCGGTCGGCACCTTTTTTGGTCGAAATAACTTTTTGGGCAGCCGACCACTGTTCATCCACTTTATGGAGATATTTTGTGCCAGCTGTGATAGTTGGCACCAACTCTGCCTCCCTCCATACACGTGTATGGAGGGATCTCCCTCTAAGCAAGCTTGTTGTATAAGCTTTGCAAGAGGGAGTCTTATAAGAGGGAGGGCCTTCCTCTTTGATCTAGGTTAGAATTTTGGGACCAAAAACCAGAGCTTTGAGATATAGATACACTCTATCTCTATATCTCCCTCTCTCCCCTCCTTTGTGTGTATTTCCTTGGCCTAAAGGTGGTTTTTACCTTACTTTTGCACCATTACACACACTATTACACCTTACTCCGAGATTGAGGAACTTGGGGGGTTGATTCTTGAGTTTTTGGACTAGTTTTGAGCAAAAGAAGAGGGCTAGACCATTTGTTCTTCAAGGGTGAGCATCTTGCTTTATATTCCCCAAACTTGCAATAGTTTTTTACCTATCTTGCTTGTTGTTTTAGCTCTTGTGTATAACATAAAAAGGGCTTGTATTTTCATGATTTAGAACTTTCATTAAGGTCGTTTTGTGGTTTGAGTGCTAACTCACCCTTCTAGGCCTTGTTTGGTCCATTTTGGTGCCTCTTTGGTAAGGCTTTGTTTACTTCAGTGTTTTGGTCCTTTCACCACTAAAAACCAGTTGATTTTCAGTGTTAATAAAGGTGGTTTGAAGTCTTGCATAGGGGAGGGACACCCCTCTCCCTTCCTTGTTTTGTTTCCTTACTTTTTGGGCTTAAAAGGGTAGCATGTGTGCTTGATCATTCTTGGCCTCATTTCAGAAGTTTTTTAGGTGTTTTAGGTCATATGTAACCTCTGTTTTTGGCTGGATTTGTGCCTCCTTGTATGCTTGTAGTACTTGCTTTGTATTGCTCCATTTTGCTTAGAAATGCATCTCATGATTAGGCCATGATCCTTGTGTGTGTTGGCTTGGTTCCATGAAGCTTTTGGTATTGTTTTTCCATGCTTAAAGTCTGTTGGTTATCCATTTGGTCATGCTTGACATGTTTGTTATAGGTGCTATGTATTTTGGCTTGAAAGCTTTGAGCATTTTGACCTCTAGCATGCATGGTTGTGATCACCCTCATGATTTAACATCATTTAGGACCACATTTTAGTCCAAGAATCATATTTGTATGTGTGCATGCATGACCTCTTTTATGCCTTGAGGGTGTACCCTCTTATGCCTACATTTGAGCCTTGGCGCATAAACTCTTTTGGAGTCATTTTAGCTACCATGTTAGGAGGCTTTGGAGTCCCATTCTGCATGTAAAAGGTCTTTTTTTTTTTACTTGTCTTAGTCATGCCATAAGTAGTCATGTTGGTGGGGGAAAATGTCTTTTTTTTTATGCCTTAACCTTGGGACCATTAGTTTGCTTGTTAGCATGAGTATTGGTCCACCTTTTAGACATCTTTTGGCCGCTGTTTTGGGATGGTTTAAGGTCTGCCCCTTTATGGTTCTAGGCCCCATTGCATGCTTGTTGCATATTTGTTGCATGGTTACTTCATTAAGCCTTATAGTATATTAATCCCATTGTCAAATTGGTCCATATTTGCCATCACATTTTGCACCTTGTATGCTTGGCATTACACAATTGTCATGTTGGTTGCATAATGCTTGTTGTGCCTTGCATCTTGGTATCATGTTGCATTTTGAGCCATGTTTGCATAACATGCATTGCATTTACTTGGTTTGGGGTGTCAAACCAAGTGTGAGAATCAAGGAACATTCATACTTCAAGTGATGCAATGTGCCTCGATTCCCGGTCATCGGGGCCTTTGATTCCAACTTGATAAGGCTTCGGTTTTCATTTTATTTGTTGCATGCATCTTTATATCAAATGGCAAATTTGATTCTCTGAATCACCATGCACCATTGATGGTTCGAGGATCGAGGGACATGCTTCCTTGAGTTCAAAGCATGATAGGAAGCATGACCATGCTCACATGTGCCTGAAAACCCCATGCCATGCACTGTCTGTTCTCTATTTGCTGTCAAAACTGTCTTCTGCATGAAGTTTCTGCCGACCGGCAGAATTTAGTGCCGACCGGCAATCATTGAAGTGCCGATGAGTCCAAGAACAGCCGGTGGAAATTGTAGAGTGCCGGTGGGAATTCTGTCTGGCCTGTGGTGCTCTGCAGTGTGTAAGGAACCTTCTCCAGGACTTTGGCGATTTCCAGAGAGATAAGGCAGTACAAACAGAGGTGGCAGGGGACGGTACGGGTTTTTCGGGCGAGCCGATTTCCGAGCATGCATCATCTGCGCACCCCGAGGCAGAGGCTGTGGCCACCCTCCTTTTTCTTTTGCATCCTTTCTTTTAATTAATTAGAAAATTCTGTAATAATTTTATTTGTTTATTATTTGGGACTGTAATATTTATTTGGGCCCTCCGAGTGAGGGCAAATCTATAATAAGTGTGTGTGGGTGGTGTGTATGTCTTCCAACCCCACTTCTTTCTTCCCTTTTATTTACCTGCTTACGATGGTAGATTAGGGCATGTTTAAATTCAGCATACCTTATGCTATGCATGCGTGCATTCATGCATTTGTACTGCACGCATTGGGCTCGGTACATCACGCTAACTGCATTTGTACTTCAATTAACAAATCGAATATGTGATAATTGATCGCATTACATATGCCATGCTTAGGTTAACCGAGCCTATCTAAATTGCATCTTGTATGTGTTGCATTAGGCAATTTAACATGAACTAAGACACGCACATTTTGCTAACTAGTTTACTGTTTTGGCACGGAGTACTAGGTAAGCTTTTATGCTTTAGCAAATCGCATGCGTGTGAATGTTGCCATGATAGCATGATTACCATGAGGCTAGCTGCTTATGTGATATAATTGCTTGAATGCCTGTGGATGGAGGTTGAATTACCTAAATTGGAATAATGCATTAAAACTGTGAGTTTTAAGCCCACTAGATAGTGGCAAAATCATCTTTTCTAAAAGCCCACTTGAGGGTGGCAAAATCCGCATTTTAGCCTACTTGCGAGTAGCAAACCATTTTTCAAAACAAACATGAAATGTTTTGTTCCAATTTGGGCGATTTGGTCTATACTTGTTTGTTGTGCGTATAACATAGTAATTCTAGGCTAACAATTGGAATAAGAACACATAACGTTTTCAAAATCGGATATCATGGTTAGTAGAGGCCGGTCTTCGAACCGGGCGAAAGGGGGTGCTCATAGCTGACCTTCCCCGATCGTACCCAAGCTCCCGAGCCGAGACAACTCTGGTGATGACGGACATGTGGCCTTCGGCACCGAGTCAGGGTTTCCTAAATTTCCCCATTTAAAAAAAATATTTAGGTGGCGACTCTGTATCTGGCAAAGCAGTCCATGTTTGGCACTACTTTTAAGCAAAAATCTGTTTCTCAAAACGATTTGCCAGATTTGGACTCTTTGGTTCAGATTAAGAACCGTGACACAAATCGAGAGTCCGAACTGTAGCGAGGGTCCCTCGCGGACTTGTTACAGTTGCAATATGTTTAAAAGGATACATCTTGCTTATGTTAATGAATGACGAACATTGTGCACTAGAAATGCAATTCTGAGCTTCCATAGAGGCATTCTGAACTCAATAATGAACAATCCCTTCAATTTTTGAAATCCAAGGACACAAAACAAAACCAAGGACACAGAGGAGATCTTTGGAAACCCGCCGGCCACCTGCCGACCACTGGTGTGCCTTGCCGGCCATCGATGGTGCCTTGTCAGCTATTGATGGCAGTTCGGGGCAAAGCTGTCTTTTATGCACGGGCCTTTAAATGCAAGCCACTAGGTCTTATTTCCTCATACCTTCTTGATCGAAAATACTCTCTCTCTCTCTCTAGGTGCTTTCCCTCCCTAGATCTGAGCTTTTTATGCGTTTTCCAACGCCTCACACAAACTTTATTCGCTAAATCCTCCTAGTTCTCTTCGCTTTGAACCAATTGGAATTTGATTTCGATGCTTCTTTCCTTATTTCCACCATTTTAGGCTCATTCCCCTCGAGTTTCTCTCGAGTTTTGTGCACTTTTCCCGGCTTTGACTTTTTTCTTTCTTTTATCTCTCTTAGGGTTGACTTTTTTCAAGTTTATCCATTTTCTTCACTTTTCTTCACTTTTCACCCATCTTGCACACATTTTCAGATGGCGGATGATTTTTCTCATGATAGGGCTCCACCCAAGCTTCCTCCAGTAAACTTCGAGGTGGACATCGAGGCCGAGCCAGAGCCGTTACCGCTGAGTGTACGACCTTTTTATCTAGCGAGGTATCATTCTTAGACACATATATTGCCCACTACTAGAGGCATTAGATGTTTTACTGATTTCGCTGATGACGCGCCAGAGGACCTCCTGTTCAGGAAGCTAGAGTCTCATTTATCGACCACTGCCATTGAGGTACGAACTCTGTTTCTATGCATTTCTACCTTCAATTATTTGCATTTCTTTCATCTGACTGTGTCTCATACACTGCCTTGATCTGATTACATCTCATGCACTACCACAGGGTGAGTTTCGTGCCTTTAGGGGCTATGGTGCGACGACTACTCAAAATTAGTATGGCGAGCTCCCAATTGGAGTTTGTGACATCATTGACGAGGCAGACTTTGCCTCTTCTGCTCTAGCTTGACTTGAGTTACCGCGAGCCGTCCCCTCTTAGAAACACTGGTGGAGAGGTGGTGGGACACCACTAACTCCTTTCACTTTTCCACCACAGGGGAGATGACGATGACTCCTTATGACTTTTCCATGATCGCCGGATTAGGCGTAGGGGGTGATCCGATCCCTCTTGACCCAGATATGGAGGAGTAGAAGGCAGCTTGGCTCGAGCTACTTGGGGCACATCCACCGATATACCGAACAAGCATGGTGCAATACACCTAGTTCGAGGAGCAGTTCAGGGGGACCGAGCCCGAGAAAATAGAGGCGATAGAGCAGTATGCCAGGGGCTTCCTGATGTTCATCTTCAGTACCACCCTATTTTCAAACAAGTAGAACACCGTGGGCCTGTATTTGCTAAGTGCCTTGGTGTAGACACCCCATTTTTTACTGTCCTCAAGACTTGGACGTCATTGTTTGAACACTTGATGATCATCCATGCTCGTGTTCATTTTGAGTTCCCGGAAGTCTCGGCTACGTGCCTTGCCTTAGGATCTCTCAACTTGTCTGTTTTGTGCTTGGTTGTGGACCAAGGACTTGTGGTTTTGCTTCTGAGGGAAGGGGGTGGCTTGTTGGCCATCCCCTCAACCCATCGGCTAAGGCATTGTGCCATCGGCCATGTTTTCTTGCCATCGGCCAAAAGTGGTGGCCGATCGGCACTTTTTTTGGTCGATCGGCACTTTGTTTGGTCGATCGGCCATATTTTTGAGCCGAGACCTTTCCATCTGCTTTTTGCAGATATTTTCTGCCAACTGTGACAGCTGGTATGCACAATTCTGATCCTCCATACACGTGTATGAAGGGATTTGTTTCAAGACTCAAGCTTGTTGAACAAGCTTGAGAATTGAAATTCTATAAGAAGGGAGCCTCCTCTCCCTTTCCAGAGGTTCTGAAAATTGCATACACAAGTTATATATACATCTCTCTCTCTCTCTATATTTGTGTGTGAGTTTGTGCTTTAAAGTGTGTTTTTTTCACACTTTTGCACTAGAGCACCTAGCAATACACCATCCTTTGGTTGCTGAGGTCCTTAGGAGTTGGTTTTAGAGTTCTTGGAGTGGTTTTGGTCAGAGAAAGCTACTGGAGTTGTGTTCTTGAAGGTGTTCTTCAAGGGTGAGATTCCAGCTTTTAATCCCCCATTTTGGCTTAAGCTTTTAGACCTACTTGCATATTGTTTTAAGCTTAACTCTAAACGAAAAAAAGTTTTGATTTTATATGCTTGTGATGATTGTTTAAGGTCACTTTTTGGTTTGGGGTAGTCTACCCCCTCTTAGGCCTTGTTTGGCCTTATTTGGTGCCTTCCCTTTTGAGCTTTGGAACCATCTTGCTTTGACCTTCCCACCACTGAAATCCAGAGGATTTTCAGTGGTGGAGAAGTGGTTTTAGAGTTTTGTATAGGAGAGGGACACCCCTCTCTCCTTATCTCTTATTTGCTTGTATTTATGGCTCATAATGGTAGCTTGTTTGCTTAGCATATTTTGGCTTCATTTTATTAAGTATTTGGTGTTATTTGGCCATGCTATACCTCTGTTTTAAGTTGGTTTGATAGCCTCTCACATGTATCATGCACTTGTCTTGCAAGCCTCTCATTTGCCTTAATAAGCATCATGCATTTGGACCATCATGCTTGCATATTTTGGTTCAACTCAAAGGAACTTTTAGTCATGTTTTACCATGTTTAAGCTCTGTTTGGTGTTGTTTTAGTCATGCGTGCATTGTTTTGTGTAGCCTTGGTTCAATCTAGTGTCACGACCCGAACTCGCCCCTATGGGTTAAGGCCATAACCGGCTAGTAATCACGAGATTACCTACGGCTTCAAACCAAATAAGACAAAACTCATCATAGTAAAGGGGCCAAACAGAAGCAAATTTAAAACTTTGTCCATAGAGCCGTGTTTATACGCACATCATAACATTCCATATTTACATATGTTAATAACTCATAACAGAAAGTGTAGTAGCATAAGGTTCTGTACAGACAGGATCATTCAACTCTAAGTCAGCCAAACAAGACTATACACAGACGTATACCAAAGTCCTCGCCAACATGACAAAATACACAGAAAGGCAAAAGGGCGAAGATGTGTCTCATGCGTGAGACGCAAGGGCTGACTCTTCAAACTTTGGTTGTTCCATACAGACTTCACTGAGGCTGGGTCTGGACCTCTCTTGGCTCACCTACAAACACATGAATGAGCGTGAGCGAAAGCCCAGTGAATAATATCAAATAAAGAATATACATTGGAACAATATACATCAAACGGCCTTGGGCCCAATTTATATTTCTAACTAGTACATACATACATAGACATATGTAAGTTAAGTAACTGCGGTTCCAAACACATCATATGGCCTCGAGCCCAATTCATTAGTATCATTCAAGTCAAATTGTAATTCATGCCAAACTGTTATTCATATCAAACTGTTATTCGTGTCAAACTGGCCTTTGGCCCATTCAATCTTTCATGTCAAACTGGCCTCTAGCCCATTCATTTTATGTCTAACTGGCCTCTGGCCCATTCATTCATGCCAATCGGCTTTCGGCCCAATCATTCATGTCAATCAGCCTTCGGCCCAATCATTCATGTTAATCGGCCTTCGGCCCAATCATTTATGTCAATCAGTCTTCAGTCCAAACATTTATGTCAATCGGCCTTCGGCCCAATCATTTTTGTCAATCGTTGTCCACCATTCAAATTAATGAACTTACAAAACTTACATAGAAATAAACAATTGGATAATAACATATCTCAAATATCTTGTTAAGACATTACTCACAGTGATCGGCTGATTGATTGCCCTGGAGCTTGACCCTACACATCACATAACACATATGGGTCACAACCGATTCAATCCGTTCTTAATTCACATATTCCTCTGTAGGCTTAATTCTTATTCTTCTAACTCATTTACAATGCTCAATGTATGCCTAAGAGTACTTGGAAGTGAAAGAGAATAGAAAATGAAACACATAATGTCTTTTCAAAATTTCAAAAAACAGGGTCCCCGCTCGAGCGTGGACTTCCCCGCTCGAGCGGACCCTTGAGGCCTGCAAAAGTACTGGTTATGTCGAATTTACGCTCGATCGCGAACTCTGGCGCTCAAGCGTAAGGCCTCTCTACATGGCTCCCCGCTGACGCCATGTCTGCAGAAAATACTGGGAACACAAATTTCAGGCTCGAGCGGCGGTTTACCCGCTCAAGCGGACATCAGAATTCTGGAAAATCCAAAACATGTTCTTGAGCTTCAATTTGATGTCCAAAGGTTCCAAACGCATGATTTTGGCTCAAACTTCACATATACATATTCTAACATGGTATAACCACCAAATTACAACACAATAAAGCTCAATTTCACAATTTAATCACATGCATGTCTCAAATTAACTCAAACTCATCACCAACACACTAGATTCAAGCATGCAAGACTCAAACTCCCCTGATTTGCACTTGCATGTGAAATATACACAATATCCTCAACTTAATTGGTGAAGAGATGATCAAATACATGGATTTCAAACAAGATTCATCATGGAATACACAATTTATGCTTAAACATGGAAATTTATAGCAATTTCCTACATGCATGCCTCTAATGAGTTCAAATACAACAAAATCAACTCAAATTCATTTCAATTCTTACTCTTGATCATTAATCAACTTTGAATACACAAAATTACACATTAAACTCATGAATTCAAAAATCAATTGCTTACCTAGAAGCCCAATCTTCCCAATCTATGGTTAATTCTTGAGTTTAACTTCAAGACTTCCAAGCTTCAAGACCAAACATAGATTTTCTCCCCTCTCTCTCTAATTTCAAGTCTCTCTCCCTCTAGAGAGTTAAATTAGCCAAAAGATGAAGCAAGGAGAGGGATTGAGTGTGTATTGCCTTATTACAACAAATCCCACTAAGTACAATTTAGTAACAATAAATAAGTGGGCACTAATTCATCAATTAAATCAATTAATTCTGATCTGAATCAATTTTCAATTAAATTTCACCATAGGCTCTAAAAATTATGTCTATCACAATGGCGTAATAAATTTTGGTTTCGGTGGCCGATAGGGCCTTCAATTTAAATTCCAAAGCAGATAATCAAACAGATATTCCTACGGTGAACAGATAGAAGTTCAAAACCACATATTTTCTCATAATGGCACACAAAATCATATTAAATACATAATCATACTCATATTAAGGACCAATTAACATATTACGGAACAGGGATATCACATCTAGCTTGTTAGTTTTGAGTGTCCAAGTCATTAGCATGGATTACTTGGACCATTTTCATGATTTGGCATCATTTCCTATATGATTTCAGTCCATATAGAGTGGTCATACACTTGCACCTATCACTCCTTTAATGCTTTAAAGAGTTAGTGTTTTATGCCTCATGAATGGATCATTGTGCATGCCTCCATACTTAGGCTTTTGGGATGCCATCTCAGTGGGTTTTTGGGTTTGTTTTGACATGCCATAACTCTGTTTTTCATTAGTTAAGTCATGCCATGTTTGGTCTTGATAGGTGTAGTGCAACACCCCTTTGTAGCCTTGCATGCTTCATGCTTTTAGCCTTTTATGTTGGCTTGTTCTGGCTTTGCTCCATTCATGTTTTAGACTCATTTTGGCATGATCTAGGACTTTTTTGGGTTGTACTTTCCATTTGCTTCATGTTTTGCATAGCCTCAGTGCAAGTCCCTTTTGCAAGCTTCAAGTTGTGAGCCTCTTGCATGTCATACTTGTGTAGTTTGGATGGTTTGGCACCATTCCATGCATGATTTCAGAGCTTATGATGCTTGTCACATGTCCACACTTTTCACTCTTTAAGTGCTCTTAAGAGTTTATATCTTCATGCCTTGTTTGTGAACCGAAGTGTGTGCATGTTTGTATGCGCTTTTGTTTTTATTTTCATCGCATTTTGGCCACTGATTTAGGCATGGCTGAGGTCTGCCCATTTTGGTTTAAGTCCATCTTTGCATGTTATTGCATGCTTGACATTTTGCATGTTGTTGCATGCTTGCTAGCTTGCGTGTTGTTGCATGCTTGTCCATCTTTGCATGCCATGCATGTTTGTATGTCTAGGTTACATTTTGCATGCTTGCTAGTTTACATTTTGTTACATGCTTGTTTAGGTTGCATTGCATTTAGCATGCTTGTTACCTTAGCCTTGTGTACATGTTTGAGTCGTATTGCATTTGGCATACTTATGTTGCATTGCATAGCTTTTCGATGTCACATGCATTGCATTGTGTTTGGTTTGGGGTGTCAAACCAAACACGAGGACCGAGGGACGTTTTGTACTTGAAGTGACGAAACGTGCCTCAATTCTCGATCGCCGACAGTCTTGATCCAACATGATAGAGTGTGAGGCATTCATGTGTTTTGTGCATTAATTCCATATTGATTTGTGCAAATTCGGCCTCTTTGGCCATCATGCATCGAAATGCGTGATTGATGGCTCGAGAGTCGAACACTACACTCCTTTGAGTCTCAAACATGATAAGGGGTGTAGGTGTACAACATTTTCTTGCAAATGTATTGCCATGCCCTTGTTTGTCCTCTGCAGTAGCAAGAGGAGCAGTCTACTGGAAGAGATGGCCGATCGGCTATCTTCAATGCTGATCGGCTAACAATACTTGGCCGATGGACTAATATTTGGTCGATGACCTTCATATCTTGGCCGATGGCCATATCTTTTGGCCGATGGGCTCTCAGAGTGTCCATGAGGTGGTTCTGAAGCATCACAGAGATTTTCAAAGTTTTCAGAGGAGCATAAGTGTGCAAACAGAGGCAACATGGGACATGGCAATGGATTTCCGAGCGAGGCGACCGAGCATGCATCATTCAATCATTCCGAGGCAGAGCTGTGGCAACCTCTTTAGTTTTATACTTAGTCTGTTTTGTAACTTAATTAATTTGCTTAAATTAGTTAAGGTTTTGTAATAATTAATTAGCTAGGATAGTTAATTAATTAGTTGGTCGGTATTATTTATTCGGACCCTCCGTCGATAGGGCGAATTTTGTAATAAATGTGCGTAAGTGTGTGAATGTCTTCCAACCCCACGTCTTTCTCCCTTTTACTTAACCGCTTACGATGGTTAGTTCTAGGTCATGTTTAAATTAGCATTCTTATGCTTCGCATGTTTGCATCCATTCATCTATATTGCATGCACCGGGCTCGGCGCATCATACAAACCGCATTGTATTTCAATTCCTACTTGAATACATGATTATCAAGTTGCATTTCACATGCCATCTTAGAATAACCGAGCCTATTTTAGTTGCATTTTGCATGTGTCACATTAGCCACCTTAGCATAAACTTGGATCATGCATTGATTTCTAACTAGTTGTTGTTTTGGCTCAGAGTACTAGGTAAGCTTTTACGCTTTAGCATACTGCATGTGTGTTAGTGTTTCCATGATAGCGTACATGCCATGAGGCTAACTACTTAAGTGATTAACTGCCTGAATGCCTATGGGTGAAGGTTGGATTACTTGAATTGAAACAATTCATTGAAATGTGTGTTTTAAGCCCACTTGAGAGTGGAAAAATCATGTTTTCTTAAGCCCACTTGAGGGTGGCAAATCCACGTCTTAGCCAATTTGCGAGTAGCACCTTTAAACCATTTTCAAACAAACAAACATGAGATGTTTTGTTCCAACTTAGGCAATCTAGTCTATACTTGTGTGTTGTGCGCATCACATAGTAAGCTAGCTAATAAATCGGAATAAGAACACATGTGTTTTCAAAAACAAAATATCATACTTAGTACAGGCCAATCTTTGATCGGGCGAGCACGGGTGCTCATTGCATGACCTTCCCCTCTTGTACCCAAGTTCCCGAGCCGAGGCAACTTTGGTGATGACGGACACGTGGCCTTAGGGACGAGTCAGGGTTTCCTAAATTTTTCAAAATAAAACATTTAGGTGGCGACTCTGTATCTGGCAAAGCAGTCCATGTTTGGCACTTCTTTATAAAAATCAGTTTTCCAAAACGATTTGCCGGATTTGGACTCTTTGGTGATTTATCTGTCTTGCATTGCACTTTGCGAGATTAGATTTAGAACCGTGACATTGAGTCCGAACTGTAGTAGTCCAATGAACAAAACAGATTTTTGCCCCGTTTCGCGCGTGGAGGTCAGGACATTCGGGCACGTCTACACTTGGTGACTCTTCCCCGAGTTCAGTTTTATGATTTGGGTGGAGCCGACCTCACCACATTATATAGATATATAAGTTCTTCATCCCGTCTGCGAGAGAACTTGGTTGGAGGCTACTGGCGAGCCTGGGAGGTACACTTCTCAATTCCCTCTTTACACTTTACATTTTCTGTTCAACATTTCCTGCTTTACATCCGTTCAACACATGTGCTTTTTGGTTTGCACTTTTTACATCTGTTCATATTGTGTGCTTTCTGCTTTGCACTTTCTGCATCTGTTCATACTGTGTGCTTTCTGCTTTGCACTTTTTGCATCTGTTCATACTGTATGCTTTCTGTTTTGCACTTTTTACATCTGTTCATATTGTATTGATTACATACCTCTGCATTTCCCCTGCAACTATGGGTGTACGCATACTTCCCGACTCTTTCCCTAGAGCCTGTAGATGAGATTCCATTGACGGTCCCCTTTTCTTGAGTATACGACGGCCAGCTCCACTATGGGACTCGTGAGCCCTTCATGTTTTTTCGCCAGTACTTCGATACGGTGGCGGCACACGAGGTAACTCGAAACACAGTCATTTTTACTTTATAGCTGTTTTGATTCATACATTAGCAACTGACAGCGACTAATAACCTGTTTACTTTCCATTTCAGATCACATGGTAGCCTTGGGCCACGATACCAACAGAGCTTCGAGCCTAGTACCATGCGGCTCGGGGCATTTTCCGCTATCATATTCTACTTGAGGGCCCGATTTGCTGAGCCTGGTTCCTAGGTGAGCGCTTCGTGCGCCAGACCATGAGCCTGCCTGTTCCATTTACACCGATGGCACCGTTAGTGTCCATGAGAGTGACAGACAAGCTATCTGCCGAAAAGGTGATCCAATTCATGATAGGCTTAGAGGTAGAGTATTTTCGTGTAGAGGGTGACTACGTGGCCTTTATCCAGACACACTTGATGCCACCTCTGATCGGCGTTCACAATGGTGAAGGAGTGAGAGGTCCTGCCGTGAGAGCGAGACGCAGAGCGACCCAGGCAAGCAGAGCCCGTGGCAGAGGGGCTTCCCAGGCGAGGCAGGGGACCGGGTGGCCAGAGCTGCCTACTGCACTCACATGTTGGCGGTATACTGGAGAGGCCTATCAGATCCCGATTAAGCCCGCAGTAGCTGGGCATAGATACACTAGAGCCCAGGATGCATCTCCAGTATGTACCACATTTTTAGTTTTCCCATCTCTTTCTGATATTTGTTTGTTCTGGACATTAATCATCCCCAATGCATTTATAGGCACCTCCAGGATATATCGAGGATCTGTTTGAGCTACTAGCCTTATTTGAGGGCATTATATTGAGGAGGGAGGCACTGTTCGGCTTCCATGGCATTTAGGTAATTTCTTTAGTTTTCTTGCATTCCAGTCATCAAATTTCAGCTGACACACTGAAACTGACATGAGAACTTCCCCACACTGCACTGATACTACATCTGAAATACTGCACTTCCATACTGTATTCATACTCTGTACTTAACTTCAGCATATACTCATTCTGCCCCATACTTGCATCTGATACACATACTGTGGCTGACATATGACAACTGTCTTCTCAGGTCCTGCCCATACCGGGTGCACCAACAAGAGCAGCAGCAGGAGGACTAGCAGTGCCTCCTCTGGTAGTAGGGAGAGAGAGGCACGCTCCAGCACGTAGCCGAGGCCGAGCTAGGTGCACCTGAGCAAAGAGTGGTCCTTCAGACCCTATTCTAGATGATGATGATGCTAAGACTAGCGATGCTGAGGAGATAGCGAGTCAGCATTCAGAGTCATCAGAGTGGAGATGATGACGCTAGCTCAAGTTCTGAGAGAGGGAATGTGTAGACACCCCATTTTTGACCGTCCTCAAGACTCGGACGTCACCATTTGAACACTCGGTGATCATCTATGTTCATGTTCATTTTGAGATCTCGGAGGTCCCGGCTACGCGCCTTGCCTTAGGATCTCTCGACTTGCTTGTTTTATGTTTGGTTTTGCACCAAACACTTGTTGTTTTGCTTCTGAGGGCAGGAAATGGCTTGTTGGCCATCCCCACACCTCACCGGCCATGACTTGAGGACACCGGGCCTGTTTTGTTGCTGCCGGCCATTGGTGATGGCCGGTCGACACTCTTTATGGTCGGCCGACCATTGTGTTGGTCAATTTGTCATTTTTTAGCTGGCCGACCACTGTTCATCTACTTTTGGCAGATATTTTATGTCAGCTATGATAGCTGGCATCCACAGTGCGCCCCTTCATACACGTGTATGGAGGCATTTCCCTCTTGCTTTGCTTGTTTTGTAAGCTTTGCAAGATTGGAATTCCTATAAAGGGAGGGCTTCTCCTCCCTCCTCAAGGGTTCCAAAAAGTTCCGGAGGTTTGAGATTAGGGTTAGAGAATCCTATATCTATCTATCTCTATATCTCCCTTTCCTTTTGATTTGTGTGTGCTAAAAGGTGTTTTGTTCTTAGTTTTGCACTAAGACACATAGTATTACACCATACCTTGGTTGCTAAGGTGCCAAAGGGTTGTTCTTGAAGTTTTTTGAGCTGGTTTTGACCCAAGGAATGTGCCGGAGTGGTCTTCTTAAAGGTCTACAAGGGTGAGAACTATTCCCTTTATTTTCCATTTTTGCATAGGCTTTTAACCTATTTTGCACCCGTTTTTAAGCTTAGCTATAAACTAAGAAAATTTCTGTTTTTACCTTCTTTTGATCTTTTTTTAAGGTCTCTTTGAGGTTTGGGGTTGTTTCCCCCCTCTAAGGCCTTGTTTAAGGCCATACCTTTAGGCCATTATTTTGAGCTTTGCATGACCTCTCTACCACTGAAACCCAGAGGATTTTCAGTGGTGGAGAGGTGATTTTGAGGTCCAAAATGGGAGAGGGTCATCCTTTCTCCATGTTGTCTTTGATGCTTGCATAAATGGCTTGTGTTGTAGCATGTGTGTTTAGCTTGCTTTAGCTTCATTTCAATGCATATTAGGCTTTGTTTTTCCATGATATAGCACTGTTTTAAGTTGGTTTAGACATGCCTTGTATGCTCTATACACTTGTCTTGTAATCCCATGTTTCGGCCTTAACATGCAACATGTTGTAACATGTGTTTTTAGCATGATTTTGGCTTAGCTTTGTGAAGCTTTTATGCATGTTTGGTGTGCTTGAGGTCTGATTTTGGTTGTCTGGGTCATTCGTGATTTTCTTTCTATAGCTACCATGCAATCTAGCTTGTAGGCTTTGAGTATTGGATTCTCTAGCATGCTCTACTTACATCATTTCAGTGGTTTGGCATCACTTATAATGATATTTCAGTCCATATAGCATGCTCAAATACTTGCATTTATCACCTATTCCGTGCTTGGGATAGTTTGTGTTTTATGCTCCATGTTTGGAACTTTGTGTATGCTTCCATGCTTAGACCGTTTAGATGCCATCTAAGTGTGTCTTTGGCCTTATTTTGGTCTGCCTTGGGACTGTTTTGAGTCCCTTTGGCCCTTTGAGGCTTGGTTGACATGGTCATGGCTTGGGCCCCTTGGCTAGCCTTGAGTTTTGGACCTTGTTGCGTGCCTTGCTTACATGGTTTGATTGGTTTGGCACCATCCTTAACATGATTTCAGAGTTTATCAATGCTTGCCATATGTCCATGTTCATCCCTTTTAAGTGTACTCAAAGTTGCTTCTTTATACTTAAGTATTGGACCATGTATGCATGCATGTTTGTATGTAACTTTGCCTTCATGTTCTTAGCATTTTGGCCACTAATTTGGGCTTATTTGAGAGCTACCATCCCTGCATGTTGTTGCATGCTTGCCTAGTATGTTGTCACATACTTGTTGCATGTTTAGTGAATTACATGTTGTAGCATGCTAGTTCAATTGTGCCTCGTTGTGCACTTAATCCATGACATGTTGTTGCATGCTTAAGTTGTAATGCATTTGGCATGCATTCTCTCTTTTAGTCACTTAACATGTTGTCACATGTTTGTATGTTGTCACATGCTTGCATGTTTGTATGCTTGTTCACATTTTCATAGTGCATACTTAGCTTCCACGCCTAGGTTGCATTGCATTGAGCATGCATGCCTTGCCTCTTGATCGAGCATGATAGAGGTTGGGTCCCTTGTGTGTTTGTATGCATTTCATTTGACATCAAATGCACAACTTGACACCTTGGACCATCATGCATTGAAATGCATGATTGGTGGCCTGAAGGTTGAGAGCCAAACTCCCTTGAGTTTATGACATGATAGGGAGGGTGGTGGTGCATAAATTACTTTGAAAATGCATTGCTATGTCTTGTCTGTCCTCTATTGCAGCAAACTAGTCTTCTGCAGGAAAAAATGGCCGGCCGGTAATTTTCAGTGCCAGCGGACTATCAAAACCTAGCCGGTGGCATATTTTTTTGGTCGATAACCTGTTCTCCATGGCCGGTGGTGTTTCCCCTTGGTCAGTGACCTCCCATAGTGCTCAGGGAGTAGTCAAGAAGCATCATCGGGACTTGTGCAGTCTCCAGAGAAGAAAAACAGTGCAAATAGAGGCAGCAAGAGTATGGCGATGGATTTCCAGGCGAAATCGAGCACCCATGCATTCATCCCTCTTCCCGAGGCCTCTTTACTGCTTTTCTTAGTTTAATTGATTCGTTAGTTAGTTAAGTGTTGTAAATATTTAATTAGCTTGTAGGTTAATTAATTTGTATTATTCTTTCGGTCCCCCCAAGAGAGGGCAAATTGTGTAATAAACGTGCGTGTGTGTGATACATGTCTTCCAACCCCACGTCTTTCTCCCTTTTATTTAACCGCTTACAATGGCTAGTTTTTGGGCACGTTTCAATTAGCATCCTTATGCTATGCATGTTTGCATCATTCATTTGTATTGCGTGCACCGGGCTCGGCGCATCATACTAACTGCATTGTATTTCAAATTCCATGTTGAATACGTCTATCGAGTTGTTGCATTTCACATGCCATCGTTAGATTAGCCAAGCCTATTCTAGTTGCATTTTGTATGCGATGCATTAGTCATCTTAACATGGACATGGATCATACACTTGATTACTAACATGTTCCTTGTTTTGGCTCGGAGTACACTGTGAGTATTTATGCTTTAGCATCTTGCATGTGCGTAAGTGTTAACATGACAGTATGCTTACCATGAGGCTATGTGCTTATATGATATAACTGCCAGAATGGCTGTGGGTGAAAGTTGGCTTGCTTGAATTGGAATAATTCGTCGAAGCCCGTGTTTTAGCCTACTTGCGAGTAGCAAACCTCAAACCACTTTCCAAACAAAACGGATATGCGATGCTTTGTCCCAAAATTAGGCGATCTAGTCTATACTTGTGTGTTATGCGCATCACATAGTAAATTCTAGCTAATTAGCTGGATTAAGAACACATATGTTTTCAAAACAAAATATCATGCTTAGTACAGGCCGATCTTCGGATCGACCGAGCGGGGGTACTCATAGCTGACCTTCCCCAATCGTACCAAAGTTCCCGAGCTGAGACAACTTTGGTGATGACGGACACGTGGCCTTAGGCAATGAGTCAGGGTTTCCTAAATTGCCCCAAAACAAAATATTTATGTGGCGACTCTGTATCTGGCAAAGCAGTCCATGTTTGGCACTTCTTTCTCGAAAATCTATTTTTCGAAACGATTTGCCGGATTTGGACTCCCTAGTGATTTATCAATCTCACATTGCACAATGTGAGATCAGATTAAGAACCGTGACATTTGAGAGTCCGAACTGTAGTGAGCCCAAATGAACAAAACGGGATTCCCTCCTGGGACGTTCGGGGACTTCTACAGTTTCTAGCGACTATGCTGGGGAGTTAGAGAGCTTGACTCGAACTCATGATATCTTGTTTTGATTACACTTATGTGTCTCTTTGCATTGCATTTGCATTGGTGCGCCTAGGACACCGTGTTTGCTGTCTGCTATTCCTGAATGGTTTGCCGGAGGCTCGCTTTGAGAAGCGTACCATAAGGCTGACTATTACGGGCTCTGCCATGATGGAAACACAAACCCTGGTTTTTACCGAGGCACCCTTTTTGACCATTCGACCTAGTGCATATCAGAATCCATAGTGACCATTCCAAACTAGGACAGGTTGCTTACTCGATTGTAGGTTGTTTGAAACCGCTGTATGTGTAGTGAAACCCTAGTTCTTGACGAAACTAGGACAGGGAAACCCTACCCCAATATAGGGGTGTATTGGCTTTCATTTGCTTGTTATATGTGCTTTTAGAGTTGACCTCTACAAGGAATGCACATATCAGTTTGCAAGTCTGGGCATTAGGGCTGCAAGCATCAGTGTCAGTGTTTTGAGAATCAATAGTATTTGTGGGTACCAGATTCAATTTTGGGACAGTAGTTTTGGAGAACAGTGATCAGTGATCGAATACCGTTATTCAGTTGTGCTTGCGATTGTTTGGGTAAAACTGGGCTGAGACGCTGCCTGTTTTCTCTTTTAGGAGGAGGAGGGGAATTTCAGAGATCTGAGTTCGGAATAGACAGCGTTCTCCTTCGCCGAAGCAAGGCACATATCTGATCAATCAAGTCACCGGCCACATCACCTCCGTTTAGTTCAGCGGATTTATGATGTCACAGAATTCAGAGGAAGTTGTGGTTATGGTAGCCGCACTAAACCAAGAGATCATCTTACAGGGTGAGACCAATGCTGAGATATCACACCCGCCCAGGTCGCCTACTGTGCGCCCGATCTGGGAACCCCAGTTGTTTCAAGCTCGTGAACCCACCATGTTTGAATTAATGGGAATGATTGGCGACCTCCAAAGATCCGTGGCTGATTTAGCTAATAGAATGTCAGCCCTGCCACCAACTGCATCGTATGTTGGGAATTTCATGCCACAGGAGCCCCCGCTACTGGGGCGAATTGTAATTGAGCTCAGCCAGCCTGAAGTTGTCTCAAACTCCGGCAATGACGTATCGATGACAACGGGGCTTCACACTGAAGCAATAACCCAAACCTCGCACCAAGCTCAAGCTAGTGGAAAGAACAAGATGAGGGCAGATACAGATCCCTATGCACAACTCTAGCAAGCTGTTGAGGCTCTGAAAGCCAGGGGTTGAATAAGCAACAAGTACTCGTAGTTGTAGCTAAGACTATGGATGGCATCTTCCCCACTCACGCCGAGAGCAGTTCAAGCCAAAGGGAAAATCAAGATAGGAACCGTCATACTAGAACCGTTCCTCTCAACCCTAATCCTGCACCTGGAAAAGATCAAAGAGCCAAGGCAGCACCTGCCGATCCTTTTGCTAGTGTGCCCATCAAAGGTCCACAGACTTCGAAGTATCTACCTCGAGGGCATAGGGCTTTTCATGCCCTCTACATGCCTTTGTCCAAGGCGCTTCAAATCCTCATGAAAAAAGGTCATCTCAAACCCCTAGTGCCTCGGCCTCTCCCTGCTCATCTTCTGCCGGGTCATGATGCCACCCAGTACTATGCGTACCATCAACAAGCTGGTCACACCACCGACAATTGCTTTCGTCTTCGCCACGAAGTGCAAGACTTGATCGATAATGAGGTCATCCTCCCACCCAGCTCAGCAAAGTCTGTCAGCACTGAGTTTCTGGACTTTGAAGATAATGCAAGTATGTGATCAGGGGTTGGCACACCTGCGGGCGGTGCTCGGTTTACTTCAAATGTGACGTGTGGCGCGCACTGTTTTGGGCATCTGCGAATGCTAACTTTTCTAGTTTCTAACTCGGGTGTTGAGTTAGTTCTGTGGTTTTGTTTTTGAGTTTTACACTTTGTTTTGAGTCAGTCTTTTTGATTAAGGGTCTATCTTGTTGTATCGAGTCAGTCCTGTTGTATAGAAGTTGGGTGATTCCGGGGATGTTGCTTCGGATATCACTATTTTGTTTTGTGTTCGTCCTTTCTTTTGAGTCTGTTTCTGTCTTGAACCCAGTTACACCAGAAGATCTGAATGAAATAGCAGTAATTTTCACACTCTCGTGTTTGCTTCGGCCTTGCGCCAGTTGTGCTAGAATCTAGAATGAAATGGCAGTGCATTTCACCTGCACTTCTATGCCTTCAACTCATTGTATTGACCTAAGTTTTTCAAAACTTTTTGAACGTTGTGGTGAAAACGAAGAGGAATGAATTCCTCGGGTTTTGCAAAATTTGATCATATGTGAGAAAGAGAGGCGTGCTAAGCCCTTAATGAACGGAATCATATTTGTTGGTTTGAGTACTGAGAAGGACCCTGGCTTGATCCAGACTGGTTCTACCTTGCCTTCAGTGCGAGCGATTCGTCGCTTTCTTAAAAATTTTCAAAACAAAATGTTTTGCGCGGTCCTGCGAAGACCTGTGTGGAATCGCTCTTGAGATTGTGCAGCCTAGGATCGCTCTCAGTCTCGAGACTCGACCCCTTTGCTTTTAAAACCTTGGACTTGCATCCAGAATGTTCAAACGGTCAATTACGATGTGAGGCTTGTATGGCCAGATCAGAAACACCTCTCGAACAAGAGGTAAAAGACGTCAGATAATGCACTCGAAGAGTCTAAGACGAAGATCGGCAAGAATGCCAAGTCCCAAAAGGGAGGAAAGAAGAAAGTACTACCAGAGAACAACTGAGTTCCTATCCACAACATTAGGGGCAAATTCAGCCCCCCATTCGATGGACTCCTGCATTGTCTGCGAACAGCAACCATTCTCCTAGATTCAGATGACTTCAGGATCTCAAAACCATTTGACATGGACAAAGCTACACTTTTACCCTTGAGAGGCTCGCTGGGCTGAAAACCCGGAAGGGCGACCCAGGCAAAAGTTAGAGCAAGAAAAAGAAAAAAAAAAGAAGAAAGAAGAAGAGAAAAATGCAAAAAAAAAAAAAAAACAAAAAAGAAAGAAGAAAAAAATGAAGAAAATGAAAAGAAAAGATGAAAAAGAAAAGAAATGAAAAGAATTGAAAAGAAAAGAAGGACAAAGCTCGCAAGGTTGAAAACCCAGAAGGGCGGCCTTGGCAAAAGTTAGAGTGTAGAAGGAGAGGTTAATACCCGAGTGTCCCCTAGCCGGAACTACGTAAGGCTTGATTCCCATGTTTGGGGTACGTAGGCAACTTCATCCTGAAGTCCAGCCACAAACACTTCCAAATCGACTGTGTCCATGCAATGGTTTTGATCATCTTTGTTTTCTCTGTATCCAAGAGTATCGGTTGCGATCATCACCCTGCAAACTTATTACAATGCACTGCGGTGCCCGTCCGAACAAGGGGCAACTTTCCGTTGCCAATGCTCCGCGACGCCATTCAAACATGGGGCAACTTTTCGTTGCCGTGCAGTGCCATTCAAGCAAGGGGCAATTTTCCATTGTTATGGATCCAAGATCGTACATCTCAAGAGTAGGTTCTGTGCTTGTAGTGCAGTGGCCGTTTGCAAAAATAGTTTTTGGGAATTTTTACTAAGGCTAACTAATTCTCTCGAAAATTATTCCATTTTTCCAAAACTGGACCATTTCTTGGACCCCAAAACGGAAAATTTTCAGTGCTCATAGCCTGACTTGCATGATTTCAAATCAAAAAGTTGAACAAGCATGTTAATCTAACTCTCATGTTGGTCAAAATTGTTTTAGTAGAAAACCAAAACAAAAAAATTGGTCAAAATGATGAACTAGGGGCACAGTTGAGTCAGGCTTCTTGTCTTTCCCCGGTTGTCAATGCATTTGCCAGAAAGGGCACCCTATTCGCCAAGAAGGGCACAGCGGAAGCTAACAGAAAAGGGCTGAAAGCTCTCATATCCTCCGAGCAGCGAGGTATCAAGCCAAGTGCGAGGCACGAACTCGAATGGAGCAAGGTATTCCACTCCCTCATCCGGACAGATCTGATCACGTCCAAACTCCCCAGTGGAGTATCGTTAACCGATGTCAATTGCAGATCTGCTGCGCGTCTGGCCGTATTGCAACCTCTCTGTGGGAGAAACTCACTGTTGTGAACAAGAAAGAAAATCTAGCAGAATGCTAGGGGCAAGAGCCCGCAACTTCCTGTTTATCCATCAAACCACCCAGGGAAGGGATAAAAAAATGAGAGATTAAAGAATAGAGAGATGTGCGCTGAGAGAAAAAGTGAGGAAAAGGGCTTTTTCAGAAAAAAAAAAAAAGAGATTGAGTGCCAGAGTGATGTGAGAATCACAAATGAGAAAGGGTTGGAAACAATACCCGGAGAAACTGGCCTCTCGGTTTTGTAACGCGTGAGAGTGTCGTGTCTTTTGTTTTGTTTGTCTCGATTCTTGTCTTGAGTCATTTCAGGTGTCTGTGTTTGTCTTTAGGCTGTATCCCTTTTGTCTTTTATTGTTGAGTCATTTTTCGCTGTGTTCAGTCGTAGGCTCAATACCCGATGGAGAACTCATTTCTCGATTTTCAAAATGAATCGCTTTGTGCTCAGAGTGCTGTGCCATTCTCCACGTTTGTTCTTCCACATTTGGAGCATCCGAGTATGTTTCAACATCTGCCAGTCCCACATTCGTATCCCGTCTGTTCGAATCGAACTGTTTGTTCAGAATTAGCTGTATGCCGAATAAACCGAATGCTGTGTTATGGGCTATCAGTTCAGAATGAGCAATGTTCAGAATGGGTTGTGTATTCAGAATTAGAAGTGTCCTGCATGAGCCGTATGACCAAATTGAACAGAGTACTGTGATGCGAGCGGTGTGTTCAAAACGAATACTCTATATGTTGAACATGTTGAGAACTCGTGATTAGTTCCATTTCCAGTGCCTTCCGGTGTTGATTTTGCAAAGTCACACCTGTATTACTTCAATTTGCTTATCGAGTTGTTGCTCATTTGCTTAACGAGTTGTTACTCATTTTGCTTATCGAGTTGTCGCTCATTTGCTTATCGAGTTATTACTCATTTTTCTTATGGAGTTGTCGCTCATTTGCTTGTCAAGTTCTTACTCATTTGCTTATTGAGTTGTTACTCATTTTGCTTATCGAGTTGTCGCTCTCTACTTATCGAGTTGTAAACTTGTTAAGGTCTCTTTTTTGCTTATTAAGTTAATTTTGTTACATTGGTCTACCTGACCTGGTGATGCATGCATGTTCAATTTCCAATTCAACTACATTGTTATGTAATATGATGCAGTGCGATGTATGAAATATGTGATGCAACACTTTTTTAGGAAAAAGTTTGTTTCATTCCATCATCTTTTCAAGTACATAGTTTTGAAGAAAACAAAACCTGCCTGAGGCAGTACAATGCGCTCAATCTACCAGCAAAAAGAAAAGAAAAAAAAAAGAGGAAAGTAGCAAAAGTCTAGATCAAAGGTCTCAGGTATGAGAGTCTGTCCTCATCCTCTTCCTGGACGAAGGTCCAGGAGTATCGTTGCTGGCTCCACCATCTGAGCCTGAGCCCGAATCATCTCCAGTCTCATCCTCCGATGACTCTGCCTCTGCCTCCGTCTCGGACTCATCATCATCTGGAATCGATGTCCGTGAGCGGCTCCCAACATGAGTGCGCCCCGCCTTGGTGCGGGGGTGTACTGCGGTCCCTCGCCCCGCTTTCCCTCCTCCTTGGGTGGATGCAGATGGTCCTGCTGGAGCACCCCCTGCAGCCGACATCTGGAATGGGGGCTGAAAAGGACAAATGGTAAATGCATCAGCAAAGCGGAGTATGAATACAGAATGCAGTGTACGAGTACAGTGTATGAATGCTATGAGCAGTATATCAGTGCAGAATCTCGTGTATGAATGCTATGAACAGTATATCAGTGCAGAATGCCGTGTGTGAATGCTATGAGCAGTGTGTCAGTACAGAGTACAGTGACTGAGTGCAGTGTATGAATGCCGTAAGCAATGCTATGAGCAGTCTGTGGGTTACAGTGAATCAAATGCCGTGAGGGTCGCGTATCAAGTGCCATGTTGGCAGTGCGATGCATCAGATTATGTGTGAAACAGATTATGCACAGTTTGAGATTGTGATTGAAAGAGCTTACCAGGATACCGTAGATAGCCAGCAGGTCGCTGTAGAAGCGATAGCATTCCCACCACGGAGGCAGTCAACTCCAAAGACTGGCGAGTGTACTCGACAGAAGTCTACAAGGGTATTAGAGACATCAGTATTCTGCGGAATATCAAGAAAAATGAAATGAAATGACTATACAAGATACAAAATGCAGTAGTACATACCGGAGGCAAGCCATAGAATCCGACTAGCTCGTGATCAGGCAGAGGGGGAGCGATGGGAATCTGGTAAGTCTCCCCACCCTGCCCTCGGCATGTCATCATAGTAGGCAGCTCAAGCCACCCGGCTCCCTGCCCTCTCCGAGATCCACTCCTGCCTCGAGCCGGAGGTACCCTCACTACCCTCACTGTCCTCGGTACCCCTATTCCAGCCGCTGGCATTACAGGCCTCTCTTTCTTAGCTCGACGAGCACTACTTAGAGGCTGAATGATATAGGTCTGGACGAACTCTGCATAGTCGCCCTCGTCTACGAAGCGCTCATAGCTCCAGCCGATGGTGTAGCTCATCATCTCCGCCAAGGTGTATCTCTCAGTGACCCTCGCATGGGTAGGAGGAGGTGCTGGAACCGGCTGCTCTAGCACGCCCAAGGTCTGCCGCAAGAAGCACTCCCCAAAGTACCAAGCGCGGCAGACAGGGCCCTCTAATAGAACTCTGAATCGGGCCGTTTCTCGGGCACCAGCATACCGGTCCCAAACTGCATCAGGTAATGGAACCCAAGGCTGCCAGGTAATCTGCAAATAAAACGTAGTTTGTTACCTACTGATATTGAAAGAACAATGCAAAGTGAAGCTTAAATAAACTGTAATGTTTGACATACCTCGACTGCGGTGATGGTATCGAAGTAGCGACGAAAGAAAATCAGGGACTCACGTGGTCTCCGATCGCACCTCACGTCGAAGCGGTGAGAGAATGGAGCGCCAAGGGGCATCTCCTCGTCTGGCACTGGAGCAAGCCTCGGGAAATAGGCATACACCCACAACTATACAAGTGTGACAGAACAGATGTGAGCATGCTTATCAGATAAAGCAATATATAGATAAAGCAGTATGCAAATAAAGCAGAAAGCGGTATGTGCAGTGTATTGGGCAGAGTGTACAGTGTGTACAGTGTACAGATAATGTGAAATAGAACTGAGAAAGCAGAAAAGGGAATATGTACCTCCCAAGCTCGCTAGTAGCCTCCGAGCAACTGTCCGCTGAGGCGAGAGGACGAACTCATGTAGCCAAAGAGAGTGGCCAAGCCTGCGCCACCCCAGTCATAGCGGCGGATCTGTGTCACATCCACCAGTGCGCTCAGCAAGTAGAGGGCCACGGTGTTTGCCCGGTCGGCAAACAAAGTGGTTCCCAACAAGAACATGATGAAGGCTTCATCATGGGTAGTAGGTGCCTAGATCCGAAAATGGTCCTCGAACCATGAATATCACGCGAACCCTGCCCGAGCGAGAGGTGGCTGAGCGCCGAGATGGTATATCTGAGCGGCATCCCACTCGTCCGTGTCAGTATCGAAGAGGATCGGATCACCCCCCACTCCGATACCTATGAGAATGGAGATGTCAAAGGGAGTCATTGTCATCTCCCCGGTGACGGAAAGGTGGAAAGAGTTGGTGGTGTCCCACCACCTCTCCACCAGGGCAGCAAGGAGAGGCCTACTCGTAGTGAAGTGCGAGAGTCCCATGCAAAAAGTCCCAAAGCCAGCTCGGCCAACGATACGACGAACCGCATCAGGCAGCTCCATGTACTAAGCCCTGACGGCAACATTTCCATACCCTCGGAAGGCATGGGAATCCCCCTGTGGTCAAAACAAACATTTTTGAACCAATGTTACAAATACAGCATTGAAAGCACTCAGAATTGATGAAAATACAGCGTGTGTACGCGTGTTCAGATTCAAACAAATATCGGGTGCAGGTGTGCTCGCAGTGAACTACAGCATGTGATGTATCAGTGTGTTTGAATGGTTCAGTGAAAATACAGTGTGTGTACACGTGTTCAGATTCAAACAGATATCAGGTGCGGGTGTGCTCGCAGTGAACTACAGCATGCAATGTATTGGTGTATCCGGGCCAAACATTTAAAGAACAGAATCAACTATTGCAGTTATGTATTCTACTTTGCAGAAATGAAACAGGGAAGGGTGTACCTCAGAAGCGCCATAGGACAGATGTGACTCTGGCTCGCGCAGTAGAAGCTCCGGTGGCGCGCCTCGTGCATGGCTCCGAAAGTGGCGAAGGCTGTCAGGAGGAAGCACGTGTATCGCCGGCCAGTAGGTCGCCGGATCGAACGGCCGGATGTGGAGAGGTAGGAGCTCGACCTTGGGGTCAACATCCATCTCCGGGGGAGCCCCACACTGTGAAAGATCGTCTGCCATGTCGAGAAGGGTGCGAAAATGGCCGGAAGTGTGAAAACTGGGCGAGAATGTGAAAAGTCAACTGAAAAGTCAACCTCGAGAGGTTGAAAAATGGGCGGAAAGCTCAGAGTGCGGAAAAGGCATGAGAATCAAGGTAAACTCGAGGAAAACAAACCCCGAGTGGTGGAAATTGAGAAAAAGGCACCGAAACCAAGATTTGTTCGGTTCAAAACGTGCGAAATGAGGAGGTGTTCGTGAATCGAATGACGAAACGGGCCCAAAAATCGAGGAAAAACGAGGAATGAATGTTGGAAAATAACCTAGAGAGAGAGGGGAAAGATTTTCGACCAAGTGGCAAGTGAAGAAATAGGGCTAGAAGCCCTATATTTAAAGTCATGTGGCCAAAAGGACAAAACTACCCCGAACAGGCATTTTTGGCCAGTCGGACACATTGTTGGCCGGTCGGCCAAATAGATGGCCGGTGGCCTTATTTTGTGGCCTGTGGATGGCCGGTGGTCTCCCCTGGTGGGCGGTGCACCTCTTACATCCTTGTTTGGGTCAGATATGTGGTTTGGGGCCTTATTTGCTCAAGACAGTGCAAGAAACTGCATTTTTGAAGCTTAACCAGTCTCTGTTTTGACCTCGGACCATGTCTTCTGTGCGTAGGACTCGATACACGCATGGTGTATCCTTTTTCATATCCTTTAGTATCTTGGGAGATTCAATAACTTCTTTGAATGCGTTGCAGTACGTGTGTTGTCTTGTTTACGATAAACATACAGAAATTGCATTGTCATGCATCTCAAGAAACGTGTGTTGTCGCGCATTCGAGTTCAACTGCATTATCATGCATCTCAAGAAACGTGCGTTGTTGCGCATTCGAGTTCAATTTCATTGTCATGCATCTCAAGAAGTGTGCATTGTCGCGGGTTCAAGTTCATTTGCATTGTCATGCATTCCAATTATGTCCATTGTCATGCATTTCAACATCCCACATTGTCATGCGTGCCTCATTTGCATTATCATGCATTCCAATAGTCTGTATTATCATGTATTTCAGCATCTCGCATTGTCATGAGCACCTCACATGCATTGTCATGCATGTTTCTCATTTTGCATTATCATGCATTTTCACCCACATTGTCACACACTTTCAACAACATGCATTGTCATGCATCTTTTATTCGCATTATCATGCATTTCAAACCCGGTGCATTGTCGTACATTTCCATAAATTGCATTGTACATGACATACATTCCATTGCATATAGAATGTATATATTGCATTGTAGTTTGCATGCATTTGCTACATCCTCCATTTCATCACATGCGCCTTTCCCTGTTGAGCTTGGTTTGGTATGTGCCCATACTTTTCACGTTGAAGCACGGTTATGATATTATGTGTACGCACCTAGTGTTGAGGGTGACGGCACCATTTCCGTGTTAAACGTGGTTTGTTTATGTCCATGCCTTTCCTAGGCAAGATACGGTTCGGCCGCGCGCCTTATCCATTCCATCCATTGCTTACAGAATACAGATTGCATTGTCTTGCATCCTCCCATCCACTCGCGTTGTTTCGCATTCTTAGGTTGCATTGTCTTGCATCCTCCCGTCCACCCGCGTTGTTTCGCATTCTTAGGTTGCATTGTCTTGCATCCTTCCGCACACACATTGCATGCGTTATCGCGTTATGCTTTACTTATATGTGTTCAAGTTCCTACACACATTGTATACGTTGTCACGATGTACTTTACTTATATGTGTTCAAGTTCCTACACACATTGTATGCGTTGTCACGTGTACTTTACTTATATGTGTTCAAGTTTCTCTCATCATACACATTGCTCACATTGTCGTGTGTGCTTTACTTATATGTGTTCAAGTTCCTTTATTTTCACACATTGTACATGCGTTGTTGCGCATGCTTTACTTACATGTGTTCATACTTATCTTCACAATAGCCTCACACATTGTACATGTTGTCGTATGAGCTTTACTTACATGTGTATACTTTTCCTTACCTTCACACATTGTACACGTTGTCGCGTATACTTTACTTGTATGTGTTTGTACCTTCATAGCATTGTTATGCTTGTTTCAAATCGCATTGTTATGCACACACTCGGGTTAAGTTGTTATGCACCCCTTCCACCTGCATTGTCATGCACCCTCTCACTCGCGTTGTCACGCACTTTTCACTTGCGTTGCTATGCATGTATCTAACGATATTGTACCTACTAAGTTCTCTTTCTTTTTTAGGCATGATATTTTATGTACGGTTCATTTGAGGCTGGCCCGACCAGACGAATCGGACATGAACGATATTGTATGTATGGTTCATTTGAAGCTGGCACGACCAGACGAACCGCACAGGTATTGTATTCTCCGCGTCAAACGTAGCGAGAATTCCATAATTCTCTTACATCCTTTCTGCATTGTAATGTTGTTTGATTTTTGGCTTGCTTAAAACTGTTTCATTTATTGTATGTATTTGCTTCGTTACGACTTTCTTTGCATGATCATAAGTTATGTTCGGCTTTGTGCATTGTTCTTGCATTTTGCCCCTACCTTCGGGCTCATATCTTCGTCTGTAGCTTATATGCTTTATCTAAGTCTTCGGCCTTGTCAAAAATGGGTCGTCTCTGGGCTTTGACACTCACTCCCGTCATTGTTATGACTTTCGAGTTCTGTTAAAGAGGGGCAACTATAAACACCCCATTTTTGACTGTCCTCAAGACTCGGACGTCACCGTTTGAACACTCGGTGATCATCCATGTTCATGTTCGTTTTGAGTTCTTGGAGGTCTCGGCTACGCGCCTTGCCTTAGGATCACTCGACTTGCTTGTTTTGTGTTTGGTTTTGCACCAAACACTTGTTGTTTTGCTTCTGAGGGCAGGAAATGGCTTGTTGGCCATCCCCACACCTCACCGGCCATGGCTTGAGGCCACCAGCCTTGTTTTGTTGCTACCGGCCATTGGTGATGGCCGGTCGGCACTCTTTATGGTCGACCGACCACTGTTCATCTACTTTTGGCAGATATTTTATGCCAGCTGTGATAGCTGGCATCCACAGGGCCCCCCCTCCATACACGTGTATGGAGGGATTTCCCTCTTGCTTAGCTTGTTTTGTAAGCTTTGCAAGATTGGAATTCCTATAAAGGGAGGGCTTCTCCTCCCTCCTCAAGGGTTCCAAAAAGTTCCAGAGGTTTGAGATTAGGGTTAGAGAATCCTATATCTATCTATCTCTATATCTCCCTCTCCTTTTGATTTGTGTGTGCTAAAAGGTGTTTTGTTCTTAGTTTTGCACTAAGACACATAGTATTACACCTTACCTTGGTTGCTGAGGTGCCAAAGGGTTGTTCTTGAAGTTTTTGAGCTGGTTTTGACCCAAGGAAGGTGCTGGAGTGGTCTTCTTGAAGAAGGTCTACAAGGGTGAGAACTATTCCATTTATTCCCCATTTTTGCATAGGCTTTTAACCTATCTTGCATCCGTTTTGAAGCTTAGCTATAAACTAAGAAAAGTTCTGTTTTTACCTGCTTTTGATCTTTGTTTAAGGTCTCTTTGAGGTTTGGGGTTGTTTCCCCCCTCTAAGGCCTTGTTAGGCCTTGTTTAAGGCCATACCTTTAGGCCATTATTTTGAGCTTTGCATGACCTCTCTACCACTGAAACCCAGAGGATTTTCAGTGGTGGAGAGGTGGTTTTGAGGTCCTAAATGGAAGAGGGTCATCCCCTCTCCATGTTGTCTTTGATGCTTGCATAAATGGCTTGTGTTGTAGCATGTGTGCCTAGCTTGCTTTAGCTTCATTTCAATGCATATTAGGCTTTGTTTTGCCATGACATAGCACTGTTTTAAGTTGGTTTAGACATGCCTTGTATGCTCCATACACTTGTCTTGTAATCCCATGTTTCGGCCTTAACATGCATCATGTTGTAACATGTGTTTTTAGCATGATTTTGGATTTAGCTTTGTAAAGCTTTTATGCATGTTTTGGTGTGCTTGAGGTCTGATTTTGGTTGTCTGTGTCATTCGTGATTTTCTTTCTATAGCTACCATGCAATCTAGCTTGTAGGCTTTGAGTATTGGATTCTCTAGCATGCTCTACTTGCATCATTTCAGTGTTTTGGCATCACTTATAATGATATTTCAGTTCATATAGCATGCTCAAATACTTGCATTTATCACCTATTCCGTGCTTGGGATAGTTTGTGTTTTATGCTCCATGTTTGGACCTTTGTGTATGCTTCCATGCTTAGACCGTTTAGATGTCATCTAAGTGTGTCTTTGGCCTTATTTTGGTCTGCCTCGGGACTGTTTTGAGTCCCTTTAGCCTTTTGAGGCTTGGTTGACATGGTCATGGCTTGAACCCCTTGGCTAGCCTTGAGTTTTGGACCTTGTTGCATGCCTTACTTACATGGTTTGGTTGGTTTGGCACCATCCTTAACATGATTTCAGAGTTTATCAATGCTTGCCATATGTCCATGTTCATCCCTTGTAAGTGTACTCAAAGTTGCTTCTTTATGCTTAAGTATTGGACCATGTATGCATGCATGTTTGTATGTAAATTTGCCTTCATGTTCTTAGCATTTTGGCCACTAATTTGGGCTTATTTGAGAGCTACCATCCCTGCATGTTGTTGCATGCTTGCCTAGTATGTTGTCACATACTTGTTGCATGTTTAGTGAATTACATGTTGTAGCATGCTAGTTCAATTGTGCCTCGTTGTGTACTTAATCTATGACATGTCGTTGTATGCTTAAGTTGTAATGCATTTGGCATGCATTCTCTCTTTTAGTCATTTAACATGTTGTTACATGTTTGTATGTTGTCACATGCTTGCATGTTTGTATGCTTGTTCACATTTTCTTGGTGCATACTTAGCTTCCGTGCCTAGGTTGCATTGCATTGAGCATGCTTGCCTTGCCTCTTGATCAAGCATGATAGAGGTTGGGTCCCTTGTGTGTTTGCATGCATTTCATTTGACATCAAATGCACAACTTGACACCTTGGACCATCATGCATTGAAATGCGTGATTGGTGGCCCGAAGGTCGAGAGCCAAACTCCCTTGAGTTCATGACATGATAGGGAGGGTGGTGGTGCATAAATTACTTTGAAAATGCATTGCCATGTCTTGTCCGTCCTCTGTTGTAGCAAACCAGTCTTCTGCAGGAAGAAATGGCCGGCCGGCAATTTTCAGTGCCAGCCGACTATCAAAACCCAGCCGGCGGCATGTTTTTTTGGTCGATGACCTGTTCTCCATGGCTGGTGGTGTTTCCCCTTGGTCAGTGACCTCCCACAGTGCTCAGGGAGTAGTCCAGAAGCATCCTTGGGACTTGTGCAGTCTCCAGAGAAGAAAAACAGTGCAAATAGAGGCAGCAAGAGTATGGCGATGGATTTCCGGGCAGAATCGAGCACGCGTGCATTCATTCTTAGTTTAATTGATTCGTTAGTTAGTTAAGTGTTGTAAATATTTAATTAGCTTGTAGGTTAATTAATTTGTATTATTCTTTCAGTCCCCCCAAGAGAAGGCAAATTGTGTAATAAGCATGCGTGTGTGTGATGCATGTCTTCCAACCCCACGTCTTTCTCCCTTTTATTTAACCGCTTACAATGGTTAGTTTTAGGACACGTTTCAATTAGCATCCTTATGCTACGCATGTTTGCATCATTCATCTATATTGCGTGCACTGGGCTCGGCGCATCATACTAACTGCATTGTATTTCAAATTCCACGTTGAATACGTCTATTGAGTTGTTGCATTTCACATGCCATCGTTAGATTAGCCAAGCCTATTCTAGTTGCATTTTGTATGCGATGCATTAGTCATCTTAACATGGACATGGATCATACACTTGATTACTAACATGTTCCTTGTTTTGGCTCGGAGTACACTGTGAGTATTTATGCTTTAGCATCTTGCATGTGTGTAAGTGTTAACATGACAGCATGCTTACCATGAGGCTATGTGCTTATATGATATTACTACCTGAATGCCTGTGGGTGAAGGTTGGGTTTCTTGAATTGGAATAATTCGTCGAAGCCCGTGTTTAACCTACTTACGAGTAGCAAACCTCAAACCACTTTCCAAACAAAATGGATATGCGATGCTTTGTCCCAAAATTAGGCGATCTAGTCTATACTTGTGTGTTATGCGCATCACATTGTAAATTCTAGCTAATTAACTGGATTAAGAACACATATGTTTTCAAAACAAAATATCATGCTTAGTACAGGCCGATCTTCGGATGGGGCGAGTGGGGGTGCTCATAGCTGACCTTCCCCAATCGTACCAAACTTCCCGAGCCGAGGCAACTTTGGTGATGACGGACACGTGGCCTTAGGCAACGAGTCAGGGTTTCCTAAATTGCCCCAAAACAAAATATTTAGGTGGCGACTCTGTATCTAGTAAAGCAGTCCATGTTTGGCACTTCTTTCTCAAAAATATATTTTTCAAAACAATTTGCCAGATTTGGACTCTTTAGTGATTTATCAATCTCACATTGCACATTGTGAGATCAGATTAAGAATCGTGACATTTGAGAGTCCAAACTGTAGTGAGCCCAAATGAACAAAACGGGATTCCCTCCCGGGACATTCGGGGACTTCTACAGTTTTTGGCGACTCTGCCGGGGAGTTAGAGAACTTGACTCGAACTCATGATATCTTGTTTTGATTACACTTAAGTGTTTCTTTGCATTGCATTTGCATTGGTGCGCCTAGGACATCGTGTTTCCCGTCTGGTATTCCTGAATGGTTTGCCGGAGGCTCGCTTTGAGAAGCGTGCCATAAGGCTGACTGGTTACGGCCTTTGCCACGATGGGAACACAAACCCCGGTTTTTACCGAGGCACCTTTTTTAACCATTCGACCTAGTGCATATCGGAATCCATAGTGACCATTCCAAACTAGGACAGGTTGCTTACCCGATTGTAGGTTGTTTGAAACCGCTGTATGCGTAGTGAAACCCTAGTTCTTGACGAAACTAGGACAAGGAAACCCTACCCCAATATAGGGGTGTATTGGCTTTCATTTGCTTGTTATATGTGCTTTTATAGTTGACCTCTACAGGGAATGCACATATCAGTTTGCAAGTCTGGGCATCAGGCCTAGAGGCATCAGTGTCAGTGTTTTGAGAATCAGTAGTATCTGTAGGTATCAGATTCAATTTTGGGGCAGTAGTTTTGAGGAACAGTGATCAGTAATCGAATACCGTTATTCAGTTGTGCTTGCGATTGTTTGGGTAAAATTAGGCTGAGACGCTGCCTGTTTTCTCTTCCAGGAGGAGGGGGGAATTTCAGAGATCTGAGTTCAGAATAGTCAGCGTTCTCCTTCGCCGAAGCAAGGCAGATATCTGATCAATCAAGTCACCGGTCACATCACCTCCGTTCAATTCAGCAGATTTATGATGTCACAGAATTTAGAGGAAGTTGTGGTTATGGCAGCCATACTAAACCAAGAGATCATCTGATAGGGTGAAACCAATGCTGAGATATCACACCCGCCCAAGTCGCCTGCTGCGCGGCCGATCTGGGAACCCCAGTTGTTTCAAGCTCGTGAACCCACCATGTTTGAATTAATGGGAACGATTGGCGACCTCCAGAGATCCGTGGCTGATTTAGCTTATGGAATTTCAACCCCACCACCAACTGCATCGTATGTTGGGAATTTCATGCTAGTGCACCCAGCAAAGGTCCACAGACTTCGAAGTATCTGCCCCGAGGGCTTTTCATGCCCTCTACATGCCTTTGTCCAAGGCGCTTCAAATCCTCACGGAAAAAGGTCATCTCAAACCCCTTAAGCCTCGACCTCTCCCTGCTCATCTTCCACCGGGTCATTATGCCACCCAATACTGTGCGTACCATCAACAAACTGGTCACACCACCGACAATTGCTTTCGTCTTCCCCACAAAGTGCAAGACTTGATCGATAATGATGTCATCCTCCCACCCAGCTCAGCAAAGTCTGTCACCACTGAGTTTCTGGACTTCGAAGATAATGGCGGTGCTCGGTTTACTTCAGATGTGACGTGTGGCGCGCACTATTTTGGGCATCCGCGAATGCTAACTTTTGTAGTTTCTGACTCGGGTGTTGAGTTAGTTCTATGGTTTTGTTTTTGAGTCCGTCTCTTTGTTTTGAGTCAGTCTTTTTGATTAAGGGCTGTCTTGTTGTATCGAGTCAGTCTTGTTGTATAGAAGTTGGGTGATTCCGGGGATGTTGCTTCGGATATCACTATTTTGTTTTGTGTTCGTCCTTTCTTTTGAGTCTGTTTCTGTCTTGAACCCAGTTACACCAGAAGATCTGAATGAAATAGCAGTAATTTTCACACTCTCGTGTTTACTTCTGCCTTGCGCCAGTTGTGCCAGAATCTTGAATGAAACTGCAGTGCATTTCACCTGCTCTTCTGTGCCTTCAACTCATTGCATTGACCTAAGTTTTTCAAAACTTTTTGAACGTTGTGGTGAAAACGAAGAGGAAGGAATTCCTTGGGTTTTGCAAAATTTGATCATATGAGAGAAAGAGAGGCGTGCTAAGCCCTTAATGAATGGAATCATATTTGTTGGTTTGAGTACTGAGAAGGACCCTGGCTTGATCCAGACTGGTTCTACCTTGTCTTCAGGGCGAGCGATTCGTCACTTTCTTAAAAATTTTCAAAACAAAATGTTTTGCGCTGTCCCGCGAAGACATGTGTGGAATCGCTCTTGAGATTGTGCTGCCTAGGATCGCTCTCAGTCTCGAGACTCGACCCTTTTGCTTTCAAAACCTTGAACTTGCATCCAGAATGTTCAAACAGTGAATTAGGATGTGAGGCTCGTATGGCCAGATCAGAAGCACCTCTCAAACAAGAGGTAAAAGACGTCTGATAATGCACTCGAAGAGTCTAAGACAAAGATCGGCAAGAATGCCAAGTCCCAGAAGGGAAGAAAGAAGAAAGTACTACCGGAGAACAACTGAGTTCCTATCCACAACATTAGGGGCAAATTCAGGCCCCCATTCAATGGACTCCTGCATCGTCAGCAAACAGCAGCCATTCTCTTGGATTCAGATGACTTCAGGATCTCAAAACCATTTGACATGGACAAAGCTACACTTTTACCCTTGAGAGGCTCGCTGGGCTGAAAACCCGGAAGGGTGACCCAAGCAAAAGTTAGAGCAAGAAAAAGAAAAAAAAAAAGAAAAAAGAAGAAGAGAAAAATGCAAAAAAAAAGAGAATGAAGAAAAAAATGAAGAAAATGAAAAGAAAAGATGAAAAAGAAAAAAAGAACAAAGCTCGCAAGGTTGAAAACCCAGAAGGGCGGCCTTAGCAAAAGTTAGAGCGTAGAAAGAGAGGTTAATACCCGAGTGTCCCTTAGCCGAAACAACGTAAGGCTTGATTCCCATGTTTGGGATACGTAGGCAGCTTCATCATGAAGTCCAGCCACAAACACTTCCAAGTCGACTGTGTCCATGCAATGGTTTTGATCATCTTTGTTTTCCCTGTATCCAAGAGTTTCGGTTGCGATCATCACCCTGCAAACTGATTACAAGGCACTGTGGTGCCCGTCCGAACAAGGGGCAACTTTCCGTTGCCAATGCTCCGCGACGCTATTCAAACAAGGGGCAACTTTCCGTTGCCGTGCAGTGCCATTCAAGCAAGGGGTAATTTTCCATTGTTATGGATCCAAGGTCGTACATCTCAAGAGTAGGTTCCGTGCTCGTAAAGCAGTGGCCGTTTGCAAAAATAGTTTTTGAGAATTTTTACTAGGGCTGACTAATTCTCTCGAAAATTATTCCATTTTTCCAAAACTAGACCATTTCTTGGACCCAAAAAAGGAAAATTTTCAGTGCTCATAGCCTGAGTTGCATGATTTCAAATCAAAAAGTTGAACAAGGATGTTTATCTAACTCTCACGTTGGTCAAAATTGTTTTAATAGAAAACCAAAACAAAAAAATTGGTCAAAATGATGAATTAGGGGCACAGTTGAGTCAGGTTTCCTGTCTTTCCCCCGTTGTCAATGCATTTGCCAGAAAGGGCACCATACTTGCCGGAAATGGCACCCTATTCGCCAAGAAGGGCACAGAGGAAGCTAACAGAAAAGGGCTGAAAGCTCTCATATCCTCCGAGCAGCGAGGTATCAAGCCAAGTGCGAGGCACGAACTCGAATGGAGCAAGGTATTCCACTCCCTCATTCGGACAGATCTGATCACGTCCAAACTCCCCAGTGGAGTATCGTCAACCGATGTCAATTGCAGATCTGCTGCGCATCTGGTCGCATTACAACCTCTCTGTGGGAGAAACTCACTATTGTGAACAAGAAAGAGAATCTAGCAGAATGCTAGGGACAAGAGCCCGCAACTTCCTATTTATCCATCAAACCACCCTGGGGAGGGATAAAAAAATGAGAGATTAAAGAATAGAGAGATATGCGCTGAGAGAAAAAGTGAGGAAATGGGCTTTTCCAGAAAAAAAAAGAGATTGAGTGCCAGAGTGATGTGAGAATCACAAATGAGAAAGGGTGGGAAACAATACCCGAAGAAACTGGCTTCTCGCTTTTGTAACGCGTCCGAGTGTCGTGTCTTTTGTTTTGTTTGTCTCGATTCTTGTCTTGAGTCGTTTCAGGTGTCTGTGTTTGTCTTTAGGCTGTATCCCTTTTGTCTTCTATTGTTGAGTCGCTTTTCACTATGTTCAGTCGTAGGCTCAATACCCGATTGAGAACTCATTTCTCGGTTTTCAAAATGAATCGCATTGTGCTCAGAGTGCTGTGCCATTCTCCACGTTTGTTCCTCCACATTTGGAGTATCCGAGTATGTTTCAACTTCTGCCAGTCCCACCTTCGCATCCCGTCTGTTCGAATCGAACTGTTTGTTCAGAATTAGCTGTATGCCGAATAAACTGAATGCTGTGTTATGGGCTACAAGTTCAGAATGAGCAATGTTCAGAATGGGCTGCGTATTCAGAATCAGCAGTGTCCTGCATGGGCCGTATGACCAAAATGAACAGAGTACTGTGATGCGAGCGGTGTGTTCAAAACGAACACTCTATATGTTGAACATGTTGAGAACTCATGATTAGTTCCATTTCCAGTGCCTTCCGGTGTTGATTTTGCAAAGTCACACCTGTATTACTTCAATTTGCTTATCGAGTTGTTGCTCATTTGCTTATCGAGTTGTACTCATTTTGCTTATCGAGTTGTCGCTCATTTGCTTATCGAGTTGTTACTTCTTTTGCTTATTGAGTGTCGCTCATTTGCTTATTGAGTTGTTACTCATTTAATTACCGAGTTGTTACTCATTTTGCTTATCGAGTTGTTGCTCTCTGCTTATCGAGTTGTAAACTTGTTAAGGTCTCTTTTTTGCTTATTGAGTTAATTTTGTTACGTTGGTCTACCTGACCTGGTGATACATGCATGTTCAATTTCCAATTCAACTACATTGTTATGCAATATGATACGGTGCGATGTGTGAAATATGTGATGCAACACTTTTTTAGGAAAAAGTTTGTTTCATTCCATCATCTTTTCAAGTACATAGTTTTGAAGAAAACAAAACCTGCCTGCGGTAGTACAATGCGCTCAATCTACCAGCAAAAAGAAAAGCAAAAAAAAAAGAAGAGGAAAGCAGCAAAAGTCTAGATCGATGGTCTCAGGTATGAGAGTCTATCCTCGTCCTCTTCCTGGACGAAGGTCCAGGAGTATCGTCGCTGGCTCCACCATCTGAGCCTGAGCCCAAATCATCTCCAATCTCATCCTCCGATGACTCTGCCTCTACCTCCATCTCGAACTCATCATCGTCTGGAATCGGTGTCCGTGAGCTGCTCCTAACATGAGTGCGCCTCGCCTTGGTGCGGGGGTGTACTGCGGTCCCTCGCCCTGCTCTCCCTCCCCCTCGGGTGGATGCAAATGGTCCTGCTGGAGCACCCCCTGCAGCCGACATCTGGAATGGGGGCTGAAAAGGACAAATGGTAAATGCATCAGCAAATCGGATTATGAATACAGAATGTAGTGTACCAGTCCAGTGTATGAATGCTATGAGCAGTATATCAATGCAAAATGTCATGTATGAATGCTATGAACAGTATATCAGTGCAAAATGTCGTGTGTGAATGCTATGAGCAGTGTGTCAGTACAGAGTACAGTGACTTAGTGCAATGTATGAATGCCGTAAGCAATGCTATGAGTAGTCTGTGGGTACAGTGAATCAAATGCCATGAGGGCCGCATATGAAGTGCCATGTTGGCAGTACGATGCATCAGATTATGTGTGAAACAGATTATGCACAGTTTGAGATTGTGGTTGAAAGAGCTTACCGGGATACCGTAGATAGCCAGCAGGTCGAGGCTCCGCTGTTGCATCCCCATCACGGAGGCAATCAACTCCAAAGACTGGCGAGTGTACTCGGCAGAAGTCTGCAAGGGTATTAGACACATCAGTATTCTGTGGAATATCAAGAAAAATGAAATGAAATGACTGTACAAGATATAAAATGCAGTAGTACATACCGGAGGTAAGCCATAGAATTCGACTAGCTCGGGATCAGGCGGAGGGGGAGCGATAGGAATCTTGTAAGTCTCCACACCCTGCCCTCGGCATGTCATCATAGTAGGCAGCTCAGGCCACCCGGCTCCCTACCCTCTCCGAGATCCACTCCTACCTCGAGCCAGAGGTACCCTCGCTACCCTCGCTGCCCTCGGTGCCCCTGCTCCAGCCGCTGGCGCCGTAGGCCTCTCTCTCTTAGCTCGACGAGCACTACTCAGAGGCTGCATGATATAGGTCTGGACGAACTCTGCATAGTCGCCCTCGTTTACAAAGCGCTCATAGCTCCAGCCGATGGTGTAGCTCATCATCTCCGCCAAGGTGTATCTCTCAGTGACCCTCGCATGGGTAGGAGGAGGTGCTGGAACCGGCTGCTCTGGCACGCCCAAGGTCTGCCGCAAGAAACGCACCCCAAAGTACCAAGCGCGGCAGACAGGGCCCTCTAATAGAACTCTGAATCGGGCCGTCTCTCGAGCACCAGCATACCGGTCCCGAACTGCATCAGGTAATGGAGCCCAAGGCTGCTAGGTAATCTGTAAATAAAATGTAGTTTATTACCTACTGATATTGAAAGAACAATGCAAAGTGAAGCTTAAATAAACTGTAATGTTAGACATACCTCGGGTGTGGTGATGGTATCGAAGTAACGGTGGAAGAAAATGAGGGACTCCCGTGGTCTCCGCTCGCACCTTACGTCGAAGCGGTGAGAGAATGGAACGCCAAGGGGCATCTCCTCGTATAGCACTAGAGCAAGCCTCGGGAAAGAGGCATACACCCACAACTGTACAAGTGTGACAGAACAAAAATGAGCATGCTTATTAGATAAAGCAGTATACAGATAAAGCAGTATGCAGATAAAGCAGAAAGCGGTATGTGCAGTGTATTGTGCAGAGTGTACAGTGTGTGCAGTGTACAGATAATGTGAAATAGAACTAAGAAAGCAGAAAAGGGAATATGTACCTCCCAAGCTCGCCAGTAGCCTCCGAGCAACTGTCCGCTGAGGCGGGAGGACGAACTCATGTAGCCATAGAGAGTGGCCAAGCCTGCGCCACCCCAGTCATAGCGATGGATCTGTGTCACATCCACCAGTGCGCTCAGCAAGTAGAGGGCCACGGTGTTTGCCCAGTTGGCAAACAGAGTGGTTCCCAACAAGAACATGATGAAGCCACGGGCGTACTGCTCCTCCTCCTCCTGGGTAGTAGGTGCCTGGATCTGAAAATGGTCCTCGAACCATGAATATCACACGAACCCTGCCCGAATGAGAGTTGGCTGAGCGCCGAGCAGGTACATCTGAGCGGCATCCCACTCGTCCATGTCAGTATCGAAGGGGATCGGATCACCCCCCACTCCGATACCTATGAGCATGGAGAAGTCGAAAGGAGTCGTCGACATCTCCCCAGTGACGGAAAGGTGGAAAGAGTCGGTGGTGTCCCACCACCTCTCCACCAGGGCAGCAAGGAGAGGCCTATTCGCAGTGAAGTGCGAGAGTCCCATGCAAAAAGTCCCAAAGCCAGCTCGGTCAACGATGCGACGAACCGCATCGGGCAGCTCCATGTACCAAGCCCTGGCGGCAACATTCCCATACCCCCGGAACGCATGGAAATCCCCCTGCGGTCAAAACAAACATTTGTGAAGTAGTGTTACAAATACAGCGTTGGAAGCACTCAGAATTGATGAAAATACAGCGTGCGTGCGCGTGTTCAGATTCAAACAGATATCGGGTGCAGGTGTGCTCGCAGTGAACTACAGCATGTGATGTATCAGTGTGTTTGAATGGTTCAGTGAAAATACAGCGTGTGTGCACGTGTTCAGATTCAAATAGATATCAGGTGCGGATGTGCTCGCAGTGAACTACAGCATGCAATGAATTGGTGTATCCAGACCAAACATTTAAAGAGCAGAATCAACTATTGCAGTTATGTATTCTACTTTGCAGAAAATGAAACAGGAAAGAGTGTACCTCAGAAGCGCCATAGGACAGATGTGACTCTGGCTCGCGCAGTAGAAGCTCCGGTGGCGCGCCTCGTGCATGGCTCCGGAAGTGGCGAAGGCTGTCAGGAGGAAGCACGTGTATCGCCGGCCAGTAGGTCGCCGGATCGAACGGCCAAATGTGGAGAGGTAGGAGCTCGACCTCGGGGTCAACATCCATCTCCGGGGGTGCCCCACCCCGTGGAAGATCGTCTTCCATGTCGAGAAGGGTGCGAAAATGGCCGGAAGTGTGAAAACCGGGCGAGAATGTGAAAAGTCAACTGAAAAGTCAACCCCAAGAGGGTGAAAAATGGGCGGAAAGCTCGAAGTGCGGAAAAGGCATGAGAATCAAGGTAAACTCGAGGGAAACAAACCCCGAGTGGTGGAAATCGAGAAAAATGCATCGAAACCAAGATTTGTTCGGTTCAAAACGTGCGAAACGAGGAGGTGTTCGCGAATCGAACGACGAAACGAGCTCAAAAACTGAGGAAAAACGAGGAATGAAGGTTGGAAAATACCCTAGAGAGAGAGGGGAGAGATTTTTGACCAAGAGGCAAGTGAAGAAATAGGGCTAGAAGCCCTGTATTTAAAGACCCGTGGCCAAAAGGACAAAACTACCCCGAACAGGCATTTTTGGCCGGTCGGCCACATTGTTGGCTGGTGGATGGCCGGTGGTCTCCCCTGGTGGTCGGTGCACCTCCTACACCCATGTTTGGGTCAGATATGTGGTTTGGGGCCTTATTTGCTCAAGACAGTGCAAGAAACTGCATTTTTGAAGCTTAACCAATCTCCGTTTTGACCTCAGACCGTGTCTTTTGTGCGTAGCACTCGATACGCGCATGGTGTATCCTTTTTCGTATCCTTTAGTATCTTGGGAGATTCAATAACTTCTTTGAATGCGTTGCAGTACGTGTGTTGTCTTGTTTATGATAAACATACACAAATTGCATTGTCATGCATATCAAGAAACGTGCGTTGTCGCGCATTCCAATTCAATTGCATTGTCATGCATCTCAAGAAACGTGCGTTGTTGCGCATTCGAGTTCAATTGCATTGTCATGCATCTCAAGAAGCGTGCGTTGTCACGCGTTCAAATTCATTTGCATTGTCATGCATTTCAATTATATGCATTGTCATGCATTTCAACATCCAACATTGTCACGCGTGCCTCATTTGCATTATCGTGCATTCTAATAGTTTGCGTTATCATGCATTTCAGCATCTCGCATTGTCATGAGCACCTCACATGCATTGTCATGCATTTCCCTATCTTGCATTGTCATGCATGTTTCTCATTTTGCATTATCATGCATTTTCACCCACATTGTCACACACTTTCAACAACATGCATTGTCATGCATCTTTCATTCGCATTATCATGCATTTCAAACCAGGTGCATTGTCGTACATTTCCATATATTGCATTGTACATAACATACATTCCATTGCATATAGAATGTATATATTGCATTGTAGTTTGCATGCATTTGCTGCATCCTCCATTCTATCACTTGCGCCTTTCCCTGTTGAGCTTGGTTTGGTATGTGCCCATACTTTTCACGTTGAAGCACGGTTATAATATTATGTGTACGCACCTAATGTTGAGGGTGACGGCACCGCTTCCGTGTTAAACGTGGTTTGTTTGTGTCCATGCCTTTCCTAGGCAAGATACGATTCGGCCGCGCACTTTATCCATTCCATCCATTGCATACAGAATATAGATTGCATTGTCTTGCATCCTCCGGTCCACCTGCGTTGTTTCGCATTCTTAGGTTGCATTGTCTTGCATCCTCCTGTCCACCCGCGTTGTTTCGCATTCTTAGGTTGCATTGTCTTGCATCCTTCCGCACACGCATTGCATGCGTTGTCGCGTTATGCTTTACTTATATGTGTTCAAGTTCCTATACACATTGCATGCGTTGTCGCGTCGTGCTTTACTTATATGTGTTCAAGTTCCTATACACATTGTATGTGTTGTCATGTGTACTTTACTTATACGTGTTCAAGTGTCTCTCGTCATACACATTGCTCACATTTTCACACATTGTACATGCGTTGTTGCGCATGCTTTACTTGCATGTGTTCACACTTATCTTCACAATTGCCTCACACATTGTACATGTTGTCGCATGAGCTTTACTTACATGTGTATACTTTTCCTCACCTTCACACATTGTACACGTTGTCGCGTATACATTACTTATATGTGTTTGTACCTTCATAGCATTGTTACGCTTGTTTCAAATCGCATTGTTATGCACACACTCGGGTTGCGTTGTTATGCACCCCTTCTACCTACATTATCATGCACCCTCTCACTCGCGTTGTCACGCACTTTTCACTTGCGTTGCTATGCATGTATCTAACGATATTGTACCTGTTAAGTTCTCTTTTTTTTTAGGCACGATATTGTATGTACGGTTCATTTGAGGCTGGCACGACCAGACGAACCGGACAGGAATGATATTGTATGTACGGTTCATTTGAAGCTGGCACGACCAGACGAACCGCACATGTATTGTATTCTCCGCGTCAAACGTAGCGAGAATTACATAATTCTCATACATCCTTTCTGCGTTGTAATGTTGTTTGGTTTTTGGCTTGCTTAAAACTGTCGCATTTATTGTATGTGTTTGCTTCGTTACGGCTTTCTTTGCATGATCATAAGTTATGTTCGGCTTTGTGCATTGTTCTTGCATTTTGCCCCTGCCTTCGGGCGCATATCTTCGTCTGTAGCTTGTATGCTTTCTCTAAGTCTTCGGCCTTGTCAAAAATGGGTCGTCTTTGGGCTTTGACACTCACTCCCGTCATTGTTATGACTTTCGAGTTCTGTCAAAGAGGGGCAACTTTAGACACCCCATTTTTGACCGTCCTCAAGACTCGGACGTCACCGTTTGAACACTCGGTGATCATCCATGTTCATGTTCGTTTTGAGTACTCGGAGGTCTCAGCTACGCGCCTTGTCTTGGGATCTCTCGACTTGCTTGTTTTGTGTTTGGTTTTCCACCAAACACTTGTTGTTTTGCTTCTGAGGGTGGGAAATGGCTTGTTGGCCATCCCCACACCTCACCGGCCATGGCTTGAAGCCACCGCCTTGTTTTGTTGCTACCGGCCTTTGGTGATGGCCGGTCGGCACTCTTTATGGTCGGCCTACCATTGTTTTGGTCAATTTGTCATTTTTTGGCTGGCCGACCACTGTTCATCTACTTTTGGCAGATATTTTATGCCAGCAGTGATAGCTGGCATCCACAGTGCCCCCCCTCCATACACGTGTATGGAGGGATTTTCCTCTTACTTAGCTTGTTTTGTAAGCTTTACAAGATTGGAATTCCTATAAAGGGAGGGCTTCTCCTCCCTCCTCAAGGGTTCCAGAAAGTTCCAGAGGTTTGAGATTAGGATTAGAGAATCCTATATCTATCTATCTCTATATCTCCCTCTCCTTTTGATTTGTGTGTGCTAAAAGGTTTTTTGTTCTTAGTTTTGCACTAAGACACATAGTATTACACCATACCTTGGTTGCTGAGGTGCCAAAGGGTTGTTCTTGAAGTTTTTTGAGCTAGTTTTGACCCAAGGAAGGTGCTGGAGTGGTCTTCTTGAAGAAGGTCTACAAGGATGAGAACTATTCCCTTTATTCCCTATTTTTGCATAGGCTTTTAACCTATCTTGCATCCGTTTTTAAGCTTAGCTATAAACTAAGAAAAGTTCTGTTTTTACCTGCTTTTGATCTTTGTTTAAGGTCTCTTTGAGGTTTGGGGTTGTTTCCCCCATCTAAGGCATTGTTAGGCCTTGTTTAAGGCCATACCTTTTGGCCATTATTTTGAGCTTTGCATGACCTCTCTACCACTGAAACCCAGAGGATTTTTAGTGTTGGAGACGTGGTTTTGAGGTCCTAAATGGGAGAGGGTCATCCCCTCTCCATGTTGTCTTTGATGCGTGCATAAGTGGCTTGTGTTGTAGCATGTGTGCCTAGCTTGCTTTAGCTTCATTTCAATGCATATTAGGCTTTGTTTTGCCATGATATAGCACTGTTTTAAGTTGGTTTAGACATGCCTTGTATGCTCCATACACTTGTCTTGTAATCCCATGTTTCGGCCTTAGCATGCATCATGTTGTAACATGTGTTTTTAGCATGATTTTGGCTTAGCTTTGTGAAGCTTTTATGCATGTTTTGGGGTGCTTGAGGTCTGATTTTGGTTGTCAGGGTCATCCATGACTGCTTTGTATAGCTACCATGCAATCTAGCTTGTAGGCTTTGAGTATTGGATTCTCTAGCATGCTCTACTTGCATCATTTCAGTGGTTTGGCATCACTTATAATGATATTAGTTTAAGACCATCCCTGCATGTTGTTACATGCTTGCCTAGTATGTTGTCACATACTTGTTGCATGTTTAGTGAATTACATGTTGTAGCATGCTAGTTCAATTGTGCCTCGTTGTGTACTTAATCCATGACATGTCGTTGCATGCTTAAGTTGTAATGCATTTGGCATGCATTCTCTCTTTTAGTCACTTAACATGTTGTTACATGTTTGTATGTTGTCACATGCTTGCATGTTTGTATGCTTGTTCACATTTTCATGGTGCATACTTAGCTTCCATGCCTAGGTTGCATTGCATTGAGCATGCATGCCTTGCCTCTTGATCGAGCATGATAGAGGTTGGGTCCCTTGTGTGTTTGTATGCATTTCATTTGACATGAAATGCACAACTTGACACCTTAGACCATCATGCATTGAAATACGTGATTGGTGGCTCGAAGGTGGAGAGCCAAACTCCCTTGAGTTCATGACATGATAGGGAGGGTGGTGGTGCATAAATTACATTGAAAATGCATTGCCACGTCTGTAGACACCCCATTTTTGACCGTCCTCAAGACTTGGACGTCACCGTTTGAACACTCGGTGATTATCCATGTTTGTGTTCGTTTGGAGTTCCCGGAGGTCTCGGCTCGCGCGCCTTGCCTCAGGATCTCCGAACTCAACCATTTAGTGTCTAGTTTCACACCAAACACTTGTGTTTTGCCTTGGAGGGGCAGGGAATGCCTTGTGAGGCATCCCCACACACCACCGGCAGTGGCTAGAGGTCACCGGCTGGTTCTTGTTGCCATCGGCACATTTTGTTGCCGGTCGGCACTCTTTGTTGCAGGTCGGCACTATTTGTTGCCGGCCGGCACTCTTTTTTGCCAAAATGGCATTTTTGGCCGGCCGACTACGGTGCATCTGCTTTTGCAGATATTTTAAGACAGCTGTCTTGCTTTTTGCTCCCCTCCATACACGTGTATGGAGGGATCTCCCTCTTATGAAGCTTGTCTTGTAAGCTTTACAAGACAAGAAGTTCTATAAAGAGAGGGGCTCTCTCTTGTTGCAAGGGTTAGACACTTGAGATATTTTAGAGAGCTTAGACATCCATTTTTAGGGTTTGAGTTCTAGGGTTAGGGTTTGATACACATTATCTCTCTCTTTTTCCCTCTTGTGTGTGTTAACGTGTGTTTGTGTCTTACTATTGCACACAAACACATAGTGTTTCACCTTCCTATAGCTACTGAGGTTCTAAAGGACTGGTTTTAGTGCTTTGGTGTTGGATTCAAGCCAAAGAGGGCCATTGGAGCACCATTGTTGAAGAGGTCTTCAAGGGTAAGAATCTCACCCCTTTATTCCCCATTTTTGCACCTTATTTCTACTTATCTTTAAATCGCTTTTGAGCTTAGTGTATAATATGAAAAAGTTCTTTTTTTAGACCCTCTTGATTGTTTATTAAGGGTGTTTTGTGGTTTGAGGGTGTTTGACCCCTCTTAGGCCTTGAAAGGCCTCATTTTGTGCTATTTTGTGCTAGTTTCAAGACTTTGGTGTTTGGGCCTCTTCACAACTGAAATCTTGAGGGATTTCAGTGGTGGAGATGGTGCCTTGAAGTCTCCAAAAGGAGAGGGCCACCCCCTCTCCTTGTTGTCCTTGAAATGGACCATTTTTGGCCTCTTGAGAGAGCACCTAGCTAGGCTTCATGTTGACCATGCCTTAGTTGTTTTTTGTGCTTAATATGTCATATTATGCCTCTGATTTTTGTTGGTTTTGGTACACCATGCATTCTTAGCATACCTACCATGTAATGCCATGTTATTGCCTCAATGTGCCTTAGGTTGTTAACCCTTGTTGGAGCATGTTTTAGGCTTAGTCTTGTGAAGATTTTATGCATATTTTGCCATGTTTTAGGTCTGTCCATGGTTGTTTGGGTCGGATTTGGCATGCATCATATAGCTCCTTTGCATTCCGGCTTGTTGGCCTTAAGTGTGCGCATGTATAGCATGACATTTTTGTCTTGATTTGGTGATTTGGGATCATCTACCATGTCATTTCAGTCCCATTTGCATGCTTATATGTTTGCCTTGAATGCCTCTTTAATGCTTTGGAAGCTTGTGTAGTATGCTCCATGTCTTGGCACTTGTGCATGCCTTTGAATTTGAGACATTTAGATGCCATCTAAGTGATCTTTTGGGCTTTATTTTATGTGCTAAAATTCTGTTTTTAGTCATTTAGTTCATGCCATGTTTGGTCTTGGTAAGTGTAGTTCAATACTCCATTGGTTTACTTTGAGTACTTGGACCATTTGCATGCTAATGTTTAGCCTATCTTATTGTTTGGTTTGACATCATCCCAACATGATTTACAATGCTTATGCTGTATGCCATATGTCCATGATTGCCTCATTCAAATGTGCTTAGAAATAGCCCTTTGATACTTAAGCATTTGGGCCTTAACATGTGCATGCGTGTATGTGTATTTTGGTCCCTTGTTTTGGTCACTTTGGCTATTGTTTTGGGCCTATTTAGAGCTGCCCAAATCTTGTTTAAGTCCATCTTTTCATCCATTGGTATTGCCTCATGTTTGCTTGTATGCTTGCATAAGTACCTTGCCATGTCATGTTGCATCCTTAGCTTGCATGCCTAAGTTGCATTGCATCTTGCATGCATGCCTTGTTCCTTGACTTGGTGATAGGAATTGGGCCTTGATTTGTGTGTTTGGTTTGCATTTCATTTGACATGAAAGTTGCATACTTGATTCTTTGGGCCATCATGGATGGAAATGCGTGATTGGTGGTTCGAGAACCAAGAAATATGTCCCTTTGAGTCATTACCATGATAAGAGACATGATTGGTGCATATATGCCTTGAATTGTGCTGCCATGCTTTGCCTTGGCCTCTGTTGCTGTCAATTGCAGATTCTGCAGGAACACTTTGCCGACCGGCAGTGTCAAGTGCCAACCGGCAATCCCTTCTCTGCCGACTGCTTCATTTTGTGCCGATGGCCATAACACACTGTCTGTGACAGTTACATTCAGCCGATGGCACTCCTCAGTGTCCAAGGAACCAGTTCTGAGATTTTGGCAGTCTCCAGAGGAGTAAAGAAAGGAAAACAGAGGCAGCCTATGCATGGCGGTGCATTTCCAAGCAAGATCCGGGCATGTGCTGCATTTGGCCCTCCTCCCGAGGCGGTTTATCTGTTTTCCTAGCTTAATTAGTTAATTAATTAATTAGGCGATTTGTAATATTATTTAGCTTGCGTAGTTAATCAATTTGTAATATTTATTCGGTCCCTCCGAGCGAGGGCAAATCTGTAATAAGTGTGGGTGAGTGGTGTGTATGTCTTCCAACCCCCATTTCTTTCTTCCCTTTTACTTACCTGTTTTAATAGTTAGTATCAGGGCACGTTTAATTTAGCATACCTTATACTATGCATGCGTGCATTCATGCATTTGTATTGCATGCATTAGGCTCGGTACATCACGCTAACTGCATTTGTACTTCAATTCCAAATTGAATACGTGCATCAAATTGATCGCATTTTCACATGCCACGATTAGACTAGCCGAGCCTATTCTAATTGCATCCTGTATGTGTTGCATTAGACAATTGACATGAACTAGGACATGCATGTTTGCTAACTAGTTTATTGTTTTGGCACGGAGTACAATGTAAGTATTTTAGCTTTAGCATCCTGCATACGTGTGAGTGTTGCCATGACAGTATGCTTGCCATGCGGCTAAATGATTATGTGATAAACTGTTTGATTGCTTGTGGGTGAAGGTTGGATTGCTTGAGTTGGAATAACTCGTTGAAATCCGTGTTTTAGCCTACTTGCGAGTAGCAAATTCCAAAACATTTTTTTCCAAGATAAACGGATATGCAATGCTTATTTCCAAATTAGGCAATCTTGTCTATACTTGTTTGCTGTGCGCATAACATAGTAATTCTAGGCTAATAAATGGAAGAAGAACACATAAAGTTTTCAAAATCGGATATCATGGTTAGTAGAGGCCGATCTTCGGACCGGGCGAAAGGGGATGCTCATAGCTGACCTTCCCCGATCGTACCCAAGCTCCCGAGCCGAGACAACTTCGGTGATGACGGACATGTGGCCTTCAGCACCGAGTCAGGGTTTCCTAAATTTCCCCATAAAAAATATTTAGGTGGCGACTCTGTATCTGGTAAAGCAGTCCATGTTTGGCACTTCTTTTCAAAAATCTGTTTCTCAAAACGATTTGCCAGATTTGGACTCTTTGGTTCAAGATTAAGAACCGTGACACAAATCGAGTCCGAACTGTAGTAGCGAGGGCCCCCACGCGGGCGCGTCTGTAGACACCCCATTTTTGACCGACCTTAAGACTCAGACGTCACCAATTGAGCGCTTGGTGATGTTGCATAATGTGCTCGTTCAGAAGTTTCAGAGTCGCGGCCGTAAGCCCTACCTCCGGACTTCCGAACCCTTTTCTGTGCCTTGTCTCGGTTTGCGAACCAGACTCGGTTTTCTCTGTTTCTTTTCCTGAAGGGAGGGAGAGGTCTCGTAGACCATTTCTCAATGTCCGTAGGCTACATTTGGTGGCCGTAGGCCATTTTGCCCATTTCGGAGTCCGGTTCCCGGTTTTCGGAGCCGTCAGGCCGTGTGCCTCGGTTCGGGACCGCTTAACCACCTCCTATTGCTCTGATTTTTGGCATACATCTTAATTTCTCCCTTTTAAGGGACACTGGGGGCTGAGAAACCCACTTCGAGGTCGAATACCATTTTCGGTGCTTAACAGCCCATTTTCGGGACCCCGAACTGCGTGTTTTGGCCCCGGAACGTTCGTTTTGCAACGGTTTTCGTTCATTTTTGGCAGGTACCTCTGTTTTATCACAAGGAAGGTCACTGAAGGGTGGGAGGCCAGCAATTGTTGCAGCAACCAGTTATCTCTCCTCCGGGGCCTCCCGGCGCCCGTTTTTGCAACTTCCGGGCTAATGTTGAATACCTTAGGGGTAGTGTTGCCAACTTTCAACCACATATCTGTGATCTACACATCTGGGAGGCCACTAAAAGTTGGTGGCCGGCCATTAAGGTCACCTGACCCTTTTGACCCCTTTCTTCCGGGCTAATGTTGAACCCATTGGACCTTTTTTCTTGAACTTTGAACCACATATCTGTGATGTACACACCTGAGAGGCCCCTAAAAGTTCATGGCCGGCCAGTAAGTCAACTTGACCCTTTTGACCCCCTCTTTCCGAGCCATTGTTGAACCCCTTGGGCCCACTTTCTTGGAATTTCAATTACATGGTTGTGTTGTACACACATAGGGCTACCTCCCCAATATCTGGCCGGCCAGAAAAGCTTGTTGACCCTTTTGACCCCTAGCCGGCCGGCTAGGGGGTGTGGCCGGCCGGCCACCTCCAGCCAAAGTGAGAGGCCGGCCGTGTTCTTCTCACTGTACCCTTTCCAGCTGTGGGGCAATATCCCCCAGATATTTTCTGTATCCGGGGGATATTTTGGGAGAGAGTTATGCTCTCCAATTCACCCCCCTTTTACACCCCTTTCTTGACCTTATAGCCAGCTGAGGGTCTTCTTCTTGAGGGTTAGAAAAGTTCCTCTCCAAGCACAAACCCTAAACTCCATTGTCATCCTTCTCAATTCTCCAAAAAACCCTAACTTCTTAACCTTCATTCCTTCTACACCACCAAGCTCTACCACCACCATCTCATTTCCAGCAGCAAGGGAGGATTCTTGAAGGCTAAAGAAGCTGCAAATCAACCCAAGAAGCAACAAAATCTCGAATCTTCAAGGGTAAGTTACACTTTTACCCTTTTGACCCTTTATCTTGTTCCATTTCTAAGCCCCTCTTGCTTTTTGTTTCAAGCTCTGGCCCTAACTGAAAAGGGCCATATTTTGAGCTCATCTTCACTTCTCATTAAGGGCTCAACCCTGTTTGAGCCCTCCATAATACACTTGCTTCATTGACCATCTTGTATGTCATAGATTTGCATGCTATTTTTGACCCATGAGAAATTCATTTTCGAGCATGTTGTAAACTGATATAGGGCTTATTTTGAGCCCCTCTTCAACATTGGAGAAGGACTTAACATTGTTTGGTGTCTCCATGTATCACTTGTAGTTCAATCCCTTATTTGGCCCCATTTTTGCATAAGTTGATAGCCCCCTTGGCTTCTGTTTTTGGACCTTGGTCCGAACTGAAAGTGGCCTTGTTTTGGCCTATAATTCATGTTTCATTCACACTTTTTTCCTGTTTGGTGATTATGTTATATACTTCATGTTATAGCACCTTTTGGGCCTTGTTTTGCATCCCATTTTTAGCATATTTGTATACTGATTTTGAGGCTTCCATATACTGTAAATGTTCATATTTTTGGTCCATCTTCAGTGTTGTAGAAGGAAATTTTTCAGTTTGGGTTTAGCTTATACCACTTGCTTCATTACCCCTATCTTGGCCCCTATTCTTGTATGCTATTTTTGCCATACCTATATTTGCTGTTTGGCCATGTTTATAACTGGAAAAGTGCTTATCTTGGGGCTGTCTAGCTTCTGTCTTTGCATTGCATGTCCATGTTGTGCATATTTAGCATGGCTATAGGCCATTTCGGGTGCCTAATGTTGCATTTCGGGACATTTCCTTGCATTTCATATCATTTCGCTTCATTTCGGGACTGTTTTCCCCATATTTTGTTGCTGAATTTCCATTAGCATGCTTGCATATCATTTCTGCCATGTTTCATCGCATTCCATCATCGCCTCGGTTTGCGTGCCCGTGTGCACGCATTTCGAGGCACTCCATTTTTTATCCGACGGCATCCGATGTGAGTGTGGCTGAGGCTCACTCATGTTGGTATAAGCCCATTTGTCATTTCCATGTCATTCTGTCATCGCCTCGGTTTGCGTGCCCGTGTGCCCGTACTTCGAGGCATGTCATTTTCATTGTATCTGTCATCGCCTCGGTTTGCGTGCCCGTGTGCACGTACTTCGAGGCATCTCATTTTCATTGTATCTGTCATCGCCTCGGTTTGCGTGCCCGTGTGCACGTACTTCGAGGCATGTCATTTTCATTGTATCTATCATCGCCTCGGTTTGCGTGCCCGTGTGCACGTACTTCGAGGCATCTCATTTTCATTGTATCTGTCATCGCCTCGGTTTGCGTGCCCGTGTGCACGTACTTCGAGGCATGTCATTTTCATTGTATCTGTCATCGCCTCGGTTTGCGTGCCCGTGTGCACGTACTTCGAGGCATCTCATTTTCATTGCATTCCGTCATTTTCTCGGTTTACGTGCCCGAGTGCACGTATTTTGAGGCCTATCATTCCATAGCATTATGTATGTTAGGATTGTATATTAGTTGCATTTCATGCATATCATGCATATTGTATCATGTCCGGAATAGGAGTTAACCCGGGCACGGGAAACGAGGTACATTTCGTACTCCGAGTGACGGAATGTGTCTCAATTCCCCAGTCACCGACACTCCGGATTATCCATGATGGAGTTAGGTTTTAGCTGTAGTTTCATGTGCATTCATCCTATATTGAGTAGTGCATTTCGACTCTTCGGCCATCATGCCTCGGTATGCGTGATTGGTGGCACGAGGATCGAGACATCCATATATCTGTGCAAATACATTGCTGTGCCCCTTTCCTGCTCTCTGTTGCAGCAAAATCAGGAATCAGCAATTTTTCAGGATTCGGCACGCATTTCGAGGATAACTGCTAAACAGAGGCTAATTGGGGCATTCCGGTGGATTTCCGCGCAAGACGATCCGGACATGCATCATCCATCAGAAGCAAGACAGTCCCTGGCTTGCACGCCAGTTTTATTTGCTTTCTTAGTCAATTCATTAATTAATTAGAAATCTGTAATATTCTTTTATTCGGGACTGTAATATTTGGACTGTATTATTTATTCGGACCCTCTGCGCGAGGGCCACAACTGTAATAAGTGTGCGTGAGTGTGATGTATGTCTTCCAACCCCACGTCTTTCTCCCTTTTATTTATCCGCTTATGATGGTTAGATTAGGGCATATTTAAATTAGCATACAGTATGACAGCATGTTTGCATCATTCATCTGTATTGCATGCATCGGGCTCGGCGCATCATACTAACTGCATTGTACTTTCAATTCCAAATTGAATACATGGTAGTTATAGCATTCCATATGCCATCTTAGAATAACCGAGCCTGCTATAGTTGCATTTTGCATGTGTTGCATTAGGCATTTCTGTACACTCTAATGCATTTCTGTACACTTAGGATCATGCATGATTTCTAATATAGTTTCTATTTTGGCTTGGAGTACTCGGTGAGTTTTATGCTTTAGCATCCTTGCATGCATGTGAGTGAATGCCATGATAGCATGCTTACCATGAGGCTATGTGCTTATATGATATAACTGCCTGAATGCCTGTGGGTGAAGGTTGGGTTACTTGAATTGGGACAATTCATCAAATGTTTGTTTTAAGCACACTAGATAGTGGCAAAACCATCTTTTCCAAAAGCCCACCTGAGGGTGGCAAATCCGTGTCTTAGCCTACCTACGGGTAGCACCATCAAACCATTTTCAAATAAACAAGCATGAAATGTTTTGTTCCAATTCGAAAGACCCAGTCTATATTTATATGCTGCGAGCATCACATAGTAACCTAGGCTAATAACCGGAATAAGAACATACAATGTTTTCAAAAATTGATATCATGGTTAGTAGAGGCCGGTCTATGATCGGGCGAGCGGGGGAGCTCACGAAGTGACCTTCCCCAATCGTACCCAAGTTCCCGAGCCGAGGCAACTTTGGTGATGACGGACACGTGGCCTTTTGGCACCGAGTCAGGGTTTCCTAAATTTCCCAAAATAAAATATTTAGGTGGCGACTCTGTATCTGGCAAAGCAGTCCATGTTTGGCACTTCTTTCAAAAATCTGTTTTCTTAAAACGATTTGCCGGATTTGGACTCTTTGGTTCAGATTTAGAACCGTGACTGCGAAAGTCGAGTCCGAGCTGTAGCGAGGTCCCCCGCGGGCTTGTTACAGTTTCTGGCGACTCTGCTGGGGATATAGAGAACTTGACTCGAACTCATGATATCTGTTTTTGATTACACTTGTGTGTTTCTTTGCATTGCATTTGCATTGGTGCGCCTAGGACACCGTGTTTGCCATCTGCTATTCCTGAACGGTTTGCCGGAGGCTTGTCTTGTCAAGGCATGACCATAAGGCTGACCGGTTGTGGGCTCTGCCAGTATGGGAACACAAACCCCGGTTTTACCAGGGCACCCTCTTTGACCATTCGACCTAGTGCATATTCGGATCCATAGTGACCATTCCAAATTAGGACAGGTTGCTTACCCGTTTATAGGTTGTTTGAAGCCGCTGTGTGCGTAATGAAACCCTAGCTCCTGACAAAATAGGACAGGGAAACCCTACCCCAACATAGGGGTGTTTTGGCTCTCACTTATCTGTTATGTGCTTTAGAGTGCGTCTCTACAGGAATGCATGTATCAGTATATGAGTTTGGGCATCAGGCCTGCGGGCACCAGTTTGCGAATTTTGGCATCAGGCCTGCGGGCATTACTATCAGTGTTTGGGAGTCAGCTTTACCCGTGGGTTTCAGACTCAGATTTTGAGGCCGAATTTTGGGCAGAATTCAATAGAGGGCACACTCATTCAACTATGCTCGTATCTGTTCAGATGGAATCAGGCTAAGATGCTGTCTGTTTTCTCTTTTGCAAGGTAGTCGGGGAACCATAGCTTCAGAAGGCTCTGATATCCCCCAAGGTTCATCGAACTTGTGCTGATAGACTTTGCTAGGTCAGAGATTCAGTTCAAGGGCAACCAGTGTTCTTTCGCTGAGGCAAGGTAAAGAAAAGCCGGTCTGGGATCATCTGTTCATCTAATCCGTCAGTCGCCAGTCACATCACCTTTGTTCGGACTCAGCAGACCGTGATGGCACAGGGTTCGGAAGAGTTAGCGGCCGTGACCGCAGCACTAAATCAGGGAACTACCATGCAGGCTGAGACCAGTATTGAAACGCAGCGCCCATCTGGGGCATCTGCCTCACATCCAGCTTTGGGACCCCAGCCGAACTTTGACCCAATTCCGCCAGTTGAAGATTTGCAGTGTCTGAATCCTCGAGAAGGGTCGGCTCAAGCTCAGGTGCTCAAACCCCTAGTGCAGCCTAATGAGAAAACTCAACCCTTTCATGCTGATGAGTTCAATCCGACTGCAGTGAAAATTGCAAACCTTGAGAAGCAATTCAAAAGGGCACAAGGCCTTAACTCCATTCCTGGCATTGAGGATGGGCACATCGAGGCTTCCGTCTGGCTCCCAGACATATTCAAAATGCCATATATCGACCGTTTCGACGGGTCTGGAGATCCAATGGTACATATCCGACTTTTCTTGGATGTCCTAAAACCGATGGGTCTGACTAAGCCACAAAAACTCTCTCTGTATGGAAGAACCCTGTCGGGTGTAGCAGCTACCTGGTATACCAAATTGGAGGATACAGTGAAGCAAAACTGGGAAGAACTGGCTGAGGCCTTTGTCGATCAGTATTCCTACAATACCCAAGTTGAAATGACCATCCAAGAGCTTGAAGCAACTCGCCAGAACCCAACAGAGCCTTTTGTGAAATTTGTTGCAAGGTGGAGAGCAAAGGCAGCACAAATGACAGATCGTCGCCCTTCTGAGAAGGATCAAGTGCAGATGATGGTCCGAAACCTCGAGCATGATATGTTGCAAAAGTTGATAGTCGCTCCACTATTCACTTTCAAAAGTTTGCATGAACTGGGGGTTCAAGTCGAGAATGCGTTCAACAGTGGGATCATTCCCAGGACAAGGGAACTAACAAGGAAAGTGATTTCAGGGAGTACCAATGCTGGTAGCAGCGCTATTCCCAAACCCACCGAAATCAATACAGTCACCACAGCCAACCCTTTTGCCAAACCAAGCCTACAAACAGCTGGCCCAGTCCGAGCTCAGGGTAGAACTTTCACCCCCCTCTATATGAGCCTGACTAGCACACTGAAAGCCTTGATGGAAAAAGGGCATCTCAAACCCCTCGATCCTCAACCTCTTCCCAACCCACTCCCAGCCAGACATAACCCCGCCAAGTATTGTATGTACCATCAGCAGCGCGGTCATGGCACCGACCGTTGCTACCGCCTTCGTCATGAGGTCCAAAATCTTATCGACAACCGGACGATAGCTCCACCTTCAGACCCCAATGACCAAACATCTCCTGCCTACCTCAATCACATCCACATACTGCCATCCACCTTTGACCCCAGTATATACATCACCCCGGCCCATCTACCCAAGCCTGAGGTGTTTATCCCAGAAAGCATGGACTTATGCATGATGGGAACACCCGAACCTCAACCATCTCAAACCCATGAACCCACTACTTCTGAGTTGATGGGAATGATTAAAGATCTTCAAAAAACCGTGATGGATCTGGCCTCCGGGACATTGGCTCCATCATCGACCATACCACATACCGGGAACTTCATGTCAAAAGACTCCCCGATGTTGGGACGAGCTGCATTTGAGGAAGGCCAATCCCTTGGCAAAGTGGAAGCGACTGGTAAGAGCAAGGTAGGGGCAGGCATTGGTCCCCATGAACACCTTCGGTGGGATATTGAGGCTTTGAAAGCCAAAGGGCTGAACAAGCAGCAAGTACTCGCAGTTGTTGCAGAAATTGTAGATAACACTTTCGCCACTCAGCATGAGATTAGTCTGAATCAAGGGGCAATCCGGGAGAAGGGCCGTTGTACCAGGAATGTTCCTTTCAGCTCTAAACCCTTACTCAGAAGAGATCGGCAAACCAGGCCAGCACCTGCCAATCCCTTTGCTGGTGCACCCAGTAAAAATCCACAAACCTCAAAATACCCACCTCGAGGCCAGAGGGTGTTCGCACCACTATACATGTCTCTATCAGCGGCCTTTAGGATCTTGGTTAGAGAGGGGGATTTGAAGCCCCTGGAGCCGCAGCCATTACCAAAGAACCTCCCTCTCTCGTACAACCCAGCCGACTATTGTGCCTTCCATCAGCAAACCGGTCATGACACTGACATGTGCTTTCGTCTCCATCACGAAGTACAGGATCTATTTGACAATGGGGTCATCCTCCCGCCGAGCTTAGCAAAGTCTATCGGCACTTGATCAGTGAATTTGTGGGGGGATAATGTGATCTGATCAGAGGTTGAACCACCTGCGGGCGGTACCCAGTTAACTCCAGGCGTGGGAATGGCATGCACTGTTCTGAGCAATTTGCAAATACCAGTTTTTGTACATTCTGACTTAGGTATTGGGTCAGTCTTGTTGTTTTGTTTTGAGTCTGTCTCTTTGTTTTGAGTCGGTCTTTTTGATTAAGTGTCTGTCTTGTTGTATCGAGTCAGTCCTGTTTTGTTAGAGTCGGGTGATTCCGGGGGTGTTACTTCGGATATCACTATTTTGTTTTGTGTTTGTCCTTTTGTTTTCTTTTGAGTCTGTTTCTGCCGGGGAGCCAGTTGTGCCAACAGATTTGAATAAAACAGCAGTGATTTTCACACTCTTGTGGTTGTCTCGGCCATGCGCCAATTGTACCAGAAAGTTTGAATGAAATGGCAGTACATTCTACCTGCTCTCTTCTGCACCCCAAAATCATTGCATTTAACCTAAGTTTTTCAAAACGTTTTGAACACTGCGGTGAAAACAAAGAGGAAGGAATTCCTCGGGATTTGCAAAACTTTGATCATTTGAGAGAAAGAGAGGCATGTTAAGCCCTTAATGAATGAAATCATGCTTGTTAGCGTGAGTACTGAGAAGGACCCTGGCTTGATCTAGACTGGTTTCACACTACCTTCAGCGCGAGCGATTTGTCGCTTTCTTAAAAACTTTCAAAAACAAAATGTTTTGCGCGGTCTTGCGAAGACCTGTGTGGAATCGCTCTTGAGATTGTGCAGCCTAGGATCGCTCTCAGCCTCGAGACTCAACCCCTTCGCTTCCAAACCTTGAACTTGAAATCAGAAGGTTCGACGGTCAACTACGATGTGAGGCCTGTGTGGCTAGATTTGAAGCAGCCCTCGAACAAGAGGCACCAAAGACAGGTCAAGAAGATCAGATCTCATCAGAAGAAGCTTACAAAGCAAAGCAGCAGCCATTCTCTTGGATTCAGATGACTCCAGGATCTCAAAACCATTTGGCATGGACTTGTTATACTTTTACCCTTGAGAGGCTCGCTGGGCCGAAAACCCGGAAGGGCGGTCCAGGCAGAAGTTAGAGCAAGAGAAAAATACAAAAAAAAAGAAGAAGCAAAAAATGCAAAAAGAAAAAAAAGAGAACAAAAAAAGAAAGATGCGAAGAAAAGAATGAAAAAAATCAAAAAAGGAAAAAGAATTGAAAAGAAAAGAAGAACAAAGCTCGCAAGGTCGAAAACCCGCAACGGGCGCCTTGGCAAAAGTTAGAGCCTAAAAAGGAGAGGTTAATACCCGAGTGTACCTTAACCCCGAACTACGTGAGGCTTGATTCCCATCTTTGGGATACGTAGGCAACTTCATTCTGAAGTCCAGCCGTAAAACACTTCAAATTCAATCATGTCCATGTAATGGTTCTGATAATCTTTGCCTTCTCTATATCTGAGAGTCTGGTTGCGTTCATCGCTCTGAGGACTGACTACAATACACTACGGTGCCATTCAGACAAGGGGCAACTTTCCGCTGCCATTCAATGCACCGCGGTGTCATTCGAACAAGGGGCAACTTTCCGTTGCCATTCAATGCGCTGTGGTGCCATTCAGACAAGAGGCAGCTTCCCATTGCCATTCAATGCGCCGTGGCGCCGTTCAAACAAGGGGCAACTTTCCGTTGCCATTCAAAACGCCGCAGTGTCATTCAAACAAGGGGCAACATTCTGTTGCCATGCAGTGTCCTTCAGACAAGGGGCAATTTTCCATTGCCATGGATCCGAGGTTGCGCATCTCAAGAGTGGGTCCCATGCTCGTTGAGCAGTGGTCGTTTGCGAAAATAGTTTTTGAGAATTTTTACTGAGGTTGACTAATCTTCTCGAAAAGTATTCCATTTTCAAAACTGGACCATTTCTTGGACCGAAAAGAGAAAAATTTTCAGTGCTTATAGCCTAACTTGCATGATTTTAAATCAGAAAATTGAACAAGCATGCTAATCTAACTCTCATTTCGGTCAAAATTTTTTAGGAGAAAACTAAAACAAAAAATGGTCAAAATGATAAACTAGGGGCACAGTTGAGTCAGGCTTCCTGTCTTTCCCATTGTCAACATACTTGCCAAGAAGGGCACTCTACCTGCCAGAATAGGGCACAACTGAAGTTAACAACAAAGGGCTGAAAGCTCTCTCATCCTCCAAGTAACGAGGTATCAAGCCAAGTGCGAAGCATGAACCGGACTGGGACAAGATATTCCACTCCCTTATCTGGGCAGATCTTATCACGTCCAAGCTCCCCAGCAAAGCATCATCAACTGATGTTAGCTGCGGATTTGCCACACACCCAGTTGTAGCGCAACCCTTCCGTGGGAGGAATTCACTAGCTGTGAGCGGAAGAAAGAGAATCTAGCAGAATGCTAGGGGCACGAGCCCACAGTTTGCTGTTCGTCCATCAACCACCCAGGGGAGGGATGAAAAATGAGAGAATGAAGAATAGAGAGATGTGCGATGAGAGGAAAAGTGAGAAGAGGGCATTTTCAGAAAAACAAAGCTTGAGGGCCAAGTGATGTGAGAACCACAAATAAAAAAGGGTGGGAAACACTACCCGGTGAAACAGGCTCCCCGTGCACGCCTGTGTGTCATGTCTCTTGCTTTGTTTGTCTCGTTTCTTGTTTTGAGTCGTTTCGAGTGTTACTCGATGTGTCTAGGTTGTGTGCCTTTTATTTCCTTGTTGGGTCTTTTTCGCTATGTTCAGTCGTAGGCCCGATACCCGGTCAAAAGCTCATTTACCAATTCTAAAATAAAATCGTTTTGCGCTCCGAGTGCTGTACCGTTCTCCACATCTGTGCAAAACAAGATTCATTCTTTCATAAAACCGCAGGGTTCAACCCAGGTCATTGTCAGAGCAGCAAAACAAGGACCTATCTGAAGCTATATAAGTTCTGGACTGCGAAGCAAAAGAAATAGGGAAAATTTTGAGCATCTGAGTGTGTTTCACCTTCAGAAAATTCTGGGATTGCAACCCGTATGTACCTCTTCGGGCCTTGCCAGTGCCCTGAAGAATGAGCGTGCCTCTACTCCAAGCTTAAGCATGCTTCAAGTCAGAACGGCAATTAAAGCAGCAGCAGCAGATGTTACCTCTCGCCAACATGAACAGGGTGTGCCCTTTTTGAACTAAGTGTGTTGCAAAGTCCTCTAAGAGGTAAATCAGAGGCACCATAGTACATATTTGATACTCCCCTACTACATAGAATGTGAATTTTCATATACACTGTTGTTGCATGCGTGCCGCACATCGTTATGATACTTGCATAGAATATGCTCGTATCTTTTGCATAGAAAATGCACTCTTCCATACTTGCATAGAATATGCTCGTATCTTTTGCATAGAAAATGCACTCTTCCATACTTGCATAGAATATGCTCGTATCTTTTGCATAGAAAATGCACTCTTCCATACTTGCATAGAATATGCTCGTATCTTTTGCATAGAAAATGCACTCTTCCATACTTGCATAGAATATGCTCGTATCTTTTGCATAGAAAATGCACCTCATTTGCATAGAACATGCATTCACTCGCACTATCTTGTGCACTTACACTTTGTATCTCACTAGCACTGTCTTGTGCATCTTATGGTTGTATCTCATCGCACTGTCTTGTGCATTTCAAAATCAATCGCGCTGTTTAGCGTATCGCACTGTCTTGTGCATTTCAAATCAATCGTGCTGTTTAGCGTATCGCACTGTCTTGTGCATTTCAAATCAATCGCGCTGTTTAGCGTATCGCACTGTTTAGTGCATTTCAAATCAACCGCGCTGTTTAGCGTATCGCACTGTTTAGTGCATTTCAATCGCGCTGTTTAGCGTATCGCACTATTTTGTGCATTTCAATCGCACTATTTTGTGCATTTCAATCGCGCTGTTTAGCGTATCGCACTGTCTAGTGCATTTCAAATCAATCGCGCTGTTTAGCGTATCGCACTGTTTAGTGCATTTCAATCGCGTTGTTTAGCGTATCGCACTGTCTAGTGCATTTCGAATCAATCGCACTATTTAGTGCATTTCAATCGTGCTGTTTAGCGTATCGCACTGTCCTGTGCATTTCAAATCACTCGCGCTTTCTTGCGCATTGCACTGTTTTGTGCACCTTACTTGCATTTTGCATGCATTCCATCGCGCTATCTTGCGCATCTCACCTGTACTTGTTAGTGCATTGTATCGCGCTATCTTGCGCACCTTATTTGTATCGCACTGTTTTGTGCATTCACCTTGCTCGTACTGTTTTGTACACCTTTGGCATCGCACTATTTTGTGCATCTGTTTAGCACTGTTTTGTGCATTCACTCTGCATCGCACTGTCTTGTGCACTCCCCGGTCTAGGAGACCTTAAATCCTCCGGTCTGCGGAGACCTTAAATCCTGCATCTTTATTCGCACTATCTTGTGCACTCCTGGTCTAGGAGACCTAAAATCCTCTAAAGGTGTAATTCCTTTGGTGTTTGTCGTGCCCGAACGACTTTCGGTGGTTTGGTATAGCCACCTGCCTGTGTTTGCGGTGAGTTCCTAGGAGACCAACTGAGACGGTGGAAACTAGAGTTTGAATGGCTTATGCCTAGAACGCAAAGGTTCGGGATTTCCGAGACTAAAGTCTGGTTTAAATACCCAGGGGTATATCCTCGGCTTGAAATCTGTATGGCAGCCCCATAGGTTGAGATAGCATGTATGCACCTCAATTCTGGATACTGAACCAACCTAGTCTGTCACCCCGTTGGAGAATAGGGAAAGCTGCGACCTTGGTCAGGAAGAAAAGTAATACCTACAGCTCAACCAAGAAGGAGCGAAAGATCCCCAGCAGCATGAGGTAAGTCATTGCCAATGCCCCTGTGAGGTACCTTTACCTCTTAGCTATTACATTGCATTTTAGTTATTACATTACAGTGCATTGCATGCATAAGTCCAATTTTCAAAACCGGCTTCGCGTAGCGTATAAGTCCAACTTTCAAACCGGCTTCGCGTAGCGTATAAGTCCAACTTTCAAAACCGGCTTCGCGTAGCGTATAAGTCCAACTTTCAAATCGGCTTCGCGTAGCGTGTAAGTCCAACTTTCAAAAACCGGCTTCGCGTAGCGTATAAGTCCAACTTTCAAACCGGCTTCGCGTAGCGTATAAGTCCAACTTTCAAAACCGGCTTCGCGTAGCGTATAATTCCAACTTTCAAATCGGCTTCGCGTAGCGTATAAGTCCAACTTTCAAAAACCGGCTTCGCGTAGCGTATAAGTCCAATCTTCAAAATCTTCTCGCATATCATTTTGCATTTTGCCCATGCCTGCGGGCATGCCTGCGGGCACACCTTTTTATTTTGTATGTTTGTCTAAGTCTTCGGCCTTGTCAAAAATGGGTCGTCTCTGGGCTTTGACATTCACTCCCGTCACTTGTGACTTCCGAGTTCTGTCAAAGAGGGGCAACTGTAGACACCCCATTTTTGACCGACCTTAAGACTCAGATGTCACCAATTGAGCGCTTGGTGATGTTGCATAATGTGCTCGTTCAGAAGTTTCAGAGTCGCGGCCGTAAGCCCTACCTCCGGACTTCCGAACCCTTTTCTGTGCCTTGTCTCGGTTTGCGAACCAGACTCGGTTTTCTCTGTTTCTTTTCCTGAAGGGAGGGAGAGGTCTCGTAGACCATTTCTCAATGTCCGTAGGCTACATTTGGTGGCCGTAGGCCATTTTGCCCATTTCGGAGTCCGGTTCCCGGTTTTCGGAGCCGTCAGGCCGTGTGCCTCGGTTCGGGACCGCTTAACCACCTCCTATTGCTCTGATTTTTGGCATACATCTTATTTTCTCCCTTTTAAGGGACACTGGGGGCTGAGAAACCCACTTCGAGGTCGAATACCATTTTCGGTGCTTAACAGCCCATTTTCGGGACCCCGAACTGCGTGTTTTGGCCCCGGAACGTTCGTTTTGCAACGGTTTTCGTTCATTTTTGGCAGGTACCTCTGTTTTATCACAAGGAAGGTCACTGAAGGGTGGGAGGCCAGCAATTGTTGCAGCAACCAGTTATCTCTCCTCCGGGGCCTCCCGGCGCCCGTTTTTGCAACTTCCGGGCTAATGTTGAATACCTTAGGGGTAGTGTTGCCAACTTTCAACCACATATCTGTGATCTACACATCTGGGAGGCCACTAAAAGTTGGTGGCCGGCCATTAAGGTCACCTGACCCTTTTGACCCCTTTCTTCCGGGCTAATGTTGAACCCCTTGGACCTTTTTTCTTGAACTTTGAACCACATATCTGTGATGTACACACCTGAGAGGCCCCTAAAAGTTCATGGCCGGCCAGTAAGTCAACTTGACCCTTTTGACCCCCTCTTTCCGAGCCATTGTTGAACCCCTTGGGCCCACTTTCTTGGAATTTCAATTACATGGTTGTGTTGTACACACATAGGGCTACCTCCCCAATATCTGGCCGGCCAGAAAAGCTTGTTGACCCTTTTGACCCCTAGCCGGCCGGCTAGGGGGTGTGGCCGGCCGGCCACCTCCAGCCAAAGTGAGAGGCCGGCCGTGTTCTTCTCACTGTACCCTTTCCAGCTGTGTGGCAATATCCCCCAGATATTTTCTGTATCCGGGGGATATTTTGGGAGAGAGTTATGCTCTCCAATTCACCCCCCTTTTACACCCCTTTCTTGACCTTATAGCCAGCTGAGGGTCTTCTTCTTGAGGGTTAGAAAAATTCCTCTCCAAGCACAAACCCTAAACTCCATTGTCATCCTTCTCAATTCTCCAAAAAACCCTAACTTCTTAACCTTCATTCCTTCTACACCACCAAGCTCTACCCCTATCTTGGCCCCTATTCTTGTATGCTATTTTTGCCATACCTATATTTGCTGTTTGGCCATGTTTATAACTGGAAAAGTGCTTATCTTGGGGCTGTCTAGCTTCTGTCTTTGCATTGCATGTCCATGTTGTGCATATTTAGCATGGCTATAGGCCATTTCGGGTGCCTAATGTTGCATTTCGGGACATTTCCTTGCATTTCATATCATTTCGCTTCATTTCGGGACTGTTTTCCCCATATTTTGTTGCTGAATTTCCATTAGCATGCTTGCATATCATTTCTGCCATGTTTCATCGCATTCCATCATCACCTCGGTTTGCGTGCCCGTGTGCACGCATTTCGAGGCACTCCATTTTTTATCCGACGGCATCCGATGTGAGTGTGGCTGAGGCTCACTCATGTTGGTATAAGCCCATTTGTCATTTCCATGTCATTCTGTCATCGCCTCGGTTTGCGTGCCCGTGTGCACGTACTTCGAGGCATGTCATTTTCATTGTATCTGTCATCGCCTCGGTTTGCGTGCCCGTGTGCACGTACTTCGAGGCATCTCATTTTCATTGTATCTGTCATCGCCTCAGTTTGCGTGCCCGTGTGCACGTACTTCGAGGCATGTCATTTTCATTGTATCTGTCATCGCCTCGGTTTGCGTGCCCGTGTGCACGTACTTCGAGGCATCTCATTTTCATTGTATCTGTCATCGCCTCAGTTTGCGTGCCCGTGTGCACGTACTTCGAGGCATGTCATTTTCATTGTATCTGTCATCGCCTCGGTTTGCGTGCCCGTGTGCACGTACTTCGAGGCATCTCATTTTCATTGCATTCCGTCATTTTCTCGGTTTACGTGCCCGAGTGCACGTATTTTGAGGCCTATCATTCCATAGCATTATGTATGTTAGGATTGTATATTAGTTGCATTTCATGCATATCATGCATATTACATCATGTCCGGAATAGGAGTTAACCCGGGCACGGGAAATGAGGTACATTTCGTACTCCGAGTGACGGAATGTGTCTCAATTCCCCAGTCACCGACACTCCGGATTATCCATGATGGAGTTAGGTTTTAGCTGTAGTTTCATGTGCATTCATCCTATATTGAGTAGTGCATTTCGACTCTTCGGCCATCATGTCTCGGTATGCGTGATTGGTGGCACGAGGATCGAGACATCCATATATCTGTGCAAATACATTGCTGTGCCCCTTTCCTGCTCTCTGTTGCAGCAAAATCAGGAATCAGCAATTTTTCGGGATTCGGCACGCATTTCGAGGATAACTGCTAAACAGAGGCTAATTGGGGCATTCCGGTGGATTTCCGCGCAAGACGATCCGGACATGCATCATCCATCAGAAGCAAGACAGTCCCTGGCTTGCACGCCAGTTTTATTTGCTTTCTTAGTCAATTCATTAATTAATTAGAAATCTGTAATATTCTTTTATTCGGGACTGTAATATTTGGACTGTATTATTTATTCGGACCCTCTGCGCGAGGGCCACAACTGTAATAAGTGTGCGTGAGTGTGATGTATGTCTTCCAACCCCACGTCTTTCTCCCTTTTATTTATCCGCTTATGATGGTTAGATTAGGGCATATTTAAATTAGCATACAGTATGACAGCATGTTTGCATCATTCATCTGTATTGCATGCATCGGGCTCGGCGCATCATACTAACTGCATTGTACTTTCAATTCCAAATTGAATACATGGTAGTTATAGCATTCCATATGCCATCTTAGAATAACCGAGCCTGCTATAGTTGCATTTTCCATGTGTTGCATTAGGCATTTCTGTACACTTAGGATCATGCATGATTTCTAATATAGTTTCTATTTTGGCTTGGAGTACTCGGTGAGTTTTATGCTTTAGCATCCTTGCATGCATGTGAGTGAATGCCATGATAGCATGCTTACCATGAGGCTATGTTCTTATATGATATAACTGCCTGAATGCCTGTGGGTGAAGGTTGGGTTACTTGAATTGGGACAATTCATCAAATGTTTGTTTTAAGCCCACTAGATAGTGGCAAAACCATCTTTTCCAAAAGCCCACCTGAGGGTGGCAAATCCGTGTCTTAGCCTACCTACGGGTAGCACCATCAAACCATTTTCAAATAAACAAGCATGAAATGTTTTGTTCCAATTCGAAAGACCCAGTCTATATTTATATGCTGCGAGCATCACATAGTAACCTAGGCTAATAACCGGAATAAGAACATACAATGTTTTCAAAAATTGATATCATGGTTAGTAGAGGCCGGTCTATGACCGGGCGAGCGGGGGTGCTCACGAAGTGACCTTCCCCAATCGTACCCAAGTTCCCGAGCCGAGGCAACTTTGGTGATGACGGACACGTGGCCTTTTGGCACCGAGTCAGGGTTTCCTAAATTTCCCAAAATAAAATATTTAGGTGGCGACTCTGTATCTGGCAAAGCAGTCCATGTTTGGCACTTCTTTCAAAAATCTGTTTTCTTAAAACGATTTGCCGGATTTGGACTCTTTGGTTCAGATTTAGAACCGTGACTGCGAAAGTCGAGTCCGAGCTGTAGCGAGGTCCCCCGCGGGCTTGTTACAGCGTCCACAGTTTCTGGCGACTCTACTGGGGATTTTAGAGAGCTTGACTCGAACTCGTGATATCCTGTTTTGATTACACTTATGTGTCTCTTTGCATTGCATGTGCATTGGTGCGCCTAGGAACACAGTGTTTGCCATCTGCCATTCCTGAACGGTTTGCCGGAGGCTTGTCTTGTCAAGGCATGACCATAAAGCTGACCGGTTATGGGCTCTGATAGCATGGGAACACAAACCCCGGTTTACCGGGGCACCCTTTTCGGCCATTCGACCTAGTGCATATTCGGATCCATAGTGACCATTCCAAGTTAGGACAGGCTGCTTACCCGATGTTAGGTTGTTTGAAAACTGCTGCGTGCATAGTGAAACCCTAGTTCCTGACAAAATAGGACAGGGAAACCCTACCCCAACATAGGGGTGTTTTGGCTCTCTTTACTTGCTATGTGCTTTTAGAATGTATTTCTACAGGGAAAGTATATATCAGTCTGCAAGTTTGAGTATCAGATCTGAGGACACCAGTATCAGTGTCAGTTATGAGAATCAGTTATCTGCGGGTATCAGGGTTCAGTTTTCGGGAACAGTGATTTCTGGGAACAGTGATCAGCAGTAGAGTACAGTTGTTCAGCTACACCCGTGTTTGATATGTTTGGGCTGAAATGCTGTTTGTTTCTCCTTTCAGTTCAGAGCGTCCAGAGCCGGTACAGAATAGCTAGTGCTCCCCCTTTGCCGAGGCAGGGCTTATGATGACGCAGAATTCAGAAGAGATCATAGTTATGACGGCCGCATTGGAGCAGGGGATCACTCTGCAAAGTGAGGCCAACACTGATGTGTCACATCCACCCAGGTCGCCTGTTATGCACTCGGTCTGGGCCCCCCAGCTATATCAGGCTCACGAGCCTACTACATTTGAACTGATGGGGATAATAGGTGATCTCTAGAGGTCTGTGGTGGATCTCGCCTATGGAATGTCAGCTTCACCGCCAGCCACACTGTATGCCGGGAGCTTTGTACCCCAAGAGCCCCCGCTGTTGGGGCGAATTGTGATTGAACTTACCCAACCGGAGATGGCCTCCAACTATGGCAATGACGTATCAACATCAACTCAAACCCTCGATCAGGCTGAGGCCGAAGGAAAAGACAAAATGAAGGCAGACGCCGATCCTATTGAACAACTGCTGTGGGCAGTCGAGGCTTTGAAAGCCGGGGGGATGAACAAGCAACAGATATCCGCAGTTGTGGCAAAGACTGTGGAGGATGCTTTCCCCACTCCACCTGAGGGTAGTTTAAGCCAGTCAGAAAATCGGGATAGGCCCCGTCATGCCAAGACAGTTCCTCCTATTCCCGCCCCTGCACCTGGGAAAGATCAGAAAGCTAAGGTGGCGCCTGCCGACCCTTTCGCCTGTGCAGCTAGTAAGAGCGCTCAGACTCCAAAATACCTGCCCCGGGGGCGCAGGACCTTTCATGCTCTCTACATGCCTTTGTCCAAGGCACTTCAGATCCTTGCCGAGAGAGGGCACCTTAAACCCTTGGAGCCTCGGCCTCTCCCGAAGAATCTCCCCGCTACGCATGATGCTGCTCAGTACTGTGCGTACCACCTGCAGACAGGCCATGCTACCGACAATTGCTTCCGCCTCCGTCATAAGGTGCAAGATTTGATTGACAATGAGGTTATCCTCCCACCCACCTCAGCGAAGTCTGTTACCACCGAGCTGTTGGACTTTGAGGATACTGTAAGTATGTAATCAGAAAGTAAACCACCTGCGAGCGGCATCTGGATGTATTTTGAATGTAGCGTCTGGCACACATTTTTGAGTGGCTGTGAACGCTAACTTTGTAAATCCTGGCTTGGGTATCGAGTCAGTCTTTTGTTTTGAGTCTGTCTCTTTGTCTTGAGTCAGTCTTTTTTTGCTTAAAGGTCTGTCTTGTTGTAACGAGTCAGTCCCCTTTGTATATAATACCAGGTGATTCTGGGGTTGTTGCCTCGAACACCGTTTTGTCTTGTAATTACCTGTTTTTGTTTTTGAGTCTGTTTCTGCCGAGGGGCCAGTTACACCAACAAATCTGAATAAAACAGCTGTTGCTATCTCACTTTCATGCTTGCTTTCAGCATAAGTGCCAGAGAATTTGATTGGGCTGACAGTGCGTCTCGCCTGCTCTCCTGTGCGCCAAACTCATTGCATTAACCTAAGTTTTTCAAAAAGAAAAACCTTTTGAACACTGCGGTGATAAAAACGAAGAGGAAGGAATTCCTCGGGTTTTGCAAAATTTTGATCATTTTGAGAAAAAGAGAGGCGTGCTAAGCCCTTAATGAATGAAATCATGCTTGTCGGCGTGAGTACTGAGAAGGATCCTAGGTTGATCCAGATTGGTTCCACACTATCTTCGGCGCGAGCGTTTTGTCGCTTTCTTAAAAACTTTCAAAAACAAATGTTTTACACGGCCCTGTGAAGACCTGTGTGGAACCGCTCTTGAGATTGTACAGCCTAGGATCGCTCTCAGCCTCGAGATTCAACCCCTCACTTTCAAACCTTAAACCCGTTCAGAACATCCAACAGTCAACTGTCAGAGGAGGCCCGTGTGGCCAGTCTTGAAGTAGCCCTCGACCAAGAGGCACCGAAGTTGAATCAGAGGATTCGATCTCACCAGAAGAAGCTCTTGGAACAACCATGATGGGTTCTTCCGCAAATCAGTACAACAGCCGATCTCCTAGACACAGAGAGGCTTCAACTTCAAAAACCATTTGGCATGGACTTGTTACACTTTTACCCTTTGAGAGGTTCGCTGGGCCGAAAACCTGGAAGGGCGACCCAGGCAAAAGTTAGAGCAAGAGAAAAATACAAAAAAAGTAAAAAATGCAAGAAGAAAATAAAAAGAAAAGAAAAGAAAGAGCGAAAAAAAAGAAAAGAAAAAAAATATGCGAAAAAGAAAAGAAAAAGAAATGAACAAAAGAAAATGAAAAGAAGCTCACAAGGTCGAAAACCCGCATCGGGCACCTTGGCAAAAATTAGAGCTTGAAAAGTGAAGGTTAAAATACCCGAGTGTACCTTAACCGGAACTACGTAAGGCTTGATTCCCATGTTTGGGATACGTAGGCAACTTCAACTTCATCATGAAGTCCAGCCCCCAACGCTTTCATAGCGTCTCAGTCCATGCAATGGTTTCGATTTCATCTCAAAGTCCAGTCGCCAACGCCTCCAAGGTGACTGTGTCCATATGTTGGTTGTGACCGTCTTCGTCATCTCTGAGTCCAAGAGCTCGGCCACCGCCAATGAAGACTGTTTGCGGACTGCTGCGGCACCATCCAAACAAGGGGCAACTTTCCGTTGCCACGAGACGCCGTTCAAACCAGGGGCAACTTTCCGTTGCCTTCCACCCCCTTCAAACCAGGGGCAATTTTCCATTGCCTCTGATCCGAGGTTGCGCATCTCAAAGAGTAAGTTCCATGCTCGTTGAGCATTGACTGTTTGAAAAATAGTTTTTCAAAATTTTTACTGAGGTTGACTATTTTCTCGAAACCTATTCCATTTTCCAAAACTAGACCATTGTCTTGGACTCAAAAAGGAAAATTTTCAGTGCTTACAGCCTGACTTGCATGCTTTTCAAATAAAAAATCGAACAATTACGTTAATCCGACTCTCTTTTTGATCAAACTTGTTTTAGTAGAAAACCAAAATGAAAAGAATGGTTAAAATGATGAACTAGAGGCACAGTTGAGTCAGGCATTCTGTCTTTCCCCCGTCATCGACGTACTTGCCAGAAGAGCGCTCTACCCGCCAGAAGAAACAGCCGTGAGCTAACGGTGTTGAGCATGAACCCACACCTTTCTATTTATCCATTAATCACCCTGGGGAGGGATGAAAAATGAGAGAATAAAGAATAGAGAGGTGTAAGTTGAGAGAAAAGTGAGGAAAAGGGTTTTGAGAGAAAAAACCGAGCTTGAGTGCCAGAGTGATGTGAGAATCACAAATGAGAAGGGGGTGGGAAACAATACCCAGATTGAACTGGCTCCTCGTGATCCGAGGTCCCCCGTCTTCGTTAACGCGTCTATATGTCGTGTCTTTTGTTTTGTTTATCTCAACCTTTGTTTTAGGTCTTTTTCGAGCGTGTCTCGTTGTGTTTAGGTCGTGTACCTTTGTTGAGCCCCCCCGCTGTGTCCAGTTGTAGGCTCGATACCCTGGTTTGAAAAACCCTTATTCAATTTCAAAAATCGTTTATGCTCGGAATGCTGTGCCATTCTCTACATTGGAGCATGCTTCAACTCCAACCGGTTCCGTTTTTGAGCTCCGTCTTGTCAGATTGGGCTATTTTGTTTAAAGTTTGCTATGTGCAGAATGAACCGAATGCTGTGTTATGGGATGTATGCAGATTAATCCCCAACAGAGTAAGGGCTGTGTGTCCAAGAATCAGGCAATGGGTTGCTTGGGTTATTTTGCTGTTGGCTGTTTAATTATCTGATTATTACAGTGCAAGTGTTCAATTTTCAGATGACCAATCAATTTCATTTACATTGAGGTGTAACATGATGGAATGCGATGCAATACATGAGATATGTAAATGTAACACTTTTTAAGCCAAAATCTGTTCATTTCATAATCTTTTTCAAGTACAAAGTTTTGAGGAAAACAAAATCTGCCTGCGGCAGTACAAAGTATCCTGACTATCAAAAGGAAAAGTACAAGAAAGAAGAAAAACAACAAAAATCTATGTCAAGCGACTCCAGGGGCCATCAGTCAGTCCTGGTCCTCTTCCTGGACGAAGGTCCAGGAGCATCATCGGCATCATCGTCAGAGCCCGAGCTAGTACCGCCTCCGGTCTCCTCCTCCGATGAATCCGCCTCCGACTCTGCCTCCGCCTCTGACTCCTCGTCATCATCATCATCCGGGACTGGAGCTCGCGAGCTACTCCCGATATGAATGCGCCCCGCCTTGGTGCGGGGGAATGCTCTGCCCTCCTCATCTCTCCCTCTGGCGGGGACGGAAGGTCCGGCTGGAGCACCTCCTGCCATAGGAATCTGGAAGGGAGGCTGAAAAAGTACATAAAAAGGGAAATGCATCAATATACTGTGGACAGTTTATCAGTGCAGAATGCAGTGTATGAGTACAGTGTGTGTATGCCGTGGACAGTTTATCAGTGCAGAATGTAGTGTATGAGTACAGTGTTTGTATGCCGTGAGCAGTTTATCAATGCAGAATGCAGTGTATGAGTACAATGTGAGAATGCCGTGAGCAGTTTATCAGTGCAGAATGCAGTGTATGCAGTGTATCAGATGCTGCGAGATCAGTATATCAGGTGTTGTGCCGTGCATCAGATTATGTGAAGCAGTGTATGAATGGTTTGAGGCCAGTGTCAAAAGAACATACCTGTAGACACCCCATTTTTGACCGTCCCCAAGACTTGGACGTCACCGTTTGAACACTCGGTGATCATCCATGTTTGTGTTCGTTTGGAGTTCCCGGAGGCCTCGGCTACGCGCCTTGCCTCAGGATCTCCGAACCCGACCGTTTAGTGTCTGGTTTTCCACCAAACACTGACATCTTGCCTTTGAGAGGCAAGGTAGGTCTTGTAGACCATCCCCACCCACCACCGGCAGTGGCTAGAGGCCACCGGCTGGTTTTTGCTGCCGCCGGCAATATATATTGCCGGCCGGCACTATTTGTTGCCGGTCAGCACTATTTAGTGCCAGTCGGCACTATTCTTGTCCAAGATGGCATTTTTGGCCGGCCGACTACTGTGCATCTGCTTTTGCAGATATTTTAAGACAGCTGTCTTGCTTTTGCTCCCTTCCATACACGTGTATGGAGGGATCTCCCTCTTATGAAGCTTGTCTTGTAAGCTTTACAAGACAAAAGCTTCTATATAGAGAAGGCTTGTCTCTTGGCTTGAGAGGTTAGACACTTGAGATATTTTGAGAGCTTAGACAGCCATTGTTAGGGTTTGAGTTCTAGGGTTAGGGTTAGATACACATCCTATCTCTCTTTCCCTCTCTTTTGTGCTCTTGTGTGTGTTTTAGTCCATACTATTGCACACAAGCACCTAGTGATTCACCTTCCTCTTGGAACTGAGGTTCTAAGGGACTGATTTTGAAGTTTTGGTGTTGGATTCAAGCTAAGGAAGGCCATTGGAGCATCATTGTTGAAGAAGGCTTCAAGGGTAAGAATCTCACCCCTTTATTCCCCATTTTTGCACCTTATTTCTACTTATCTTAAATTCGTTTTTGAGCTTGGTGTATAATATAAAAAAGTTCTATTTTTAGACCCTCTTGATTGTTTATTAAGGGTGTTTTGTGATTTGAGGGTGTTTGACCCCTCTTAGGCCTTGAAAGGCCTTATTTTGTGCTATTTTGTACTAGTTTCGGGACTTTGGTATTTGGGCCTCTTCACCACTGAAATCTTGAGGGATTTCAGTGGTGGAGATGGTTCCTTGAAGTCTCTAAAGGGAGAGGGCCATCCCCTCTCCTTGTTGTCCTTGAAAAGGGCATGTTTTGGCCTCTAAAGGGAGCCTATGTTTGAGTGTGTGTTGAGCACGTATAGGCTGTTTTTCATGCTTATATTTCCATAATATAACATGATTTTAAATTGGTTTTGGTACTCCATGCATGCTTAGCATAGTTGCCATGTAATGCCTTGTGATTCCTTAACATGTCTTAGGTCGTGTGCCTTCGTTTCTAGCATGTTTTAGGCTTATATTTGTGAAGGTTTTGTGCTCACTTTGCCATGTTTTAGCTCTGTCCATAGTCGTTTAGGTTGATCTTGGCATGCATAGTATAGCTCCTTTGCATTTGAGTTTGTATGCTTCAAGTATGTGAATGTGTAGAATGTGTTTCTTGCATCATTTTGGTGGTTTGGAACCACCCACCATGTCATTCTAGTCCTTTTAGCATGCCTAAATGTTTGCATTTTGTGGTCCTTTTGTTGCTTCAAGAGTTGGTACTCCATGCTTCATATTTGTGCCATGATGTATACCTCTAGGATTAGGTTGCTTAGATGCCATTTAAGTGATTTTTGAGGTTTGTTTTTGTATGATTTGGGACTATTTTGCCTCAATTTGGTCATTTACTTCATGAGTCTTATGATCATGCTTTAGGTCCTTGGGCCTCGTTGCATGTATAGCTTGCATGAGTAGGTTAATTTGGCATGATCTCCTACATGTTTCCAAAGCTTATAATGCATGCTAATTAGTCCATGATTCCCCGTTTCAAGTGTGTTTGAAAGTTGTTCAATTTGTGCCTAAGTGTCGGGCCTTAACATGTGCATGTGTGTATATGTGTTTTGGTCTCTTCTTTTGGTCATTTTAGCCACTGTTTTGGGCCTTATTAGAGCCGCCCAAATCATGTTTTAGTCCACCTTTTTATTGGTTTGCATGCCCCTATGTTTGCTTGCATGCTTGCATAAGTGTATCGCCATGCCATGTTGCATCCTTAGCTTGCATGCCTAGGTTGCATTGCATTTTGCATGCATGCCTTGTTCCTTGACTTAGTGATAGGAATTGGGCCTTGTTTGGTTGTTTGGTTTGCATTTCATTTGACATGAAAATTGCATACTTGATTCCTTGGGCCATCATGCATGGAAATGCGTGATTGGTGGTCCGAGAATCGAGGCACATGTCCTTTTGAGTCACAAACATGATAAGGGGCATGAGTGGTGCATATATGCCTTGAATTGTGCTGCCATGCTTTGCCTTGCCCTCTGTTGCTGTCATTTGCAGATTCTGCAGGAAAACTCTGCCGACCGGCAGTGTAAGGTGCCGACCGGCAATCATTTCTCTGCCGACAGCTTCATTTTGTGCCGGTGGCCATATCACACTGTCGGTGGCAATTCCATTCAGCCGATGGTGATCCCCATTGCCCAAGGAAGCAGTCCTGAGGTTTTGGAAACCTCCAGAGGAGTGAAGGAAGGAAAACAGAGGAAGCTCACGCATGGCGGCGCATTTCCCAAGTCGATTTACTGTTTTCTTAGTTTAATTAACTTTGCTTAGTTGATTAGGCAATTTTTAATATTTAATTAGCTTGCATAGTTAATTAATTTGTAATATTTATTTGGTCCCTCCGAGTGAGGGCAAATCTGTAATAAGTGTGTGTGGGTGGTGTGTATGTCTTCCAATCCCCACTTCTTTCTTCCCTTTTATTTACCTGCTTATGATGGTAGATTAGGGCATCTTTAAAATTAGCATACCTTATGCTATGCATGCGTGCATCCATACATTTGTATTACATACATTAGGCTCGGTACATTACGCTAACTGCATCTGTACTTCAATTCACAAATTGAATATGTGGTAGTCGATCACATTTCACATGCCATGTTTAGGGTTAGCCGAGCCTGCCTAGATTGCATTTTTGCATGTGATGCATTAGCCATTTTTAACATGAACTAGGACATGCATGTTTGCTGACTAGTTTACTGTTTTGGCACGGAGTACGATGTAAGTATTTATGCTTTAGCATCCCGCATGCGTGTGAGTGTTGCCATGACAGTATGCTTGCCATGTGGCTAAATGCTTATCTGTTAAACTGATTGAATGCCTGTGGGTGAAGGTTGGATTGTTTGAGTTGGAAGGACTCATTGAAATCCGTGTTTTAGTCTACTTGCGCGTAGCAAATTCCAAAGCGTTTTTCAAAACAAACGGATATGCAATGCTTATTTCCAAATTAGGCAATCTAGTCTATACTTGTTTGCTGCGCGCATAACATAGTAATTCTAGGCTAATAAATGGAATAAGAACACGTAATGTTTTCAAAATCAGATATCATGGTTAGTAGAGGCTAGTCTTCGGACCGGGCGAAAGGGGGTGCTCATAGCTGACCTTCCCCGATCGTACCCAAGCTCCCGAGCCGAGACAACTCCGGTGATGACGGACATGTGGCCTTCGGCACCAAGTCAGGGTTTCCTAAATTTCCCCATTTAAAAAATATTTAGGTGGCGACTCTGTATCTGGCAAAGCAGTCCATGTTTGGCACTACTTTTCAAAAATCTGTTTTTCAAAATGATTTGTCGGATTTGGACTCTTTGGTTCAGATTAAGAACCGTGACAAATTTGAGAGTCCGAGCTGTAGTGACCCCATAAATGAACAGAACGGGACTCACCCTCCCGGGGCGTTCGGGGACGTCTACAATACCGGAATGTTGTTGAGGGCCAGGAGATCAAAAGTCCGCTGAAGCATCCCCGTCATGGAGGCGTTCATCTCCAATGACTGCCGGGTATACCCAGAAGAAGCCTGCAAAAGTATCAGATGCATCAATATTCTGTGGAATAGCAAATAAACTAAAATAAAATGTCTGTACAAAAATGCAGTAATATATACCGGAGGCAAGTCGGGGACACCGACGAACTCATGATCAGCCGGCGGAGGGGCGAAGAGGATCTGATAGGTCGCCCCACCCTGCCCTCGGAAAGTTAGTACAGCAGGCAGGGCGGGCCAGCCATCCCCCCGTCCTCCCTGAACTCCACCCCTGCCACGGACTCGGGCCCTCCTCGAAGCTCCCGCTCCAGCTCCTACTCCTGCCCCAACCGCTAGAGCCACAGGCCTAGCCCTCTCCGCTCGACGGCCGCCGCTCAGAGGTCGCATCAGGTACGTCTGCAGGTACGCTCGGTAGTCACCGGTGCCTCTAAAGTAGGTCTCATCCCAGCCAATAGTGAAATCGTCCATCTGCTCGGTGGTGAGCCCCTCGGTCTCCCTCATATCCGCAGGAGGGTGAACCGGGACTATCTGCTCAGGTAACCCTAGGGTCTAGCGTAGGAAACGCTCCCCTAGGTACCAAGCCCGATAGACCGGGCCCTCCAACAAGATCTGGAAACGTGAGGTCTCATCGGCACCGGCAAACCAGTCCCGCGTCACAGCTGGCAAAGGAGCCCAAGGCTGCCAGGTGATCTGAAAATGCATACAGTTTGTTATCTACTGTTTCTTGAAATATGCAGTGGAAAGGCGAAGCTTAAATAAACTGCAAGCAAAACATACCTCGGCGGGGGTAATGGTATTGAAGTATCGGCGGAAAAAGCCAAATGTCTCTCGTGGCCGCCAGGTGCATCTCCCGTCAAAACGACGTGAAAAGGGGACGACCAGAGGAGTTTCTGTGACTGGTACGGGAGCAAGCCTAGGAAAGTAGGCGTAAACCCACAACTGCAAGGTAAATACCAGTGCATTTATCAGATAAAACAGAATACAGAATAAAGCAGAAATGGCAGAGCTGTGTGTCGTGCAGTGTATTGTGTAGAGTGTACAGTGTGAGCAGTGTACAGTGTGAGCAGTGTAAAGCAGAATGTATGTGTGTGCCGTGTGTACAATATATAGCAAGTATAAAGCAGACTACAGTGTGTGCAGTGTACAGAGTACAGAAAAGATAGAAAAGCAGAAATGAAAAGCGGAGAAGAAATGTACCACCCAAGCCCGCCAATAGCCTCCGAGCAACTGGCCGCTGCCGCGGGAAGCTGAGCTCATGTACCCGTAGAGGGTGGCCAGAGCGGCGCCACCCCAGTCGTAGTGCAAAATGTCCCGGACGTCCACCAGTGCGCTGAGAAGGCAGAGAGGCACGGTGTTCGCCCGGTCGGCAAAGATGGTCGTCCCGAATAAAAACATGAGGAAGCCGCGGGCATACCTCTCCTCGGCCTCCGGGGTCATCGGATCTGCATCACCGAGAGTAGGCTGGACCCTAAACTGTATCTCGAACCAGGAGTACCGCACAAAACCTGGGCGAGCGAGAGGTGGGGCCTCCCCCAGTTGATGGACCTGAGCGGCGGTCCACTCGTCCATATCAATATCAAAGGTGATCGGATCACCCCCTACCCCGATGCCTGTGAGCATCGAGAAGTCGTAAGGGGTCATTGTCATGTCCCTTGCTGTGGAGAAGTGAAATGAATCGATGGTGTCCCACCACCTCTCCGCCAGAGCAGCGAGTAGAGGTCTGCAAGTAGTGAGTCGCGAGAGCCCTCGGCAGAAGGCGCCGAAGCCCGCCCGGTCCACCATGCGACGGACCGCGTCAGGGAGCTCGTCATACCACTCCCGAGCGCCAGTGTTCCCATACCCGTGGATGGTATGGGAACCCTCCTGTAAACAGAAAATAACAATGGCAAGACAACATTCAAAATGCAGTTTTAAGAAGCATACAGATGTAGCATGCGTGCAGGTTTAACAGATTTAAACAACTACCGGGTGCCGGTGTGCTTACAGTGAACTACAAACGTGTGATGAGTCAGCGTGCTTGGGTAGTTCAGAACAGATATAGCATGAGTACAAGTTTGACAGGTTCGAACAGTTATCGGGTATCGGTGTGTGTGCAGTGTGTATACAGTGTGCGCCGTGTGTTTGGGTGATTCAGGGCCAGTGCAATGTGTGTGCATGTGTCAGTCTCAAGCAGATGTCAGTTGTATGTATGTTTACAGTCAACTACGGTATAGCATATCAGATTCAAGCAGTTAAACAGTACAACTAACTACGACAGTTTTGTATCCTACATTGCAGAAAGTAAAGTAGAGGAAAGAGAGTTACCTCGAAAACGCCGAAGGATAGGTGGGAGGTAGGCTCGCGCAGCAATAGCTCGGGTGGCATGTGCCTCTCGAAGCTCCGAAACTGGCGGAGTCCGTCGGGGGGCAGAACATGGATCGCCAGCCGGTAGGTCGCCGGGTCGAACGGACGCTCGCGCAAAGGTAGAAGCTCGACCCCGGGATCCATCTCGTGATCTGGGGGAGTCCCGCCGCGTGGAATGTCGTCCGCCATGTCGAGAATGATGAGAAAATAGCCGGAGGAAGGAAAACCGGGCTAGAATACGAAGAGTCAACCGAAAGGTCAACTCCTGGGAAGGCCGAAAATGACCGGAAAGGCCGGGATGTGAAAGGGCACGGAAATCAAGAGAAAAGCAAGGGAAACAAACTCCAAAAAGGCGAGAACGCCAAACGAGGCACCGAAACAAAGTTTTGTTCGGTTGAAAATGTCCGAAACGCGAAGGAAATCACGAATCCGACGACGAAACGGGCGTAGAACGCGAAGAAACGAGCGAAAGAGGAGAGAAAAATACTCTAGAGAGAGAGGGTTTGGGTTTTCGGTGGTGGAGGAAATGAAAAATAGGGTTTGGAAGCCCTATTTTAAAACACCCGAAGTGAAATCTCGAAACTACCCCGACTCAGCAACTTTTTGCCGGTCGGCAATGTTTTGTGCCGGCCGGCATAATACTGTGCCGATGGAGTTATTCTGCAGCCGGTGGACAGCCGGTGGCCTCCCCTCCCGGCCGGTGGTGTTCCCACAACCTTGTTTAGGCCATATGAGTAGTTTCTGGTCTTCATAGCTCAAGAAAGTGCAAGAAAGTGCATCTCCGACGCTCAACCAGCCTCCGTTGTGACCTCGGGTCGTGTCTTCTGCGCGTGGCGCTCAAATTCGTGCAAGGTGTATCCTTTTTGTATCCTTTTAAATTCAGAAGTTGCCCCATGTGCGTTACACGCGTTCATTGCACTATTTCGGTGCATTACATCGCGCTGTCATGCGCCTCACAGTTGCATTGTTATGCACATACTACATGCGTTGTAACACGCAACCCTTGCATTGTCATGCACATCTCTCATACATTGTCATTGCATTTTTATTCCATGCATTGTCATGCATTCCAAAACACGTGCGTTGTTATGCATTTAAGTCCGTTTACATTCCGTGTGGCACACGTGTCGCACTGGGCATCATTTTGCATTATATGGGGCATGCGTGTCTCATTTGTCTCATTTGCATTGGCATGCGTGCCTCATTTGCATTGTCTTGCATTCCTTATGACCTGCATTGTCTTGCATCCACTTTGCACTATTATGCATATTAATTACATTACCTGCGTAGACCGCATGTTTGTAATCATTCCATTACTTGCGTAAACCGCATATTAATTTCATTACCTGCGTAGACCGCATGTTTTGATTGCGTAGACCGCATATTAATTACATTACCTGCGTAGACCGCATGTTTGTAATCATTCCATTACTTGCGTAGACCGCATATTAATTTCATTACCTGCGTAGACCGCATGTTTTGATTGCGTAGACCGCATATTAATTACATTACCTGCGTAGACCGCATGTTTGTAATCATTCCATTTGTGACGCCCCGATTCTACACTATAGGTTGCAGTCAAGGGAGAGTCACTAGTGAGTCCTATGGCCAATAACCAAGTAAGATCCCAGATCGCCGGAGGAGTCAAAATAGCCTCCCTTCTAAGTCCAGCTTTCTTAGGCAGCGCACTACCTTTTTGACAGATCTTACAAGGCATTGACACAAGGTCTCATAAGCAACGATAAGGTTCATACGTAGGATATACATACATAATAACCACAATTACACTTGCTTCAAAAGATTGTTCCATTGCATTACATCACAAAAGAAAGTTTTAAACTTCATATGAGTCTTACAAAATAACAAAAAGGAAATTTCTAGTATTCCTAAGATAGCCAAAAGTCTTCAAAGGTTTCCGGCTCGTCGTCTTCCGCTATGAGTTCCGCTTCGTCACCTGGCATGATACGCCGTGAGCTTTGAATGCCCAGTAAACGCACACACACACCCTACCCCTTTTTCCCAGTCCAATACATAATCACAAAATATAACATCAAGTAGTAAAGCATGATATTCCAGTAAATAAATCAATAAATAAACAAATAGTTAAGTTAGATGTCAGTAAACTAGAAATCCCCCAAAGAGATTTCGTCCTCCCAACCACAAGAATCGGACGCGGATTATTCGGTATGCCCCCTCTTTTGCTGCTTTGTTGCAGACCTAACCTCGGATGCCTACCAACGGTTATATACCGTGTAGCGCCAACCGCAGGGCCTCAAAAGAGACGGTAAAATAGGGCCTTGCCCGAATCCCTCCTTACACCAAACCACCTAGGGTCCGAATACAACCGCTCCGTTCAAGGGTTCCGAAAACCACTTGCGCAAGACTTTAACCTTTAAATAGGGAACGCATCCCAACATACCATATGCCACATATTCTCATCTTTTCATTACTCAAATGTTCGAGAACCCAATACCCTCCCAATTTGGTTTCCCGTTGAGTTAGATATTTTACATCAAGGTTAGACAACTTAACCAGATAAAAATGTCCACACAAGCATACATCCATAAGATAAAAAAGACAGAGAACACAACATAACACATACAATATCATGCCAAGATATGATCATGAGCTAATAAACATTTTTATGAATACAAGGGCACAAAACATCCATGCATAACAATTTCCAGATTTAACATCACATGAAGGTTAATATGGAAGGACTACTTAGGTTCATCCGCCGGACTCGGTTTTCCTATGGTTCGTAGAGAATTTGATCTAGTTCCTAGAACATTTTTCGGAAATGGGATTGTTTTTCCCGATTTTAAGTTATTTGCAAAAAAAGTCCAGCACTGTTCCCGAATCTGCCCAGAATCTGCCCAGATCTGTCGACTGTTACGAAAACTTGATTTTCTCGCAAACCACTCAATGTTTTTTGATGAAAAAAGTTTTAGTTGAAAGCTAACTTCTTAAGGAAGGTTTTAACATAAAATAGAGGTTCAGAATATTTTTGTACATTTTTCTGGAATTTTTGAAAGTTGACTGAAAAAACAGGTTTTTAGGGTGGAATGCCAAAACAAGAAAATTTATAAAAAGGGGGTTCCATCATGGAAAAGTTTCATTTATTTTGTGAGGAAAACATGCTAACTATCCCATGTTTAACTCAGAAAATTTGTTTGAAAGAGCGCCCTTGAAAGGTTGAGAGATTTGTACAAAAAGAAGATGGTTTGTACCAAAATGAGGAAAATACAAGAGAGATGGAAACAATACTCAAATCTTGGTATTTTTTTTTTACATGAGAACATGATAATAACAGATCTGAAACATCACTTAAAATCTTAAAAAAAGAACATGCATTAGAAAAGAAAATGAAGAGAAGGTTGTGTTGGTGGTTTACCTTCTAGCTTTGCACAAGAAACTCTCTTCTTCTTCCCTCTCCTCCTCTAGACTCCTCTTCCTTGCTCTCCTCCCTCTCTCTAACCAAAATGTGTGTGTGAGTGAGTGTGTTGTGTGTATGTTTGCAAGCTAGGGAGAGTGTGATATATATAGGAAAATTTTGGTGTAAAAGGACATAAAAGCCCTTTAGTTGGAATTGGATGGAAAGTTAAGATTTTGCTTGAATTCTAAAGAAATGGAAGGGACTTAGGAGGTGTGTTCCATTGGTTTAGGCCATCTCTAGTTGTAATAAAACTATGTCTTGGATTTTGTATCCTAGGTAGGTCACTAGGTTGTGCTTTTCTAGAATTTCATAATCAAGATTCTTGAAAATTGGCTTCTCTCTCCCTTCCCTAGGAGGGCTAGCCTTGGGGAAGTGTGATGGGGCAATTTTTTTTTTTGATAAATTTTGGTCCTAGGCACATCCCTCAAGGTGTATACACACACACACACACACATATATATATATATATAACAAGATTGATGGCATACCAAGGTACAAAATATAAGTACTATTTGGGCAAGTTTGGAAATAATAATAAAAAGAAATATGTATATATATATATATAAGGGCTTGAAGTTAACTACATGTAACCTAGGTAAAATTAAATTTAGGTTAGGAAATTTCTGTTTTGATAAAATAAAAATAAAAGAAATAGAAATTCGCTAATCAACAAGATTCGAATTAATTCAAGTAACGAGGGCTTTAAGAAAATAATTCATCATTAGAGTCTTAAAAATAAATACATATTTTAGGGGCCTTACACCATTACTTGCGTAGACCGCATATTAATTACATTACCTGCATAGACCGCATGTTTGTAATCAATTTTATTACTTGCGTAGACCGCATATTAATTTCATTACCTGCGTAGACCGCATGTTTTGATTGCGTAGACCGCATATTAATTTCATTACCTGCGTAGACCGCATGTTTTGATTGCGTAGACCGCATATTAATTACATTACCTGCGTAGACCGCATGTTTGTAATCATTCCATTACTTGCGTAGAACGCATATTAATTACATTACCTGCGTAGACCGCATGTTTGTAATCACTTTCATTACTTGCGTAGACCGCATATTAATTACATTACATGCGTAGACCACATGTTTGTAATCAATTTTATTACTTGCGTAGACCGCATATTAATTTCATTACCTGCGTAGACCGCATGTTTTGCTTGCGTAGACCGCATAATTGTTCAATTTCATTACCTGCGTAGACCGCATGTTTTGCTTGCGTAGACCGCATAACTGTTCAATTTCATTACTTGCGTACACCGCATATTTTGCTTGCGTAGACCGCATAATTGTTCAATTTCATTACCTGCGTAGACCGCATGTTTTGCTTGCGTAGACCGCATAATTGTTCAATTTCATTACCTGCGTAGACCCCATGTTTTGCTTGCGTAGACCGCATATTTGTTCAATTTCATTACCTGCGTAGACCGCACGTTTTGATTGCGTAGACCGCATGACTATCCATTTCATTACCTGCGTAGACCGCATGTTTGTAAGCATTCCATTACTTGCGTAGACCGCATATTAATTACATTACCTGCGTAGACTGCATGTTTGTAATCAATTTTATTACTTGCGTAGACCGCATATTAATTTCATTACCTGCGTAGACCGCATGTTTTGATTGCGTAAACCGCATATTAATTTCATTACCTGCGTAGACCGCATGTTTTGATTGCGTAGACCGCATATTAATTACATTACCTGCGTAGACCGCATGTTTGTAATCACTTTCATTACTTGCGTAGACCGCATATTAATTACATTACATGCGTAGACCACATGTTTGTAATCAATTTTATTACTTGCGTAGACCGCATATTAATTTCATTACCTGCGTAGACCGCATGTTTTGTTTGCGTAGACCGCATAATTGTTCAATTTCATTATCTGCGTAGACCGCATGTTTTGCTTGCGTAGACCACATAACTGTTCAATTTCATTACTTGCGTACATCGCATATTTTGCTTGCGTAGACCGCATAATTGTTCAATTTCATTACCTGCGTAGACCGCATGTTTTGCTTGCGTAGACCGCATAATTGTTCAATTTCATTACCTGCGTAGACCACATGTTTTGCTTGCGTAGACCGCATAATTGTTCAATTTCATTACCTGCGTAGACCGCACGTTTTGATTGCGTAGACCGCATGATTATCCATTTCATTACCTGCGTAGACCGCATGTTTGTAATCATTCCATTACTTGCGTAGACCGCATATTAATTACATTACCTGCGTAGACCGCATGTTTGTAATCAATTTTATTACTTGCGCAGACCGCATATTAATTTCATTACCTGCGTAGACCGCATGTTTTGATTGCGTAAACCGCATATTAATTTCATTACCTGCGTAGACCGCATGTTTTGATTGCGTAGACCGCATATTAATTACATTACCTGCGTAGACCGCATGTTTGTAATCATTCCATTACTTGCGTAGACCACATATTAATTACATTACCTGCGTAGACCGCATGTTTGTAATCACTTTCATTACTTGCGTAGACCGCATATTAATTTCATTACCTGTGTAGACCGCATGTTTTGATTGCGTAGACCGCATATTAATTACATTACCTGCGTAGACCGCATGTTTGTAATCATTCCATTACTTGCGTAGACCGCATATTAATTATATTACCTGGGTAGACCGTATGTTTGTAATCACTTTCATTACTTGCGTAGACCGCATATTAATTACATTACCTGCGTAGACCGCATGTTTGTAATCAATTTTATTACTTGCGTACACCGCATATTAATTTCATTACCTGCGTAGACCGCATGTTTTGATTGCGTAGACCGCATATTAATTTCATTACCTGCGTAGACCGCATGTTTTGATTGCGTAGACCGCATGTTTGTAATCATTCCATTACTTGCGTAGACCGCATATTAATTACATTACCTGCGTAGACTGCATGTTTGTAATCACTTTCATTACTTGCGTAGACCGCATATTAATTTCATTACCTGCGTAGACCGAATGTTTTGATTGCGTAGACCGCATATTAATTACATTACCTGCGTAGACCGCATTTTTGTAATCATTCCATTACTTGCGTAAACCGCATATTAATTACATTACCTGCGTAGACCGCATGTTTGTAATCATTCCATTACTTGCGTAGACCGCATATTCATTACATTACCTGCGTAGACCGCATGTTTGTAATCACTTTCATTACTTGCGTAGACCGTATATTAATTACATTACCTGCGTAGACCGCATGTTTGTAATCAATTTTATTACTTGCGTAGACCGCATATTAATTTCATTACCTGCGTAGACCGCATGTTTTGCTTGCGTAGACCGCATAATTGTTCAATTTCATTACCTGCGTAGACCGCATGTTTTGCTTGCGTAGACGGCATAATTGTTCAATTTCATTACTTGCGTAGACCGCATGTTTTGGCTTGCGTAGACAGCATAATTGTTCAATTTCATTACCTGCGTAGACCGCATGTTTTGCTTGCGTAGACCGCATAATTGTTCAATTTCATTACTTGCGTAGACCGCATGTTTTGCTTACGTAGACCGCATAATTGTTCAATTTCATTACCTGCGTAGACCGCATGTTTTACTTGCGTAGACCGCATAATTGTTCAATTTCATTACCTGCGTAGACCGCATGTTTTGATTGCGTAGACCGCATGATTATCCATTTCATTACCTGCGTAGACCACAGGTTTTGCTTGCGTCGACCGCATTATCATTAATTCATTACTTGCGTAGACCGCATGTTTTGTTTGCGTAGACCGCATTATTGTTCAATTTCATTACTTGTGTAGACCGCATGTTTTGTTTGCGTAGACCGCATTATTGTTCAATTTCATTACTTGCGTAGACCGCATGTTTTGTTTGCGTAGACCGCATGTTTAATCATTTCATTACTTGCGTAGACCGCATGTTTTGTTTGCGTAGACCGCATTATTGTTCAATTTCATTACTTGCGTAGACCTCATGTTTTGTTTGCGTAGACCGCATTATTAATTCAATTTCATTACCTGCGTAGACCGCATGATTGTAATCCATCTCATTACTTGCGTAGACCGCATGTTTTGATTGCGTAGACCGCATATTAATTACATTACCTGCGTAGACCGCATGTTTTGATTGCGTAGACCGCATATTTGTTAATATCATTACCTGCGTAGACCGCATGCTTATGATCAATTTGTTGCCCGCGTAGACCGCATGCTCCATTTACATGTCTGCATTTTCACAGCATTGTTATGCTCCCCACTTGCTTTGCGCTGTCACGCATTTCGAGTACACTACTATACATCTTATAAACAATATCGTACCTGTTAAGTTTGTTTTCTTTGCAGGCACGATATTGTATGCACGGTTAATTTGAGGCTGGTGCGACCAGACGAGCCGCACAGGTATTGTATCCTCCGAGTGAGACGTATCGAGAATTACATAATTCTCTTACATCCTTTCCGCATTGTAGTGTAGTTTGGTGTTTGTTAGCTTAAAATTGTCGCATGTGTGCTTCGTTACAGCTTTCTTTGCGTGATCTTAAGTTATGCTCGGCTTCGTGCATTGTCTTGCATTTTGCCCCTGCCTTTGGGCGCATACCTTGTTTGTCTTGCATGTTTGTCTGAGTCTTCGGCCTTGTCAAAAATGGGTCGTCTCTGGGCTTTGACATTCACTCCCGTCATTATTATGACTTTCGAGTTCTGTCAAAGAGGGGCAACTGTAGACACCCCATTTTTGACCGTCCTCAAGACTTGGACGTCACCGTTTGAACACTCGGTGATTATCCATGTTTGTGTTCGTTTAGAGTTCCCGGAGGCCTCGGCTCACGCGCCTTGCCTCAGGATCTCCGAACTCAACCATTTAGTGTCTAGTTTCACACCAAACACTTGTGTTTTGCCTTGGAGGGGCAGGGAATGCCTTGTGAGGCATCCCCACACACCACCGGCAGTGGCTAGAGGTCACCGGCTGGTTCTTGTTGCCATCGGCACATTTTGTTGCCGGTCGGCACTCTTTGTTGCAGGTCGGCACTATTTGTTGCCAGCCGGCACTCTTATTTGCCAAAATGGCATTTTTGGCCGGCCGACTACTGTGCATCTGCTTTTGCAGATATTTTAAGACAGCTGTCTTGCTTTTTGCTCCACTCCATACACGTGTATGGAGGGATCTCCCTCTTATCAAGCTTGTCTTGTAAGCTTTACAAGACAAGAAGTTCTATAAAGAGAGGGGCTCTCTCTTGTTGCAAGGGTTAGATACTTGAGATATTTTAGAGAGCTTAGACAGCCATTTTTAGGGTTTGAGTTCTAGGGTTAGGGTTTGATACACATTATCTCTCTCTTTTTCCCTCTTGTGTGTGTTAAAGTGTGTTTGTGTCTTACTATTGCACACAAACACATAGTGTTTCACCTTCCTATAGCTACTGAGGTTCTAAAGGACTTGTTTTAGTGCTTTGGTGTTGGATTCAAACCAAAGAGAGCCATTGGAGCACCATTGTTGAAGAGGTCTTCAAGGGTAAGAATCTCACCCCTTTATTCCCCATTTTTGCACCTTATTTCTACTTATCTTTAAATCGTTTTTGAGCTTAGTGTATAATACAAAAAAGTTCTTTTTTTAGACCCTCTTGATTGTTTATTAAGGGTGTTTTGTGGTTTGAGGGTGTTTGACCCCTCTTAGGCCTTGAAAGGCCTCATTTTGTGCTATTTTGTGCTAGTTTCGAGACTTTGGTGTTTGGGCCTCTTCACCACTGAAATCTTGAGGGATTTCAGTGGTGGAGATGGTGCCTTGAAGTCTCCAAAAGGAGAGGGCCACCCCCTCTCCTTGTTGTCCTTGAAATGGACTATTTTTGGCCTCTTGAGAGAGCACCTAGCTAGGCTTCATGTTGACCATGCCTTAGTTGTTTTTTGTGCTTAATATGTCATATTATGCCTCTGATTTTTGTTGGTTTTGGTACACCATGCATGCTTAGCATACCTACCATGTAATGCCATGTTATTGCCTCAATGTGCCTTAGGCTGTTAACCCTTGTTGGAGCATGTTTTAGGCTTAGTCTTGTGAAGATTTTATGCATATTTTGCCATGTTTTAGGTCTGTCCATGGTTTTTTGGGTCGGATTTGGTATGCATCATATAGCTCCTTTGCATTCCGGCTTGTTGGCCTTAAGTGTGCGCATGTATAGCATGACATTTTTGTCTTGATTTGGTGATTTGGGATCATCTACCATGTCATTTCAGTCCCATTTGCATGCCTATATATTTGCCTTGAATGCCTCTTTAATGTTTTGGAAGCTTGTGTAGTATGCTCCATGTCTTGGCACTTGTACATGCCTTTGAATTTGAGACATTTAGATGCCATCTAAGTGATCTTTTGGGCTTTATTTTATGTGCTAAAATTCTGTTTTTAGTCATTTAGTTCATGCCATGTTTGGTCTTGCTTAGTGTAGTTCAATACTCCATTGGTTTACTTTGAGTACTTGGACCATTTGCATGCTAATGTTTAGCCTATCTTGTTGCTTGGTTTGACATCATCCCAACATGATTTACAATGCTTATGTTGTATGCCATATGTCCATGATTGCCTCATTCAAATGTGCTTAGAAATAGCCCTTTGATACTTAAGCATTTGGGCCTTAACATGTGCATGCGTGTATGTATATTTTGGTCCCTTGTTTTGGTCACTTTGGCTATTGTTTTGGGCCTATTTAGAGCTGCCCAAATCTTGTTTAAGTCCATCTTTTCATCCATTGGTATTGCCTCATGTTTGCTTGTATGCTTGCATAAGTACCTTGCCATGCCATGTTGCATCCTTAGCTTGCATGCCTAGGTTGCATTGCATCTTGCATGCATGCCTTGTTCCTTGACATGGTGATAGGAATTGGGCCTTGATTTGTGTGTTTGGTTTGCATTTCATTTGACATGAAAGTTGCATACTTGATTCTTTGGGCCATCATGCATGGAAATGCGTGATTGGTGGTCCGAGAACCAAGAAATATGTCCCTTTGAGTCATTACCATGATAAGAGACATGATTGGTGCATATATGCCTTGAATTATGCTGCCATGCTTTGCCTTGCCCTCTGTTGCTGTCAATTGCAGATTCTGCAGGAACACTTTGCCGACCGGCAGTGTCAAGTGCCGACCAGCAATCCCTTCTCTGCCGACAGCTTCATTTTGTGCCGATGGCCATAACACACTGCCGGTGACAGTTACATTCAGCCGGTGGCACTCCTCAGTGTCCAAGGAACCAGTTCTGAGATTTTGGCAGTCTCCAGAGGAGTAAAGAAAGGAAAACAGAGGCAGCCTATGCATGGCGGTGCATTTCCGAGCAAGATCCGGGCATGCGCTGCATTTGGCCCTCCTCCCGAGGCGGTTTATCTGTTTTCCTAGCTTAATTAGTTTATTAATTAATTAGGCGATTTGTAATATTATTTAGCTTGTGTAGTTAATCAATTTGTAATATTTATTCAGTCCCTCCGAGCGAGGGAAAATCTGTAATAAGTGTGGGTGAGTGGCGTGTATGTCTTCCAACCCCCATTTCTTTCTTCCCTTTTACTTACCTACTTTGATGGTTAGTATCAGGGCACGTTTAATTTAGCATACCTTATGCTATGCATGCGTGCATTCATGCATTTGTATTGCATGCATTAGGCTCGGTACATCACGCTAACTGCATTTGTACTTCAATTCCAAATTGAATACGTGCATCAAATTGATCGCATTTTCACATGCCACGATTAGACTAGCCGAGCCTATTCTAATTGCATCCTGTATGTGTTGCATTAGACAATTGACATGAACTAGGACATGCATGTTTGCTAACTAGTTTATTGTTTTGGCACGGAGTACAATGTAAGTATTTTAGCTTTAGCATCCTGCATACGTGTGAGTGTTACCATGACAGTATGCTTGCCATGCGGCTAAATGCTTATGTGATAAACTGTTTGATTGCCTGTGGGTGAAGGTTGGATTGCTTGAGTTGGAATAACTAGTTGAAATCCGTGTTTTAGCCTACTTGCGAGTAGCAAATTCCAAAACATTTTTTTCCAAGATAAACGGATATGCAATGCTTATTTCCAATTTAGGCAATCTAGTCTATACTTGTTTGCTGTGCACATAACATAGTAATTCTAGGCTAATAAATGGAATAAGAACACATAAAGTTTTCAAAATCGGATATCATGGTTAGTAGAGGCCGGTCTTCGGACCGGGCGAAAGGGGGTGCTCATAGCTGACCTTCCCCGATCGTACCCAAGCTCCCGAGCCGAGACAACTCCGGTGATGACGGACATGTGGCCTTCGGCACCGAGTCAGGGTTTCCTAAATTTTCCCATAAAAAATATGTAGGTGGCGACTCTGTATCTGGCAAAGCAGTCCATGTTTGGCACTTCTTTTCAAAAATCTGTTTCTCAAAACGATTTGCCAGATTTGGACTCTTTGGTTCAAGATTAAGAACCGTGACACAAATCGAGTCCGAACTGTAGTAGCGAGGGCCCCCACGCGGGCGCATCTACAATGTCTTGTCTGTCCTCTGTTGCAGCAAACCAGTCTTCTGCAGGAAGAAATGGCCGGCCGGCAATTTTCAGTGCCAGCTGACTATCAAAACCCAGCCGGTGGCATATTTGTTTGGTCGATGACCTGTTCTCCATGGCCGGTGGTGTTTCCCCTTGGTCGGTGACCTCCCACAGTGCTCAGGGAGTAGTCCAGAAGCATCCTTGGGACTTGTGCAGTCTCCAGAAAAGAAAAACAGTGCAAATAGAGGCAGCAAGAGCATGACGATGGATTTCCGGGCGGAATCGAGCACGCGTGCATTCATCCCTCTTCCCGAGGCCTCTTTACTGCTTTTCTTAGTTTAATTGATTCGTTAGTTAGTTAAGTGTTGTAAATATTTAATTAGCTTGTAGGTTAATTAATTTGTATTATTCTTTCGGTTCCCCCGAGAAAGGGCAAATTGTGTAATAGGTGTGCGTGTGTATGATGGATGTCTTCCAACCCCACGTCTTTCTCCCTTTTATTTAACCGCTTACAATGGTTAGTTTTAGGGCACGTTTCAATTGGCATCCTTATGCTATGCATGTTTGCATCATTCATCTGTATTGCGTGCACCAGGCTCGGCGCATCATACTAACTGCATAGTATTTCAAATTCCAAGTTGAATACGTCTATCGAGTTGTTGCATTTCACAGGCCATCGTTAGATTAGTCGAGCCTACTCTAGTTGCATTTTGTATGCGATGCATTAGCCATCTTAACATGGACTTAGATCATACAATTGATTACTAACATGTTCCTTGTTTTGGCTCGGAGTACACTGTGAGTATTTATGCTTTAGCATCTTGCATGTGTGTAAGCGTTAACATGACAGCATGCTTACCATGAGGCTATGTGCTTATATGATATAACTGCCTGAATGCCTGTGGGTGAAGGTTGGGTTGCTTGAATTGGAATAATTCGTCGAGCCCGTGTTTTAGCCTACTTGCGAGTAGCAAACCTCAAACCACTTTCCAAACAAAATGGATATGCAATGCTTTGTCCCAAAATTAGGCGATCTAGTCTATACTTGTGTGTAGTGCGCATCACATAGTAAACTCAAGCTAATTAACTGGATTAAGAACACATGTTTTCAAAACAAAATATCATGCTTAGTATAGGCCGATCTTCGAATCGAGCGAGCAGGGGTGCTCATAGCTGACCTTCCGCAATCGTACCCAAGTTCCCGAGCCGAGGCAATTTTGGTGATGACGGACACATGGCCTTAGGCAACGAGTCAGGGTTTCCTAAATTGCCCCAAAACAAAATATTTAGGTGGGGACTTTATATCTGGCAAAGCAGTCCATGTTTGGCACTTCTTTCTCAAAAATATGTTTTTCAAAACGATTTGCTAGATTTGGACTCACCAAATCTCACATTGCACATTGTGAGATCAGATTAAGAACCGTGACATTTGAGAGTCCGAACTGTAGTGAGCCCAAATGAACAAAATGGGATTCCCTCCCGGGACGTTCGGGGACGTCTACAGGATGCTGATGTTGAAGAGGGCTCCGAGGCTGAGAGCGGAGATGACTCTAGTTCAAACTTTCATTCTGATCCAGATAGTAGTGCCAATGGAGACAGTGCCCTAGAGTCCCTTCCTCTAAGGAAGAGGACGAAGAGGGCCTCTAGATCTTAGGCGACCAGCGCTGATTTTCTATAGTTTTTGCTTAGCTTCTTTTTGTTAGTAGCGTTAACACATTGTACAGCTTCAGACAATTTTTATTTGCTTTAAAAACTTGTACTGCACTTTTGTAAAAACAACTATGATCGGAATGAAAACCAGTGTATTTTTTAAAAAGTGTTGTATTTTACATCATGAGCACCGCATTGCATGAAAAATGAGATTGAATTTGATCACGAAAACCGAATACTTGTATTGTCATAATAGTTCGAATCAGGTAACGAACTGACCAACAACTGAAAAAATCAAAGTAATACAACTTGATAAGCAAAATAACTCGATAAACAACAAATACAACTCGATAAACTTGTTAAAAAAAAGAAACAAAAAGGACTCAACACAAGACCTCAAGACACACAAATAGCAGAGCAAAACACATGCATCCAACCTTATTCTTCATAAAGGAGGATAGCAGGTATAAGAGAAAGACTGCTGGCCATAAGTGGTGAATGCCGGCCACATGCCGACCATGAGGGGTGGCCTGTCGGCCATCAATGATGCCTTGTTGGCCATCAATGATGCCTTGCCAGCCACCAATATGCAGGACCTGTACATTGTTGACACCTAGCTTCCACTCACTGCCTTATCTTCCACAAAAGGCTGAGCTTCATGATTTTTTCATTTCAACTACAAATTCTTCACAAATGGAGCCATTTTTTGCTGAAAAACTCTCTGATTGGATTGTAACTTTAGATGGCTCGAAAAAAGTAAATTTCTAGGGTTTCAGCATAAATTCACTATTCCCGCTGAGTCATTCTCCATTTTGTTTTCCGTTCCTTCATGCCGCTGCTGGATGTTGGAACCCAACCACGCATGTCTTTAGCTTCAGGGGACAAGAGCTATGCCCGACAGTCAAAGAATTTCAAGTGCTAATGGAATTCTGACGTGATGAGGAAATTCTGCCACAGCCCCATTTTGGTCACATCCAAGCTTTAGGAAGGATGTGTGGGCTCACTTTACATGATACCCGATCCTTCGTTCACAATGGAGAGCCGGATATCCCCAGTTTGATTCATCGATTTTGTAATGCTAGTGACCGAAGCAATCTTCTTTGGCAGGGTTTTCGACAACACGCCCTTTGTTTGTGCATGCTAGCACATTTCCTCTTTGCCCCTAGTTTCGGCAAGTCTAGCATTTAACTAATCAAAGTAGCCTAAGGTTTGAAAGAGGGCAATAGTTACATTGCCTTAACATTAGCCGAGATTTTGATGGGTTTAGACGCCTTCCATCGGTGAGAGACAAACAAATTCGCGGGGAGTCCACTACTTCTTCAGGTAATGTTTCCCACCCTTTCAAATATGTATTTCTCACATCACTCGGCACTCATGCTCTACTTTTCTCTCAAAATCATTTTCTTACTTTTTCTCTCAGCGTACATCTCTCTATTCTTTAATCTCTCTTTTCTTTCATCCCTCCCCATATATGGCTTATGGACAAGCTAAAGGTAGTGGACTCTTGCCCTGCATACTCAACCCGAGCATACTTCTTCCGCCAACAGCTAGTGGATTTCCTGAACGAGGAGTGGTGGTGCCATTGGATGTGCAACAGGTCTGCTACTGACATTGCTTGGCGTTGCCCCTAGTTTGATTTGCCCGAGATGAGCTACAGCATGACTCGGCAACCCAACATTCAACTGATTGGCTTGACACACTGTGTATTCTACTTTCCGTTCCGATTCAAGCATCAGTTCGGACATGACCAGACTTGCCCAAAAGAGGGGGTAAAGTATCCGGCCTCATTCCCAATCCGAGGCTCACAATTGGCTTGATATCCCACTGCTTAGGGGACAAAAGAACTTCTGGCTCCTGCCCCTAATTTCAACTGCGCTCTTTCTGGCGAGTGTCTGACTTGGCTTGAAGATGAGACACAATCCGGGCCCACTTTAGCATCGAAAGCTTCCACAAATGCAGGGAGGGGACGCAGGGACACTTGATTCATCTATGCCCCGTGTTTATTTTCTTTGATCTTACTTTCCAAGTTTTTTGCATGTAATAAAAGCAACTTTGATTTGTATCGAGTGTTGGAGAACTTTGTATTGAAATGAATGAAATTGAAGTTGTGAGCACTGAAAATTTTCCTTTTGGTCCAAAAATGGTCTAAATTGTAAAAGGATTAATTTGAACAAAATCTGCTTTTATCAAAACTTTTCAAAACCATTTTCGATAAGGATCACAACTTGACATGCACAGAATCTATCCTCGAAATGTACAACCCCGAATCCAGAAATGGAAAATTGCCCCTTGTCTGAATAGTACTGCTCAACACTGTAGTCATCTCTTCTCTCAGAGTAAGGATCACAACTGAACTTTCAGATAATAGACAAAGATGACTCGATCAACATATGGACACAGTTGGTTTGGAGGTGTTTACGATCGAGCTTTAGAATGAAGTTGCCTACATATCCCAAAGATGGGAATCAGGCCTTACGTAGTTCGGTTCGGGTTCACTTGAGTATTAACTCTCTCCTTTTACGCTCTAACTTTTGCCAAGGCCGCCCTTTCTTGGTTTTCAACCTTGTGAGCTCAGTTTTTCTTTTTTTCTAATTTTTTGTGCTCTAACTTTTGCCTAGGTCGCCCTTCCGGGTTTTTGGCCTAGCAAGCCTCTCAAGGGTAATATTTCTTCAACTTGTCCATGTTGACTAGTTGGGAAAATTCTAGGCCACCCAGGTCCATAAGAATAACAGCTCCACCCGACCAAATGGTTTTGATAATATAAGGACCAATGCAATTGGGTCTGAACTTGCCCCGAGGGTCATGGATGGGAGCTCGATTGTCTTTCAGCACCAAATCCGCTTCCTTAAGATTCCGGGACTTAACCTTTTTAAAAGCCCTGGCAATCCTACATTGATAACCCTGAACATGGTACAGTGCTTTCAACCTTCTCTCATCGAACAACATCAGCTCTTCGAACTTGCTCTGCTGCCAATCCGCTTCTGCTATCTGACACTTAGCCATAACTCGTAGCGACGGAACTTCTATTTCAATCAGCAGAACAACTTCCATCCCATAAACAGGAGAGTACGGAGTTGCCCCAGTAGATGTTCGAATTGAAGTTCTATAGCCCCAGAGAGCAAATGGCAATTTGTCTGGCCAGTCCTCATGGGTCTCAACCATTTTCTGTAAAATGTGCTTGATGTGCTCATTGGCGGCCTCAACAACTCCGTTGATTTGCGGCCGGTATGTGGATGACTTATGAAAAGCCACGTTGTATTTCTCCAACAATTCGATCACTTCCTTTTTGAAATGGGTGCCATTGTCTGAAATGATCTCATTCGGGACTCCATAAGGGAAAATGATGTTATTTTGGATGAACTTAGCCACATGGGCTGCTTTCAACACTGCATAGGACTAAGCTTCCACCCACTTCATAAAATAATCAATTGCCAGCAGAATGTATTCGTGCCCATTTGACCCTTTCGGTGTAACTGCCCCAATGATGTCAATTCCCCAGACTGAGAAAGGCCATGGTGAAGTCATGTTGTACAGCTTTGATGGCGGGACGTTCATGCGATTGGCATGAATTTGGCATTTATGGCATCGCTAAACAAAACCAATACAATCCTCTTCTATGGTAGACCAATAGTAACCTTGCCTGAGAATCTTCCGAGCTAACATTGCTCCGCTCATGTGTGCTCCACACTCTCCCCCATGGATGGCCTCCATTAGAAGCTTCGACTCTTCTACGTCAACACACAGCTTGTGCATTCCCAGATGACCCCTCTTGTACAGTTTACCTTTGCAGATGATAAATTGAACAGCCATCCATCGTATTGCCCTCTTATCTTTGGCATTTGCCCCTAGTGGATAAACCACCTTTTCTAAAAAGTTCCAGATATCATAATACCAGGGGTTTTGATCTTGCACTTCATCTATTGTGGCGATAGTCTCATAGGCCACCGTATATCTCTGTTCAATGATGATCCAACACATCCGGACTCCAACCGGGATGTCTATCATAGAAGATAGAGTTGATAAAGCGTCAGCAAACCTGTTGTTCTCTCTTAGTAGATGAGTGAAGGTTAGCTTCTCAAACCTAGGAATCAGAATATCCAGGGTTTGGTGATAGATCTCCATCTTTTCTTCTTTGACCTTCCAATCTCCATTTGCTTAAGACACAACCAGGTTCGAGTCTCCAATGACGTCCAACTTTTTTGCCCCTAGTTTCAGGGTGGCTTCCAAACTGGTGATACATGCTTCATATTCTGCTTCATTGTTGGATACTTTGAACCAGAGTTTGAAGGCTAAGGGTATATAGGAATTGTCGGGTGCTATCAACAACACCCCTATCCCATAACCGTATTGATTAGACGCTCCGTCAAAGTACATTGTTCAAATCTCTTCCTCGATTTGTAGAATAGCTTCATCCGGGAATAGATATTCTAATGCTTCATCCCCTTCCACTAGGTGATCTTCCAGGAATTCAGTTACCGATCTCCTTTTAACAGACTTGTGAGTGATATATTTCAGATCAAATTCGGAGAGGAGAAGAAACCAACGGGCTAGCCTACCCGTAAGCGCTGGTTTCTCAAAGAGATATTTGATGGGATCTAATCTCGAAACCAGAATTACAGAGTGAGCTAATAAGTAGTGCCTCAACTTCCTGGTAGCCCATACCAAGGCTAAGCAAGCCTTTTCCAGTGGGGTTTAACGGGTCTCATAGTCCAGCATTTTCTTGCTCAAATAGTATATGGCTTTCTCCACCCTATCCTCAGATTCTTGAGCAAGCATACATCCCATTGTTATGTCCGTTACTGACAGATACAGAATCAAGGGCTTCCTTGGCTCTGGCGGCGACAACACATGTGGGTTTTGTAAGTATTGCTTGATTTTCTCGAAAGCGAATTAACATCAGTCATCCCATTGGAATTTATTTCCTTTCTTCAAGAGACCAAATTGTGGTTCACAACTCAAGGTTAATTTTGAAATAAATAGTCTTATGAATTGCACTTTACCTAGAAAGCCTCGCACCTCCTTTTTAGTCCTTGGTGGTGGCATTTTTAGGATGGCCTTGATTTTGGAAGGATCTACCTCAATGCCCCTCTGTGTGATTAGGAAACCCAGCATTTTCCCTACTGTTACGCTAAAAGTGCACTTCTATGGATTCAGCCTCAACCGATATTCTCTGATCCGTTGAAAGAATTTATTTAAGGCGGTGTAGTGGCCCTCTCTTTCCTTGGATTTGACAATCATGTTGTCCACATACATCTCGACCTCTTTGTGGATCATATCATGCAGAATTGTGGTTGCAACCCGTTGATAGGTAGCCCCAGCATTCTTCAACCCAAATGGCATCACCCTATAGCAGTAGGTTCCCCACGGCATAGTGAAGGCAGTTTTCTCTCTATCCTCAAGTGCCATCAGAATCTGGTTATACCCGGAAAATCCATCCATGAAGGAGAGCAACGCATGGCCTGCGGTGAAGTCCACCAATTCATCGATGTACGGTAGAGGAAAGTCATCCTTTGGACTGGCTTTGTTCAGATCTCTGAAATCCACACACACCCGAAGTCTGCCATCTTTTTTTGGCACTGGGACGATGTTGGCCAACCAAGTTGGATACTCAGATACTAGCAAAAACCCTGCGTCTATCTGCTTGGTGACCTCCTCCTTAATCTTCAAAGCCCAATCTGGGCGTATTCTCCGCAACTTTTGTTTGATGGGTCGGGCCTCGGGGTCAAGAGGGATCCGATGCTGTACAATCTCAGGATCGATTCCAGGCATGTCTTCGTAAGACCACGGGAAAACATCTTTGAAATCTTTTAATAAAGCGACTAAGCGCTCGCGCTCCTTCAAAGACAACGTGGACCCGATCTAGACCAGACGCAGATCTTTCTTAGTACCCACATTAATTGGAATGATTTCATCAACAAGGGGTTTGACAAACCTCTCCTTCTTTCGATCAATCAAATGTTTCAAAACCAGAGGAATTCCTTCCTCATCGTTTTCATCAAAATTTTGAAAATCATGATCAATGCAATAAACAAGAGGCACGGAGAAGTACTCAGAATCTGCAGTGGTATTCTTATTCACAAAGTCCAGCTCATCCAGTTCCTCGGTTACAATCGACTCAAAAGAAAAGGAAAAAGACAACCTAGACAAAACCTCGGTATCCAGGTTATTAACCCCAGGAATACTGGGCTCAAACTTAGACGAACCAGAATCTGATTCCGACTCCACAGACTCAGTGGAATCATATTTTGGTTCACTACCTGACTCAGAATTGCTAGACAGGTAGCCTTCTTCCAGCTGCCAAGTGAAGGATAGTGCGTCAGATGCATCCAAGATACCACTAGAAGGGTTCACACCTGGTTGGTCTCCAATCGTGGAAACGGTTAGGTCATCCCCCAAGCTCTCTGGGTTGATCTGAGGATCCGAAAGGAGGCATGCCAGTGCTGCTCTTACCTCAAGTTCACTGTTGTCGGAATTACTTTTTGTGCCCTTAGTAGCTGCAACAGTAATTAGGTCAGCCTGTTCCTCTGTGTCACTCTCTTGCAGCTGCAAGTCAAAGAAAATCTAAAAGCCGGGAACCCGCTACTTCTCAGAGTTGAACCAAGGTTCGGGGAAACCACATAATAGGAAGTCTTCTCCGTCCTAAACGAAATAGCCATTTAGGGTTCCCCGAATTGGTCGGTGCACAAGCTCATAGTGCTTTCCAGTCTGCTTAGCTCTGGCCCTTCCGGGCATTTCTTTCCTTTTCCTCGCCCAGTCCTCTTTGGTGGATGTATAGCCCAGACCAAAGGCATGTGGGTTACGTGGCACATCAGCCAATGCAGCGATGCCCTTCTGGCCACTCTTTCCTGGCCCCATTCCGAGCAGGTGTTGTAACTTGTTCATGAAGTTCACAGATTGGGCGCTGACATAGAAACCCTCATCGACAGCCAGGATACTCTGCACTACCCATGCTTCAGCCAAGGTAAACCCCGAAAAGAAGACATCCTCTTCGCCATGCACAATCTCCAACACAAGCGTAGTGACCTCTGACGGAGGATGTATAGATGAATTCCCGAAGACTATGGCCACCCCTTTTCCATGGGGTTACTTTAGCATTTGGTGGAGGGTGCAAGAGACAACTCTTACTTGGTGCAGCCAGGGTCGCCCAAGTAGTAAGTTGAAAGTGGCCAGAACATCGAAGACATGGAATTCAATATCCTGCTAAGCGGGTCCAACCTACACTCTAATCTACATTGTTCCCATCACCTCTCTGCTTGTATTGTCATATGCCCGGATCACCTAGGCTGTAGGTACAAAATCAGTCGGTTTCAGGCCAATAGCATAAGCCGTGCGGCATGGACAGACGTTGATTGCTGACCTTGTGTCGACTAATACGACTGGCACCCACTTTTCCCGGCACTCTACGGATATATATAGAGGCTTGTTGTGTGCAGAGCCTTCTAGCGGTAATTCCTTGTCGAAAAAGGTCAAAGTTGGCGTAGCACCTCCCGGGAAGACTAATCCCACCAGTTGTTCCAGGGTAGTCTCGATGGACAACTTGGCCTTATCCATCGTTGACAGTACAGCTTGTCTATACACTTGCGAAGCCATAAGCAATCCCTAAATAGATATGTCAGCTTGAATCTTCTTTAACTGTTTCAGCACAGCCTCCTCCTCTAATTACTTTTCCTTCTATTTCTCTACCTGTTTGTCCTTTCCAGATGCCTCAGGTTGGTCCAGATGCAGTGGTTTAAAACATCGGCCACTTCTTATCATGTGGTCGACTTCCTCTACATACCAGGTATTGTCCGGAAGGCCTTCACCACAATCCTCATCAGTGTGGGCAAGATGCAGATCATTATCTTACCACCACATACCTCCGACAACCGACAGACAATTGTCCGGTTCTGGTCTAAGTGTTCCCTCAGCAGAAACATTCCCTGCGGGGCGTTGAGCTATTCCAGCTTTCTGATCTCTTTCACTCATTTCTTGGTCAAACCGCTCCAACGCGGCTTCTTCTTCTGTATGTACAGTGCTAACAATGCCCAATTCCTGTGTCAGTTGTTCTTTACTAGTGCTTTTCGACAGTTTCCCTTTCCTATCGGCCTTTTCGGCCATTGCAACGGTCCCCGTTTTCTGTTATTCCAACTTCGATCCAGTTCCCTCATCTATATCGGGCTCATCACTTAGCCATCCAGAATTGTCTGTTGACCCGTTCAGATCAAACCAATCAATATGAATGTCTCCTTGATCTTGCTCATCAAAGAATTGCAAATTGTCTATATCCTCCTCTAGGTCGGCTAGATCATCTAATCCCTGACTCGGTCCATCTTCTCGGACTACGCTGACCTTCATTCCAGTCGGCAGCACCACTTCAGCTTAGCTTGATTGATCGACACAACATAGCAGCTCGGGTTGTATGTCCTTTCAGATAAATCCTCAAAGCCCTCAAGCAACGGACTAGCATTCTCCACCAAGGCTGACCTCCCTTCATCTTCCATTGTCACCACCATGGGTTCGGGTTGGGGTGAGGACGCGCTCATCATGCACAAGTCTGTGCTCTCAGGGATGAACAACGCTGGCTTTGGTAGGTGGGAAGGGGTGATATATATACTGGGGTCATAAGGGACGGCCAGTGTGTAGATGAGGTTTATTTTACAGGGTGGAGGGACTTGGTTATCTGGTGGGAGAGAATTTGTAGTGATGTTGGGCTTTTCGGGAGCTGCTATGACTTTATTGTCAATGAGATCTTGAATCTCATGACGCAGTCTGTAGCATTGATCAGTGTCATGACCATGCTGTTGGTGAAAAGCACAGTAGGTCGGCTAGATCATCTAATCCTTGACTCAGCCCATCTTCTCGGACTACGCTGACCTCCATCCCAGTCAGCAGCACCACTTCCGGTTTAGCTTGATTGATTGGCACAACATAGCAGCTCGGGTCGTATGTCCCTTCAGATAAATCCTCAAAGCCCTCGGGCAACGGACTAGCATTCTCCACCAAGGCTGACCTCCCTTCATCTTCCACTGTCACTACCACGGGTTCGGGTTGGGGTGAGGACATGCTCATCATGCACAAGTTTGTGCTCTCAAGGATGAACAACGCCGGCTTAGGTAGGTGGGAAGGGGTGATACATATACTGGGGCCATAAGGGACGGCCAGTGTGTATATGAGGTTTATTTGCCCGGGTGGAGGGACTTGGTTATGTGGTGGGAGAGGATTTGTAGTGACGTTGGGTTTTTCGAGAGGTGCTATCACTTTATTGTCAATAAGATCTTGAATCTCATGACGCAGTCTATAGCATTGATCAGTGTCATGACCATGCTGTTGGTGAAAAGCACAATAGGTCGGCTAGATCATCTAATCGCTGACTCGGTCAATCTTCTCGGACTACGCTGACCTCCATCCCAGTCAGTAGCACCACTTCCGGTTTAGCTTGATTGATTGGCACAACATAGCAGCTCGGGTTGTATGTCCCTTCAGATAAATCCTCAAAGCCCTCGGGCAACGGCCTGGCATTCTCCACCAAGGCTGACCTCCCATCATCTTCCATTGTCACTACCACGGGTTCGGGTTGGGGTGAGGATGCGCTCATCATGCACAAGTTTGTGCTCTCAGGGATGAACAATGCTGGCTTAGTTAGGTGGGAAGGGGTGATATATATACTAGGGTCATAAGGGACGGCCAGTGTGTAGATGAGGTTTATTTGCCAGGGTGGAGGGACTTGGTTATGTGGTGGGAGAGAATTTGTAGTGACGTTGGGCTTTTCGGGAGGTGCTATCACTTTATTATCAATGAGATCTTGAATCTCATGACGTAGTCTGCAGCGTTGATCAGTGTCATGACCATGCTGTTGGTGAAAAGTACAGTATTTGGCCGGGTTGTGTTTCAGTGGGAGAGGATCAGGTAGTGGGCGTTGGTCTAACGACTTAAGATGCCCTTTTTTAATCAGGGCCCCTAAGGCTTTGGACAAAGACATCTAAAGCGGAGTGAAGACCCTCTAGCCACGGGCCTGATGGCTTGAGGTTTGTCAAGTTGTGTTGGGTGTACCGGCAAAGGGGTTAGAAGTCTTGGGTGTGGTGGTGACCATGCTCACATCCAAAGGCCGTGCAGAGGTGCTACCAGTCGTGGTTGCATTGGAGCTGCGTGTGAAGGGCCTCTTGGGCTGTTCCTTCTCATGGTCTATCAACCCCTGATTCATCGCATCCTCAATTTGAACTCCTATTTCATGGAGCTCAGCAAATGTAAACAAAGGCAAGACTATCATCTTCGGTAATAATCTTCCTTGTAAGTTACGGACCACCATTATGATTTGGTCTTTTTTAGATGATCGGATAGTCATCATAGAGGCCTTGGCCCTCCACCGAGTCACAAAATCAGAGAAACCCTCCTTCTGTTCTTAACGGGTTGCTTCAAGATCACGAGTAGTGACCTCGATCTGGGTATTGTAGGAGTACAGCGCTATGAAGACCTCGACCATTTCCTCCCAGTTTCGCTTCACAGAGTCTTCAAGCTTGGCATACCAAATGGCCGTTATACCCGACAAGGTCCGGCCAAAAAGTGACAACTTCTAAAGTCTAGTGAGACCCATTGGTCGTAAAATGTCAGAGAATAACTGTAGATGGACCATAGGATCCCCAGAGCCGTCAAATCGGTCTATATATGGCATCTTAAATCTGTCGGGCAAAGTCACTGCCGAGTCAGTGTATCCCTCCTTAATACCAGGGATTGAATTCACGCCCGGCGCTCGTTTGAAGAGCTTTTCTAGCTTGTTGACCTTCAGTGCAATGGGGTCAACCTCAAATTCAAACGGCGCCTCCATTTGGTAAACTGGTGCCTTAGAGGTCTGAGGTGGGATTGGATCTGTTGGAATGCCCATATTCTCTTGGACATTGATTGTGGCCCCGAGTGCTGAAACTCCCACTAGGGGTGCATGGGATGCAGAGGCTGCTACCGGTTGTGGTTGCTGTTGCTGAAGTCTATCTTTTACTTCTGCTTGGTGGGCTACGACCTCGGCTTGGCGGGCTGTGGTCTCAGCTTGGCGGGCAGCATCTAGTTGCATGGTCTCAATGGTCTGCTAGAGCTGACGAAGCATATCTTCCACGTTGACTGGTGGACTTTGAGCTACTGGAACTAGCAAATACCCTCTATCTGGAGTAGAAGTAGAAAACTAGGCCTGACTGGGCATAGGCGAAGTAAAAGATGACTGTTGAATCGATGAATTCTGCCTAATCCTCCTTCGTCTGGTAACCAGTGGGAGTGAAACAAACACTGGCTGTCCCCTGACAAGATCCCTAGATCTACAAATCCTTTTCACTCGGGTCCAGAGTGCTTGGGGGGTAACAAAATCGTCTGAAGCAATGGTGAAAAACTACCTTGCAAAAAGAAAATTAAGCAAAAAGAAACAAAAATCAGAAACAGCACAACACCTTGGTTTAGACACAAACATCACACAGTTGCAATCATAAGCTGGAGAACTATACTCAACACTGATTTCTTCCTCAAAATTGATACCCAGACTTGCAACTAATACAGACATTCCTATAGAGTTTCACTTTAAAATCACATATCAAGCAAGTGAGACCCAAAACACCCCTATGATGGGGTAGGGTTACCCTGTCCTAATTTCGTCAGGAGCTAGGGATTCACTACGCAAAACAAGCGGTTTCATACAATTCCTACATTCGGGTAAGCAACTTGCCCTAATTTGGAATAGTCTCTATGGCTTCCGGTATGCAACTAGGTCAATTGGTCAAATGGGTACCTCAGCAAGACTACCTAATATACCTCTCACACCTAACACCGAGAAATGAAAGGAGGATCAAATGGTACAGCGGTAGTCCAGATCCAAAGGCTGTGTTCCCATCGTGGCAGAGCCCACAACCGATCAGCCTTTTGGCAAGCTTTTCCAAGCAAGCTCTGGCAAACTACTCAGAAATAGCAAATGGCAAACACTATGACTTAGGCGTACTGATGCAAATGCAAAGAAACACATAAGTGCAGATAAAACAACATATCATGAGTTCGAGTCAAGTTCTCTAAGTCCCCAGTAGAGTCGCCAGAAATTGTGGACTCGCCATTTTTCACGCCCCCTTTCGAAAGGTTAGAAAAGAAAGGCCTCACAGTTCGGACTCTCGTGGTTCTAAATCTAGTCTCACAAGTGCAATGTGAAACTGATAAACACCAAAGAGTCCAAAACCGGCAAATCTTTTTGAAAAATTGATTTTAAATCAAATAATGCCAAAATTGGACTGCTTTGCCAGATACAGAGTCTCCACCTAAATATTTTTTGTTTTGGGGAAATTTAGGAAACCTTGACTCGTGCTGAAGGCCACGTGTCCGTCATCACCAAAGTGCCTCGGCTCGGGAACTTGGGTACGAGAGGGGAATGTCCTGAATTGAGCACCCCCGCTCGCCCAATCAAAGATCAGCCTCTACTAATCATGATATGATATTTTATAAATATTATGCGTTCTTATTCAGGTTATTAAATTAGTTCTACTATGTGATGCGCACAAGTAAGTATAGACTAGTTTGCTCAATTTCAAACAATTCAACTCATGTTTGTTTTCAAAAAAGTTTGAATTTGCCACCTCAAGCGGGCTTAAGGGATGCGGATTTGCCACCAAACAAAGTGGGCTTAAAACAATATTTGCCACTCAACAAAGTGGGCTTAAGACTTACATTCGTTGAATCGTTCCAATTCAAACAACAAGCCTTCATCCACAAGCATTCATCCAGTTTAGCATTTAAGCACATAACCTCATGGCAAGCATGCTAAACATGGCAATATTCACACTTATGCAAGTATGCTAAAGCGTAAAAACTCACCTAGTAGTCCAAACCAAAATAGAAACTAGTTAGAAAGATATGCATGATCCTAACTATACAAGATGCCTAATGCAGCAAAATGTAGACACCCCATTTTTGACCGTCCTCAAGACTTGGACGTCATCGTCTGAACACTCGATGATCATCCATGCTCGTGTTCGTTTTTAGTTCCCGGATGTCTCGGCCGCGCGCCTTGCCTCAAGATCTCTCAACTTGTCTGTCTTGTGCTTGGTTGTGGACCAAAGACTTGTGTTTTTGCTTTTGAGAGAAGAGGGTGGCTTGTTAGCCATCCGCTCAACCCATCGGCCAAGGCTCGAAGCCAATGGCCCCTTTTTCTTGCCATCGGCCAAGAGTGTTGGCCGATCGGCACTGTATTTGGTCAGTCGGCCACCTTTGTTGGTCAATCGGCCATATTTTTCGGCCGACCCCTTTCCATCTGCTTTTGGCAGATATTTTGTGCCAGCTGTTCCAACTGGCATGCACAATTCTCCCTCCAGATTTGAGCCTTGCTTAACTTCTCCAAAAAGCTTTGAAAAATTGGTTTTCTATAAAAGGAGAGCCTCCTCTCCCTTTCTAGGGGTTCTAGAAATCTGATATACAAGTTAGATGTATCTCTCTCTCTATATCTCCCTCTCTCTACATTTGTGTGTGTGTTTGAGCTCAAAAGTGTGTTTTGTTCTTACTATTGCACACAAACACCTAGCACTACACTATCCTTGGTTGCTGAGGCACTAGAAGGTTGATATTAGAGTTCTTGGGCTATTTTTGATCCAAGAAGATTGCTGGAGTTGTGTTCTTGAAGTTGTTCTTCAAGGGTGAGTGAACTTGCTTTTGATACCCCATTTTGGCTTAAGCTTTTAGACTTACTTGCATATTGTTTTAAGCTTAGCTCTAAACTACAAAAATATCTAATTTTATATGCTTGTTTTAGTTGCTTAAGGTCACTTTTTGGTTGAGAGTTGTCTACCGCCTCTTAGGCCTTGTTTGGCCTTGTTTTGTGCCTTTACTTTGAGCTTTGGGATCATCTTATTTTGATCTTCCCACCACTGAAATCCAAAGGATTTTCAGTGGTAGAGAAGTGGTTTTGGAGTCTTGTATAGGAGGGGGACACCCCTCTCTCCTTATGTCTCATATGCATGTGTTGTTGGCTTGTAAGAGTAGCATGTTTAGTTAGCATGTCTTGGTTCTATTTCAGCACTTTTTAGTGGCTTTTAGGACCTACCTTAACTCTATTCCATGTTGGTTTGACGGCATCTTGCATGCTTCACATACTTGTAGAGTAATCTTGCATGTTTGCATAACATGCATCTTGTGTTTGGACAACTATTCTTGCATGTTTTGGCTCGACTCCAAGGAGCTTTCTCTCATGTTTTACCATGATTAAACTCTGTTCAGTGTTGTCTTGGTCATGCATGCATTGTTTTGCATAGCCTTGGTTCATTCTAGCTTGTAAGCTTTGTGCCTTGAGCTCATTAGCATGTGTTACTTGAAGTATTTTCATGATTTGTCATCATGTGAAATGTAATTTCAGTCCATGTTTCATGGTCACACAGCATTTATCACCTATTCCATACTTTGGATAGTTTGCGTTTCATGCCTTAAGAATAGGTCATTGTGCATGCCATCATACTTAGGCCTTTGGGATGCCATCTAAGTGGGTTTTTGGGCTCATTCTAACATGCCATAACTTTGATTTTATTGGCCTATGTCATGCCATGTTTGGTTATAATAGGTGTAGTGCAATTGCCCCTTTTGGCCTTGTATGCGTCTTGTTTTGTGCTCACCTTTCTGGCATGTTTTGGCCTCATCCCATGCATGTTCTAGCCTCGTTTTGGACTGCCTTGGGACTGTTTTGGGTCACCTTGGTCCTTTGGGGCTTGGCTGATATGGCTATGGTTCAAGTACCTTGGCTAGCTTTGAACTTGAAGTCCATTAGCATGCCTTGCTTGTGTTACGTGTTTGATTTGGCATCACTCTTAAAATAATTTCAGAGCTTATGGTGTCACCATACTACCATGATTGTCACCCCTCGCTCATGTTTGCGTGTTGTGACCTTATGCCTTAACTCTTGGACCATTGCATGTGCATGCTCATTGTTCGTTTCATTCTATCACTTCATCATTATTGGCCACTGTTTTGGCGTGGCTGAGGCCTATCCATTTTCAGTGTAAGTCCATGGATCATGCGGTTTGTGTGTCGTTGCATGTTTATCGCATTGCATGTTGTTGCATCCTTGTTGTTGGTATTGTTGTCGCATGCCTATTACATTGCATGTTTGTACGTTTAGGTTGCATTTTGCATGCTTGCTAGTTTGCATTTTGTCACATGCTTGACTAGGTTGCATTGCATTGCATTTGCCATGCTCATGTTACATTGCCTTGTATTTCCATGTTGCATTGTACTTGGTTGCATGCATTGCATTGTGTTTGGTTTGGGGTGTCAAACCAAACACGAGGAGCGAGGAACGTTCATACTTGAAGTGACGAAACGTGCCTCAATCCTTAGTCACCGACACTCTTGACCCAACATGATAGAGTGTGAGGCCTTCATGTGTTTTGTGCATTCATTCTATATTGATTTGCACACTTGGCTCCTTTGGCCATCATGCGTTGAAATGCGTGATTGATGGCCCGAGGGTCGAGAACCATACTCCCTTGAGTTCATGACATGATAGGAAGGCTGGTTGTGCACACATTGCTTTGAAAATGCATTGCAATGCTCTGTTTGTCCTCTGCTGCAGCGAAATAGCATTTTGCAGGAAGAGATGGCCGGTCAGCCATCTTCAGCGTCGGTCGGCTACAAATTTATGGCCGAGAGCCCCATTATTGGTCGATGACCAGTTCTCCTTGGCTGATGGCCTTTCCACTTGGCCGATGGCCTCTCACAGCACCCAGAAGGTGATTCAGAAGCATCCTTGAGACTTGTGCAGTTTTCAGAGGTGCAAAGCAGTGTAAACAGAGGCAGCATGAGCATGGCGATAGATTTCTGAGCGGAGCCGAGCATGCATGCATTGTCCCTCTTCCCGAGGCCTCTTTACTGCTTTAGTAGCTTAATTAATTTGTTTAATTAGTTAAGTGTTGTGTAATAGTTAATTAGCTTGTTAGGTTATTTAACTAGTCAATTTGTATTATTTATTCGGACCCTTTGTCGAGAGGGCAAATTTTGTAATAAGTGTGCGTGAGTGTGTGAATATCTTCCAACCCCACGTCTTTCTCCCTTTTACTTACCTGTTTTCGATGGTTAGTTCTAGGTCATATTCCAATTAGCATACTTATGATAGCATGTTTGCATACATTCATTCGTATTGCATGCACCGGGCTCAACGCATCATACTAACTGCATTGTATTTCAATACCAAGTTGAATACATGTTATCAAGTTGCATCTCATATGCCATCTTAGAATAGCCGAGCCTATTTCTAGTTGCATTTTGCATGTGTTGCATTAGCCATCTTAACATTAGCTAGGATCATGCATTGATTACTAACTAGCTTCTTGTTTTGGCTCGGAGTACTAGGTAAGCTTTTATGCTTTAGCATCTTGCATGAATGTGAGTGTTTCCATGAAAGCATGCTTGCCATGAGACTATTTGCTTATGTGACATAACTGCTTGAACGCCTGTGGGTGAAGGTTGGATTACTTGAATTGCAACAATTCATTGAAATGCGAGTTTTAAGCCCACTTGAGAGTGGCAAAATCATGTTTTCTAAGCCCACTTGAGGGTGGCAAATCCACGTTTTAGCCTACTTGCGAGCAGCAACTTCAAACCATTTTCAAACAAACAAACATGAGATGTTTTGTTCCAACTTAGGTGATCTAGTCTATACTTGTATGTTGTGCGCATCACGTAGTAAGCTAGCTAATAACCGGAATAAGAACACATATGTTTTTAAAAACAAAATATCATGCTTAGTACAGGCCGATCTTTGATTGGGCAAGCGGGGGTGCTCATAGATGACCTTCCCTAATCGTACCCAAGTTCCCGAGCCGAGGCAACTTTAGTGATGATGGACACATGGCCTTAGGCACGAGTCAGGGTTTCCTAAATTTTCCAAAATAAAACATTTAGGTAGTGACTCTGTATCTAGCAAAGCAGTCCATGTTTGACACTTCTTTCTTAAAAATCAATTTTCCAAAACGATTTGCCAGATTTGGACTCTTTGGTGATTTATCGGTCTCGCATTGCACTTTGCGGGATTAGATTCATAACCATGACATTTGAGTCTGAATTGTAGCATGAAGCCCTCGGGGCGCGTCTACAGTTTCCGGCGACTCTGCTGGGGATTTAGAGAACTTGACTCGAACTCATGATATCTTGTTTTGATTACACTTATGTGTTTCTTTGTATTGCATGTGCATTGGTGCGCCTAGGACACCGTGTTTACCGTATGCTATTCCTGAACGGTTTACCGGAGGCTTGCTTAAAAAAACGTGCCATAAGGCTGACCGGTTGCGGGCTTTGCCACGACGGGAACACAAACCTCGATTTTTACCGGGGCACCCTTTTTGACCATTCAACCTAGTGCATATCGGAATCCATAGTGACTATTCCAAGCAAGGACGGGTTGCTTACCTGATTATAGGTTGTTTGAAACCGCTGTGTGCGTAGAAAAACCCTAGCTCCTAACAAAATAGGACAGGGAAACCCTACCCCAACATAGGGGTGTTTTGGCTCTCACTTGCTTGTTGTGTGCTTTTAGAGTTGGCCTCTGCAAGGTATGCACGTATTAGTCTGCAAGTTTGGGTATCAGGCCTGCGGGCATCAGCATCAACACTTTGAGAATTAGTTATATCTGTGGGTATCAGATTCAGATTTGGGGTAGTGATTTGGGAACAGTGATCAGTGGTTGAGGACGGTTCACGCAGCTTGTGTTTACCAAACTGTGTGTTGTGTTAATTTAAGCTGTTATGATGTCCGTTTTTCGGTTCATTATTTCCTTATTATGCTTTATTTATCTTTTTGCAAGGTAGTTTAGCACCATTGCATCCGACCAGGCAGATATTCCCCGAGCACTCTGGGTTAGAGGTCGTAGACTTAATCGATCTAGGGATCTGATAGACGGACAAATAGTGTTCCTTTCTTTACCCGCGGTTACCAAACAGAGGTCAAAAGGGCGCAGTGTATTGGTACAGCGGTCGTTAGATCAGTGGTCTACCCCACCAGTGAACAGTCAGGCTGAGGTCTTAATTTCTACTGTAGGGACAGATATACCGGTTGGATAGATAGATCAGCGCGATATGGCAGGCATAGAGGAAATGATGTGTCAGCTTCAAAAGAGTATGCGAGCCATGTAGCAGGATGCTTCCTGTCAAGCAGAATTTGCCAAGCAACAGGCCGAGGTCATGGCCCAACAGGCAGAATTAATCGCCAGGTTACAGTAGCAAACCGGAGCATCTGCTTCACACCAAGTTCCTCCCCCACCAAGAGTTCCAATACCCGGGGAGACACCAAATGTCCAGGAAGATACGGATGTTCCGACAGGGCCGGCTCCGTCCCCAATCCTACCCCAGCTATCCAAAACACCTACCAACCTACCGGATTCCCCCTTTGAGTTTGAGGTGGACCCCACAGCGTTGAAAGTGAGCAAACTTGAAAAGCTATTCAAGAAATCTCAGGGTGTGAAGTCCATTCCAGATATTGAAGACGGATGCACCGACTCGGCCGCGACGCTGCCGGACCGATTTAAAATGCCGCACATAGACCGTTTCGACGAGTCTGGAGATCCTATGGTGCATTTGCGGTTGTTCTCGGACATACTAAGGTCGATGGGCCTCTCTAGATTGCAGAAACTTTCTCTATTTGGCCGGACCCTGTTAGGTGTAGCGGCTATTTGGTATGCAAAACTGGAAGACTCTGTTAAGAGGAATTAAGATGAGATGGTTGAGGCCTTTGTAACTCAACACTCCTACAATACGCAGATCGAGGTCACAACTCGTGACCTCGAGAGCACTAGGCAAAAGCCGAAGGAGAGCTTCTCCGATATTGTGACCCGCTGGAGGGCTAAGGCCTCGATGATGACCATCAGGCCGGTCGACAAGGACCAAATATGGATGGTTGTGCGCAACCTCCAGCCCAAGCTCATGTAGAAGATGATCGTCCTTCCCCTTCCTACCTTTGCAGATTTACATGAGATAGGGGTGCAGATCAAGGATGCTATGAAGCAAGGCCTCATTAATCATGAGAGAGAACAACCCAGGAGGACATTCAACCGCAGTACGAATGCAGGCACAAGCAGTGCTGCAGCTGCCAGAGCTTCAGATGTGAGTATGGTTACAGCCACCACCACCCCAAGAACCCTTTCAGCTACACCATTCAACGGTGCGTCCGGAAGTAGTTCACAAACAACCAAGTTTCCACCCAGAGGCCAAAGAACCTTTACCCCACTATACATGCCTTTGTCCAAGGCTCTAGGGGTTTTGATTAGGAAAGGGCACTTGAAGCCCCTGGAGCCGTGGCCATTGCCAAAAAAACTTCCCCCTCCCACAACCCAGCTAAATACTGCGCATTTCACCAACAGCATGGTCATGACACCGACCAATGCTATAGATTGATTCACGAGATTCAGGATCTCATTGACAATAGGGTGATCGTGCCTCCGAAGAAACCGAATGTCACAACCAACCCTCTCCCACCACATAACCAAGCTCCACCTCCCAAACGTATCAATTTGATCCAAATAGGGGTTGTGTTATATGACCCTAGTATATATATCACCCCTTCTCACCTACCCAAGTCGGAGGTGTTCATTCCTGACAGCACTGACTTGTGCGTGTCGAACATCTCCCAAACCCAACCTGAAACGGTGGTGGTAGCTATCGAAGATAGAAGTGGGTCGACTGCGGAGGCAGATGAGAGTACAAATACAGAGCCTAAGAGGTCTGCAAGCTTCATGTACAACCCGAGCGGTTACATTACATCAGCAGGCCAGGCTAGGCCGAATGTGGAATTGCCAGTGGAGGCAGAGATTTCTGTAGTGCGGGAGGATGGACTTAATCAGGGGCTGGATGACCTGGCAGAACTAGAAGAGGACATTGCTAACCTTCAGTTTTTCAACGAGCAAGATCTGGGAGACGTGACAGTCAGCTGGTTTGATTTGGATAAGGCAGCGGAGTCTACTGGGTGGCTTGACGACTAGCTGGATGTTGTTGAACAACCTCAGCTAGAACAGGGTCCGTCAGGGACGAGGACATCAACTGTGGCCATAAGGGCCGGGAATCTGGATGCATTGCCGAAGAGTGCCTATGTTAAGAATTTCGCTCAGGATTCGGACAATTTGAATATAGGAGGTGTTGGACAGCAAGCTGTGCTGAAGCAGTCTGAGCGAGAAAGGATCAAGGATTCTGAGAGGGCCAGAAAGGCCAAGGCCCCTGCGGGGATAGAACATGCTGTGTACACAGGAGCAGAGTGTGCTGCGGACATAGGAACGGAAGGTGTTGTGGGCACCGGAATAGTTGTGACGGAGCTGGACAGGTGTCTGTCGGCTGCCGATGGCATGTGGTGGGAAGATGATGATCTATGTCTTGCCCACACTGATGAAGACTGGGGGAGTAACCAGCCAGATGATACCTGGTACATTGGCGAAGTTGATCACATGACTAAGAGCGGGTGGTATTTCAAGCAGCCGCACTTAGATCAACCAGAAGCGTCCGGAAAGGACAGGGAGACAGACAAGCAGAAGGATAAATTGCTCGAAGAGGAAGCTGTGCTGAAATAGCTGAAGAAGATACAGGAAGACATCTCCATCTGGGGACTGCTTATGGTTTCACGAGTCCATAGACAAGCTGTCCTTTCTGCTATGGACAAGGCCAAACTTTCAATAGATACCATGCCTGAGCAGCTGGTAGGATTGGTTTTTCCAGGAGGAGCTTCCTCGACGTTGACCTTTTCTGACAAGGAACTGCCACCTGAGGGCGCAAACCATAACAAACCGCTCTACATCTTTGTGAAGTGTAGAGACAAGTGGGTACCAGTAGTTCTTGTCGACACGAGATCCGCCATTAACGTGTGCCCGTTGAGGACCGCATATGCAATCGGGTTGAAGCACGTGGACTTTGTGCCAATTGCCCAGGTGATAAGGGCTTATAACAATACTAGCAGAGAAGTGATAAGGACTGTGCAGATTCATACCAAGGTTGGTCCAGGACATCACGAGATTGACTTTCATGTCTTGGACATTCCTGCAACCTTTAATCTACTCTTAGGGCGGCCATGGCTGCACCAGGTAAAGGCGGTTTCTTCCACCCTGCATCAGATGTTGAAATACCCCCACGGGAAGGGAGTGTCTATAGTTTTTGGGAATTCGTCAATCCATCCGCCGTCAGAGGTGTCTACACCGGTTTTGGAAATCGAGCATGGCATGGGAGATGTGTTCCTATCAGGATTCATCCTAGCCGAGGCCCGGGTTGTTCAAAATATCTTGGCTGTTGATGAGGGGCTATATGTCAGCGCACAGTCAGTGTACCTCATGAACAAGCACCAACATATCCCTGGGATGGGATTAGGAAAGAGTGGCCAAAAAAGCATTGCAGTATCGGTTGAAGTGCCGTATAACCCGCATACCTTTGGTCTAGGTTACCTACCTACCAAGGAGGACTGGGTGAGGAAAGACAAAGAAATGGCCAGAAGGGCCAGAGCTAAGCAGGCGGGGAAGCATTTTGAGTTGATGCACCGACCTATTCAGGGTACCCTGAACGGACGCTTCGTCTGAGAGGGGGAAGACTTTCCATTCTGCGGCTTCCCAGAGCCATGGTTGAATGTCGAGAAGAGATGCCTGCCGGGTTTTGAGATCTTCTTCGATTTACAATTGTCTGGGGATGATGTTGTCGAGGAGCAGACAGACCCATCAGGTGAGGTTGAGGAGTGTAAGGAAGTGGATTCCGAGAGCACCGAGATTGAAATGGGGGTAGCATTGGCTTGTCTACTATCAGATCCTCTGATCGTACATGAGCACTTGGGGGATGACCTCTTAGTGTCCATCATTGGGAATGAAGTGGCTGCAAGCCCATCTGCAAGCATTTTGGATGCGTCCATCGCATCCTCCCTTGTTTGGAAATACGAGGAGGGATTCTTATCGAACAGCACCGGGTCAAGTAGTGAGCTGGAATCTGATTCCACCGAGTCTTGTGAGTCGGAATCAGGTTCCAACTCGTCTGAGTCTGAGTCCGGTATTCCTGGGGGTGGCAACCCGGATGCCACTGTCCTATTTAGGTCGTCTTTTTCTTTTTCCTTTGAGTCTGTTGTAACAGAGGAATCAGGTGACTTGGAAGTGATTAATGAGAATGGAATGGCTGTGGCCTTTGAGTATATTTCTGTGCCTTTGATTTATTGCATTAATTCAGACTTTCAAAACTTTGATGAAAACGACGAGGAAGAAATTCCTTCGGTTTCGAAATATTTGCTAGATCAGGAGCATGAGAGGTTTGTAAAACCGCTGGTTGATGAAATCATCCAAATTAATGTTGGTACTGAGAAGGACCCGCGGCTGGTCCAGATCGGGTCCACGTTGTCTTCGGAGGAGCGCGAGCGCTTAGTCGCTTTATTAAAAGATTTCAAAGATGTTTTCGCGTGGTCCTACGAAGACATGTCTGGAATCGATCCTGAGATTGTACAGCACCGGATCCCTCTTGACCCAGAGGCCCAACCTGTTAAGCAGAAGCTCAGAAGGATTCGCCCAGACTGGGCTGTCAAGATCAAAGAAGAGGTCACCAAGCAAATTGACGCAGGGTTCCTGCTGGTATCTGAATACCCAACTTGGTTGGCCAACATCGTTCCAGTGCCGAAGAAGGATGGCATAATTCGGGTATGTGTGGATTTCAGAGATTTGAACAAAGCCAGTCTGAAGGACGACTTTCCTTTGTCGCATATTGATGAGTTAGTGGACTTCACAGCGGGGCATGCATTGCTCTCATTTATGGCTGGCTTTTCAGGCCACAACCAGATTGTAATGGCACCCGAAGACTGGGAAAAGACTACTTTTACCACCCCGTGGGGGACCTACTGTTATAGAGTGATGCCGTTTGGGCTGAAGAATGCTGGAGCTACATATCAACGGGCTGCGACCACAATATTGCATAACATGATCCACAAGGAGGTTGAGGTCTACGTGGACGACATGATTGTCAAGTCCAAAGAAAGAGAGGGCCACTACACCGCCTTGCAAAAGTTTTTCCAAAGGATCAGGGAATTTCGGTTGCGGCTGAATCCTCAGAAATGTACTTTTGGTGTTACGGCAGGGAAAATGCTGGGGTTCTTGATTACACAGAGAGGTATCGAAGTCGACCCTTCCAAAATCAAGGCCATCTTAGAAATGCCACCACCAAGGACTGAAAAGGAGGTGCGAGGCTTTCTGTTTAAAGTGCAATTCATAAGACGGTTTATTTCTAAATTAACCTTGACTTGTGAACCACTCTTTGGCCTACTGAAGAAAGGAAAGAAATTCCAATGGGACGGCCGATGCTAAGCTGCTTTTGAACAGATCAAGCTATATTTACAGAACCCACCCGTGTTGTCACCGTTTGAGCCAGGGAAACTGTTGATTTTGTACCTTTCAGTAACTGAAACTACAATGGGCTGCATGCATGCACAGGAGTCTGAGGACAAAGTAGAGAAAGCTATCTACTACCTAAGCAAGAAGATGTTGGATTACGAGACCCGTTACACTCCGCTGGAAAAGGCTTGCTTAGCCTTGGTATGGGCTACCAGGAAGCTGCGGCACTACCTGTTAGCTCACTCTGTAATGTTGGTTTCAAGATTAGATCCCATCAAATATCTCTTCGAGAAACCGGCACTTATGGGTAGGCTAGCTCGTTGGTTGCTTCTGCTTTCCGAATTCGATCTGAAGTATGTGACGCGCAAGTCAGTGAAGAGGAGAGCGGTAGCAGAGTTCCTAGCTGATCACCCAGTTGAAGGGGATGAACCAGTTGAGTACCTATTCCCAGACGAGGCCATTCTGCATGTCGAAGAAGAATTTTGGACGATGTACTTTGACGAAGCGTCAAACCAATATGGGTATGGGATAGGGGTGTTGCTGATAGCGCCCGACAATTCCCGTATCCCTCTAGCATTCAAACTCCGGTTCAAAGTATCGAACAACGAAGTAGAATATGAGGCATGTATTGTCGGTTTAGAGGCTGCCCTAGAACTAGGGGCAAAACGGTTTGACGTCATCGGGGACTCGAACCTTGTTGTATCTCAAGCTAAAGGAGATTGGAAAGTCAAAGAAGAAAAGATGAGAATATACCACCAGACCTTAGACTTGTTGATTCCTCGGTTTGAGAAGCTAGACTTCGCTCATCTGTTAAGAGAGAACAACAGGTTTGCAGATTCACTAGCAACTCTATCTTCTATGATAGACATCCCTTTTGGAGTCCAGATGCATCCGATCATCATTGACCAGAAATTTGCGCCGACCTACAAGCTGATTGCTGCCATAGATGAGGTTCAAGATGAGAACCCCTGGTATTACAATGTCTGGAACTTTTTAGAGAAAGAGGCATACCCACTAGGGGCAAATGCCAAAGACAAGAGGGCAATCCGAAGAATGGCTGCTCAGTTCATCGTTTGTAGAGAGAAGCTATACAAGAGAGGTCATCTCGGGATGCATAAGTTGTGTGTTGATGCCGAAGAGTCCAAGCGCCTAATGGAGGCCATCCATGGAGAAGAGTGTGGAGCGCATATGAATGGGGTGATGCTAGCCCGAAAGATCCTCAGATAGGGTTATTACTGGTCCACCATGGAGAAGGATTGTATTGGCTTTGTCCGGCGATGGCACAAATGCCAGATCCATGCAAAGCGCATGAAAATTCCACCATTGAAACTGTACAATATGACTTCGCCATGGCCATTTTCCGTCTGGGGGATTAATGTGATCGGGGCTGTCACTCCAAAGGGATCCAATAGGCATGAGTTCATTCTGGTCGCGATAGACTATTTCACAAAGTGGGTTGAGGCCCAATCTTATGCGGTGTTGAAGGCGTCGCACGTTACAAAGTTCATCAGGAACAACATCATCTGTCACTACAGGGTCCCGAATGAGATCATTTCAGATAATGGTTCCCACTTCAAGAAGGAAGTGATCGACTTGTTGGAAAAATATAATGTGGCTTTTCACAAGTCATCTACGTATCGGCCACAGACCAACGGAGTAGTCGAGGCCGCCAACAAGAACATCAAACACATTTTGCAGAAGATGATGGAAACCTACTGGGACTGGCCAGATAAGTTGCCATTTGCTCTGTGGGGCTACCGGACATCAATTAGAACTTCTACTGGAGCGACTCCGTATTCATTGGTTTATGGGATGGAGGCCGTTCTACCTATCGAAATTGAAGTTCCGTCATTACGAGTACTGGCTGAGTGTCAGATAGCTGAGGCAGATTGGCAGTAAAGCATATTTGAGGAACTCATGCTCTTTAATGAGAGAAGGCTAAAAGCACTGTACCATGTTCAAGGTTATAAATGATGAATTGCCAGGGCTTTCAACAAGAAAGTTAAGTCCAGGAATTTGAAGGAAGGAGATTTGGTGCTCAAAGACAACCGAGCTCCCATCCACGACCCTAGGGGCAAGTTCAAACCCAATTGGACTGGCCCTTACATCATCAAGTTTATCTGGTCGGGTGGAGCTGTCATTCTGATGGACCTAGATGGCCTAGAGTTCTCCCAACCGATCAACATGGACAAGTTGAAGAAATATTTTCCCTGAGAGGCTCGTTAGGCCGAAAACCCGAAAGGGCGACTATAGACGTCCCCCAACGTCCCGGGAAAATCCCGTTTTGTCCATTGGGCTTACTACAGTTCGGACTCAATGTCACGGTTCTTAATCTGATCTCGCAAAGTGCAATACGAGATTGATAAATCACCAAAGAGTCCAAATCCGGCAAATCGTTTTGAAAAATTGATTTTTTAAAAAGAAGTGCCAAACATGAACTGCTTTGCCAGATACAGAGTCGCCACCTAAATATTTTATTTTGGGGGAATTTAGGAAACCCTGACTCATGCCTAAGACCACGTGTCCGTCATCACCAAAGTTGCCTCGGCTCGAGAACTTGGGTACGATTGGGGAAGGTCATGTAATGAGCACCCCCGCTCGCTGATCAAAGATCGGCCACTACTAAACATGATATCTTGTTTTTGAAAACACTTGTGCTCTTATTCTGGTTATTAACCTAGAATTACTACGTGATGCGCACAGTATACAAGTATCGACTAGATTGCCTAAGTTGGAACAAAGCATCGCATATCCGTTTGTTTTGAAAATGGATTGAAGTTCGTTACTCGCAAGTAGGCTAAAATACGGGTTTCGACGAATTATTCCAATTCAAGCAACCCAACTGTCACACCCCAAACTCGCCCCTAAAAGTTCGGGCATGACCTGTATAGAAACGGACACTTAACCTGATTTACATAATATATGGGGCCTGAACGGAAGCATTTAATATTACAAAGTAACATAGAATAATAACCATTGAGCTAAAACTAACATGCCAAGATCATATACGTGAGAGCCATTTATTTATATACATACCTATACACATAATTGAACGGAAAACCGAACATTGGTAAAGAAAAGGGTCACATACATACATTTTAACCTAAGGAAATTAATTAAAATGCAAGCCAAAATTTTAACAAAACTTCACGTAAAGGCATGGGCTTGGTCTGGGAGCCTGGGCATACTGGGTTTGACAATTGAAGGGTGAGCATCAAGGGTTAAGACGGACTCCCAAAGTGATCACCGACAGAACAAACATAATACAAAGTGAGTGAAGCTCAGTGAATAGTAGTACATAAACGATGCAATGCTCAACTTGAATTATAACACGTATCAATGCATACATAAATAAAGAGGGCATAAGGTTAATTGATTCTGTATTAATTTTAGAACGGCCTTAGGCCCAGCCTTGAAACATAATGACTTGAAACATAATATCTTGGAACATAATGGCTTTAAGCCATTGAACATAGTGGCATCAAGCCCTTGAACATATGGCACGAAGCCCTTGAACAATTTTTGTGTGAATTCAAGTGGTGTCTCATGTGGATTCTAGAGGTGACTCACATCGTAGTACTTAGTTCCGCATAGCACTTTGTTTCATATCATAACAACTTATACGGAATGGCCATAGGCCTCATAACTTTCACATATGTATGGACTCAAGAGGTGGCTCGTACGGATTCTAGAGGTGGCTTGCCTTGCAGCACTTAGTTTCGTACAGCACTTTGTTCCATACAGTAATTAATAGGTCATACAGACCAAACCATACATATCATGACATACTATAAACGGAAACAAATGCATACATATTCATTATGCTTGAATCATAATTAGAAATCATACTTGATTATACGTGGCACTTCGCTAGCGCTAACAAATCAATATAAAGCGTTCTTGTTAGTTCCATAAAGGAATCCCCCGATACTGAGAACTTATAACATACGTGAACTTGTAACATACCTAAACTTGTGCATACTTGAACTTATAACATATGTAAACCTGTAACATACGTAAACTTGTAACATCCTTGAACCACGGTATTATTACCCTCGGGTAAGGGCCATTAGCTAAGGATACCTTGGACAATCATTCAGTGAGTCAAACGTAACATGTTAGAAAATAGGGCATTTCTTGTCGTACGCTTAACAAAGACAGAATAATTCACATTCTCATGAGGTTCACACAATAATGTTAAACCTTTACACTTAAGTCGTGGATTCTACATAACTTCCAAGTCACATGAATACACATGGCTTTCTAATTATTCTGAATCTTCAAAGGTGTCTATAACTGATTGGCCTATGGCCTATGAATCAACAAAACAGTATGCTTTCATATTTACTCAGAACCCTTCTTCAAAAATGAACATAATTTCTCTTTATTCATTAGGAAATGGCGTAGTTCACTTGATCTATTAATCAGTGGCATATAGGAGCATACACCTTTGTTTGATCGTTCGTATATGTTAACATAGTTGACTTGTAATTAATAAAGTACTAATGGTAACTGTTACATCATTCACATGAATTGACATAGTTAACTTAAGTTTAACAGGGCATTTCTGATAATTATTAACAAAAGGTAAGCACATTTTACAGATTCAATGCTATCAGAGATACGTGAATACCATGGTTCCATAGTGCTTATACGTTCCCTTGGTTCGTCTTGAATCACTATAGCTATCTTGCAAATAGCGTTAGTACTCTTAGTCAACAGTAAATAAAATGTACTGCGCAATAATGCTTTTCGATTTTCCAATCAACATATTGTTAACATAATTACTTGCAAGGAACAGAATATTAGTAATAAGAATCATTGACGATAATTGAACGTACGACTACCGTACTACTACTCACAGTGCTACAACGGAGTGCTTGTCCCTCTTGGAGTATGTCCTATACACATACATAACTTACTCATTAGTTCTTTTTCTTTCTTAATGCACTTCCTGCTTCATTTTACTTCGAACGAATTTACAGGCATCTTAAGGACATCAACCACACATTTCAAAAATACCAGCGGCATAAGCACGCAAAACGGAGTGACTAAATTTTTGCAGCTTGGGCCGCACGTGCGGCTGTGAGCCCCACACGTGCGGCAGCGCTTCCCGCACGTGCGGCAAGAAGCCCCGCACGTGCGGCGATTCTGGCAGAATGGAGTTCGAAAATACAGAAAAACCCAATTTTTGGTACACTTCTTCAAGGCTCAAAATAGGTTCTTTTAATGGTAGAATATGGTTTAATAATCATGTATATAAACATTATAACATATCTCAATCTCAACATAACTTGGATCTTTAATTTGTAAAACTTATGAACATAATCTAATTCCACAATATTTCCACTTTCCTTACACATACACACATATATACAACCATGTATCCATATAAATAGGTTCAAATTTGATAATTGAGGAAATAAGGTGAAATTCTCACTAGATAATCCAACACAATTCCAAATCCATTAAGCATTTAGCACAACAACATAGAGGAATTCCTTGGAGTCAATTAGAAATAGTTAGACATACCTTGAAATCCTTTAAATTTTCCCCAATTCCTTCTTTGAAGAGCCTCCTTCTCCTCTTCTCAAACTTTTCCCTTCTTTCTAACCCTCTCCAGGAGATATTTATGTTTTGTTTTGAGTGATGGTTTACCCCCAAGTCAAAGATATAAAAAGCATTGATATACATAAAAGTAAATAAAGACAAAATTTAATCAGTTTAATCATTCCTAAATGAAATTTCACAGAAAATCATACTATGACCTAAAAATCATGCTGATCGCAAATATAAAATTAATTCCAAATAATTAAGCTTCCAAGGCCTTCAATTTCTGATTCAAACACTTGAAGTGTAACAGATATTTTTCATATTAAACAGATACACATCCATAAGCATAAGATTCACTTCATTAAACTTACTTCCACGTAAAAGTTTGCAAGAAGTATTTAGCTACACATAATAAGGGACCGAAAATGTGTCGAAAAACATATGTACGAAGATCGGGTCATTACACCAACCTTTACCCACAAGCATTCAGGCAGTTATGTCACATAAGCACATAGCCTCATGGTAAGCATGCTATCATGGCAGTCACTCACACGCATACAAGGATGCTAAAGCATAAACACTTACCGAGTACTCCGAGCCAAAGAAAGAAGCTAATTAGAAAACATGCATGAATCCTAACTATGCTGAGATGCCTAATGCAACACATGCAAGAATGCAACTAAGATAGGCTCGGCTATTCTAAGATGGCATATGAGATGCCACAGGTAACATGTATTCAACTTGGAATTGAAATACGATGTAGTTAGTATGATGCGCCAAGCCCGGTGCATGCAAAACAGATGAATGGATGCAAACATACGAGCATAAGGATGCTAATTGAAACGTGCCCTAAAGCTAACCATCATAAGCTAGTAAATAAAAGGGAGAAAGACGTGGGGTTAGAAGACATACATCACACACACACACACTTATTACAACATTACCCTCTCTCGGAGGGTCAGAATAAATAATACAGAATCGAATTAACTAAATATTACACAACACTAGCTAATTAACAAATTAACTAAACTAGCATGCAAACTATGTAAAATGGGCTGCCTTAGCTCTGCTTTGAATGATAAAGGATGCATGCATGCTCGAGTCGCGTTGTCGAGAAATCCATTGCGATGCCCCCACTCGCCTTTGTTTGCAATTGATTTCAGAAACTTACACAAAGCTCCAAGAAGATGAAACTCTACCCTGGGAATCTAGAGGGAGGCTGCCGACCAACTATAGGCATTCGAGACCACCTACTAACCACCTTGGTGGTGAAAACCAGAAAAGGTGGTCGGCCTGCCAGAAAACCTGGTCGGCCAACCAGTTTCTTCTCCTGGTTTCTGCATTTTCTGCAACAAAGGCAAGAGAGAAAGAAGGCAAGGTATTTGCAACACACATGTGCACGACCACTCTCTCCATCATTGCATAAGCTCTAGGGAGTGTAGCCCTTGATCCCCGGGCCATCAATTATGCATCTCGATGCATGATGGCCGAGGAGTCGGATTGCACGACTCAATATGAAATGAATGCACATATAAACACATAAATGCCTAAACTCCATCATGTGTTAGTCAAGAGTGTCGGCGACCGAGAATCGAGGCACGCTTCATCACTTGGAGTATGAAACGTCCCTCGTTTCCCGTGTTTGGACTAACTCCTATTCCAAACACAATGCAACAAGTAGAATGGCATGCACAATGCGACCTCAAGCATGCAATCCTAAGGCGATGCAACCAAGTCATGCAAACATGCAAAGGGTGACGTGCAAACATGCAAACTAACATATGCAATGTTACGAACTAACAATGGCATACTCAATACACATGATACTATATGTCATACACAACACACATGTGAAGGCTATCATACACAAAGAAGTGAACAAGGCATGCGCAATGCAATGATCAAACATGCGACAACGCGGCATACTCAATGCTATGAACTACAATGGCATACTCAATACAAAATAGACTTAAACCAAAATGAATGGGCCTCAGCCACACCCAAATCAGTGGCCATACATGATAAAAATGAGGTAACATAGGGACGTATCAAGCACACGGCTCATTTTCGGGCACACAACTCATTCTTCGGGAACGCAGCTCATTTTTGGGCACACAGCTCATTTTGGGCACACAGCTCATTTCGGGCACACGGCTCATTTCGGGCACACAGCTCATCTTGGGGGCACATATCTCATTTTTCGGCCACACGGCTCATTTCGGGTACACAGCTCTTTTCGGGCACACAGCTCATTTCGGGCACACAACACATCTCGGGCACACAGCTCATTTCGGGGACACAGCACATTTTTCGGGCACACAGCTCATTTCGGGCACACAGCTCATCTCGGGCACACAGCTCATTTCGGGCACACAACACATTTTTCGGGCACACGGCTCATTTCGGGCACACGACTCATTTTTGGGGGCACACAACTCATTTCGGGTGCACAGCTCATCTTGGGGACACATAGCTCATTTTTCAGGCACACAGCTCATTTCGGGCACACAACTCATTTTTTGAGCACACAGCTCATTTCGGGCACACGACTCGTTTGGGGCACACGGCTTATTCTGAACACACAGTTCAATTCGATTTTGAACACCCAGCTCAGTGTTTTTTCATTTTGAACACACAGCTCATTCATTTCACTTTGAACACGCAGCTCACACATTTTAATTCTGAACACGCAGCTCGTACATTTTCATTTGCACGCAGCTCATTCTTAATTCTAAACACGTAACTCATAAATTTTCATTTGTGAACACACAGCTCATTCATTTCATTTTGAACACGCAGCTCACACATTTCAATTCCGAACATGCAGCTCATACGTTTTCATTTGCACGTAGCTCATTCTTAATTCTGAACACGCAGCTCATAAATTTTCATTTCTGAACACACAGCTCATTCACTTCATTTTGAACACGCAGCTCACACATTTCAATTCTGAACACGCAACTCATACATTTTCATTTGCACGCAGCTCATTCTTAATTCTGAATATGCAGCTCATAACACAACACTGCTTGGTCTGAACACACGGCTCATAACACAGTATTCTTTTAATTTTGAACACACAGCTCATTCTGAAGATACAGGATGCAATGACGGAACTTGCAGAAGTTGAAACAAACTCAGATGCCCGACATTTTCCATTTTTTCTTTTGCTTCAAAGTCTGGAACCTATATAGCTTCAGATAGGTCCTGGTTTTACTGTTCCCACATGACCCGGGTTGAACCCTGCGATTTTTGAAAGAACAAAATCTTGTTTTGCATAAATATGGAGAACGGCACGGCACTCTGAGCACAAAACGATTTTTTTTTTTTTTTTGAAATTGTAATGAGAAAAGGGTCTCAACTGGGTATTGAGCCAATGACTAAACACAGTGCACCACGACTCAATAAAGGAAAAGAAAAGGGCAAACAACCTAAACACATCGAGACACACTCGAAACGACTCAAAAACGAGAATCGAGACAAACAAAACAAAAGACACAACACTCAGACGTGTTACAAAGGTGAGAGACCTCTAAGTTCACGAGGAGCCAGTTTCTTCGGGTATTATTCCCCACCCTTTCTTATTTGTGATTCTCACATCACTCGGCCCTCAAGCTCGGTTTTTCTCTTAAAACCCTTTTCCCGCTTTTCCTCTCAGCGCACATCTCTCTATTCTTTAATCTCTCATTTTTCATCCCTCCCCAGGGTGGTTGACGGGTAAACAGGAAGTTGCGGGCTCTTGCCCCTAGCATTCTGCTAGATTCTCTTCTTCTGCTCACAACAGTGAACTTTCCCGCAGAGGGGTTGTGCTACAACTGGGTGTGTAGCAAATTTGTAGCTGACATCGGTTGACGATGTTTTGCTGGGGAGTTTGGACATGATCAAATGTGTCTAGACATGGGAGTGGAATATCTTGATCCATTCCAGTTCATGCTTCGCACTTGGCTTGATACCTCGTTGCTTGGAGGATGTTGAGAGCTTTCAGCCCTTTGTTGTTAGCTTCAGTTATGCCCTTTTCTGGCAGGTAAAGTGCCCTTTCTGGCAAGTAGAGTGCCCTTTTCTGGCAAGTATGTTGACAACGGGGAAAAGACAGAACACCTGACTCAACTGTGCCCCTAGTTCATTATTTTGACCATTTTTTGTTTTGGTTTTCTACTAAAACAATTTTGACCATCATGAGAGTTAGATTAACATGCTTGTTCGATTTTCTGATTTAAAATCTTTCAAGTCAGGTTATGAGCACTGAAAAATTTTCCTTTTTGGGTCCAAGATATGGTCCAATTTTTGGAAAAATGGAATAATTTTCGAGAAAATTAGTCAACTTCATTAAAAATTCTCAAAAACTATTTTTGCAAATGGCCACTGCTCAACGAGCACAGAACTTACTCTTGAGATGCACAACCTCAGATCCAGGCACTGTATGGCAATGGAAAATTGCCCCTTGTTTGACCGCAGCACATTGTATGGCAACAGAAAGTTGCCCCTTGTTTGGATACCGCCGCAGCACACTGTAATCAGTCCTCAAAGTGACGATCACAACCGAATTCTCGAATACAGCAAAGACAAAGATGACCAGACCCATCACATGGACAAAATTGAATTTGAAGTGTTTATGGCTGGACTTCAGAATGAAGTTGCCTACGTATCCCAAACATGGGAATCAAGCCTTACGTAGTTCAGGGGTTAGGGTACACTCGGGTATTAACCTCTCCTTTTGCACTCTAACTTTTGCCAAGGCCGCCCTTTCTGGGTTTTCAACCTTGCGAGCTTTGTTCTTATTTTCTTTTCATTTCTTTTCATTTCCTTTCTTCTTTTTTCTTTTTCATTTTTTCCTTTCATTTTCTTCATTTTTTTTATTCTTTGCATTTTTCTTTTCTTTTTTGTTCTTTTTCTTCTTTTTCTTGCTCTAACTTTTGCCTAGGTCGCCCTTCCGGGTTTTCAGCCCAGCGAGCCTCTCAAGGGTAAAAGTGTAGCTTTGTCCATGTCAAATGGTTTGAGATCTCGAAGCCATCTGAATCCAGGAGAGTGGTTGTTGTTCGCTGATGATGTAGAAGTCCATCCAATGGGGTGCTGAATTGGCCCCTAGTGTTAGGGATAGGAACTCGACCGTCTTTCAGCAATGCTTTCTTCTTTCCTGCCTTCGGGGATTTGGCATTCTTGCCGATCTTCGTTATCTTGAGAAGTGACTCATCTTTCGCTCTTCGAGCACATCTGACATTTTTGCCCCTAGTTCGAGGGGCACTTCTGATCTAGCTTCGCAAGCTTCCTTTTGATCATATCTGACCTTCTTGCCCCTAGTTCATGGGCTGCTTCAAATCTAGCCACACAGGCCTTACATTGTGGTTGACCATTGAACATTCTGAATCTAAGTTCAAGGTTTGAAAGTAAGAGGTCGAGCCTCGAGGCTGAGAGCGATATTAGGCTGCACAATCTCAAGAGCGATTCCACACAGGTCTTCGCAGGACAGCGCAAAACATTTTTGAAATTTTTTAAGAAAGCGACTAGTCGCTCGCGCTGAAGACAATGTAGAACCAATCTGGATCAAGCCAGGATCCTTCTCAGTACTCACATTAACAAACATGATTTCATTCATTAAGTGCTTAGCATGCCTCTCTTTCTCTCAATTTGATCAAATTTTGCAAATCTCGAGGAATTCCTTCCTCTTCGTTTTCATCGCAGTGTTCCAAAAAGTTTTGAAAACTTAGGTCAATGCAACAATTTCAAGGCACAGAAGAGCAGGTGAAGAGCACTGTCGTTCCATTCAAGTTTCCTGGCACAACTAGCGCAAGGCAGAAGCAAACACAAGAGTGTGAAAATCACTGCTGTTTCATTTAGATCTTCTGGTGTAACTGTCTCTGAGGCAGAAACAGACTCAAAAGAGTGTAAAAGACAAACACAAAAGAAGAGAGTGATGTCCGAAGTAGCACCCCCGGAATCACCCAACTTCTGTGCTACAGGACTGACTTGATACAACAAGACAGACCCGACTGACATAGTAAGAAAAGACTGACTCAAAACAATACAACAAGACTGACTCAATGCCCAAGTCAGAAAGTACAAAAACCAGTATTCGTAAATGCTCAAAACAGTGCGTGCCATACGCCACATCTGGAGTAAATCGAGCGCCATCCGCAGGTGGTTCATCCCTCGATCACATAGTCACATTATCCCCCATAAGTTCACTAATCAAGTGCTGATAGACTTTGCCAGACTGGTGCGACGATGACCCTATTGTCAAACAGATACTGTACATCATGGCAAAGACGAAAGCAACTGTTAGTGTCATGACCGGTTTGTTGATGGTAGACACAGTACTTAGTCTGGTCATGCTTTGGAGGGATAGGATCGGGTAGAGGCCGTTGTTCCAACGGTTTCAGATGTCCTTTCCAGCGTAAGACCTCTAGAGCCTTTGACAAAGGCATATAAAATGGGGTAAAAACCCTCTTGACTCGAGGTGGATATTTGGTTTTTTGTGAGCTACTTCTGGACGCACCAGTGAATGGGGTAGCTATTTTTGATGAGGTGGTGGTGACCATGCCTACTTCAGAAGATCTTGTAGCTGCATCACCACTGGTGGTCGTATTCGAACTGCGGGAAAACGCCCTCCTGGGCTGCTCCTTCTCCTGGTCAATGAGGCCCTGCCCCATAGCGTCCTCGATTTTCACCCCAATTTCATGTAAACCTGCAAAGGTGGGTAGGGAGAGAACGATCATTTTTTGCATGAGCTTGGGCTGGAGGTTGCGCACAACCATTCAAATTTGATCTTTGTCAACGGGCTTGATGGTCATCATCGAGGCTTTAGCCCTCCAACGGGTCACAAAATCGGAGAAGCTCTCCTTTGGCTCTTGGCGAGTGACTTCAAGATCACGAGTTGTGACCTCGATCTATGTGTTACAGGAGTATTGAGCAATGAAGGCCTCAACCATCCCTTCCCAGTTCTGTTTCACAGAGTTCTCCAATTTCGCATACCAGATTGCGGCTATCCGAGACATGGTTCGGCCAAATAGTGACAGTTTTTGGACTGTGGTCAAGACCATTGGCCTCAGGATATCAGAAAACAGGTGGAGGTGCACCATTGGGTCTCCAGAACCATCGAAGCAGTCGATATGTGGCATCTTGAACCGGTCCGGTAGCATCACGGCCGAGTCGGTGTACCCATCCTCAATGTCCGGCATGGACTTCACACCTTGAGATTTCTTGAACAGCTTTTCAAGCTTGCTCACTTTTAATGCCGTGGGGTCCACCTTGAACTCAAAGGGGGAGTCCGATAGATTGAAAGGTGTGGGTGCCTTGGATAGTTGAGGTAGAATAGGGGGCGGAGGTGGCCCCGTTGAGATGTTTGTATCCTCCTGGACATTCTGGACATTTGCCGTCTCCCCGGGTATTGGGACTCTTGGTGGGGGAAGAACCTGGTGTGAAGTAAATGCTTCGGTTTGCTGTTGTAGCCTGGCAATTAACTTTGCCTGTTGAGCCATGACCTCGGCCTATTGTTTGACAAATTCGGCTTGTCGAACAGCGTCCTACTGCATGGTTTTCATACTTTCTTGGAGTTGATGCATCATCTCCTCCATTCCTGCCATACTACCCTGATCTGACTGATCTATCGGTATATCTGTCTCTGTGGTAAAAGCAAATATCTCAACCCAACTGCACACAGGTGAGATGGATAATGATTGCTGATCCAAAAACTGTTGAACTGATGATCTGTGCCTGACTGGCCTTTTTACCCTGCCTCTGGCGAAAGAACACTGATTTGCCCTTGAACTGAATCTCTGACCTGACAAAATCTATCAGCACAAGCCCAATGTACCGGGGGATATTGGAGCCTTCTGAAGCTATAGTTCCACGACTACCTTGCGAAAGAGAAAACAGACAACATCTCAGCTTGATTTCACCAGAATAGGTATAAGTATAGCTAAACGACTGTGCTCTCTACTGAATTATGCCCAAAACTCTACCAGTAAACTGATACCCTCAGGTAAAACTGATTCTCTCAGGAAAAACTGATTCCCCCCAAAATACTGATGCCCTCAGGCCTGATACTCAGACTGGCAAACTGATACATGCATTCCTGTAGAGGCACACTCTAAAAGCACATAGCAAACAAGTGAGAGCCAAAACACCCCTATGTTGGGGTAGGGTTTCCCTGTCCTAGTTTTGTCAAGAACTAGGGTTTCACTACGCACACAGCGGTTTCAAACAACCAATAATCGGGTAAGCATTCTGTTCTAGTTTGGGATAGTCACTATGGATTCCGAACGTGCACCAGGTCGAATGGTCAAAAGGGTGCCTCGGTAAAAACCAAGGTTTGTGTTCCCATTGTGGCAGAGCCCATAACCGGTCAGCCTTATGGCACGCTTCTCAAAGCGAGCCTCCAACAAACCGTTCAGGAATAACAGATGGCAAACACGGTGTCCTAGGCGCACCAATGCAAATACAATGCAAAGAGACACATAAGTGTAATCAAAACAAGATATCATGAGTTCGAGTCAAGTTCTCTAAATCCCCAGCAGAGTCGCTAGAAACTGTAGACATCCCCGAACGTCCCGGGAAAATCCCGTTTTGTCCATTGGGCTTACTACAGTCCGGACTCGATGTAAAGGTTCTTAATCTAATCCCGCAAAGTGCAATACGAGATTGATAAATCACCAAAGAGTCCAAATCCGGCAAATCGTTTTGAAAAACTGATTTTTTAGAGAGAAGTGGCAAACATGGACTGCTTTGCCAGATACAGAGTCGCCACCTAAATATTTTATTTTGGGAGAATTTAGGAAATCTTGACTCGTGCCTAAGGCCACGTGTCCGTCATCACCAAAGTTGCCTCTGCTCAAGAACTTGGGTACGATTGGGGAAGGTCATGTAATGAGCACCGCCGCTCGCCCGATCAAAGATCGGCCACTACTAAACATGATATCTTGTTTTTGAAAACACATGTGCTCTTATTCCGGTTATTAACCTAGAATTACTATGTGATGCGCACAGCATACAAGTATAGACCAGATTGCCTAAGTTGGAACAAAGCATCGCATATCCGTTTGTTTTGAAAATGGATTGAAGTTTGCTACTCGCAAGTAGGCTAAAATGCGGGTTTCGACGAATTATTCCAATTCAAGCAACCCAACCTTCACCCACAGGCATTCAGGCAGTTATGTCACATAAGCACATAGCCTCATGGTAAGCATGCTATCATGGCAGCCACTCACACGCATGCAAGGATGCTAAAGCGTAAACACTTACCGAGTACTCCGAGCCAAAGAAAGAAGCAAATTAGAAAACATGCATGAATCCTAACTATGCTGAGATGCCTAATGCAACACATGCAAGAATGCAACTAAGATAGGCTCGGCTATTCTAAGATGGCATATGAGATGCTACAGGTAACATGTATTCACCTTGGAATTGAAATACGATGTAGTTAGTATGATGCGCCGAGCCTGGTGCATGCATAACAGATGAATGGATACAAACATACGAGTATAAGGATGCTAATTGAAACGTGCCCTAAAGCTAACCATCATAAGCTGGTAAATAAAAGGGAAAAAAACGTGGGGTTGGAAAACATACATCACACATACACACACTTATTACAACATTGCCCTCTCTCGGAGGGTCTGAATAAATAATACAAAATCGAATTAACTAATTATTACACAACACTAGCTAATTAACAAATTAACTAAACTAGCATGCAAACTATGTAAAATGGGCTGCCTCAGCTCTGCTTTGAATGATAAAGGATGCATGCATGCTTGAGTCACCTTGTCAGGAAATCCATCGCGATGCCCTAGCTCGCCTTTGTTTGCAATTGATTTCAGAAACTTGCACAAAGCTCCAAGGAGATGAAACTCTACCCTGGGAATCTAGGGGGAGGCTGCAGACCAACTATAGGCATTGGAGACCACCTACTGACTACCCTTGGTGGTGAAAACTAGAAAAGGTGGTCGGCCTGCCAGAAAACCTGGTCGGCCGACCAGTTTCTTCTCCTGGTTTTTGCATTTTCTGCAACAAAGGAAAGAGAGAGAGAAGGCAAGGTATTTGCAACACATGTGTGCACGACCACTCTCCCCATCATTGCATAAGCTCTAGCGAGTGTAGCCCTTGATCCTCGGGCCATCAATCATGCATCTCGATGCATGATGGCCAAGGAGTCAGGTTGCACGACTTAATGTGAAATGAATGCACATATAAACACATAAATGCCTAAACTCCATCATGTGTTAGTCAAGAGTGTCGGCGACCGATAATCGAGGCACGTTTCATCACTTGGAGTATGAAACGTCCCTCGTTTCCCTTGTTTGGACTAACTCCTATTCCAAACACAATGCAACAAGTAGAATGGCATGCACAATGCGACCTCAAGCATGCAATCCTAAGGCGATGTAACCAAGTCATGCAAACATGCAAAGGGTGACGTGCAAACATGCAAACTAACATACGCAATGCTACGAACTAACAATGGCATACTCAATGCACATGATACTATATGTCATACACAACGCACATGTGAAGGCTATCATACACAAAGAAGTGAACAAGGCATGCGCAATGCAATGATCAAGCATGCGACAACGCAGCATACTCAATGCTATGAACTACAATGGCATACTCGATGCAAAATGGACTTAAACCAAAATGAATGGGCCTCAGCCACACCCAAATCAGTGGCCATACATGATAAAAATGAGGTAACAAAACACATGCAAACATGCAAGATGCAAGGGCCCAAAGCCTAGGGCACAAGATACAACTGTATGAAAGCATGGAAAGGATGAAATATGGCATACAACAACACATGTTCTGACTCTGAAATGACATACAAAATGGTCCTGAATCATGCAAACAACTCATGTTATGCATGTTGAATTGCTCAAATACCAAAACTAGTGAAGTGCATTACACTAGAGGTATGCAAAGCAATGCCCAAATGAACAAACCAACCCTAAACAGTCCCTATGCAGGCCCAAAACAGTGGCAAAATGGACTAAGATGATGGCTTGAAATGCACAAAAATGAAGCTCATGCAATGGCCCATAGGATGCTAAAGCATAAATACTTACATCGTACTCCATGCCAAAACAAAGAACTAGTTAGCAATCAATGCATGATCCAAGTCCATGTTTAAATGTCTAATGCAACGCATACAGAATGTCACTAGAGTAGGCTCGGCTAGTCTATGAATGACATGTGAAAATGCACAAGTAGCATGTATTCCAGTTAGATTTGAAATACGAATACAGTTAGCATGATGCGCCGAGTCCGGTGCATGCAAGGCAAATGTATGGATGCACGCATGCATAGCATAAGGTATACTAATTTAAATATGCCCTAATACTAACCATCAAAGCAGGTAAGTAAAAGGGAGAAAGAAGTGGGGGTTGGAAGACATGCACACACTCACCCACACTTATTACAAATTCGCCCTCGCTCGGAGGGACCAAAAGAATAGTACAAATTGACTAACTCGCAAGCTAATTAATTATTACAAATTACCTAATTAATTAACAAATTAACTAAGCTTAGAAAAGCAAGAAAAAAGGGCCTCGGGAGGAGGGTCTTGCTCGGAAGTCCACTGCCATGCACAAACCGCCTCTGTTTTCCCTGCTCTGCTTCTCTGAAGACTGCCAAAGTCTCAGGATGTGCTCACTGGATGTTGGGGAATGCCACCGGCTGGAGGGAATCATCATCGGCTGTGATTTGGTGGTCATCGGCCACAAATGAAGCTATCGGCTACAAATGGATTGCCGGTCGGCACTCTGTGCAGTCGATCGGCAAAAAGTTCCTGCAGAATCTGTTTGACAGCAGCAGAGGACAGGGCTTTGCATGGCAATGCAATTCAAGCAATGTATGCACCGACCATATCCCTTATCATGTTTATGACTCAAAGGGACATGGTCCTTGGTTCTCGGACCATCAATCGCGCATTTCAATGCGTGATGGCCCAAGAGACCAATTTATGCATTTTGATTTCAAATGACATGCAAACCAATTAAACACATAAAGCCCAACCTCTATCATACTCCATTCAAGAGGCAAAGCATGCATGCTCTATGCAATGCAACCTAGGCATGGAGGCTAATTATACAACATGAACATGAGGACAAGTATGCAAATTAGCAAACATGCAAAGTGTAATCTTAACCATGCACACATACAAGGCATGTAACATGTTAGGAAACTTAGCAAGAAATGCATGCCAAATGCAACATCATTTAAACATGCAACAAAATGTCATGAGCCAAAGCACCTAAGCATACAAACATGCATGCAAACATGGTTGAATACCTAAGCATATAGAAGCAACTTTCAAGCACACTTAAAAGGGGGAAACATTGGCACATAGCATACATGATAAGCTTTGAAAAACATGTAGAAGATGATGCCAAATCAACCTACCAATGCAAGCAAAGCATGCATCCAAGCCCAAGGACTTAAACTATGATCATATGACATACGAAGCAAATGATCAAAGTGAATCAAAACAGTCCCAAATCATGCCAAATTAAGGTCAAAGACACACCTAGATGGCATCTAAATGGCCTATACATGGAAGCATACAAAAGGGGCCAAACATGGAGCATAAGATACCAACCTCTTAAAGTGTTAAAGAAGCATCAAATGCAAGCATACAAGCATGCTATAAGGACTGAAATGGCATGATAAGTGGTTCCAAACCACTGAAACAAAGCAAGTAAAGCATGCTAGGGGGGTCAACGCTCAAGGCCTACAAGGGAGATTGCATGGTAGCTATACAAAGCAAAGCATGGATGACCCAAATGACCAAAAATAGTCCCTTAGCATACTAAAACAAGCATAAAATCTTCACAAAGCTAGGCCAAAACACATGAGCATGGTAGTCTAAATGCTAGGCACATGTTGAGGCAAATCATGGCATTACAAGGCATGTATGCTAAGCAAGCATGGTGTACCAAAACCAACTCAAAACAATGCTATTTCATGGAAAAATAAGCATAAATAACAGCTAAGGCATGGTCAACAAGAGCCTAAGCTAGGTGCTCCCTTAAGAGGCAAAAATGGTCCTTTTTAAGGACAACAAGAAGAGGGGGTGGCCCTCTCCTTCTTGGGACCTCAAGGAACCATCCTCACCTCTGAAATCCCTCACGATTTCAGTGGTGAGGAGGCCCAAACACCAAGGTCTTGGAGCTTACTCAAAATGTCACAAAAAGGAGCCTTACAAGGCTGAAGAGGGGTCAAACAACCCCAAAGCTTGAAGCAACCTTAAACTACTATTTAGAGGGCCTAAAAACAGAAGTTTTTTATGTCATACACAAAACTCAAAAATAGTTTCAAGATAGGCTAAAAAGCTATGCAAGAATGGGGTAAAAAGGGACAAAAGTCTTACCCTTGAAGACCTCTTCCACAAATGAAGCTCCAGCAGCTTCTTGAGCATCAAACCAGCTCCAAAACTTCAAAAACAACCCTCTAGAACCTCAGTTCCAAGAGAAAGGTGTAGTAGTAGGTGTTTGTGTGCAATACTAAGGCCTAAAACACACACAATACAAGAGAATGAGAGATATAGATATAGGATAGATACAAAACCCTAAACCTAAAACCAGAGCTTCTCTAACAATTTTCTCTAACCCTAATGCCAAGAGAGGAGCCCTCTTCTTATAGGCAACTCCCTCTTGTAAGGCTTCCAAAACAAGCCATCCAAGAGGGAAATCCCTCCATACACGTGTATGGAGGGGAGCAGAGTGGGTGGCTAGCACAAAATATCTACTAAAAGTAGATGAACAGTGATCGGCCATCCAAAAATGCCATTTTGGAAAAATAAATGGCCGACCGGCAACAAAGAGTGCCGACCGGCAATATACATTGCCGATGGCACAAAATCACTGCCCGGTGGCCTCAAGCCATGGCCGGTGATGTGTGGGGATGCCTCACAAGGCATTCCCTGCCCCTCCAAAGAAAAACACAAGTGTTTGGTGCAAAACCAGACACAACACGGTCGAGTCGAGAGATCCTGAGGCAAGGCGCGCAACCGAGACCTCCGGGAACTCAAGACGAACACAAACAAGGGTAATCACCAAGTGTTCCAATGGTGACGTCCAAGTCTTGAGGACGGTCAAAAATGGGGTGTCTACACCTGGCTACACCAAGTAAGAGCTATTTCTTCCACCCTCCACCAAATGCTGAAGTAACCCCATGGAAACGGGGTGGCCATAGTCTTCAGGAATTTATCTATACATCCTTCGCCAGAGGTCACTACGCTTGTACTGGAGATTCTTCATGGCGAAGAGGATGTGTTCATTTTGGGGTTTACCTTGGCTGAGGCCCGAGTAGTGTAGAATATCTTGGCTGCTGATGAGAGCCTATATGTCAGTGCCCAATTTGTATACCTCATGAATAAGCTGCAGCACGTGCCTAGAATGGGATTAGACAGAAGTGGCCGGAAGGGCAGTATTACATTGGCCGATGTGCCACATAACCCTTACGCCTTTGGTCTAGGCTATACACCCACCAAAGAGGACTGGGTGAGGAAAGGGAAAGAAATGTCCGGAAGGCCAAGAGCAAAGCAAAATGGGAAGCACTACGAGCTTGTGCACTGACCAATTCGAGGAACCTTGAATGGCTATTTTGTTCGGGACAGAGAAGGCTTCCCATTTTGTGGTTTCCCCGAACCCTGATTCAACTCTGAGAAGTAGCGGGTTCCCGGCTTTGAGATTTTCTTTGACTTACAGCTGCAAGAGAGTGACACGGAGGAACAGACTAAACTAACTGCTGAGGCTACAAAGAACACATAAAGTGATTCCAACAGCAGTGAACTTGAGGTAGGAGCAGCACTGGAATGTCTCATTTTGGATCCCTAGATCAACTTAGAGAGCTTGGGAGATAACCTAACCATTTCCGTGATCGGAGACCAACCAGGTGTGAACCCTTCTAGTGGTATCTTGGATGCATCTGACGCACCGTTGCTCATTTGGCAGCTGGAGGAAGGCTTCCTGTCCAGCACTTCTGAGTCAGGTAGTGAACCAGAATCTGATTCCACAGAGTCTGTGGAGTCTGAATCAGATTCCAGTTCATCTGAGTCTAGGTCCGGTATTCCTGGGGTTGATAACCCAGATGCCTGTAGACACCCTATTTTTGATCGTCCTCAAGACTTGGATGTCATCATTTGAATACTCGATAGTTTTGTATGTTTGTGTTCGTTTTGAGTGCCCGAAGTTCTCGGCCGAGCGCCTTGCCTTTGAGCTTCTAAACTTGTCTGTTTTGTGCTTGGTTGAGGACCAAGAGCTTGTTGTTTCAAGTCTGGAGGAGAGGGTGGCCAGTCGGCCATCTCCACAGTCCGTCGGCCATGGCTTGTGCCTGTCGGCCATCAGTGGTGGCCGGTCGGCCACATTGATGGCCGGTCAGCCACTGGTGATGGCTGGTGGCCATTTTTCTCCTTTTTCAGATATTTGTTTGCCAGCTGTGCCAGCTGTTGTTCACTGAAGTGCATCTCCATACACGTGTATGGAGGGATGAATACAAGCTTTAATCTTGATTTTCTATATATAGGGGGTATCCTCCCCCATTTTGGAGGGTTAGATTTTTTGGATCAAAATTTTCTCTCTCTCCCTTTCTCTCTCTCTCTCTCTCTCTCTCTCTCTCTCTCCTTGTTTTGTGCTTTGGAGTTAGTTTTCTCTACACCTTTGCATACTAACTCTTAACCAAACTTGACTACCTTGGAGTTGAGGTCCCTTGGAGCCTAGTTTGAGCTTCTGGAAGGAGGTTTGAGCCTGAAATTGTGGCAGTTTAGTGCTGTGCTTCAAGAGGTATACGACTTACCTTGTAGGCTTTGTTTTGACTACTTGTTTTTCCACCTTTTTATACTATTTTTGGCATGGTTTTCAACTACAAAAAACTCTGATTTTTTAGCCTTAACATGATGGTCTGAGGTCATTTTGTGTAAAGGGGTAGTCCACCATTCTTGTTGCTTTGTTGTGTAAGCTTTTGTACCATCTTTTAGCATATTCACATCAAACTTTTTGGCCCTTTAAACCACTGAAATTCAAAGTTATTTCAGTGGTAAAAACTTGGTTTTGAAGTCCAAAATTGGAGGGGGTAGCCTCCCCTCCTTGTGCCTTACTTGCAAGCCTAGATAGCTTAACATGTGAGCATGATTTTCTAGCAATTTGTACCTCAATGTCAGCATGTTTTTGCTACTGTTTTGACTGGCTTTAGCTCTATTTTGACCTGGTTTGGTCCTTTGAGGCTTGTATTGTGTGGTTGTACTGCAATCTCCTTCACTAGCTTAATGTTTTAAGCTTTTAAACATAAATTGCATGAGTTGCTTGCATGTTTTAGTGTCATTTTGCACTCCATTTCAGCACTGAAATTTCTGCAATCTCCCTTTGTTCTTCACTCTTTCATTTATTTTGAGAGGGGCTTTGAACCTCTTGTTAGCTTAAGTATGAAATTCAGACACTTGTGCTTAATGGTTTTAATCCTCTTTTGAGGGTTTCTACTAACAAACGGCATGAGGTCTCTTTCATGCTCAAGGCATTTGTGGTTTAAGCCCTCTTTCCATTAGAGGACACTCACCGTGGACTTAATCGATCAAAGAATTAATCGGTAATGTAAAATGAGTAAATAAAATTGGACAAGTAAAAGAGGCAAGATTAAGCGTCTTTCATGTTGCGTTGCATGTGTTCGAATCGGACGTTAATTCAAACACGAGGCAAATGGGACGTTTCATACTCAAAATGATGAAACGTGCTACTTTCCTTGGTAACCATCACCCTTGGTCATACATGATAGGGTTGTGGTTTTGTTGAGTCTTGTTTTGCACTCATTAAGCTTGTACAAGCTTGGTTCTTTGGCCATCATGCATGACATGCTTGGTTGATGATTTGAGAGCTAAGAGTTACACTCCTTTGAGCTTGTATAATGATAAGGAGGGTAGCAGTACATACACTCCTTGAGAATACACTGCTTTGCCTTTGTTTGCTCTCGGTTGTAGCAAAAAAAAGGAAGTTCAAGGAAGGGGTGGCCGGCCGGCCACTAGTAGTGGCTGACCAGCCACCAGTAGTAGCCGACAGGCCACCAATGGTAGCCGACAACCACCATTTTTAGCCGACCGGCCAGAAATGAAATTTTGCACAAGTGTGTTCCTGAGTTAGAGCAGAGATGTTCTGGAAGTTGGCAGCACTGTTGGTGTTCAAGCAGGTGCAAACAGAGGTGTCCAATGGCAAGGCGGTGGATTTTTGGGAGGAAACCAACCAAGCATGCAAGCGTCCCTCGCCCTCGAGGCCATTTACTTGCTTTGTTTAATTAGTTAGTCGTAGCTAATTCATTCATACAAGTGTTGTAACTATTTAGTTAATTAATTCGTTTTGTAATTTATTAGCTTAAATTCGGTTTGTAATAATTAGTTAACTAGAATAGTTAATTGGTTTCGGGTTGTAATTAGCGTAGCTAGTTAGCTTATTCATTCGGACCTTCCTTCGCGAGGGCGCAATGTTGTAATAAGTGTGCATGCATGTGTGCATGTCTTCCAACCCCACGTCTTTCTTCCTTTTATTTATCCACTTTCGATGGTTAGATTAGAGACATTTTCAATTAGCATATTGTATGCTTGCATCCATTCATCTTGTCTTGCGTGCACCGAGGCTCGGCGCATCATTCAAATTGCATCGTATTTCAATACACTTCTTTGAATACGTGTTTTAAAGCATGTTGTTCAAATTGATTCATATACCATGATTAGATAGCCGAGCCTATTAATTTCATATTGCATGTGTTACATTAGGCATCTTGTATATTGAAGATCATGCATCTTTCTAACTAGCTTTTGTTTTGGCTTGGAGTACTTGGTGAGTTTTTATGCTTTAGCATACTTGCATGAGTGTGATTGCCATATTGTCATGATTCGCATGCTTACCATGAGGCTATGTGCTTACTTGCTAAACAGCATGAATGCCTGTGGATAGGGGTGTAATTTTGGCCCATGGCCCGCGGGCAGCCTGAAGCCCGTCCGCGGCCCAAGGTGGGCCCGACCCGTTAAGGCCCGAGCCTAAGCCTAGCCCGATGCCTTGGGCAAGGGCCTGGGCCATTGTTTTGAAGCCTGGCCTCCATGGCCCGGCTCGTGGCTCGGCCCATTGGCCCACACAAGGCCCGTCCAAAAGCCCGGCTCGAGGCCCGGCCCACCCGATGCCCATTTTTTTTATTGGAAAATAATAAAATTTTGGTGGGAAAAATTAAAAAAAATGGTTTAGGCCCACCCAAGCCCGCCGAAAGCTCAAGCCCATGGGCTCGGCCCGAGGCCCGCCCAAAGCCTTAATACCCCTAGGCCTGGGCTAGGGCCTGGGCCTAGTTTTTTGGCCCGTGGGCCGGCCCGACCATATTTTTTTGGTGGGAGCCCACAAGGCCCGACATGGGCCCGGCCCGACCAGAGCCCGAATGGGCCGGGCCGGGCCAAAATTACATCCTTACCTGTGGATGAAGGCTTGTTGTTTGAATTGGAACGATTCAATGAATATAAGTTTTAAGCCCACTTTGCGAAGTGGCAAATCATGTTTTAGGCCCACTTGAGGTGGCAAATCCGCATTTCTAAGCCCACTTGAGGGTGGCAAATTCAAACCATTTTCAAAAGCAAACATGAATTGAATTTGTTCCAATTCTTACGAATACTTGCTTGTGTGCGTCACATAGTAAAGTTAGCTAATAACCAGAATAAGTACACATGAGGTTTATAAAAGAACATATCATGATTAGTAGAGACCGATCTTTGATCGGGCGAGTAGGGGTGTTTATTTCAAGACGTTCCCCTCTCGTACCCAAGTTCCCAAGCCGAGGCAACTTTGGTGATGACGGACCCGTGGCCTTTGGCACGAGTTAGGGTTTCCTAAATTTTCTCAAAAATAAAATATTTAGGTGGCAACTCTGTAATCTGGCAAAGTTGTCCAATTTTGGCATTATTTGATTTAAAATCGATTTTCCAAAACATTTGTCGGATTTGGACTCTTTGGTGTTTATCAATTTCACATTGCACTTGTGAGATTAGATTCAAAATAATAGGAGTTTGAACTGTGAGGCCTTCTTTTCAAACCCTTTCCGAAAGACAGGGGTGCAGAAAAAGGCCAGCCCACAGTTTCTTGCGACTCTACTGGGGATTTAGAATACTTGGCTTGAACTCATGATATGTTGTTTTATTTACACTTATGTGTTTCTTTGAATTGCTTTTGCATCGATGCGCTTAAGTCACAATGTTTTCCATCTACTATTCCTGAACGGTTTGCTGGAGGCTTGCTTGGAAAAACGTGCCATAAGGCTGACCGATTGCCGGCTCTGCCACGATGGGAACACAAACCTTGGATCTAGACTACTGTTGTACCATTTGATCCTTCTTTCACTTCTCGGTGTTAGGTGTGAGAGGTATATTAGGTAGTTTTGCTGAGATACCCTTTTTTGACCAATCAGCCTAGTTGCATATCGAAAGCCATAGAGATTGTTTCAAACTAAGACAGGTTGCTCACCTGAATGCAGGATTGTATGAAACCGCTTATTTGTGTAGTGAATCCCTAGTTCCTGACGAGATTAAGACAGGGTAACTCTACCCCATCTTAGGGGTGTTTTGGCTCTCACTTGCTTGATATGTGCTTTTAGAGTGTAACTCTACAGGACTCTATGTATCAATTGCAAATCTAGGTATCAATTTGAGGGTATCAGTTTTGAGGCAGAAATTTGGGGCAGAAATCAGTGTCTGAGTACAGTTGTCTAGCTTATGATTTCAATTGTGTATTGTTTATGTTTACGCCGAGGTGCTATGTGTTTTCTGATTTTTGTTTCTTTTGCTTTATTTTTCTTTTTGCAAGGTAGTGTTTCACAATTGCGTTAGACGAAGCACTCTGGACTCGAGTAAGGCAACTTTACCGATCTGAGGATCTTGTAAGAGGACAACCAGTGTTTGCTTCGCTACCCCCAGTTACAAGACGGAGGAGAGTCAGGCATAATTCACCGGTTCGGCAGTTACCTTTCTTCAGTGAAGTCCAATTTTCTGCCTCCACTTCAGAAAGAGAGTACACACCAGTTCTGATAGATCAGCACCCCTCAGTCAACATGGAGGATATGATGTGCCAACTTCAACAAACTATCGAGAATATGCAGTTGGATGCTGCCCGCCAAGCATAAATTGTAGCTGAGCAGGCTGAGTTAATTGTTAGGCTACAGCAACAACAGCCGTAACAAGCAACAGCTTCTGCATCCCATCCACCTCTTGCAAACATTCCAGTACCCAGAGCTCCTGCTTCCACAACCAATGTCCAGGAAAATGCAGACATCTCAGCGGATTCGATTCCACTCCAGACTTCTAAAGCACCGGTTTACCCAATGGACGCACTATTTGAGTTTGAGGTCGACCCTACAGGACTAAAAGTGAGCAAGCTTGAGAAGTTTTTCAAACGAGCTCAGGGTGTCAATTCGATCCCAGATATAGAGGATGGCTATACCGATGCAACGGTGACCTTTCCAGATAGGTTTAAAATGCCACATATAGACCGCTTTGATGGCTCGAGTGATCCTATGGTCCACTTGCAGCTATTTTTAGATATTTTGTGGCCAATAGGCCTAACTAGGCTGCAGAAGTTATCCCTCTTCGGCCGGACCTTGTTAGGTATCGTGACCATTTGGTATGTTAAACTTGAGGATTCTGTAAAATGGAACTGGGAAGAGATAGCTGAGGCCTTTTTTGCTCAATACTCCTATAACGCTCAAATCAAGGTCACAACTCGTGATCTCGAGGCAACTCGTCAAGTGCCGAAAGAGGGCTTCTCCTACTTCGTCACTCGGTGGAGGGCCAAGGCCTCCATGATGACCACCCAGCCAGTTGAAAAAGACCAGATCCGAATGGTTGTCAGTAATCTACAACCGAGGCTGCAACAGAAGATGATAGTCTTACCTTTGCCTACATTTGCTAACCTCCATGAAATAGGGGTACAGATAGAGCATGCAATGAAACAGGGTCTGATAGACCATGAGAAAGATCAACCCAAGAGGGCTTTTATACACGGTTCCAACGCGGCTACGAGTAGTAATGCAGTTGTAAGGACCTCTGATGTTGGTATGGTCACTACCACACCGAAAACAGCCACCCTCTTTGCCGGTACATCCGAAACCACCTCACAACTTGCAAAGCACCAACCCCGAGGCTAGAGGGTTTTCACCCCACTCTACATGTCTCTATCTGTGGCCATGAGGGTCCTGATAAAAAAGGGGCATTTGAAGCCCCTAGAACCGCGCCCATTGCCTAATCCCCTCCCTCCTACACACAACCCGACCAAATACTACACCTTCCACCAACAGCATGGCCATGATACTGACCTATGCTTCAGATTACGTCATGAGATTCAGGATCTCATTGACAACAAAGTGATAGTGCCTCCTCAAAAGCCTAACGTCACTACAAATCCTCTCCCACCACATAACCAAACCCCTCCACCTAGGCAAATATACCTTATCCAAACACTGGTCATCCTTTACAACCCCAATATATACACCACCCCCTCCTACCTACCTAAGTTGGCGTTGTTCATCCCGAAAAACACAGACTTGTGCATGATAAGCACGTCTCTATCCCAACCCAAACCTATGGTGGTGGCTGTTGTAGAAGAAGGCATGCATGAGGGCACCATGAGCTTAACTGAAAAGGAATACAACCTGTGTCGCTACATTGTGCCAACCAATCAGGCCAGACCGGGGGTGGAATTGCTGATGAGAATAGAGGTTAATGTAGTCTAGGAGGACAGACCAAGCCAAGGGCTGGATGACTTAGCCGAGCTCGAGGAGGACATCAGTAACTTGCAGTTCTTCAATGAACAAGATTTGGGGAGTATACAGATCGACTGGTTTGATATGAACAGATCAACGGATAATACGGGGTGGCTCAGTGATGAACCAGATATTGATGAGGGGTCTCAGCCAAAGCAGGAACAGCTGGAAACAAAAATTGTTGTGACGGTCGGAACGGTCGACGACAAGGGAAGGTTGCCGAAGAGCACCAATACTAAGAATTTTGCTCAAGAATTGGGTGGTGTTAGTATAGCCGATACAGAGCAAGAGGCCGCGCTGAAGTGGTTCGAGCATAAAAGAATTGAGAATGATCAGAAGGCTAGAAAAGCCAAAGGCCGTGCGGGGATTGAATGTGTTGTGGATGCAAGAATACTTATAACGAAACCGGACAGTTGCTTGTCGGTTGCCAGAGGAATGTGGTGGAAAGATGATGATTTGCATCTTGCTCACATAGATGAAGATTGGGGACAGAATCTGCCAGATGATGTTTGGTATTCCGAAGAAGTGGATCACATGACCAGGAGCAGGCGGTACTTTAAGCCCCCACATCTAGACCAACCTGAAGTATCTGGAAAAGATAAGGAGGCAGAAAGATAAAAGGATAAACTGTTAGAAGAAGAAGCTGTACTGAAGCAGCTAAAGAAGATTCAAGCAGACATATCCATTTGGGGATTGGTCATGGCTTCTCGGGTGCACAGACAAGCCGTCCTATCAGCAATGGATAAGGCTAAGCTCTCTATCGACACAACCCCCGAGCAATTAGTGGAACTGGTCTTCCCGGGAGGGGCTTCGCCGACTTTGATCTTTACAGATAAGGAATTTCCACTTGAGGGCTCTGAGCATAACAAACCACTATACATCTTTGTTAAATGTAAAGAGAAGTGGATACCAGTCGTCTTGGTTGATACCGGGTCTGCAATTAACGTGTGCCCGTCGCATACGGCCTATGCTATTGGCTTGAAGCTAGCAGACTTCGTACCAACGGCCCAGGTGATCTGGGCTTACGACAATACAAGTCGGGAAGTGATGGGGACAGTTCGGATTAGAACGCAGGTTGGCCCGGCACAGCAGGATGTTGAGTTCCACGTCTTGGATGTTCCGGCCACTTTTAACTTACTCTTTGGACGACCATGGCTGCACCAAGTGAAAGTTGTCTCTTCCACTCTGCATCAGATGTTGAAGTACCCCCATGGGAAGGGGGTAGCTATTATTTTTGGGAATTCTTCTATACATCCTCCGCCGGAAGTCACTACACCGGTATTGGAAATTGTACACACCGATGAAGATGTTTTCATGTCTGGGTTCACCTTGGTCGAGGCTCGGGTGGTGCAAGATGTCCTGGCTATTGATGAGGGGTTGTACATCAGTGCTCAATCAGTCTACCTCATGAATAAGCTACAGCATGTACCCAGAATGGGATTGGGAAGGAGTGACCGGAAGAGCCTTGCTGCATTGGCCGAAGTGCCACATAACCCTTATACCTTTGGTCTAAATTACATGCCTTTCAAAGCAGACTAGGTAAGAAAAGGGAAAGAAATGGCAGGAAGAGCCAAAGTTAAGCAAAGTGGAAAGCATTATGAGCTGGTGCATAGACCCATTCAACGAACTCTGAACGGCCGCTTTGTCCAGGAGGAGAAAGATTTCCCATTTTGCGGCTTTCCTGAGCCATGGTTGAACTCTGAGAAGCGGTGTTTGCCCGGCTTTGAGATCTTCTTCGACCTACAGTTGCAAGGGGATGAAGTTACAAAAGAACAAACTGACCTACCGGTTGAGGCTGAACAGAATATAGAGGATGAGTCCAATGGCAGTGAACTTGAGATAGGAGTAGCACTGGCTTGTCTCTTTTCAGATCCTCAGATCAAACCGGAAAGCTTAGGGGATGACTTCACCATTTCCATGATCGGAGATCAATCAACTGTGGACCCTTTCGGTGGTATTCTGGATGCATCTATCGCACCCTTCCTCATTTAGCAGTTCGAGGAGGGCTTTTTGTCCAGTGGTTCTGAATTAGGTAGTGAACCGAAATCTAATTCCATAGAGTCTGTGAAGTCGGAATCAGATTCCAGTTCTTTTAAGTCAGAGTCCAGTATTCCTGGGGTTGATAACCTGGATGCCGTTGTTTTGTCCAGGTCGCCTTTTTTTTTTTTTTTTTTGAGTCGGTCGTAACCGAGGAATTGGATGAGCTGGAAGTTGTGAATGAAAATGGTACCACTACTGTTTCTAAGTACTTTTCTATACCACTTGTATATTGCATTGATCATGACTTTCAAAATTTTGATAAAAACGATGAGGAAGGAATTCCTCGGGTTTTAAAACATTTGATTGATCGAGAGGATGAGAGGTTTGTAAAATCCCTAGTTGATGAAATCATTTCAATTAATGTGGGTACTGAGAAGGATCCGTGTCTAGTCCAGATCGGGTCCACGTTGTCTTCAGAGGAACGCAAGTGCTTAGTCACTTTATTAAAAGATTTCAAAGATATTTTCATGTGGTTCTATGAAGACATGCCAGGAATCGATCCTGAGATTGTACAACACCAGATCCCTCTTAACCTTGAGGCCCGACCCGTCAAGCAGAAGCTTCGGAGAATACGTCTGGATTGGGCTTTGAAAATCAAGGAAGAGGTCACCAAGCAGATAGATACAGGGTTCTTGCTAGTATGTGAGTAGCCTACTTGGTTGGCCAACATTGTTCCGGTGCCAAAGAAAGATGGTAGAATTCAGGTGTGTGTGGATTTTAGAGATTTGAACAAAGCCAAGCCAAAGGATGACTTTCCTCTACCACGCATCGATGAATTGGTGGACGTCACGACAGGCAATGCGTTGCTCTCCTTTATGGATGGGTTTTCCGGGTACAACCAGATCTTGATGGCACCCAAGGATAGAGAGAAGACTGCCTTCACCACACCGTGAGGAACCTACTGCTACAGGGTGATACCGTTCGGTCTGAAAAATGTTGGGGCTACTTGTCAACGGGCTGCAACCACGATCTTGCATGATATGATCCACAAAGAGGTTGAGGTGTACGTGGATAACATGATTGTCAAGTCCAAGGAAAGAGAAGGCCACTACGCCGCCTTGCAGAAATTTTTTCAACGGATCAAAGAATATCGGTTGCTACTAAATCCATAGAAGTGCACTTTTGGTGTCACAGCAGGGAAGATGCTAGGGTTCTTGATCACATAAAGGGGCATTGAGGTCGATCCTTCCAAAATCAAGGCCATCCTATAAATGCCACCACCAAGGATTGAAAAGGAGGTGCGAGGCTTTCTGGGTAAAGTGCAATTCATAAGACGGTTTATTGCAAAATTGACCTTGACTTGTGAACCACTATTTGGTCTCCTAAAGAAAGGAAAGAAATTCCAATGGGATGACCGATGCTAGGTTACTTTCAAGCAGATCAAGCAGTACCTTCGGAGTCCACCCGTGTTGTCGCTGCCGGAGCCAGAGAAATCATTGATGTTCTATCTATTAGTAATCGACATGACAATGGGCTGCATGCTTGCACATGAATCTGAGGATAGAGTGGAGAAGGCCATCTATAACCTGAGCAAGAAGATGTTGGAATACAAGACCCGTTACACCCCGCTGGAGAAGGCTTGCTTGGCCTTGGTATGGGCTACCAAGAAGTTGAGGCACTACCTGTTAGCTCACTCCGTAATTCTAATTTCCAGATTAGATCCCATCAAATATCTCTTCGAGAAACCAGCGTTTACGGGTAGGCTAGCCCGTTGGCTACTTCTTCTCTCTGAATTTGATTTGAAGTATATGACTCGCAAATCTGTGAAGGGGAGAGCGGTAGCGGAGTTTCTATCCAACCACCCAGTGGAGGGGGATGAAACAGTAGAGTATTTGTTCCCAGATGAGGCCATTCTGCAGGTCGAGGAAGAGATTTGGACCATGTACTTTGACAGAGCATCTAACCAGTATGGTTATGGGATATAGGTGTTGTTGATAGCACCGACAATTCCCACATACCTTTAGCTTCAAACTCCAATTCAAAGTATCAAACAACGAAGCAGAATACGAGGCATGTATCACTGGCTTGAAAGCAGCCCTGGAACTAGGGGCAAAACGGTTGGACGTCATTGGGAACTCGAACCTGGTTGTGTCTCAAGCAAAAGAAGACTAGAAGGTTAAGGAAGAAAGGATGAAAATCTATCACCAAACCCTGGACGTTTTGATTCCTAGGTTTGAGAATCTAACCTTCACGCATCTATTAAGAGAGAACAATAGGTTCGCTAACGCTATATCAACTCTATCTTCCATGATAGACATTCCTTTGGGAGTCCGAATACGTCCGATCATTATTGAACAGAGGTATGTGCCAGCCTACGAGTTGATTGCCGCGATAAATGAAGTACAAGATCAGAACCTTGGTATCATGATATCTGGAACTTCTTGGAAAAGGAGGCTCATCCACTAGGGGAAAATGCCAAAAATAAAAAGGCAATACGGCGAACGGCTACTCAGTTTATCATCTGCGGGGGTAAATTGTACAAATGAGGCCATCTGTGAATGCACAAGTTGTGTGTTGATGCAGAAGAATCAAAGCGCTTAATAGAGGCCATCCACGGACGAGAGTGTGGATTGCACATGAGTGGAGTAATGCTAGCTCGGAAGATTCTCAGGCAGGGTTACTACTGGTCAACCATGGAGGATGATTGTATTGGTTTTGTTTGGCGATGCCACAAATACTAAATTCATACAAATCGCATGAATATCCCGTCGTCAAAACTATACAATATGACTTCACCATGGCCATTTTCAGTTTGGGGAATTGATGTTATTGGGGCAGTTACTCCGAAGGGATTAAACGGGCATGAGTATATCTTGGTGGCAATAGACTATCCTACGTAGTGGGGAAAGCATCGCATGTAGCCAACTTCATCAGGAATAACATCATTTGTCGTTATGGGGTCCCGAATGAGATCATCTCGGACAATGGTTCTCACTTTAAGAAAGAAGAGATCAACTTGCTGGAGAAATACAACGTGGCTTTTCATAAGTGATCCATATATCGGCTGCAAACCAACGAAGCTGTTGAGGCCGCCAACAAGAACATCAAGCACATTCTATAAACGATGGTGGAAACCTACAGGGATTGGCCAAACAAGTTGCCATTTGCTCTCTGGGGCTACAAGACATTAATTCGAACATCTATTGGGGCAGCTCCGTATTCTCTGGTTTATGGAATGGAAACAGTTCTGCTGATTGAAGTTGAAGTTCCATCGGTGCGGGTTATGGCTGAGTGCCAGATAACAGAAGCGGATTGGTAGCAGAGCAGGTTCGAAGAACTAATGTTGTTCGATGAGAGGAGGCTGAAAGCACTGTAACACATCCAAAATTATCAACGCAGAATCGCCAGGGCTTTCAACAAGAAAGTTAAGTCCAAGAATCTAAAAGAAGGCGATTTGGTTCTCAAAGACAACTGAGCTCCCATCCATGACCCTAGGTGCAAGTTTAGACCCAATTGGACTGGTCCTTACATCATCAAATCTATCTGGTCGGATGGAGCTATCATTCTTATGGACCTAGATGGCCTTGAATTCTCCCAACCAATCAACATGGACAAGTTAAAGAAATATTACCCTTGAGTGGCTCGCTAGGCCGAAAACCTGGAAGGGCGACCTAGGCAAACGTTAGAGCACAAAAAATTAGAAAAAAGAAAAAATAAGCTCGCAAGGTTGAAAACCCGAAAAGGGCGGCCTTGGCAAAAGTTAGAGCGTAAAAGGAGAGCGTTAATACCCGAGTGAACCCGAACCGATCTACGTAAGGCTTGATTTCCATCTTTGGGATACGTAGGTAACTTCATTCTGAAGTCCAGCCATAAACACTTCCAAATCAACTGTGTCCATAAGATTGTTTTGGTCATCTTTGTCTTTTTTGCATCCAAGAGTTCGGTTGTGGTCTTTGCTATGAGAGCTAGTTACAGTACAGTACAGTACAGTGCAGTGCTATTCAGACAAAGGGCAACTTTCCATTTACTGGATTCGGGGTTGTACTTCTCAAGGATAGATTCCATGTGTGTCCAGTTGTGATTCTTATCGAAAATGGTTTTGAAAAGTTTTAATAAAAGTTGATTTTGTTCAAATTAATCTTTTTACAACTTAGACCATTTTTGGACCAAAAGAAATATTTTTAGTGCCCACAACTCCAATTTTATTGATTTCAATATAGAGTTCTCCAACTCTCGATACATATCCAAGTTGTGCTTTTCATTACATTCAAAAGGAAAACTTGAAAGTTAGATCAAAATAATAAACTTGGGGCACAGATGAGTCAGGTGTTCTTGCGTCCCCTTCCAGAGCTTGTGGAAACTTCAGATGCTAAAGTAGGCCCGGTTTGCGCCTCGTCCTTGAGCCAAGCTATGCATTCGCCAGAAAGGGCATAATTGAAATTGGGAGCGGGAGCCAGAAGTTCTCTTGTCCTCCATGCAGTGGGATATCAAGCTAGTTGTGAACCTCAAATTGGAAATGAAGCCGGGTACGTTACCCCCTCTCTAGGTAGGTCTAGTCGTGTCCGAATTGATGCCTGAACCAGAATGGAAAGTAGAAGACACATTGCGTTAAGCCAATCAACTGAATGCCAGGTTGTTGAGACATGTTGTAGCTCATTTCGAGCAGATCAAACCAGGGGCAACGCCAAGTAATGTCAGTAGCAGATCTGTTGCACATCCAGTGGCACCACCATCCCTCGTTCGGGAAATCAACTAGCCGTTGGCGAAAGAAATAGCCTCTTACTGAATATGCAGGGCAAGAGTCCATTACTTTCAACCTGGCCATGAGCCATATTTGGGGAGGGATGAAAAATAAGAGAGATTAAAGAATAAAGAGGTGTATGTGGAGAGAAAAAGTGAGAAAGGGTTTTAGAGAAAAAAAAAATAGAGCCTGAGGGCCGAGTGATGTGAGAAACGCATGCCAGACAGGGTGGGAAACATTACCTGTAAGAGTAGTGGACTTCCTGCGAACTTGGTTTTTTCCCGGTGATGGAAGGCGTCTAAGATTATCAAAGTCTCGGCTAATGTCAAGCTAATGCAGCTCTTGCCTTCTTTTAAGCCTTGAGCTACTTCGATCAAGTGAACGCTAGACCCTCCGAAGCCAGGGGCAAGTAGGAAATGAGCCAACAAACACAAGCAGAGAGCATGCTGCTGAAAACCTTACCAAAGACGGTCCCCACGGTCGCCGGCATCAGAAAATCAGTGAATGAGACTAAGAATGTCTAGTTCTCCATTGTGAACTAAAGATCGAGCATGATGTAAAGTGAGCCCACATATCCATCCTAAAGCCTAGGTGTGACTAAAACGGGACTGGGGCAGGATTTTCTCGTCACGCCGGGATTCTAACAAAAGTTGGGATTATTCAATCGTAGGGCATGGCTCTTGCCCCCCAAAGTTAAAAACATGTGTAATCGAGTTTCAACATCTAGCTGCGGCATGAAGGAACGGAAAACACAGCGGGGTACGACTTAGCGGGAATAGTGCGTTATCCTAAAACCCTAGAAATTTACTTTTTTCGAGCCATCTAAAGCTACAATCCAAACTAAGAGTTTTTCGGTGAAGAATGGCTCCATTTTGTGGCAAAAACAGAGCTGGAATGAAGAAACTACAAAGTCCCAACTTTTGTAGAAGATAAGGTGCTGAATGGAAAACAGGTGGTGGCAATCTGGAGGTTCCCTGCATTGGTGGCCAACCGGCCACTTTTGTAGCCGACCGGCCAGTGTTAGTGGCCGACAGCCATTTTTGGTGGCCGACAACCTCTGCCTATAGCCGACATAATTCCTATGGCTTTCCTATGTGTTGGGAGTGTTGAGAACCTGTGTTTTGTTCTACTCTTGGTGCATTTTGCCGCCTTGTTTTAAGAGTTTTGTTGAGTCGTTTTTTATGTTGTTTCTCTTTGTTTAACGAGTTGTTTTGTTGTTTCTTATCAAGTTGTATCGATGTTGTTTTGTTTATCGAGTTGTTACATTAGTTGTTCATTGAGTTGTTTTACTCTGTTTGTTATGTGTTGGTTGGTTCATTACCTGATTAAGAAGTTGCCAATACAGTGTATAATATTCAATTTCCATCAATCCCATTTTTGTGTAAAATGGTGTAATGCGATGCTCAGAATGTAAAACACAACACGTTTTCATCAAAAAGCTGATTTTTCATTCCAATCATGGTTTCTTTTTTACAAAAGAGTACAAGTTTTTAAGAAAATAAACTGTACAATGTACTAACACTACTAGCTAAAAGAAAAAAAGCAAAAAGAAACTAAGTAAAGAACATCTAAATCGGTGCCATCCACCTCAGGATCGAGAGGCTCTCTTCGTCCTCTTCTTGGGCATGGACTCAGAGCTATCTCTATCAGCGCCGCTGTCAGAGGCCCCCTGTGTCTGAGCTAGCTGCTGAACTAGCCTCAGCATCGTCTCCACCCTCAGAATCTAAGCCAGCGTCGCCCTCTCCATCCTCAGATGACTCTGACTGTGGACTCACTGCCTCCTCATCCGGAATGGGCTCTAAAGGGCCACTCTTGTCACGGGTGCCCCTAGCTCTCCCTCGACTGCCAGCCGGAACCTCCTATTTCTCTCTCCTTGCTGACAGAGAAGGTGCTGATGGTCCTGCCGCAGCTCCCGCTGGAATGTCTGATGTGGCTGGGATCTGAAAAAGGAAGTTTATGAAATACATCAGTCGTGGTGTATATCAAATGCAGTGTTTGAGTGCAGTGTTTCAATGCAGTGTCTGAATGTAGTGTTCAAATACAATGTTTGGGTGCAGTGTTTGAGTGCAGTATCAAATGCAGTGTTTGGGTGCAATGTTTCAATGCAGTGTCTAAATGTAGTGTGTTCAAATGCAGTGTTTGCGTGCAGTGTTTGAGTGCAGTATCAAATGTAGTGTTTGGGTGCAGCGTTTGAATGTAGTGTTTGAGTACAGTGTGTCAGAACAGTGCAGTGTGGAATAACTTATGCTTGAAATGCTGATGTATCGACAGGAAGTTTCATGACATGAAGTGTGAAATTGAATGACCATTACCGGAATCTTGTAGAGGCTGAGCAAGTTCATGCTCCTCTACACCATCTCTGTCAGGGAAGGCACTAGCTCAAGGGCCTGCCCGGTGTACTTTATGGGTGCCTGCAAGTGTGTTGAGAAGATCAGTGTTCTATAAAGCATAACTGAAATGAAGCAAATATTCAAGATGTAAAGTATAGCACATGCTAGAGTCGGGCCTCAAACCCCGACAAGCTCATGCCCGGCCGGTGCGGGCTCAATGGGGATCTGGCAAGCCTTCCCAGAATGCTGCTTGTAGGTGAGCGTGGTAGGCAGCTCTGGCCACCCAGTCCTCTGTCTCGCTCCAGAAACTCTCCTACCTTGGGTCCTAGTCTCCCTGGCCACTTTGCCTCTTTCTCTCGCAGCTGGAGCCCTCGCTCTCTCACCTCTCCGGGCGCTAGTCAGATATGGCATGAGGTATGTCTAGATCAGGTTGCGTATTCACCCTCGACTCGGAAGAAGTCGGCGTCCTAGCCTCCGGTGAAATCAATCATCTCCTGGAAAGTGTATTTCTCTGTGGCTCTCATGTATGTCGGAGGCGGCATCGGAACTATCTACTCGGGCAAGCCGATGGTCTGGCGCAAGAATCGCTCCCCTAAGAACCACGCCCGAAAAACCGGGCCCTCGAGCAGGATCCGGAAGCGAGAAGCCTCTCGAGCACCAGCGAACTGATCTCTAACTCCCTCAAGCATCGTTGCCCAGGGCTACCAAGTGATCTATAAATAAAGAATGTGCAGATTGTTAGCTGTCAAAAGATATTGCAATATGAGTCAGAATCAAAGGGAAACGGAAATAAACAGAGAAGCTTGAGTTACCTCAGCTGCGGTCACGGTATCGAAGTATCGACGGAAGAAGGGGAAGGACTCCCGGGACCTTCACTGGCATCTCCCGTCATACCGGTGAGAGTATGGCACGACATGCGGCATCTCCACCTCTGGTTCTGGGGCAAGGCTCAAAAAGTAGGCGTGCACCCATAGTTGCAGAAAGCGAAAGGACAACAGTGAGTATACAATAGATAAATGTATTCAAAGTAAAAAGCGAATTGTGTGTGTACAGTATACAGTGTGTGCAGTGTACAGAGTATGCAAAGCAGAAAGCAGATTGTGTGTGTACAGTATACAATGGCGCTGTTTGGGAACTGCCTAAAGAGGCTATTATAGCCTACAAAAAATTTTTAGCCAAAAAGCCACTTTTGGCTAGCTTTTTCAAAAAAAAAATATATATATATATATATAGCACTGCACAGCGGCAGTGTAGGCACAGCCTACACTGTCACTTGTGCCTACACTGCCACTTTGTCACTTGTTTCATCAATGAGCATTTTACAATTTTACCCCTTGATAGCAATTTAAAAAAATATTTTTTTAGGGATAAATTTGTCATTTTAATTTCAAACATCATTTCAACACATTTTTTAATACAACAACTCAAATAAAATCCATCTCATCTTCCCAAACACAAAAATTAAAATAGCCTACTAAAATAGCCAAAAAGCCAAATAGCCTACTAAAATAGCCACTTCCCAAACGAGGCCAATGTGTGAGGTGTACAGAGAATGCTAAGTATAAAGCACAACGGGAAAAGCAAAACAGAGAAGTAAAGCGTACCTCCTAGGCCCTCCAGTAGCCTCCTATCAGATGCCCGCTCCTGCGAGAGGTCAAGCTCATGTACCCGTATAAGGTGGCCAAGCCAGCGCCACCCCAATCGTAGAGTCGGACACGAGATAGATCCACCAAGGCACTCATGAGATATAACCTGACGGTGTTCGCTCGGTTGGCGAACAGAGTAGTGCCAAACAGGAACATCAGGAAACCTCGGGCATACTGCTCGGTCTCCTCTTGGGTCGTTGGCGTCATCCCTCTGTAGTGGTCTGCGAACCAGGAGTATCGAACCATCCCTGATCGGGAGATAGGTGGGTGAGTTCCCAACAGATAAATTAGAGTGGCCTCCCACTCGCCCATATCAGTATCATAAAGAATCAGATGACCCCCCACCTCTATGCCCGTGAGCATGGAGAAGTCGAAGGGAGTCATCATCATCTCCTCTACGGTAGAGAAGTGAAAGGAATCGGTGGTATCCCACTACCTCTCTACCAAGGCATCCAGTAAAGGCCGGCTTGCTATGAGGCGTGAGAGCCCCATGCAGAATGAGCCGAAGCCGGTCTCATCGATGATGTGGTGAACGTCGTCAGGGAGCTCCATGTACCACTCCCTCGTAGAGGTGGTCTCGTATCCTCTGATGGCGTGTGAATCCCCCTGTCATCAGGACAAGCGGACAAAATGTAATGTAAGTAATACAATGCAAAAGTATGATTGGACAACCAATGCAAGATTCACTGAGAAAATGCAAGAATGTATTGTATACCTCAGAGGTGCCATGAGACAAATGTGACTTCGGCTCACGCAGTAAGAGGTCCTCTGGTGTGCCTTGTGCAAACCCTCTGAAATGACGAATGCTATTGGGCGGTAGTACGTGTATCTTGGGATGGTATGTCGTCGAGTCAAAAGGTCAATCGCTAAGTGGCAGTGGCTCAAACTCTGGATCCACCTCCATCTCTGGAGAAGCTTCATCATGTGGAATGTCATCTGCCATCTCGAGGAAAGACGAGAAAAAACGGGTGAAGAATGCCAAGAGTCAACGGAAGTCAACTCCAAGAGGGAAAATGGCAGGAAAAAAGTCAAAGCCCGGGAAAGGGCACCAAACCCAAGGGTAACTTGAGGGAAACAAGCCTCAAGTGGTGGAAATGAAGAAAGAAGCACCGAAAATGATTTTCAATCAGTTCAAATGGAGTAAACTATGAGGGTTTAGCGAAGAAAATGTCCATGGGGCGTTAGAAAACGCGTATAATGCTCGGATCGAAGGAGGAAAATGGTCTAGAGAGAGAGGAGTATGATTTTCGGCAATGGAGAAGTGGAGAAATAGGGTTTGGAACCCTATACTTAAACACCCGAGGTGAAATGGCAATTTTGCCCCGAATCTGCCATCGGTGGCTGACCGGCTACCATTGGTGACCGATAATCTTTTTTTGGTGGCCGATCACCTTCCATGGTGGCCGACAGGCCTTAAGTTCTCTCCATGTGTGTTTCACTACTGTTTTGTGCCCTTGGTTCTTGAGAAAGTGCAAAGAAGGCTCACTTTTAATCTCAAAGTGTCTCTGCGGAAGCCCTGAACTGTGTCTTCGGTGCATGGCTCATCACTACTCAACATAGACGAGGTGTATCCTTTTTTTTTTAAACACACTACAACTCTTCCGAGAGGTAAATCAGAAGTTGTGTTTAAGTCATCTTCATCAAACACGCTTTTGTCATTGCATAGAACGTGCATGTCTTTGTCGTTGCATGGAATATGCATTTTGTATTGTTGCGTGGGACATGCATCTTCATGTTTGCATAGAATATGCATGTTGCATTGAATATGCATTGTTGTTATTTTGCATAGAATATGCATGTTGGGTTGTATTACATTGTACATGCTCTCATGTTTGCATTGAATATGCATGTTGCGTTGTATTGCCTTGTACATGCCCTTACATCCGCATAGAGAATGTTCGTACTTGTTGCATCGACCATGCATTTGCTACTATCGCATAGAATATGCATTACTCTGTCTATTGCATAGAACATGCTCTCGCTCACGCAGCATGGAATATGCTTCTATTTTGTTCCTTGCATGTTGTGCATGAAACATGCCTCTAACATTGTGTCACGGTTATTCATCTTGCGTAAAACATGCATTCTTATTGTATGGTACCTGTCAAGTTTCTTTCCTACGCAGGCACGATATTGTATGTACGGTTCATTCAAAGCTGGTGTAACCAGACAATAGTGTATGTACGGTTCATTCAAAGCTGGTGCAACCAGATGATATTGTAGGTACGATTCATTCAGAGGAACTCCAAGTCAGATCATTCCTGTCTCTTGAACTCCTTGTGTTGGTTAGAAACACTCGAGTACGCCATGTGTTTACACCACTCCTTGTGTTAGTTAGAAACACTTGGGTACGCTTGGTGTTTACACCATTCCTTGTTTTGGTTAGAAACACTCGAGTCTGCCCAGTGTTTACACCACTCCTTGTTGGTTAGAAACACTCGGGTACGCCCAGTGTTTACACCATTCCTTGCTCTGGTTAGAACCATTGGGGTGTGTTCGCGATGTTTATACCACCCCTCCCAGTTAGAAGCATTTGGAACGTGTTTCGATGCTTATACCACCCTATTCTGGTTAGAAACATTGGGACGTGCTCCGATGTTTATACCACCCTCCGGTGTTTACACCACTCCTTTTCTCCTCTCGCGTGTGATGCGTTAGGATGCTTTCGGTTAGAAACATTTGGGTACGCCCGATGTTTACACCATCCTCTTCTCCTCTTGTGTGCGACGTGTTTGGACGCTTTGGTTAGAAGCATTCGGACGGGTTCTGATGCTTATACTGCGCTTTGTTTTGGTTACATAATATTTGGACGTGTTTCAATATTTATCACTGTTCTCTTTGGTTGGAATATTAGGGTGTGTCCCTGAGTTCACACCATCTCTCTCCTCACGTGTGCCATGCATAAGGATCTTGTTTCACGCCTCGGGTGTGCCCGATGGTTGTGTTGTTCTTTGCCTTTCCTGCGTGATGTGCAGTTAAGATTGCATAATTTTCTTATATTTTTTCTGCATGAAATATGGTTTGGTTCATGTTTACTTGCTTATGTATGAGTTTGTTGTAGCATTTCTTTGCATAACATTTGTGTCTAGATGTTTCATTACAACCCTCATTGTATGATCATAAGTTATGTTCTGCATCGTGCAAATCATTTGCATCTCGCCCTAGAACTATGCTGGTTTGATTTCTTGCAAAGGGATACGTAGGCAGCCTGCAGGCACAACCGTCTTTGTTTTGCTTACTTGTTTGTCCAAGTCTTCGGCCTTGTCAAAAATAAGTCATCTCTGGGCTTTGACATTCACTCCCGTCATTTCATGACTTCCGAGTTCTGTCAAAGAGGGGCAACTGTAGACACGCCATTTTTGACCATCCTCAAGACTTGGACATCATCATTTGAACACTTGATGGTTTTGTATGCTTGTGTTCATTTTGAGTGCCCGAAGTTCTCGGCTGAGTGCCTTACCTTTGAGCCTCTAAACTTGTCTGTTTGGTGCTTGGTTGAGGACCAAGAGCTTGTTGTTTCAAGTCTGGAGGAGAGAGTGGCTAGTCGGCCATTCCCACAGTCCATCGGCCATGGCTTGTGCCTACCGGCTATCAGTGGTGGCCAGTTGGCCACTGGAGATGGTCGGCGGCCATTTTTCTCCTTTTTCAAATATTTGTTTGCCAGCTGTTGTTCACTGAAGTGCATCTCCATACACGTGTATGGAGGGATGAATACAAGCTTTAATCTTGATTTTCTATATATAGGGGGTGTCCTCCCCTATTTTGGAGGGTTAGATTTTTTGGATCAAAATTTTCTCTCTCTAGAATTCTCTCTCTCTCTCTCTCTCTCTCTGTCTCCTTGTTTTGTGCTTTGTAGTTAGTTTTCTCTACACCTTTGCACACTAACTCTTAACCAAACTTGACTACCTTGGAGTTGAGGTCTCTTGGAGCCTAATTTGAGCCTGGAATTGTGGATGTTTAGTGCTGTGCTTTGAGAGGTATAAGACTTACCTTGTAGGGTTTGTTTTGACTACTTGTTTTACCATCTTTTTATACTTTTTTTGGCATGGTTTTCAACTACAAAAAACTCTGATTTTTTAGCCTTAACATGATGGTTTGAGGGCATTTTGTGTAAAAGGGTAGTCCACCATTCTTGTTGCTTTGTTGTGTAAGCTTTTGTACCATCTTTTAGCATATCCACATCAAACTTTTTGGCCCTTTAAACCACTGAAATTCAGAGTTATTTTAGTGGTAAAAACTTGGTTTTGAAGTCCAAAATTGGAAGGGGTAGCCTCCCCTCCTTGTGCCTTACTTGCAAGCCTAGATAACTTAACATGTGAGCATGATTTTTTAGCATTTTGTACCTCAATGTCAGCATGTTTTTGCTATTGTTTTGACTGGTTTTAGCTCTTTTTTGAGCTGGTTTGGTCCTTTGAGGCTTGTATTGTGTGGTTGTACTGCAATCTCTTTCACTAGCTTAATGTTTTAAGCTTTTAAACATGAATTGCATGAGTTGCTTGCATGTTTTAGTGTCATTTTGGACTCCATTTCAGCACTAAAATATCTGCAATCTCCCTCTATTCTTCACTCTTTCATTTATTTTGAGAGGGGCTTTGAACCTCTTGTTGGCTTAAGTATGAAATTGAGACACTTGTGCTTAATGGTTTTAATCCTCTTTTGAGGGTTTCTACTAACAAACGGCATGAGGTCTCTTTCATGCTCAAGGCACTTGTGGTTTAAGCCCTCTTTCCATTAGAGGACACTCACCATGGACTTAATCGATCAAAGAATTAATCGGTAATGTAAAACGAGTAAATAAAATTGGACAAGTAAAAGAGGCAAGATTAAGCGTCTTTCATGTTGCGTTGCATGTGTTTGAATCGGACGTTAATTCGAACTCGAGGCAAATGGGACGTTTCATACTCAAAATGATAAAACGTGCCGCTTTCCTTGGTAACCATCACCCTTGATCATACACGATAGGGTTGTGGTTTTGTTGAGTCTTGTTTTGCACTCATTAAGCTTGTACAAGCTTGGTTCTTTGGCCATCATGCATGAAATGCTTGGTTGATGGTTTGAGAGCTAAGAGTTACACTCCTTTGAGCTTGTATGATGATAAGGAGGGTAGCAGTACATACACTCCTTGAGAATACACTGCTTTGCCTTTGTTTGCTCTCGGTTGTAGCAAAAAAGGAAGTTCAAGGAAGGGATGGCCGACCGGTCACCATTAGCAGCCGATTGGCCACCAATGGTAACCGACAGCCACCATTGGTAGCAGACTGGCCAGAAATGAAATTTTGTACAAGTGCGTTCTTGAGTTGGAGCAGAGATGTTCTGGAAGTTGGCAACACTGTTGGTATTCAATCAAGTGCAAACAGAGGTGTCAGATGGCAAGACGGTGGATTTTCGGGAGAAAACCAACCAAGCATGCATGTGTCCCTCGCCCTCGAGGCCATTTACTTGCTTTGTTTAATTAGTTAGTCGTAGCTAATTCGTTCATACAAGTGTTGTAACTATTTAGTTAATTAATTTGTTTTGTATTTAATTAGCTTAAATTCGGTTTGTAATAATTAGTTAACTAGAATAGTTAATTGGTTTCAAGTTGTAATTAGCGTAGCTAGTTAGCTTATTCATTTGGACCCTCCTTCGCGAGGGCGCAATATTGTAATAAGTGTGCATGCGTGTGTGCAAGTCTTCCAACCCCACGTTTTTCTTCCTTTTATTTATCCGCTTTTGATGGTTAGATTAGGGACATTTTCAATTAGCATATCATATGCTTGCGTCCATTCATCTTGTCTTGTATGCACCGAGGCTCGACGTATCATTCAAACTGCATCGTATTTCAATACACTTCTTTGAATACGCGTTTTAACGCATGTTGTTCAAATTGATTCATATACCATGATTAGATAGCTGAGCCTATTAATTTCATATTTCATGTGTTGCATTAGGCATCTTGTATAGTTAGGATCATGCATCTTTCTAACTAGCTTTTGTTCTGGCTTGGAGTACTCGGTGAGTTTTTATGCTTTAGTATACTTGCATGAGTGTGATTGCCATATTGCCATGATTCACATGTTTACCATGAGGCTATGTGCTTATTTTCTAAACTGCATGAATGCCTGTGGATGAAGACTTGTTATTTGAATTGGAACGCTTCAACGAATGTAAGTTTTAAGCCCACTTTGCGAAGTGGCAAATCATGTTTTAAGCCCACTTGACGTGGCAAATCCGCATTTCTAAGCCCACTTGAGGGTGGAAAATTCAAACCATTTTCGAAAGCAAACATGAATTGAATTTGTTTCAATTCTTGCGACTTAGTCTATACTTGCTTGTGTACGTCACATAGTAAAGTTAGCTAATAATCGGAATAAGAACACATGAGGTTTATAAAAGAACACATCATGATTAGTAGAGGCCGATCTTTGATCGGGCGAGCAAGGGTGCTCATTTCAGGACCTTCTTCTCTCATACCCAAGTTCCCGAGCCGAGGCAACTTTGGTGATGACGGACACATGGCCTTTGGCATAGTCAGGGTTTCTTAAATTTTCCCAAAAATAAAATATTTAGGTGGTGACTCTGTGATCTGGCAAAGTAGTCCAATTTTTGCATTATTTGATTTAAAATCGATTTTCAAAAACATTTGTCGGATTTGGACTCTTTGGTGTTTATCAATTTCACATTGCATTTGTGAGATTAGATTCAGAACCACGGGAGTCAGAACTGTGAGGCCTTCTTTTCAAACCCTTTCCGAAAGACAGGGGTGCGGAAAAAGGCGAGCCTACGATGCGGAGGTTTTGTCCAGGTTGTCTTTTTTCTTTTCTTTTGAGGATGAACTGGACTTTTTGAATGAGAATGCCACTTTTTGAATGAGAATGCCACTCTATGCCACTTATATATTGCATTGATCATGACTTTTAAAATTTTAGTGAAAACGACGAGGAAGGAATTTCTCTGATTTTCAAACATTTGATTGATTGAGAGGAGGAGAGGTTTGTAAAACCCCTTGTTGATGAAATCATTCCAATTAATGTAGGTAGTAAAAAGGATCCACGTTTGGTCCAGATCGGGTCCACGTTGTCTTCGGAGTAGCACGAGCGCTTAGTCGCTTTATTAAAAGATTTCAAAGATGTTTTCGCGTGGTCCTACGAAGACATGCCTGGAATCGATCTTGAGATTGTATAGCATCGGATCCCTCTTGACCCTGAGGTCCGACCCATCAAGCAGAAGCTTCGGAGAATACGCCCGGATTGAGCTTTGAAGATTAAAGAAGAGGTTACCAAGAAGATAGACGCACGGTTTTTGCTAGTATCTGAGTATTCGACTTGGTTGGCTAACATTATTCCAGTGCCGAAGAAAGATGGCAGAATTCGGGTGCGTGTAGATTTTAGAGATCTGAATAGAGCTAGTCCGAAGGATGACTTTCCTCTACCGCACATCGATAAATTGGTGGACTTCACCGAGGGCCATGCATTGCTCTCCTTCATGGATGGATTTTCCGGGTATAACCAGATTCTGATGGCACCTGAGGATAGAGAGAAAACTTCCTTCGCTATGCCATGGGGACCTACTACTATAGGGTGATGTCGTTTGGGTTGAAGAATGCTGGGGCTACCTATCAACGGACTGCAACCACAATTCTACATGATATGATCCACAAAGAGGTCAAGGTGTATATGGACGACATGATTGTCAAGTCCAAGGAAAGAGAGAGCCACTACACCGCCTTAAAGAAATTCTTTCAACGGATCAGAGAATAGCGGTTGAGGCTGAATCCACAGAAGTGCACTTTAGGCGTAACAACAGGGAAAATACTGGGTTTCTTGATCACACAGAGGGACATCAAGGTTGATCCTTCCAAAATCAAGGCCATCTTAGAAATGCCACCACCAAGGACTGAAAAGGAGGTGCGAGGCTTTCTGGGTAAAGTGTAATTCATAAGATGGTTTATTTCAAAATTAATCTTGACTTGTGAACCACAATTTGGTCTCTTGAAGAAAGGAAAGAAATTTCAATGGGATAACCGATGTCAATTCGCTTTTGAGCAGATCAAGCAATACTTTCAGAACCCACTCGTGTTGTCACTGCCAGAGCCGAGAAAGTCGTTGATTCTGTATCTGTCAGTAACGGACACAACAATGGGATGCATGCTTGCTCAGGAAATTGAAGATATGGTGGAGAAAGCCATCTATTACCTGAGTAAGAAGATGCTAGACTATAAGGCCCGTTACACCCTGTTGGAGAAGGCTTGCTTAGCCTTGGTATGGGCTACCAGGAAGTTGAGGCACTACGTGGTAGCTCACTCCGTAATTCTGATTTCAAGATTAGATCCTATCAAATATCTCTTCGAGAAACTAGCTGTAGAAGTGCCCGAACGTCCCGGCCCCTACGCGCGAAACGGTGCAAAAATTCGGTTTGTTCATTAGCTCACTACTACAGTTCGGAATCAAATGTCACGGTTTTGAATCTAATATTGCAAAATGCAATGCAAGACCGATAAATCACCAAAGAGTCCAAATCCGGCAAACCATTTTGAAAAACTGACTTTTGTAAAGAAGTGCCAAACATGGACTGCTTTGCCAGATATAGAGTCGCCACCTAAATGTTTTGTTTTGGGAAATTTAGGAAATCCTGACTCGTGCCGAAGGCCACGTGTCCGTCATCACCAAAGTTGCCTCAGCTCGAGAACCTGGGTACGAGAGGGGAAGGTCATGCAATGAGAACCCCCGCTCGCCCGATCAAGGATCGGCCTTTACTAACACGATATTTTGTTTTTGAAAACACATGAGTTCTTATTCCGATTATTGCCCTAGAATTACTATGTGACGTGCACAACACACAAATATAGACTAGATCACCTAAGTTGGAACAAAACATCTCATGTTTGTTTGAAAATGGTTTGAAGGTGCTACTCGCAAGTAGGCTAAGACGTGGATTTGCCACTCTCAAGTGGGCTTAGAAAAACATGATTTTACCACCCTCAAGTGGGCTTAAAACTCGAATTTTGATGAATTGTTCCAATTCAAGTAATCCAACCTTCACCCACAGGCATTCAAGCAGTTATATCACATAAGCAGTTAGCCTCATGGCAAGTATGGTAACATGGCAGCATTAACACACATGCAGTATGCTAAAGCGTAAACACTCACAATGTACTCCGAGCCAAAACAGAGAACTAGTTAGAAATCATGCATGATCCTAGTTCATGTTAAGATGGCTAATGCAACACATGCAAAATGCAACTAGAAATAGGCTCGGCTATTCTAAAATGGCATATGAAATGCAACTTGATAACCATGTATTCAAGTAGGAATTGAAATACAATGCGGTTAGTATGATGCGCCGAGCCCGGTGTATGCAAGGAAGATGAATGATGCACGCATGCAAGCATAAGAATGCTAATTGAAATATGACCTAGAACTAACCATCGTAAACGGTTAAGTACAAGGGAGAAAGACGTGGGGTTGGAAGACATTCACACACTCACGCACACTTATTACAAAATTTGCCCTCTCGACGGAGGGTCCGAATAAATAATACAAACCAATTAATTAATCAACTACCCTAGCTAATTAATCATTACAAAACTCTTAGCTAATTAAGTAAATTAATTAAGTTACAAAACAATTAAAGCGGCTTTAAGAGGAAGGACAAAAGCATGCTCGATCGGCTTCGCTCGGAAATCCGTTGCCATGCCTCATGTTGCCTCTGTTTGCACACTTATGCTCCTCTAAATATTGTGAAAATTCCTGTGATGCTTCTGAACCACCTCATGGACACTCTGAGAGGCCATCGGCCAAATGGTATGATCATCGGCCAAAGGATAAGGGTCATCGACCACTTATGAGGCTATCGGCCAAACATTGTTAGCTAATCGGCACTCCAGATAGCCTATCGGCCATACCTACCTGCAGGCTGCTCCTTTTGCTGCAGCTGAGGGCAAACAAGGGCATGGCAATACATTTGCAAGAAAATGTTGTGCAACTACACCCCTTATCATGCTTGAAACTCAAAGGAATGTGGTGTTCGACTCTCGAGCCATCAATCACGCATTTCGATGCATGATGGCCAAAGAGGCCGAATTGCACACATCAATATGGAATGAATGCACAAAAACACACAAATGCCTCACACTCAATCATGTTGGATCAAGAGTGTCGGCGACCGAGGATTAAGGCACGTTTCGTCACTTCAAGTACGAAACATCCCTCGGTCCTCGTGTTTGGTTTGACACCCCAAACCAAACACAATGCAATGCATGCTACATGGAAAAGCTATGCAATGCAACATAAGCATGCCAAATGCAAAATGACTCAAACATGCACACAAGGCTAAGGTAACAAGCATGCCAAATGCAAACTAGCAAGCATGCAAAATGTAACCTAAACATACAAACATGCATGGCACGCAAAGGTGGACAAGCATGCAACAACATGCAAACTAGCAAGCATGCAACAACATGAAAAAGATGAACTTAAACCAAAATGGGGAGACCTCAGCCATGCCCAAATCAATGGCCAAGATGCCAAGAAATGATGGAATTAAATGCAAAATAAGCATGCATGCCAATTGGCCTATCACGTAGGCATGAGGACACAACTCTCAAAAATGAGCAAGGAGTGACAAACATGATAATGTGGCAATGAGGTAAGCTCTGAAATCATGCAAGGAGTGGTGCTAAACCACTCAAACAAGTCAAGCATAGCATGCAAGAGAGCTCAAAGCTTAAGGCTAGCCAAGGAGCTTATACCAAGGCTACAAGAATCAAGCTCCAAAGGGCTAAGGGCACCCAAAACAGTCCCAAGGTAGGTCAATACAAGAACAAAAACAAGCTCGAACCTAGCCAACATAAGCTAGAACAAAAGTCCAAAAGGCATGAGGCATGCAAGGCTAACAGGGGGTATTACACTACACCTACTACAACGAAACATGGCATGACTTAACCAATAAAAATCAGAGTTATGGCATGTCAAAATAAGCCCAAAAACACATTGAAATGATGGCTCACAAGCTAAGGCATGAAGGCATACGCAATGATTCATGTTAAGGCATAAAGGGGCAAACCCTCCAACGCATTGAATGAGTGATGAATGCAAGTACATGAGCATGAAACATGGACTGAAATCACATAATAAACGATGCCAAATCATTCAAATAGTCCAAGTAAAGCATGCTAATGGACTTGGTGCACAAAGCTAACAAGCTAGATTGAACTATGGCTATACAAAGCAAGTCATGCATGGCCAAAACAACCAAAATCAGAGCTAAAGCATGTTAAAACATGGACAAAAGCTTCATGAAGTTAAGCCAAAAGCATGCTACAATGACATGTTAAAGCATGATGCATGTTAGGCTAATTCATGGAATTGCACTACAAGTGCATGGAGCATGCAAGAGGTGACCAAACCAAACCCTAACAGAGGTATGACATGGCAAAACATCACCTAATACATGCTGAAATGAGACCAAAACATGCTAAGCAAACATGCTACTATTATGAGCCAACAATGCAATCATATGAGACACAAAGAGAGGGGGGTGTCCCTCTCGTATTCAAGACTCCAAAACCACTTCTCCACCACTGAAAATCCTCTGGATTTCAGTGGTGAGAAGGTCAAAACAAGGTGGTTCCAAAGCTCAAAAAGAAAGGCACAAAGCAAGGCCAAACAAGGCCTAAGAAGGGGTAGACAACCCCAAACACAAAAGTGACCTTAAACAATCATCACAAGCATACAAAATCAAAACTTTTGTAGTTTAGATCTAAGCTTAAAACAATATGCAAATAGGTCTAAAAGCTTAAGCCAAAATGGGGGATTAAAAGCTAGAATCTCACCCTTGAAGAACACCTTCAAGAACACAACTCCAGCAGCCTCCTCTGATCAAAACCAGCCCAAGAACTCCAAAACCAACTCCTAAGGACCTCAGCAACCAAAGGATGGTGTTCTAGTAGGTGTTTGTGTGCAATAGTGTGAAGAAAACACACTTTTGGGCACAAACAAAGGCTAAACAAAAGAGAGAGGTCAAATATATAGAGAGAGATATATATAACTTGTATATGCAATTCTCATACCCTCTGGAAAGGGAGGGGAGGCTCCCTTCTTATAGAATTTCAATTCTAAAGCTTGTTCAACAAGCTTGAGTCTTGAAGCAAATCCCTCCATACACGTGTATGGAGGATGAGAATTGTGCCCACCAGTTGTCACAGCTGGCACAAAATATCTGCAAAAAGTAGATGGAAAGGTCTCTGCTCAAAAATATGGCCGATCGACAAAACAAAGTGTCGATCGACCAAAAAAAGCACCGATCGGCCACCACATTTGGCCGATGGCATCATGCCTTAGCTGATGGGTTGAGGGGATGGCCAACAAGCCACCCTCTTCCCTTAGATGCAAAACCACAAGTCCTTGGTCCACAACCAAGCACAAAACAGGCAAGTTGAGAGATCTTAAGGCAAGGCGCGCAGCCGAGACCTTCTGGAACTCAAAACAAACACGGGCATGGATGATCATCGAGTGTTCGAACGATGACATCCAAGTCTTGAGGAGGTCAAAAATGAGGTGTCTACAGTTGCCCCTCTTTGACAGAACTCGAAAGTCATAAGATGACGGGAGTGAATGTCAAAGCCTAGAGACGACCCATTTTTGACAAGGCCGAAGACTTAGACAAGCATACAAGATAACAAAGAGATGCGCCCGCAGGCAGGGGCAAGATGCAAAAGACATACACGATGCTGAACATAACTTATGATCATGCAAAGAAAGCTGTAATGGAGCAGAACATGCAACAGTTTAAGCAAGCAAATAAGAATCAAACTACATTACATGCATAAAGGATGTAAGAAAATTATGCAATTCTCACTGCATCTCACGCGGAGAAGACTAAAAGTGACTACCGAGGACACCTGGAGTCTCAGACACAACAATTCTCAATGTATCACACGTAAGAGAAGAAAGGAGCAATTCTCAGTGTATCACACGCAAGAGAAGGAAGGAGAAATTCTCTGCGTATCACACGCAAGAGAAGGAAGGAGCAATTCTCAGCGTATCACACGCAAGAGAAGGAAGGAGCAATTCTCAGCGTATCATATTGAGCGCACCAAGGTGTTTCTAACTGAAACAAAACGAACTCAAAGGACAAGAAAGGTCTCACCTGGAATTCCTCTGAATGAAACGCACACACAGTACCGTCTGGTTGCACCAGCCTCAAATGAACCGTACATACAATATCGTGCCCTGCATAAGAAAGAAACTTAACAGGTACAATGTCGTTAGAAACATGCATAGCAATGCAAGTGAAAAATGCATGACAACGCAAGTAAAGGGGTGCATGACAATGCAACCTAAGTGTAACACATAACAATGCAAGTGGAACGTGCGTGACAACGCATGTGAAGAGTGCATGACAATGCAGGTGGAAGGGTGCATAACAATGCGGATAAATGTGTGCAAGAAAGCGCGAGCAATGCACTAACAGGTGCAAGAAAGGTGCGCAAAATAGCGCGAACAATGCACTAACAAGTACAAGAAAGGTGCACAAAATAGCACGAACAAGTTCAATGCAAAAGATACAAGCATTTTCTATGCAAAATGAGAGAGAACATGTAATGAAATGCACAAGATAGTGCGATGCGCAAGAAAGCGCGAGTATAAACTGCATAAAACAGTGCGATGCGCAAGAAAGCGCGAACAATAAACTGCACAAAACAGTGTGATGCGCAAGAGAGCGCAAGTGATAAGTGCACAAAACAGTGCGATGCTCAAGAAAGCGCGAGTGATAAGTGCACAAAACAGTGCGGTGCGCAAGCGAGCGCGAGTTTAAACCGCACAAAACAGTGTGATGCACAAGAGAGCGCGAGTGTAAACTGCACAAAACAGTGCGATGCGACAGATAGTACAGTAGATGCAAAAAAGGGGGACATATTCCAAACATGCTAGAACCATGTGAGGAATAGGACACTCAAATCATGCTAAAATCGTGAGAGGAGGTCCAAAACAACCAATCAGGAGTGTGCTCAACGCAATCTTGAGATAAATTCCAAACACACTGAAAATCATGTGAGGAAAGGGACACTCAAACCACGCCGAAATCGTGAGAAGAGGTCCAAAACAACCAATCAGAAGCGTGCTCGACGCAACCTGAGATATATTCCAAACACGTTGAAAATCGTGTGAGGAAAGGGACACTCAAACCAAGCCAAAATCGTGAGAAGAGGCCTAAAAAACAACCGCCCAGGTGCGTACACGACGCAACCTGAGATAAATTCCAAACACGCTGAAAATTGTGTGAGGAAAAGAACACTCTAACCACGCCGAGATCGTGAGAAAAGGAATGGAAAATTCCAACCACGCTGAAATCATGTGAGGAAGGACAGACTCTAAGCACGCTGAAATCGTGAGAAGAGGAAAACAAATTCCAAACACACTGAAATCGTGTGAAGAAGGAGCAAACTCTAGCCACGCTGAAATCGTGAGAAGAGGTAAACAAATTCCAAACACGCTGAAATCGTGTGAGGAAGGCACGAACTCTAACCGCGCTGAACTCGTGAGAAGAGGAAAACAAATTCCAAACAAGCTGAAATCGTGTAAGGAAGGGGACAGATTCTAACCACGCTGAAATCGTGAGAAAAGGAAAACAAATTCCAAACACGCTGAAATCGTGTGAGGAAGGAACAAAGGGAGAAACATAGGGGCATATCCCCGCGTTTCGGAATAAGAAAGAGAAACAAAGCGATACAAAATGGAATATGCGTAACAACGCAAGTGAAGAAGTGTGCATGACAATGCAACCTAGATGAATTCCAAACACGCTGAAATCATGTGAGGAAGGAACAAAAACAGGCAATCAGGCGCGTACACAACGAATCCTAAGAAAGCCTCGGAGGACAACGATCCTAAACGCTGTGCAGCGTGAAAGGATAAATGATAAAAGATAACACAAGATGCAAATAAATGCAATAAGCGCAATGATACAATACATGTTACAACATGTTATAAGCAATGTAGTGCATGATGTTTAGGGAATGCAATAAACAAACAAAGCAGCGCTTTAGAAAGCACCTCACGGGGTGAGTGGCGGTGAACCACTCTGCTCTGACGGGGATCTCCCCTTGTGTTCTTCGAACACTTACCTTCAACTCACAATTCAAAGGCCCTGAAATGATGACAAGGGGTAACTTCTTCATGTAGAAACCACAAATGCCTTCTTCCTTCCTGATCATATTCACAACTTTCCCTATTCTCCAACGAGCGACAGACTAGGTTGGTTCAGTATCCATAATTGAGGCGCATACACATGCTATCTCAATCTATGGGGCTGCCATACAGATTTCAAGACGAGGATACACCACTGGGTATTTAAACCAGACTTTAGTCTCGAAAATCCCGAACCTTTGTGTTCTAGGCAACAGCTATTCGAACTCTAGTTTCCACCATCGCAGTTGGTCTCCTGGGAACTCATTGCAAACATAGCCAAGATGCCTCTGGCAGGGAATGGTACTCAAGGAGAGCACTTCTGATCGCCATTCTGGCTTGAAGCAAGCTTGATCTTGAGCTTGAGGTAGAGGCACACTCATACTTCGGAGCATTAACAAGGCCTGAACAGGTACATCCGGAGTACAATCACGAAATTTGCTTAAGGTGAAACACACTCAGATGCTTTAATTTTTCCTCTTTTCTTTTGCTTTGTAGTCTGGAACCCATATAGTTTCAGAGAGGTCCTGGTTCTACTGTTTTCACATGACCTGGGTTGAACCCTGCGGTTTTTGAAAGAAAGAATCTTGTTTTTCACAAATGTGGAGAATGTCACAACACTGTGAGCACAAAACGATTTGTTTTTGAAATGAAATCAAGAAATGAGTTCTAAACCGGGTATTGAGCCTACGACTGACCATAGCGAAAACGACTCAACAAAGCGGAACGAAGGTAAACAACCTAAACACATCAAGTAACACTCGAAACGACTCAAAACAAGAATTGAAACAAACAAAAACAACAAACACAACACTCGGATGTGTACCACTAGTGGGAGACTTCTCAGTTCACGAGGAGCCTGTTTCTTCGGGTAGTGCTTCCCACCTTTTCTCATCTGTGATTCTCACATCACTCTGGCACTCAATCTCTTTTTCTCTGAAAAAGCCCTTTTCTCACTTTTTCTCTCCACATATATCTCTCTATTCTTAAATCTCTCTTCTTTTTTTTTATCCCTCCCCTGGGTGGTTGATGGATAAACAGGAAGTTGTGGGCTCTTGCCCCTAGCATTCTACTAGATTCTTCTTCTGCTCACAACAATAAGCCTTCCCACAAAGGGGTTGCACTACAACTGGGTGTGTAGCAAATCTGCAGCTGACATCGATTGATGACACCCTTGACCAGTTCGGATGCGACCAGACCTTTTTGAATAAAGGAATGGAATATCTTGCTCCTTTTCCAGTTCGTGCTTCGCACTTGACTTGATACCTCGCTACTCAGAGGATGAGAGAGCTTTCGGCCCTTTGCTATTTGCTTCAGTTGTGTCCTTTTCTGGTAGGTAGAGTGCCCTTTCTGGCAAGTATCCTGACAATGGGGAAAAGACAAAACACCTAACTCAACTGTGCCCCTAGTTCATCATTTAGACCATTTTTGTTTTGGCTTTCTGGAATGGAATATCTTGCTCCTTTTCCAGTTCGTGCTTCGCACTTGACTTGATACCTCGCTACTCAGAGGATGAGAGAGCTTTCGGCTCTTTGCTATTTGCTTCAGTTGTGTCCTTTTCTGGTAGGTAGAGTGCCCTTTCTGGCAAGTATCCTGACAATGGGGAAAAGACAAAACACCTAACTCAACTGTGCCCCTAGTTCATCATTTAGACCATTTTTGTTTTGGCTTTCTACTAAAACAATTTTGACCAATATGAGAGTTAGATTAGCATACTTGTTCAATTTTCTGATTCAAAATCATGCAAGTCAGGCTATGAGCACTAAAAATTTTCCTTTTTTCGGTCCAAGAAATGGTCCAGTGTTGGAAAATGGAATAATTTTCGAGAGAATTAATCAACCTCACTAAAAATTCTAAAAACTATTTTTACAAATGGCCACTGCTCAACAAGCACGGAACCCACTCTTGAGATGCACAACCTCAGATCCAAAACAATGGGAAATTGCCCCTTGTCTGAATGGCACTGCATGGCAACGGAAAGTTGCCCCTTGTTTGAATAGCACCGCATCACACTGTAACCAGTTTCCATAATGAAGATCACAACCGAACTCTTGGATACAGAAATGACAAAGATGACCCATTCAATCTCATAGACAGGACAGTTGAATTGGAAGTGTTTATGGCTGGACTTCAGAATGAAGTTGCCTAAAGACCAAACTGCATTTGTCATGCATCCATTGTAAATAATGCATATGTCATGCATTTTTATTGTAAATAATGCATATGTCATGCTTTCACTGTACATACATGCATTCCATTGCATATTGTAAATATTGCATTGTAGTCTGCATGCATTCACTGCATCACCCCCTCCATCTATGGCTTGCGCCTTTCCATGTTGAGCTTGGTCAGGTATGTGCCCATATCTTTCACGTTGAAACACAGTTATGATGTTATATGTACGCACCTATTCCACGCTGGTATGTTGGTTTGAGGGTGACGGCACCGTATCTGTGTTAGATGCGGCTTGTATGTGTCCATGTTTTTCCTAGGCAAAATACGGTTTGGCTGCAGGCTTTATCCACTACATCCATTGCATTCTCCCCAGCAGAGTCGCCAGAAACTGTAGATGCGCCCACGGGCTTTATGCCACCACAGTTTGGACTCCCTTTTGTGTTACGGTTCTTAGTCTGAACCATAGATTCCAAATCCGGCAAATCGTTTTAAGAAAACAGATTTTTAGAAAAGAAGTGCCAAACATGGACTGCTTTTCCAGATACAGAGTCGCCACCTAAATATTTTATTTCGGGGGAATTTAGAAAATCCTGACTCGTTTGCCTAAGGCCACGTGTCTGTCATCACCAAAGTTGCCTCGGCTCGGGAACTTGGGTACGATTGGGGAAGGTCAGCTATGAGCACCCCCTCTCACCCGATCCGAAGATCGGCCTCTACTAACCATGGTATCTAATTTTGAAAATGTTATGTGTTCTTATTCCGGTTAATTAGCTAGAATTGTGTTCTTATTCCGATTAATTAGCTAGAATTACTATGTGATGTGCACAGCAAAACAAGTATAGGCTAGATCGCCTAATTTGAAACAAAGCATCGCATATCCGTTTGTTTGGAGAATGTTTTGAAATTTGCTACTCGCGAGTAGGCTAAAACACGGATTTTGATTAGTTGTTCCGACTCAAGCAATCCAACCTTCACCCACAGGTATTCAGGCAGTTCATATCACATAAACATCTAGCCACATGGTAAGCATGCTGTCATGTTAACATTCACACTCGTGCGAGATGCTAAAGCACAAAATACTTACAGTGTACTCCGAGCCAAAACAAAGAACTCGTTAGCAATCAATGTATGATCCAAGTCCATGTTAAGTGCCTAATGCAACGCATACAGAATGCAATTAGGATAGGCTCAGCTAATCCTCGGATGGCATGTGAAATGCAACCATTTGATGCACATATTCAAGTTAGATTTGAAATACTTATGCAGTTAGCATGATGCGCCGAGTCCGGTGCATGCAATACTGATGAATGATGCACGCATGCATAGCATAAGGTATGCTAAATTAAATATGCCCTAATACTAACCATCAAAGCAGGTAAGTAAAAGGGAGAAAGAAGTGGGGGTTGGAAGACATGCACACACACACACACACACTTATTACAAATTTGCCCTCGCTCGGAGGGACCGAAAGAATAATACAGATTTAACTAACCTACAAGCTAATTAAATATTGCAGACCAATTAAACTAGTTAAGAAAATTAACTAATCTAATAAAACAGTAAACAGCCTCGGGAAGAGGGCCCAATGCAATGTGTGCTCGGCTCTGCTCGGAAGTCCACTGTCATGCACAAGTTGCCTCTGTCCACACTATTTTCCTTCTCTGATCATTGCAAAATTCCCAAGGTGCACTCTATGAACCCTATGGGATACCACCGGCCAAGGGAAATGGTCACCGGCCAAAGGAAATGATCACCGGCCATTGGTTAAGCTATCGGCCACCAATTGTTGGTCGGTCAGCACTAAAGATGGCCGGCCGGCCAGCCAAATCTTCCTGCAAAATCCTGTTTTGACAGCAGTAGAGGGCAAAACAAGGCATGGCAATGCATTCCAAGCAAATGTGTGCACCAACACATCCCTTATCATGTTTATGACTCAAAGGGACATGGTTCTCGGTTCTCGGACCACCAATCACGCATTTCGATGCGTGATGGCCCAAGAAATCAAGTTATGCACTTTGATTTCAAATGAAATGCACATAAACAAGCAAGGAGCTCAACCTCTATCATACTCAATTCAAGAGGCTAAGCCTGCATGTCAATGCAATGCAACCTAGATGTATGAGCTAGTATGCAACATGAGCAATGCGAACAAGCATACAAGGCATGTGACGATCATGCTAACCAATAAGTATGCCAAATATAATGGGGATGTTCAAGCATGCAAGCAAGCATGGAGCAAACATGTTAGACAACCTAAACATGTGACAACACACAAGTATGCAACAACACACAAGGTGAGCATGCAACAACATGCGAACTATGGACTTAAACTAATTTGGGCAGCTCTATACTAAGCCCAAAACAGTGGCCAAAATGCTCAAGAATGAAGGCAAAATGACATGCAAACATGCATGCACACAAGGACCAACACTTAGGCATATAGAAACAACTCTCAAGCACACTTAAGAGGATGCAAACATGGACAAATGGCATGAATTATAAGCTCTGAAAGTCATGTTAGAGAAGGTGCCAAACCAATCTATAATGCAAGCTAGGCATGCCACCAAGCCCAAGGACTTAAACCATGGCCATATGACATATGAAGAAAATGACCAAAATGAACTAAAACAGTCCTAAATCATGCAAAAGTAAGCCCCAAAAACCATTTAGATGGCATCTAAATGATCTAATCCTAGAGGCATACACAATGGCACAAACATGGAGCAAGAAACACCAACCTTTTAAAGCACGAAAGGGGCATCAAATGCAAGCATACGAGCATATCATGAGGACTGAAATGACATGACAAGTGATTCCAAACCACTGAAATGATGCAAGGATGGCATGCTAGAGGGGTCAATGCTTAAGGCATACAAGAGAGGTTACATGGTAGCTATACAAAGCAAAGCATGGACAACCCAAATGACCAAAAATAGACCTTTAGCATGCTAAAACAAGCATAAAAGCTTCACAAAGCTAAGCCAAAAGCATGCTAGAAACAAGGATCAAAGCACAAGGCATGTTAAGGCAATTCATGGCATTACAAGACAAGTATGCAAGGCATGCATGGTGTGTCTAAACCAACATAAAACAGTGCTATAGCATGGCAAAATAACACTAAATCGCAGCTAAGATATTGCCAACATGAACCTAAATAAGATGCTCACTCAAGAGGCTAAAATGGCCCTTTTCAAGGACAACAAAGAGAAGGGGTGGCCCTCTCCTTCGTAGGACCTCAAGGCACCATCCTCACCACTGAAATCCCTCAAGATTTCAGTGGTGAGGAGGCCCAAACAAGGTGGTCTCGGAGCTCACCAAAATAGCACAAAATGGGGGCCAAACAAGGCCTAAGAGGGGTCAAACAACCCCAAAGCTCAAAACACACTTAAACAACTATTTAGAGCAGGAAAAAACAAGACTTTTATATGTTATACACAAAGTCTAAAAACAATTGCAAGATAGGTGAAAAAGCTATGCAAAAATGGGGGAAAATGAGTAAGTTCTTACGCTTGTTGACCCTCTTCAAGAATGATGCTCCAGCAGCTTCTTCAAGCTCAAAACCACCCAAAAACACCAAGAACAGCCTTCTGGTCCCTCAGCAACCAAGAGAAGGTGTAGGACTAGGTGTTTGTGTGCAATAGTAAGACTAAACACACACACAAGGCAAAAAGAGAGAGAGATATAGAGATGGAATAGATACAAACTCAAACCCTAATCTCAGAGCTCTTCTGAAAATTTTTGTAACCCTAATGGAGGGAGAAGAGGCTCCCTCTTATAGACAATCCCTCTTGTAAAGCTTTCCAAACAAGCAGAGTGTATGCCAGCTAGCACAGCTGGCATAAAAATATTTGCAAAAGCAGATGAACAGTGGTCGGCCAGCCAAAAATGCAATTTGACCAAAATAGATGGCCGGTCGACCATCCAGAGTGCCGGTCGGCCAAACATTTGGCCGATGGCAACAAAACACAGCCGGTGGCCTCAAGCCATGGCCGATGGAGTGTGGGGATGGCCAACAAGCCATTCCGTGCCCTCCAAAGCAAAAACACAAGTGTTTGGTCCAAACCCAAACACAGAACAATCGAGTTGAGAGATCCTGAGGCAAGGCGCGTAGCCGAGACCTCCGGGAACTCAAGACGAACACAAACAAGGATGATCACCGAGTGTTCAAACGGTGACGTCCAAGTCTTGAGGACGGTCAAAAATGGGGTGTCTACAATCCCAAACATGGGAATCAAGCCTTACGTAGTTCCGGGTTAAGGTACACTAGGGTATTAACCTCTCCTTTTGCGCTCTAACTTTTGCCAAGGCCGCCCTTCCGGGTTTTCAACCTTGCGAGCTCTGTTTTTCATTTCTTTTCTTCTTTTCATTTCTTTTCTTCTTTTCTTTTTTTCTTTTTTCATTCTTTGCATTTTTTTTTTCTTTTTTGTTCTTTTTCTTCTTTTTCTTGCTCTAACTTTTGCCTGGGTCGCCCTTCCGGGTTTTCTGCCCAGCGAGCCTCTCAAGGGTAAAAGTATAGCTTGGTCCATGTCATATGGTTTTGAGATCTCAAAGCCATCTGAATTCAGGAGAGTGGTTGTTGTTCGCTAATGATGTAGGAGTCCATCCAATGGGGGGGCTGAATTGCCCCTAGTGTTGTGGATAGGAGCTCAATTGTCCTTCAACAAAAACTTTTTTCTTTCCTCCCTTCTGGGATTTGGCATTCTTACCGATCTTCGTTAGCTTGAGAAATGTCCCAACTTTTCTCTCTTCGAGCACATCTGACATTTTTGCCCCTAGTTCAAGGGATGCTTCTAATCTAGCTTTGCAAGCTTCTTTTGATCACATCTGACCTTTCTTGCCCCTAGTTCGTGGGCTACTTCAAATTTGGCCACACAGGCCTCACATTGTGGTTGATCGTTTGAACATTCTGAATCCAAGTTCAAGGTTTGAAAGCAAAGGGGTTGAGCCTCGGGACTGAGAGCGATCCTAAGCTGCACAATCTCAAGAGCGATTCCACAAAGGTCTTCGCAGGACAGCGCAAAACATTTTTTGAAATCTTTTTAGAAAGCGACTAGTCGCTCGCGCTAAAGACAATGTAGAACCAATCTAGATCAAGCTAGGATCCTTCCCAGTACTCACACTAACAAGCATGATCTCATTCATTAAAGGCTTAGCACGCCTCTCTTTCTCTCAATTGATCAAATTTTTGCAAAACCTGAGGAATTCCTTCCTCTTTGTTTTCGACACATTGTTCAAAAAATTTTGAAAAACTCAGGTCAAATGCAATAATTTCGAGGCACAGAAGAGCAAGTGATATGCACTGCCATCTCATTCAAATTTTCTGGCACAACTGGCTCAATGCAAAAACAAACTCAAAAATGTGAAAATCACTGCTGTTTCATTCAGATCTTCTGGTGTAACTGGCTCCAAGGCAGAAATAGACTCAAAAGAAAGCGAAGAGACAAACACAAAAAAAAGCAAGTGATGTCCGAGGTAACACCCCCGAAATCACCGACTCTAACAAAACAGGACTGACTCAATACAATAAGACAGACCCGACTGACTCAGTACAAAAAAGACTAATTCTATACAAAACAACAAGACTGGCCCAATACCCAAGTCAGAAAGTACAAAAACTAGCATTCGCAAATTCTCAAAATAGTGCGTGCCATACGCCACATCTGGAGTAAACTGAGCACCGCTCGCAAGTGGTTCATCCTCTGATCACATACTCACATTATCCCCCAAGTTCACTGATCCAGTGACGATAGACTTTGTTGATCTTGGTGCAATGATGACCTCGTTGTAAATCAAATCTTGTACTTTGTGGCGAAAACGAAAGCAATTATCGGTGCCATGACCGGTTTATTGATGGTACGCACAGTACTGGGCAGCATCATGCTTAACTGGAAGAGGATTCGGGAGAGGCCGAAGCTCAAGGGGTGTGAGATGACCTTGTCCAACAAGGATTTGAAGAGCCTTGGATAAAGGCATGTAGAGAGCATGAAAGACCCTGAGACCTCGGGGTTGATACTTCGAGGTTTGTGGATTTTTACTGGATGCACTAGCAAAGGGGTCGGCAGGTGCTGACTTGGTTTGCTGATCTCTTCTGAGTGCAGGATTAGAGCTGAAAGGATCGTGCACTTGCTGTTTGTTCAGTCCCCCGGCTTTCAAAGTCTCAACAGCCCACAGGAGTTGTTCATAGGGGTCACTGCCTGCCCCTACCTTGTTCTTTCCACTTGCCTCAGCTGGGTCAAAGGTTTGGGTCGCTGCATCAGTGCGAAACCCGCTTGTTGCCGACACGTCATTGCCCAAATTTGGGATAGCTTTAGGTTGGCTGAGTTCGATTACAATTCGCCCCAAGAGTGGGGGCTCTTCTGGTATGAAATTTCTGGCATATGATGTGGTTGATGGCGGAGCCGATATTCCAGAGGCTAGATCAGCCACAGTTCTCTGGAGATCACTGATCATTCCCATCTGCTCAAGAGTAGTGGGCTCATGGGTTTGAGATGATTGGGGTTCCAAGACTGGATGTGTGGTAAGTGCCCCAGATAGGCGTTGTATTTCAGCATCGGTCTCACCCTGCATGGCGATTCCCTGGTTTAATGAAGTTGTCATGACCTCAATTTCTTTTGAACTCTGCTTCATCATGAGTCTGTTGAGTTAGAACAAAGGTGATATAGCTGGTGACTGTTGGATCAGATGAACCTGTAAGCCTTGACTGGCCTTTCTCTGCCTTGCCTCAGCGAAGGAAACACTGGCTGCTCTGAACTGAATCACTGACCTGACAAAGTCTGTCAGCACAAATCCGATGTACTGGGGGAATATTGGATCCTTCTAAAGCTGTAGTTCCACGACTACCTTGCAAAAGAAGAAAACAGACACCATCTCAGCCTGATTTCACCAAAATAGATTTGAGCATAGCTGAATGACTGTACTCTTTACTGAATTTTGCCCCAAATTCTGCCTGTAAACTGATACCCTCAGGTAAAATAGATTCTCCCAAAATACCGATGGCTGCCGGCCTGATACCCAGACTTGCGAACTGATACATGCATTCCTGTAGAGGCCAACTCTAAAAGCACATAACAAGCAAGTGAGAGCAAAAAACACCCCTATGGAGGGGTAAGGTTTCCCTGTCCTATTGTCAGGAGCTAGGGTTTCACTATGCACACAACGATTTCAAACAACCTATAATCGGATAAGCAACATGTCCTAGCTTGGAATAGTCATTACCATTTCCAATATGCACTAGGTCGAATGGTCAAAGAGGGTGCCCCGGTAAAAACTGAGGTTTGTGTTCCCGTCGTGGCAGAGCCCGGAACCGGTCAGCCTTATGGCACGTTTCTCAAAGCGGGCCTCCGGCAAACCGTTCAGGAATAGCATACAGCAAACACGATGTCCTAGGCGCACCAATGCATATGCAATGCAAAGAAACACATAAGTGTAATCAAAACAAGATATCATGAGTTCGAGTCAAGTTCTCTAACTCCCCAGCGGAGTCGCCAAAAACTGTAGACGTTCCCGAACATCCCGGCCCCCGAGCGTGAAACGGCGCAAAAATCCGGTTTGTTCATTAGCTCACTACTACAGTTCGGACTCAAATGTCACGGTTCTGAATCTAATCTCGCAAAGTGCAATGCAAGACCAATAAATCACCAAAGAGTCCAAATCTGATAAATCGTTTTGGAAAACTGATTTTTGTAAAGAAGTGCCAAACATGGACTACTTTGCTAGATACAGAGTCGCAACCTAAATGTTTTGTTTTGGAAAGTTTAGGAAACCCTGACTCGTGCCGAAGGCCATGTGTCCGTCATCACCAAAGTTGCCTCAGCTCAGGAACCTGGGTACGAGAGGGGAAGGTCATGCAATGAGCACCCCCGCTCGCCCGATCAAGGATCGGCCTTTACTAACATGATTTTTTTTTTTTTTGAAAACACATGCATTCTTATTCCGGTTATTAGCCTTGAATTGCTATGTGATGCGCACAACACACATGTATAGACTACATCGCCTAAGTTGGAACAAAACATCTCATGTTTGTTTGAAAATGGTTTAAAGGTGCTACTCGCAAGTAAGCTAAGACGTGGATTTGCCACCCTCAAGTGGGCTTAGAAAAACATGATTTTACCACCCTCAAGTGGGCTTAAAACTCGTATTTCGATGAATTGTTCCAATTCAAGTAATCCAACCTTCACCCACAGGCATTCCAGCAGTTATATCACATAAGCAGTTAGCCTCATGGCAAGCATGCTAACATGGTAGCATTAACACCCATGCAGTATGCCAAAACATAAACACTCACAGTGTACGCCGAGCCAAAACAGAGAGCTAGTTAGAAATCATGCATGATCCTAGTTCATGTTAAGATGGTAATGCAACACATGCAAAATTCAACTAGAAATAGGCTCGGCTATTTCAAAATGACATATGAAATGCAACTTGATAACCATGTACTCAAGTAGGAATTGAAATACAATGCGGTTAGTATGATGCGCCGAGCCCGGTGCATGCAAGGCAGATGAATGATGCACGCATGCAAGCATAAGAATGCTAATTGAAATAGGACCTAGAACTAACCATTGTAAGCGGTTAAGTAAAAGGGAGAAGGACGTGGGGTTGGAAGACATTCACACACTCACGCACACTTATTACAAAATTCGCCCTCTCAACGGAGGGTCCGAATAAATAATACAAACCAACTAATTAATCGACTACCCTAGCTAATTAATCATTACAAAGAGTGTCGGCGACCGAGGATTAAGGCACGTTTCGTCACTTCAAGTACAAAACATCCCTCGGTCCTCGTGTTTGGTTTGACACCCTAAACCAAACACAATGGAATGCATGCCACATGGAAAAGCTATGCAATGCAACATAAGCATGCCAAATGCAAAATGACTCAAACATGCACACAAGGCTAAGGTAACAAGCATGCCAAATGCAAACTAGCAAGCATGCAAAATGCAACTTAAACATACAAACATGCATGGCACGCAAAGGTGGACAAGCATGCAACAACATGCAAACTAGCAAGCATGCAACAACATGAAATATGTCAAGCATGCAACAATATGAAAAAGATGGACTTGAATCAAAATGGGGAGACCTCAGCCACGCCCAAATCAGTGGCCAAGATGCCAAGAAATGATGGAATGAAATGCAAAATAAGCATGCATGCCAATTGGCCTATCACGTAGGCATGAGGACACAACTCTCAAACATGAGCAAGGACTGACAAACATGATAATGTGGCAATGAGGTAAGCTCTGAAATCATGCTAGGAGTGGTGCTAAACCACTCAAACAACTCAAGCATAGCATGCAGGAGAGCTCAAGGCTTAAGGCTAGCCAAGGAGCTTATACCAAGGCTACAAGAATCAGGCTACAAGAATCAAGCTCCAAAGGGCTAAGGGTACCCAAAACAGTCCCAAGGTAGGTCAATACAAGACCAAAAACAAGCTCGAACCTAGCCAACATAAGCTAGAACAAAAGTCCAAAAGGCATGAGGCATGCAAGGCTAACAGGGGGTATTACACTACACCTATTACAATGAAACATGGCATGACTTTACCAATAAAAATCAAAGTTATGGCATGTCAAAATAAGCCCAAAAACACCTTGAAATGATGGCTCACAAGCTAAGGCATGAAGGCATACACAATGATTCGTGTTAAGACATAAAGGGACAAACCCTCTAACGCATTGAATGAGTGATGAAAGCAAGTACATGAGCATGAAACATGGACTGAAATCACATAATAAATTATGCCAAATCATTCAAATAGTCCAAGTAAAGCATGCTAATGGACTTGGTGCACAAAGCTAACAAGCTAGATTGAACTATGGCTATACAAAGCAAGTCATGCATGGCCAAAACAACCAAAATCAGAGCTAAAGCATGTTAAAACATGGACAAAAGCTTCATGAAGTTAAGCCAAAAGCATGTTAGAATGACATGTTAAAGCATGATGCATGTTATGCTAATTCATGGAATTGCACTACAAGTGCATGGAGCATGCAAGAGGTGACCAAACCAAACCCTAACAAAGGTATGACATGGCAAAACATCACCTAAACACATCCTAAAATGAGACGAAAACATGCTAAGCAAACATGCTACTATTATGAGCCAACAATGCAAGCATATGAGACACAAAGAGAGGGGGGTGTCCCTCTCCTATTCAAGACTCCAAAACCACTTCTCCACCACTAAAAATTCTTTGGATTTTAGTAGTGAGAAGGTCAAAACAAGGTGGTTCCAAAGCTCAAAAAGAAAGGCACAAAGCAAGGCCAAACAAGGCCTAAGAAGGGGTAGACAACCCCAAACACAAAAGTGACCTTAAACAATCATCACAAGCATACAAAATCAGAACTTTTTTAGTTTAGAGCTAAGCTTAAAAACAATATGCAAATAGGTCTAAAAGCTTAAGCCAAAATGGGGGTTTAAAAGCTAGAATCTCACCCTCGAAGAACACCTTCAAGAACACAACTCTAGAAGCCTCCTTTGATCAAAACCAGCCCAAGAACTCCAAAACCAACTCCTAAGGACCTCAACAACCAAAGGATGGTGTTCTAGTAGGTGTTTGTGTGCAATAGTGTGAAGAAAACACACTTTTGGGCACAAACAAAGGCTAAACAAGAGAGAGAGGTCAAATATAGAGAGACAGAGATATATAACTTGTATATGCAATTCTTAGACCCTCTGGAAAGGGAGGGGAGGCTCCCTTCTTATAGAATTTCAATTCTCAAGCTTGTTCAACAAGCTTGAGTCTTGAAGCAAATCCCTCCATACACGTGTATGGAGGCTGAGAATTGTGCCCACCAGCTATCACAGCTGGCACAAAATATCTGTAAAAAGTAGATGGAAAGGTCTCGGTTCAAAAATATGGCCGATTGACCAAACAAAGTGCCGATCGACCAAAAAAAGCGCCGATCGGCCACCACATTTGGCCGATGGCATCATGCCTTAGCCGATGGGTTGAGGGGATGGCCAACAAGCCACCCTCGTCCCTTAGAAGCAAAACCACAAGTCCTTTGGTCCACAACCAAGCACAAAACAGGCAAGTTGAGAGATCCTAAGGCAAGGCGCGCAGCTGAGACCTTCGGGAACTCAAAACGAACACGAGCATAGAAGATCATCAAGTGTTCGAACGATGACGTCCAAGTCTTGAGGAGGTCAAAAATGGGGTGTCTACACCAGCGCTTACGGGTAGGCTAGCCCATTGGTTACTTCTTCTCTCCGAATTTGATTTGAAGTATGTTACTCGCAAGTCCGTCAAGGAGAGAGCGGTAGCTGAGTTCTTGGCAAATCACCCAGTGGAAGCGGATGAAGCGGTAGAATACTTATTCCCAGATGAAGCTGTTCTACAAGTCGAGAAAGAGATTTGGACAATGTACTTCGACGAAGCGTCTAATCAGTACGGTTATGGGATAGGGGTGTTACTGATAGCACCCGACAATTCCCATATATCCTTAGCCTTCAAACTCCAGTTCAAAATATCCAACAATGAAGCAGAATACGAAGCGTGTATCGCTGGTTTGGAAGCCGCTCTGGAACTAGGGACAAAAAGGTTGGATGTCATCGAGGATTCGAACCTAGTTGTGTCTCAAGCAAAATGAGACTGGAAGGTCAAAGAGGAAAAGATGAAGATCTATCACCAAACCCTAGATGTTCTGATTCCTTGGTTTGAGAAGCTAACCTTCACTCATCTACTAAGAGAAAACAACAGGTTCGCTGACGCTTTATGAACTCTATCTTCTATAATAGACATCCCATTTGGAATCTGGATGCATCCGATCATCATTGAACAGAGATATACGTCGACCGACGAGTCAATCGCCGCAATAGATGAAGTGCAAGATCAAAACCCCTCGTATTACAATATCTGGAACTTCTTGGAAAAGAAGGATTATCCACTAGGGGCTAATACCAAAAATAAGAGGGCAATACGGCGGATGGCCGTTCAATTTATCATCTATGGGGGTAAATTGTATAAGAGGGGTCATCTGGAAATGGACAAGCTGTGTGTTGACGCAGAAGAGTCGAAGTGCCTAATGGAGGCCATCTATGGGGGAGAGTATGAAGCACATATGAGCGGATTAATGTTAGCTCGGAAGATCCTCAGGCAAGGTTATTACTGGTCTACCATGGAGGAGGATTGTATTGGTTTTTTTCGGCGATGCCACAAATGCCAAATCCATGCAAATCGCGTGAATATCCCGTCGTTGAAGCTGTACAACATGACTTCACCATGGCCTTTCTCAGTCTGGGGAATTGACGTCATTGGGGCAGTTACACTGAAAGGGTCAAATGGGCATGAGTACATACTGGTGGCAATTGATTATTTTACGAAGTGGGTGGAAGCTCAGTCTTATGTAGTGTTGAAAGCAGCGCATGTGGCTAATTTTATCCGAAATAACATCGTTTGCCGTTATGGAGTCCCGAATGAGATCATTTCAGATAATAGCTCTCATTTCAAGAAAGAAGTGATCGACTTGTTAGAGAAATACAACGTGGCTTTTCATAAGTCATCTACATATTGGCTGCAAACCAATGGGGCTGTTGAGGCCACCAACAAGAACATCAAGCACATTTTGCAGAAAATGGTTGAGACCTACAAGGACTGGCAAGACAAATTGCCTTTTGCTCTTTGGGGCTATAGAACTTTAATTCGAACATCTACTGGGGCAACCCCGTACTCTCTCATTTATGGAATGGAAGCTGTTCTGCCGATTGAAATAGAGGTTTCGTCGCTGCGGGTTATGGCCGAGTGCTAGACAACAGAAGCGGACTGGCAGGAAAGCAGGTTTGAAGAACTGATGTTGTTTGATGAGAGCAGGCTGAAAGCACTGTACCATGTTCAAGGATATCAATGTAGAATTGCCAGGGCTTTTAACCAGAAAGTTAAGTCTCAGAATCTTAAGGAAGGGGATTTGGTACTGAAAGACAACCGAGCTCCCATCCATGACCCTAGGGGCAAGTTCAGACCCAATTGGATTGATCCTTACATTATCAAAACTATTTGGTCGGGTGGAGCTGTTATTCTCATGGTCTTGGATGGCCTAGAATTTTCCCAACCAATCAATATGGACAAGTTAAAGAAATATTACCCTTGAGAGGCTCGCTAGGCCGAAAACCCAGAAGGGCGACCTAGGCAAAAGTTAGAGCACAAAAAATTGGAAAAAAGAAAAACTGAGCTCGCAAGGTTGAAAACCCAAAAAGGACGACCTTGGCAAAAGTTAGAGCGCAAAAGGAGTGCGTTAATACTCGAGTGAACCCAAACTGAACTATGTAAGGCCTAATTCCCATCTTCGAGATACGTAGGCAACTTCATTCTGAAGTTCAGCTGTAAACACCTCCAAATCAATTGTGTCCATATGTTTGATCAAGGCGTCCTAGTCTGTTCATTATTTGAAAGATCGGTTGTGATCCTTACTCTAAAAGAAGAGCTGGCTACAGTGCTGAACAGTGCCATTCAGGCAATGGGTAATTTTTCATTTTTGGATTCAGGGTTGTATATCTCGAGGATAGATTCCATGTGTGTCAAGTTGTGATCCTTATCGAAAATGGTTTTGAAAAGTTTTGATAAAAGTTGATTTTGTTCAAATTAATCTTTTTACAACTTAGACCATTTTTGGACCAAAAGGAAAATTTTCAGTGCCCACAACTTTAATTTCATTGATTTCAATACAAAGTTCTCCAACTCTCGATACAAATTAAAGTTGCTTTTATTACATTCGAATGGAAAACTTGAAAAGTTAGATCAATGAAATAAACTTGGGGCATAGATGAGTCAGGTGATCCTGCGTCCCCTCCCTGCGCTTGTGGAAGCTTCCGATGCTAAAGTAGGCCCGGTCTGCGCTTCTTCTTCAAGCCAAGTCAGGCACTCACCAAAAAGTGTACAGTTGAAACTAAGGTTAGGAGCCAGAAGTTCTCTCATCCTCCACGCAATGGGATATCGAGTCAATTGTGAACCTCGATTGGGAACGAAGCCGGGTACTCTACCCCCTCTTCTGGGCAAGCCTGGTCATGTTTGAACTGACACCGAAACCAGAAAGAAAAGTAGAATACACAGTGTGTCAAGCCAATCAGCTGAATGCCGGGTTGCCGAGCCATGCTGTAGCTCATCTCGGGCAGATCAAACCAAGGGCAATGCCAAGCAATGTCAGCAATAAACCTGTTGCACATCCAATGACACCACCATCCTTCATTCGAAAAATCCATTAGTTGTTGGCGGAAGAAGTATGTTCGGGCTGAGTATGCTGGACAAGAGTCCACTACCTTCAGCTTATCCATAAGCCATATCTAGGGAGGGATGAAAGAAAAGAGAGATTAAAGAATAGAGAGGTATATGTTGAGAGAAAAGTGAGAAAAGGACATTGAGAGAAAAATAGGGCATGAATGCCGAGTGACATGAGAAACACATATTAGAAAGGGTGGGAAACATTACCTGAAGAAGTAGTGGACTCCCTACGAATTTGTTTGTCTCTCACCGATGAAAGGCGTCTAAGCCCATCAAAGTCTTGGCTAGTACCAAGCCAATGCAACTTTTGCCCTCTTTCAAACCTTGTGCCATTTCAACTAGCCGAATGCTAGACCCACCGAAACTAGGGGCAAGGAGGAAATGTGCTAACATGCACAAACAAAGGGCGTGTTGCCGAAAACCCCACCAAAGAAGGTCGTCACGGTTGCCGGCATCAGAAAATTGATGAATTAAACTGGGGTTGTCCAGCTGTCCATTGTGAACCAAAGGACGAGCCTCATGTAAAGTAAGCCCGCACATCCGTCCCAAAGCTTGGATGTGACCAAAACGAGGTTGAGGCAAGATTTCCACTTCGCGCCGGCTTTCCATTAATACTTGAAATTCTTCGATTGTTGGGCATAGCTCTTGTCCCCTGAAGCTAAACACGTGCGTAATCAGGTTCCAACATCTAGTTGCGGCATGTAGGAACGGAAAACAAAATAGAGAACGACTCAGTGGGAATAGTGCAGTTATGCCAAAACGCAGAAATTCACCTTTTCTGAGCCATCTAAAGTTGCAATCCAATTCGAGAGTTTTTTAGTGAAGAATGACTCCATTTTTGAAGAATTTGCAGCTGAAATGAAGAAATCATGAAGTTCCAATCTTTCGTAGAAGATAAGGCAGTGAGTGGAAGCTAGGTGGCAACAATCTGGAGGTTCCTCATATTAATGGCCAATAGGCCACTTGGGTAGCCGACCGGCCACCACTGGTGGCCGACAGAATCTATTCATGGCCGACCGCCCTTTTTGCAGACCTGCTATCCACCTTTGTGTTGAGAGTGCTAAGAACCTTTGTTTTGTTCTGCTCTTTGTATATGTTAAAATCTTGTTTTGAGTCCCTTTTTTTAGTTTTGTTGAGTTTGCATTTAAGTTGTTTATCGAGTTGTTTTTGTTTTGTATATTGATACACATACCGTGGCTAACATATGACAACTATCTTTTCAGGTCCCACCTATACCAACAGCACTATCAGCAGCAACACCAGGACCATCAGTACCTCCTCCAGTAGTAGGGAGGAGAGAGAGATAGGCCCCAGCACGCAGCCGAGGCAAAACCAGGGGTGCCAGAGACGAGAATGGTCCTTTAGAGCCCATTCTGAGCGATAACGACGCTGAGACTAGCGAGGCTGAGGAGGCAGCGAGTCAGCATGCTGAGTCATCCGAGAGTGGAGACGATGACGCCGGCTCGGGTTCTACTAGTGACGATGCTACTGAGCCAGGTTCTGAGGTAGAGAGCAGCAATGACTCTAGTTCCTGTTCGGCATCCGGTTCAGACAGCGGCACAAATGGAGACAATTCTGAGTCCCTGCCCAGGAAGAGGACAAAGTGGGCCTCTCGAGCGTAAGATGGCTAGCATTGATCTATTTGTATTTTTTCTTAGTTTCTTTTTTGTTAATAGTGTTAGCACTTTGTACAGCTGAGTTTTATTTTCTTTAAAAACTTGTACTGCACTTTTTGTGAAAACAACTATGATCAGAATGAAAACCAAGTTTTTTTTTTTTTTTGTAGAAGTGTTGTATTTTACATCATGAGCACCCCATTGCATGAAAATGAGATTGAATTGATACTGAAAATTGAACACTTGTATTGGCAGAACTTTCTTAATCAGGTAATGAATCGACCAAGACTGAAAAAGAAAGACAAAAAGATGTATACATGACGAAATTTTTAATCACCAAACAACAAAATCAACAAAACTTTTCATATATAAGCTACAATAAATTTCATCACAAAATTTATTGTTCCATATTTTATAATTCAATTTAAATTATTATTTCACAAAATATCCCTGCTCATATCTCAATAGACTTCAAATATACTAACAAATCCACTAGCTATTATACAACACTCCACAAAACAATTCAGTAACCAATTTATATTATAAATCAAAATATATCCATCAAACAAATTTAACAATAATTCATTACGTATAACAAAAACACTATTGCGGCTAATCTCAAAATGAACTAAGTATCAATCGGCAAAAAAAAAATAACACTTGATCTTAATTTACAAGTAAAACTAAGTATCCATAAAAAAAATATCAACACTTAATCTTGATTTGCAAGTATGCTTCCAAATGTCATCAAAAACCAATCTGCAAAGAAAATAAAAAAGGAAAACATTAATATATTATCAATTACATCTAAACTAAGATATAAATAATTTTATTTTATAAACCAATTTAGCAAAAATGCATTTTTTTAATATTGGACTTTCATCTGTCTTAAATCACAAAAACAACTGATTTAATTGGGGGCAAGTGAATCATGTGAAATGAACACATATGAACTTGCCAATGTTGAAAACAATCAAGCAACATGATGACTTTTATTGTCATATAGAATGGTTCAATGAAACTTGGAAATTGTAATCAAAGGTAGTCCATTATTATGCAAGCATCATACCCAGTTGGTGAGCAACTAACCAAAAACATAATAAAACAACTACAAATAAACATAGGAAGGAACAAAACCAATGTACACCCTCTAAGCTACCATCCCTTGAACTAGCATACATTCCATTAATCAGCAACAACAACTAAACACACTCTATATCAGCAGCAAAACCAATATACACTCCATTTATTGGCAGTAGCAAATATACACCTCAGTAGCAACAAAATAATATGTCTTGGCTAGTTCTGAAAATTTAATAACATGTGCTCCATAAACTCAAATCCATTCAAGTTCCTAACTAAATTGACATTGTCATGACCCGAACCCGCCCCTATGGGTTAAGGACATAACCGGCCAGTAATCAAGGGATTACCTATGGCCTCAAACCAAACAAAACATATCTCATCAGAGTAAAGGGGCCAAACGGAAGCAAATTTAAAACTTTTGTCCATAGAGCTGTGCTTACATGGCACATCATAACAATCCGTATATATACATGTTAATAACTCACATCAAAGGAATAATAACACAAAGTTCTGTACATATAGGATCATTCAAGTCTAAGTCAGTCAAACCCAAAGTTTATATGCAAAAGTAATCCAATGTTTTCGCCAGTATAACAAAACTATATCAAAAGAACAAAAAAGGCGAAGACAAGTCTCGTGCGTGAGACGTTTGGGCTGACTCTTCAAAACCTTGACTGTTTCTCACATATTTCACCGAGGCTGGGTTTGGACATCCCTTGGCTCACCTACACACACATGAATGAGCGTGAGCAAAAACCCAGTGAATAATATCAAATAAAGAAGGTACACGAATGAGATTCACATATATTAAACAAACTTAGACCCATTTAGAATTCTATTTAGTGCATTATTTAGTACATTAGGTGATTCAAGCCCGAACATATCGAACGGCCTCTGGCCCACTTCGTTCCTTAACAAACGGCCTCAAGCCCAATCATCCATGTCAAACGGCCTTTGGCCCAATCATTCATATCAAACGGTGTCCGACGGCCTTTGGCCCAATCATTCATGTCAAATGGTGTCCAACGGCCTTTGGCCCAATCATTCGGCATAACAAATATTTGTCCACAATTCTGTTTAACAAACTTATAAGACTGATATGGAAATAAGCAATTGGACAAATAACATACTTCAAATATCTTTACTAAGATATTACTCACTGTGTTCTGCCGGTGCATTTTCCCTGGAGCTCGACCCTACACATTACATAACACATATGGGTCATAATTGATTCAATCCGTTCTTAATTCATACATCCCTCTTAGGCTTCTTTCTTATTCTTTTAATTCTTCATAACGCTCAATGCATGCCTAAGAGTACTTAGAAGTGAAACAGAACGGAAAATGAAACACAGAACACCTTTACAAATTTTCTGAAACAGGGGTCCCCGCTCAAGCGTGGGTTCCGCCGCTCGAACGGACCCCGTGGGTCTGCAAAAATACTGGTTGCCTCATTTTTACACTCAAGCGTGAATTCAGGCGCTCGAGCTGAAGGTCACACTACGTGGCTCCCCGCTCGAGCGGACATCAATGTCTGCAAAAGTTCTGGGAGCTCGCATTTCATGCTCGAGCAGCGCTTTCCCCGCTCGAGCGAACATGCCAAATTCTGGAATTTCTAGAATTGTTCTTGATGTTCAACTCAACATTCAAAGGCTTTAAACTCATGATTTTGGCTCAAAAACATGGAAACACATTGTATAATATGAGAGTTTGAGAATATGTGACCAAATTGTTCAAATGCATGGTCCTTTTTCCAAAATTATTTTGAGTTCCCTTCATGGGTTCCAAGACACATAAATTTAATTTCATACAAACTCCATATCTTCATCAATCATGCATGCATGCACATTCTTGACTCCAATTCTATTTTAATTGGTACAAATGACACTTATAATCATGAAACTCATGAGAATTATGCATGCATGAGAGATTTGATGCTCAATTCTTCTTGTTCAACATAATTCATGCTTGAACATACGAAATTATAACAATTATGCACATGCATGTTCATACAAGCTCCAAATTCAACAAATTCAATTCAGGTTATGTTCTTGATCACAATTAAACCTTGAATTTACAAAATTACAAACTCAAACTTATGAATCCACTCACCTAGGAGCTTCAAACACCCAAATTCTAGCTAATTCTTTGAGTTTAACCTCCAATTCTCAAGCCTTTAGTTCGATCTTCAATTTGAGCTCCCTCTCTCTCTCTTTAAGTTCAGTTCTCTCTCTCTCTAGAGAGCAAAATCTGATTTGAGCTCAAAACAAATGAATGAGAGTGTAAATTGGCCCTTTACATAAGCTCCTTTAATCACATTTCATTAACACTAATTAATTGAGCACTATTTCATCAATTTAATCTATTTAATCTGATCCGAATCAATTTTCAATTAAATTTTACCGTAGGCTCTAAAAATTATGCTAATCACAATGGCGTAATCAATTTCGAGTTTTGTGGCCAATAGGGCCTTCAATTAAGTTCTAAAGCAGATAATCAAACAAATTTTCCTACGGTGAATAGATAGAAATTCAAAACCACATATATTCATATAAATGGCACTCAAAATCATATTAAACACATAATCACAACCATAATTAAGATTATTTAGCATAATACGGACCAGGATTATCACAGACATACTTAAAAGCTTAACTTCCTAAGACTAATTTGAATCATGATCTTCAATTTTCTACAGCATGACAAACATAGAATTACTAATTCTTTCGCTTTAATATTACATTTCAGGCCAGCACATCCCAAATGAAACCATATTCTTTAAAACCAATCTCAAAAATGAAATTACTTGTTCACAAAATAATTATTTCTCATAACTACTTAAATAACCACAAAGAAAAACAAAACAAAACATAAAAATAAAATAATCTAGCAAAGAACATCATATGATTACATTCTAATAGTATATAAATAATTGTGGTGGAGATCCCAATTACACAAACATATGTGTTCGATACAAAATACTTCACACAACCAATGTTAATAAGTGAATAAACTTCTAAAGGGAAAAGGAAAACTATTAGAAGATTAAAATAATTGGTTGTGGTGTTAATGAAAGAGGGTTTCGCCCCCCTGAAAGTCCTTTTTCGACTAAGTTCAAGGCGTTTTCTGGTCTAACTCTCAAACTATGCGTGCAAACGTTCTATGTATATCCGTCACATGCTATATGATATTTATTCATAGCTTCGGGTTAATGAATGTATTAATACATGTGATGTCATCTTGGTACTATATTAAAGGAATTAATGAAATACAGAATATTTTGCTAAAATTGTCTTAATGAATGAATTAATATGATGAGTATCCGTATATTTGTTGATGGGTAATGAGATTATTTATTATTATAATTTGAGGGTGTTACAGTTGCCGATGGGTCCAACCTACAACCCGAACCAACCAAAACCAACCCGTGACCACCCCTAGTTTTGATGGTTGTGTTACCCAATCTATAAATTAGGAAAAGCAAACTCCTTTTCTTGGACAATTATAATATTAATTAAGAAAAATAATATATAAATCTATTTTCTAAACCTAATGATAATATTATTTCCCATTTAGGCCTTATATAAGACAAGAAATAAATCATAATGCTTAAATTAAATCAAACAAGTTAACTGAAAATTAAATCAGTACAATATTAATAAAGAATCAGGAGCCAAGCCCACTGCTGGATTATTTGCTCTCCCTACCCATCAAACAAGGAAAATATCAATTATTTGCCAAGGTTAGAAGCACTTAACCATATATAGGGCTCATATTAATATTTAGACATAACATTTTACAAAGAACTCAAAAAAAATAAACAACATGACAAGCATGAACACAGCAACATTTTACCTGAATGTGGAGGGAACCAGTAACCCACTAAGACTAAGGTGTCTACAACAACATCCCTGAGTGACAGTCAAATGGATTTGGAAAAAGAACAATACTCCTAATCAGTAATGTGGCCACACCCAAAAAATCAAATTCACACAGCATACAACGTGAACCGTAGTAGAATCGCACAACAAAGGAAGTTGCAACATTTCTACAATATGTTGAATCTAAATATTACCAGAATTATAAGGAAAAGAAGAGAATTTTCTACATATTATATCAAAAGTGAATTTCCCTAAGACTTGTACCATTATTTATACTAAAACGAAGTTCTAATTAAATTGAAAAATAAATCAAAAAAGAGAATACTTGCTAAACAAGACTAAATCAAAGAAAGTACAAAAAATTACCAAAAATAGAAATATTCGAGTTAAGCTCAAATCTGGAAACTAAAAATACATATACTGAGAAAAATCTAGCTCCAATTGGATTTGTCTACACCAAGTTATAGACGAATCAAATATTTCCCAAAACGGCAAGATCATGAAAATAAAGGCTTAAATATTGGAATTTGACTGTAATCCATTGTAGGCCATGGCAAAGCGATGCGTACTGGTTGCCATGGCATTTTCCATGTCTCGACTGAATTTCACATAATTCCAAGCACGAGTTGTTTTACCTCTACTTGTGTCTTTTGCCTTTACCTTGTTTGTTCATGAGTTTCAAAACTTTTATAGCCAAACACTCTGCATCACAAACTATGTCACACTAGAAGCCACACCAACTTATATTCAATCCATACCCTCAGTTGAACATGCTAACATTAAGTGACCATTAAATTAAAACAAATTCAACATTATACAAAGATTAATAAAATTGAATCACAGACAAAATACATGCAGGCATTAAAAAATTAAGGCTTAGTTGACCTAGCTCACAATAAGTACTCGAACCAAACTAACTTGTACAAACTTCAAACCAATGAAATTAGATAAAGAAGCTAATACAATCACCTCTTAATTCTTTTTTTGACAGGCAATACTGATTTCAAAACTACTCTCAATTCTCTTTGTGACCAAACAATTAGAGTGCAAAAAATCAAAAGCTTACTATGGAAAAACCAAATAAGTATAGACTGTACAGTGCAATTACCATGAAATAGCTGATAAGCTTCAAATGCTAAGAAAGGAAGTGTTTGGATTCCTCTGTTAGATTCTTAATTTTTAGTGTGTTCTTGATTTCTTCTTGTTGGCCTTTGACTTTGCATTTGTTTGGCTTTAATTAATGTTTCAATCCAGCTAGGGTATGATATTTAAGTTACGATACTTTTCGTCTTGGCTTTTTGTGTCTTCTTGATGTAATTTGTCTATACACCTTGTACTTTTATATTGCATCAATGAATCTCTTTTTTACTGATAAAAAGAATGATAAGAAATGGAATGTCAATTTCGACAAGCCAAAAAAAAAATGAAACCGATTTTTTCCTGAGAAGGGGGAAACATTACATGTCAATTAGAATATGGATTTATCTATAGAAAGACCAAATATTAAGAAATAACAAAGCACATACCAAATAATGTACAGAAATAAGTTTTTTCTTGTTTTGGGGGTTGCGCAGATAGATCAATTACAAGCTAGAGCACAAAGGAATAACTAACAACTCAACCTTACACAAACATGGTAATTTTGCTTTACTTACCATGGTCTTCTCAGCTTCCCTACCAACACAGTTAAGGAGTTCCACACGAGCTATTTTCTTGATGTGGTCACACCTTTCCAGCAGAATCAAATAGAGACTTTTTATTCCTGAATTTGATGAAAAATTATTTAAAATTATCTTCAACCCTTTTATCCAATCAAGGGAGTTTTTTTCTATCAAATTGAGAACTCGTCAAATCTTTTATCAAATTCAAATTTGATGAAAATTTAAAAAGATGAAGCATTGGAAATAAATTTTTTTTTTTCTAATCAAATTTGATGAAAAGAAATATTTGGAATAAAAGATGAATTTTTTTTTAAAAAAAATTATGAAATGATTGTAATAGTTTATATCAAAGCAAATTTTTTTATTCAAATTTAAAATTAAATTAGCTGACAAAATTAGTGAAATGTTGGAGATGCTCTCACTTAGACTAATACACATATAAGAGCTTCTTCAATCCTTCACATTTTCTTGCATCAAATTTGATGAAAATGTCCTGAAAACTATCTCCAATGCTTTCATCAACTCGAAAACTCATCAAAATCTTTTATCAAATTCAAATTTGATGAAAATTTAAAAAACTGATGAACAATTGGAAATGTTTTTTTTTTTTTTTTCTCCATCAAATTTGATGGAAAGTGAAATTTGAGTTAAGAACGGAATTTTTTAAAAAAGATTTTGATGAAAATTTGTTTTAAAAAAAAAATTGAGTAATTCATATCAAATCAAGTTTTCTACTCAAATTCAGAATCAAATAATGACAAAATGGGTGAAGAAGGGTCAAGGAAAATAAGCATTTATCAGCAGAGAAGAGAAACCCAGAAACTTACATAATTGCAGCATCATAAAGAGTTGTGTTGGGACCAAGATAATAATATTGAGAAGAGAGAAACCAAGCACAAAGAGACCCATTGCAATTGTCATGGGAATAGCATGATTCATCAACTACAAATTTGGAGCAATGTACAATACTACTAAGCTCTTCATTCCAAACCAAACAAAACAATTTACCACTCAAATGAAACAAATAATTGTCTATTAGTACCCGAAAATCCTCCATCATCCTCGCTGCTGTCCCAAACCCTTTGAGCTTCCCGGATAATAAATTCCCAGTTTCCCACTCGTACGCATTCATATGGCGGTGATTTTTGTCATACCAATACAGAGTAATTGTATCTTTATTACCAACCCAAGATACAAATCGATGCAATACAAGAAAATAATAGAGAAAAAAGAACCTGGGTTTGATGCAAAGAGTGGAGCCCTGTTTATACAAGAAGGGTCGATGGCAGTGTAGGCGTTGAAGGTGGAGTAGCGAGGGCAAAGAGCAATAGCGGAGAGGTATTACGTGCATGTGTTTTGAGAGAGAGAGAGAGAGAGAGAGAGAAGAAAAGAGGCAAAACAAAAATTAATACCCTATTTTGAGAGAGAGATATATGATAAACAGAAAATGGGTAAAAAAAAATTAATACCCTATTTTTTTTTTAATTGCAGCTCAATACATCAAAATTTTCGCACCAAAATTGGTGACAACATTATTTCCTTACCAAAAGATCTCAAAAATATTAAAATTTATTTGTGAGAAAATATATTCCTCACAAATAATTTTATAATAAGTGACAAATTTTTTTCTCACCAAAAGTCCCAAAATTTTGGCGCCACCCAAAAAAATTAGCGGGAAGATTTTTGGTGACAAAACTTAATTTTTCCTCACCTAAAAGGAAGTATTTATTGACAAAAATAAATTTTGTCACCTATTATTTTTATTTTTTTATTAAATGTGACAATTTATAAATTCCTCACAAATTATTCTTGTTTAGTGACAAAATTTATTTTCTTCACTAGTTTTCATCACCATAGGTTACTTTTGTTGTATACCAATTTCATAGTCTTACTAGTTAAAGTTCATACATTCCATGTGGCCATCCTAAACCTATAATCTTGGACTAGCTTCTTTATCTGTGCTCGTCTAGAAAAACGCAAAAACATTTGCCCATTTTTCACTACACCCAAGCATCAATGTGGCACCCCTTGCTCATTTTTCGAAACACTTGAAGAAAAGCGTAATGCGTCACTTAAGGGGAACAACATAGCACTTAATTTTATAAATATTTTTCTTTGAGAGTAGATGAAAAAAGATAAAATATGTGCATAGAAAAATATCTAAGAAATTATTATGTGATTTAAAGTTAATTCATGTATTACGATACTTATATGTAAAATAAATAGGGAAAATTATTTATAAGTCCTATTAGGAGAACTTATCTAATATAAAGTCCTGTGTAGTTTCTTATGGAGTTTCAAGTCCTATTTAGATAGGAAGGTGTTCCACAAGGTCCTATGAGTTGTAATTAAATGGTATTAGTGTACTATTATACCCTTTATATGTTTCCATATTATAGGTTATTCTATCATTCAGCCTATTAAGTTTTTGGAGACTTTTAGGAAAGTGGATTGTGTAGGCTTCATCCGTGGGATTGAATGTCGCATTGATCGCGAATTCCAGTGGATTTTGATAATGTTGCTGGTTTGGATGTAGATATGGGTGATGATGTCGTCAAGGTTGGGGGTTGTGTTGCTTGCTTTTGCTGATTTGGACTCCAAGTGTTTGAGGGAAGGAGGTAAGGTTTTTGCTTCTGCAATTGAAGGGTTTTGTTGTTATGTGTTTGCCGATTGTTCTTTTTTCAATATCATATTATCTGATATGCCTTTCACAATCTGTTACAGCCATCCATTAGCACACTTTCAATAGCCTCCAATGACTTTACATTTAGGTTGTAATGTTAACCCACATCTACAATGTCGTTATGTCTTGTGTGTGTTACGTTCAGTTGTATTTGTCTTTAGATTTGTGTTGTGTCATTGTTGTATTCAGTGTTTACATACGTGCCACATTACGTTTTGCAACAGTACTGGGTTATTAATTTTTTATTTGAATGTAAAAATGTTGCTGGTTTATGAAAAATGTTACAGTCATCTATTAGCACACTTTCATTAGCCTCCAATGACGTTACATTTAGGTTGTAATGTTAGCCCACATTTGGGAATGTTGTTATGTTGGAATGTTGTTATGTTTTGTGTGTGTTACGTTCGGTTATATTTGTCTTTGAATTTGTGTTGTGACGTTGTTGTATTCAGTGTTTACATATGTGTCACATTATGTTTCGCAAACTTACTGGGTTTTTATTTTTTTTAATTGAATATGAAAATGTTGTTGGTTTATGGAAAATGTTACAGCCATCCATTGGCACACTTTCATTAGCCTTCGATGACGTTACAATTAGATTGTAATGTTAACCCACATCTGCAATGTTGTTATGTCTTGTGTGTGTTACGTTCGGTTGTATTTGTGTCACAACCCCAAACCGCCCCTAGTAGTTTGGTGTCGTGATGGCCAGTAATCTGAGATTACTGAAGGCCAACTTTCAAAATTCACGCACACAATCAGAGTATAAATATATAGGGCTCACAAGTGCGGAAGCAATAATCTAAATTACAAGTGGTCCATAAGAGCGATGCATAAGTCAAGTGGAATGGCATACATCTTTACATAGCTTTACAATTTGAATACAAATAGAAATGAAGCACAAAATACATTTTTACATCTTGATCAAAAGGCTTCTCCAGCCGACATGTGTAAATTACAAGCATTAAAAGCCGAGAAGCATAGTTTTCAAGACTGCCGACATGAATACAAGTTAGGCCGACATAAACAAAACCCAAAACAAGCTTGCGAGTCACACCTAGGCGTCACCGCCTTCTTGCTCATCACCTACATATATATAGAGAGGGTGAGCTTGGATACTCAGTGAATGGTACAAGTAATAAAGGGTTTGCATGTATGACATCCGAGATCTTTAACAAAACAATATATAATCATAGCTTATGACAAACGTGGGATAAATCGAGTTCATCTAACAAATCTGTCGAGCCTCATCAATCAAAGTCTTTTAAGTTTCATGGGTGACATTAACAAGGATTGTGCTACAAATGCTTATAGTCCCCTAGCACGTACGGACTTTCAAGATTGTGCTACAAATGCTTATAGTCCCCTAGCACGTACGGACTTTCAAGATTGTGCTACAAATGCTTATAGTCCCCTAGCACGTACGGACTTGTGCCACAAATGCTTAAAGTCCCCTGGCACGTACGGACTTTCAAAGATTGACATCAAAACAAAGCTTACTTGATACATTGCCATCCAAAACAGAGTTTGTACTTGGTACATAAAATAGGGATATCATTCATGCTTAACAAATACTTTTATCAAAACAAGGCAAAGCTTTATCAAAACGTTATAACATAACTTTATTAAAAATACCACTAACATAGTTCTTCAACGTCAGGGTCAAACGAGAGTCCAAGTCCTACAAACACATGGCAAAGTCTATTGAATGCACTTTCAAACAAGCTTTTCATGGATGCAAATGATCTCGACATTCCTTCAAAACTAAGTCGAACCGAGACAAAACACTATTTCTCCTCTCGAGAAAAACATGTTGGGTACCAACCAAGCTATTGCCGAGGTCCCACACCTTCTTGCCGAGGTGTGGTCCCGGTGGCCACGCTCAAGGAAATGAAGTCGGGAAAATCTGGGTTTCCCTCTACTGAAGAACATGAAACACATGAATGCTCAATCTTAACTTGTCACTACGAAATCTAGAACTTCATGCTATGAATTTAAAAACATGGACCTGGGTACCCATACTCAAAGATCTTATGAAAACAAACACATAAGCATGAATCTTAATGCAAACTTTCGGATCAAACAAGGCTTTTATTCAAGAACACATGAATGCCACTTTCTCTTTCTAAAACCAAACTTTCAATCAATGCATGGCTTGCAAATCACGTTCGTTCATGCAATGCAGCTCGATGATTAACAAGAACAACAAGGGTAGGTCAAGAATCTAACCTTAATGCACGAATCTAACGGTTCGATCTCTAGGAATCAAGCTCGAAAGCCCACTCTCTCATTCCAAAACTTCTTCTTCTTCCTAGAGCTTCTCTCTCTACAAGGCAAGGATATGATACAAAATGATAGGTTCTACTCACTACCGGCTGATTTAACACTCAGCTCGGACACATGGCGAAGGCTAGTTGGTTCTCCCCGAAAAGGTGGCTGACAGACCAGACAAAGTATGGCGAAAGGGTGTTTAACAAGTAAAGCGGCATGGCGCTCTGACAAGGTACTGACATCGGGTGAAAACATCGGCTCCGGTAGGTGAGATATCTATGATCCCGGCTAGGACGGATAACACTTGGCCTAGCTGTGCCACACCTCGGCCTAGATGTGCCACACCTCGGTCTAGGTCGCACCAATCCAGAACAAGATCACTTGGGTTCAAAGATAACATCTCGACCTAGATGATACACCTCTCGGCCTTGATGATACACCTCGCCCTAAAAAATGACATCTCAGCCAATATGCCAGGGCGAAGGTAGAGGTCGACCAAAGTGGTTTCAAGGTGGTTTTGGCTTTAAGGTGACCTCGGCTAGACTCACCAGAAAAGAACAAGACTCAACAAGTAAATTTCACATAAGTACAAACCAAGACAAAAATCTCATTCTAATTAAGACAAGTCAAAAAAATTCAATACTGCAACTTAGCAAAACAAGATTATACAAATGCTCATGCCCGAGGCTAAGGTGGGGAATGAGGTTTAACAACTTGCATAATTGTGGTGCTGTTGTTCGCACTGAGAAGAATAGTATAATCAACTCTGAATTGGTTTGCAATGTTGTTGGTGATCGAGTGCGTGACAAGCCGCTTACATGTCCCACTAACGTTGTGTTTAACCTCAAACAAGAGTATGGGTTGATTGTTAGTTACCACATAGCCTGGTTAGGTGTGGAGAAGGCAAGAGGCGAAGTGTATGGTGATTATCATGTTTCATTCAATTAACTTAGGTGGTACGCCGATGCAGTTATGCAGTACAATCTTGGGAGTTATGTGAACTTGGATTTCGAGCAGTCAATCGGCCGATTTAAGTGGTTCTTCATATCATTCAAAGCTTGCATTAATGGATTTAACCATATCCGCCCATTATTGTTCCTTAGCGGCACATTCTTGAAAGGGAGATTTGAAGGCAATTTACTTGCAGGAATGGGGAAAGATGGTAACAAAGGTACGTGTCTTATGATAATTAATGTAGTATTCCATATAGTAACACATCATATGTCCACTAAACACTTTATGAGTAGTCCACTACAACAGTGGGAGTTCCCCTATGGAAAATATGTTTCCATTTTAATGTCATTTTTATACCATTGTCCATGTTGCTATGAAATGTGAACAATTCTTCATGTGAATGTAAACATGGTTAAGCCCATTACACATCTAACGTAACATTTGTCACAACTCCCAGGTTTATTCCCATTAGCTTTCGCTATCGTTGACTTCGAAATGACTGCAAATTGGACTTGGTTTTTACAACAACTCGCTAACGTTGTCAATAGTGCTCAAACATTAACTTTCGTATATGATCGAAATGCCGGCTTGCTCGAATCCTTGCCTACTGTATTCCCATCTGCACATCATGCATACTATTTGTAACATCTCCAAGCAAATTTGAGGGACAAATTACGGTGGGTTGACAATCGTGTCTATTTTAGTTTAATGGCCAAGTTGCGTAAATGTGCATATGCTCCAACCGAGACTTTGTTTCAACACCATTTGGCCAAGCTAAAAGGATCAGGACAATCTGGGATAAATAATTTTTTGGAAGATATGCCACCAAACCATTAGGCCAACTCATATTTCAGGTTTGTACGATACTTACATGTACTACTTGCATTTGCTTGTCAGTACATATTTTACACTGCAAACCCAATTTCTATTTGAAAATACCCAATATTTGATAACATTGTCACGATGTTTTCAAAATGTCGACAGGGGCAAACGCTATGGGGAGATGACCTCGAACGCTGCAAAATCGTTCAATAAATGGATACATGATGCCCGTAATTATCCAATCACTAGGTTGATTGATACAATTAGAAATCAGATAATGGCAATGAGGGCAGAGCGTAAATTATTGGCTACTAATTGGAATGGCTTACTTTGTCCAAAAATGGAAAGTCATGTAAGGGAGGAGTTCTCTAGTGGTTGCACGTAGATTGTTAGCCAAGCAAATAAAAACATATACGAGGTCCATTCATTTCCAACGATGTTAGTAGACATTGGCAGCTGTTCATATTCATGTTTCCAATGGCAACTGAATGGATTCCCATGTGCACATGCGGTGGTTGTAATACAGATGGTGGAAGGGATTTTAGTACATGTGTTGAACCATTTTTCACCGTTGATCAGTACCAAGCAGCTTATTCCAGATACATTCAGCCAATACCAACAGTTGACAAACCATCATTTTCGAAAGATGATTTCATCATATCTCTATCGACAGTTAAGCATCCTCCAGAGAGATCGAAGAAGAATCAGATACCATCTCGGGGAGAGAAGCTAAGTCAAATCAGGTGCAGGCGATGTGGCCGTATAGGGAGCCACAACCGAAAGACATGTAAAGAACTAATATAGTAATGGACACTTAGCGGCCAAGTTTTATAATCACTTTTGAATAGCAATATCGTATTATCATAGTAGAATGTAGCAAAACAAAATGATCACAAATTTTAATAAGTCAACACATTGTTGACATGTGATAGTTTAGCTGGTTTTGTTCTTCACACCACTTTCATTCATATATTACTATTACATGTTTATGTTATAATTCATGAACTTGTATTTTTCAAACCAATAATACACATTTGCTTAGTGCGTTGCACTTGGGCTTCTATGTGAGAAGCCGTAGTTTATGAAGCCATGTCACATTGGTGTTGTTATGTCGATGTGACATAGGTTATCCCACAATCGGTTCATCAATCTTAATTTACCGCACTACCTTGAAAGATTAAAATGACGAAGCACACCTACCATTTGAAAGTGTATGTTCTGCCAATGTGACATATGTCGTTTGACATAGGAACCAAATCTACCCAAATACAAACCACCACCCGAAGTCACACTATTCATCACGCATAACACAATTGACGTTGCAATGGAAATTACATGACCACATATTTCACAAAACAATCACATAACAACGTACCCACATTCCCAAAGACGTTTACATAAGTAACACCAAAGTGCTCAACGTAAACGTAAATAATGTGACACATGCCATCCATTTTTTAGTTGGATCAACATTTACATTTATAAGAAGTGGGTTAACTATATACATCAACAGTGGGAATAAATTTGAAATCGAATCAAATCATTCGGAATTCAAAGAACATCATTGTTTAAAAAGTTTTAAAAAATTTTAGAACTTCTAGTCTTGAAAATTGGTTGAATTGTAATTTTAAGCAAAAAAACTGAGTTTGCTTTTGGTAGAGTTTTCTAAATATGATTTGATAATAGAGTTGTATTTTGAGTTTATGAGTTTTTGAATTATGATTTGAGTGTAGAAAATTGTTTAGTTATGGTTTTTGAATAGAGTATTGAATTGAGTTTTGAACTGTGTGTGGAATTTAGTTTTGGTTATGAGTTTTGAAAATAGTTTTCAAAACTTAAGTCAACCTATAATTGATAATCAAACACAACTCACAACTCAATTGAAATTTTTGATCAACAGTCATAATCAAACTATTTTTAAAATTCAATGAAAAAATTGAATTATTATTTTTTTTTGAATTAATTTTTTTAAATAATTTTTTTCCAAATAAATTTTATGTCAATTATTTTTGTCAATTATTTTTTGTGTCAATTAATTTTTTAGCCCTGAATAAACATTTTATTCTATACGTTTCTAATATTTTTCAAATATTTTGTTCAAACCAACACGTTTGGGGATTACATTTTTATAAAAATTAACAAAAACTAATTTATTAAATTTTTTTAAATACAAACCAAAAAGTTACCAAACGTTTTACTAAACATTATCAACATTTTTTCATTTGTTAAATTTTATCAATTTTATAAAAAAAAAAAAACCTTTTATGTTGTACCGTTTTCCTCAGCTTCATTATTATCCCTCACCCTGCCTCACCCGTGAAGCTCATATTATTGGGGCTATTGATTGATGTATTTGACTATGAAATGACTAAATTGCCCCTCTTTCATAGAATGTCAAATTGCTATGTAAGTATAAAATGAAAAGAGCAATACCGTAATTGCACTCATACAATAGACCCCCTCTCCTCTGCTGGTTGTCAGTTGGTCGCTATTCATAAAAGAAAAGACAAAAAAAAAGCCAAAACTAAGCCACAGATTGCCAGTGGTCAGTATTCGATAAAAGAAAAGAAAAATAAATAAAAAGAGCAATTATAGCTATAGATTTTCGACCATTTCTGGAACTGAGGCTTTATATAAGTCAGCAACTTCATTTGTTTAACTACACCATCAATTCCATCTTCATTCCAACAACTTCAGCAACTTCTTCACCATATAACCACCTCCTCCACCACCTATCTCAAGTAATTTGACAACCAATGAATTTCAAAAATTCAGTGTAGATATCTGTGTAAAAGAAGAGACGAAAAGCTTTCATAAGAGGTTAGTTTGAACCAGAGCTTCATATTCTTAATAGCTTCACAATTTCAGAGCTGAGCTGCACAAAACGGGTCGACACGAAGGACAACTGGTAGGTCATCCGGCCTGTCAACCGGCAGGTCATCTAGCCGGTCAACCGGCTTTACTCTGACCATCCACCACTCGAGGCTCAGTTTGGCTATCTGTTGCTTGTCTTTTGCACCAGCACCAGAGGCTCAATTTGGCTATCTGTTGCTTTTTTTTGCACACCATTTTCATACATTTTGCTATACATCTTTTATACATTTTTTATACATTTTTCTTAACTTTTGCAGTCATTTTACTTACCTTCATAAGTCATGTCGAGAACCAAAAGAGCCAGACCCGAACGTGGCGAAACCTCTAACCCTTCACAACGTCAACAACAGCAACAACAGCAGATCTATCCAACTATTGATTTTCTGACATACAATCATGAACAAGCTTATTCAAATTTTTCTATCCGACCAATTGTTACCAGGAGAAGGGTAAATCTACCTTCTCAATATGATCCTCTGTTGCTTGGTAGACTGGAGACCATGGGATGGTTACCTTTAACTAATTTACCACAAAAGGCATATCTCCGTCTTGTGTATTTATTTTACCTTCACTTGAGACCTACTGAGGGAGAAGTTGAACTGTGTAGTCTGACCTCTTATGTGAAAGGTAAAATAATCACATTGAAACCCCACACTTTGGCACAAATTATTGGAGTTCAAACAGGGGATTTGCAATGTCATTTTCAGACTGAGACTGAGTTAGCTAACATTGTTGGTGATGTAACTGAGGTTTATACCATAATTTGTGAGAACTGATTTATCGGTACTAATTTACAAGCAAGACATTTGAAACCCCACCTTTGTATTCTTCACCGATGGATAATCGAAAATGTCACTTCCAAAAAAGGACATTTTGATGTTGTTCCATGTTTTAATGTTTATTTGTTATATTGTTTTGAAGTTAGAAAAACATTAGATTTATGCTACATATTACTGAAGGAAATGATAGTTGCAAATCTCGGTACTCTCAGTGGCTGGTCACTACCTTTTGGAGTTTTGTTAACCAAAATTTTCAAAGCGCATCATGTCAACGTTGAAGGTGAAGTAGATGTGCAAATTACTTCACCAATTTCAGAGTATACACTGACCCGAGATGGTGGCTTAGAAAACTTACTGGGCTCTATTAATTTTGCAAATGAACCAATACCTGATCCGGAAGACCCCAATGACAATGCCATGCCACCAAATCAACAACCCCAATACTGGACTAATTATTTGGTGCTGGAACAAGAACGGTACAATCAACGCCTACAATGGGAATAACAAATGGCTAATCAGTTAAATATATTGGGTAATCGGTTCGATGAATTTGCCGCCGCTCAGAACTCACTAATTCAACAATTTGGTGAGTTTCGTGTATGTAACGGCCCTATCATGTATAATGATTAGTACTTGATTAATTAAGGAGATTTGGAATTTAATTGCCGAGTATTATAATTTAATTAAGGATTTAAGGGAATTTGTGGGATCTGATTCATATATGATTCTATTAAAGAGTTATTTCGAAATTAGAAATTAAGGGTCCAAATGGCTTAAGGAAGTGAGATTGAGAAGTTGAATCAATTTAATTTTAATTACGGACCCATTTGAGAGTTTAATTAAATGTTCGATTTAGTTTAGTGAAATTGAGATTCGATTAATTAAGTCCTAATTGGAGTTGATTAAGTCATAAGGATTGAGGATTGTGGTTACTATAAATTAAATTTAATTATGATGTGCCCAATTTGAATATGTAATTTATTGACGAAATTTTGAGTCTGATCAGAAATTGAAGGATTAAATAATCTAAGAAATCAAAATTGAGGATGGAAATGAGTTTAATTTAATATTTGGAGCCTTTTGGGAGTTTGATTAAAAATCTGATTCGGATTGTTAAATTTAATTATATTTAATTAGGCTCTAATGGAAGTCAATTTGACTAATTAAATTATGTGGGATTTGAGATTAGTTATAATTAACTAATTTAGTGTTAATCAAAATTTATTAAGATTAAGTGGTGCTTAATTAAATTAATTCTAGACATAAATTAAATTATGGAGCAAATTAGAATTTGTGGGTGTGTGTGCATAGAAATTATGTGAGTGGGTGTTCATGTAAGTGTTAAGGTGGAGCTCAAAGAATTGTACAAGTGTGCACACGTGTTACATGGTGTAGAAGTGAGGTGTGTGTGAGTGTGTTTATTCTGATGGGTTCAAGAGTGTTATTCATTTGTTGTGCGGGAAGACTTTGAGAGTCTAGAGAGAGAGAATGAAAGACCCAAAGGATTGAAGAAGTAGAGAAATCAAAGGAAAACTCAAAAAATTGGAAGAGAAGGAGAAGATCCACGGGAAATCAACTATAACTTTTGAAGTTAAAACCGAAGGTAGGAAAATTAATACTCAATTTATATAGAATCTTTATTTTATATTTGAAATTAAGAAAGTTATGGAACCAATTCCATGGGTTTGTAGGAAATTGGGTTTTGAACAAGAAATTAAATTAGATTCATGATTATGGAAATTAATTTAGAATTAATTAGTTTGAGTTTGATTTCTATTATTCTTCATAAATTTGAGGTTCATCCTCACATGCATGTTGGAGTTTCAAAGTTTTAGATTTAATTCATGTGTAAAAAGACTTATGAGATTAAATTTGAGTTTGCATGTAAAATCAAGTTAGGACCAAGAGTATGAATTATGATCTCTTAAATTTGTTAAACTTGGGTTCAATTTCATAAAAATAGATGAAGTTAGCAAGATGATGAATAAATGGATTTATGTTCAATTTATGGAAATTAAATTAGAAATCAATTATTTTGACTTTAATTTTGTAATCTTGCATGAGATTAAGTTCCATTTGTTACATGCATGAATAAATTTGACAAGTTTGAAACTCTAATGATGCATACATCATGGATTTTGAAGGATTTGGATTAATTCAATCTCATATTTTGAAGAGAAAAAGAAAATGTTTTATGAACATCAAGTTTATGAAAAATTAGAATTAATCTTAATGCTAGTTAAAGCTTTGATTTTATAATTAGATTTTTAATCCATGCATGTAATGTAATTTAAGATTTTGTTTAAATTAAACATATTTTGATTATGAATTAAGTTGAGGTTACAAATTAAGTTGAGTTTAAGATTATGGAAATTAGTTGGAAAATTTATAAGAAGTTTCATGACTCCAATTTCATGATTTCAAGGAAAATAGAAAGAACTTGACGTCAATTTTATGTAATTAAAGAGAAAATGAGAAATTGAAGCTATGATCAAATGTATGAAAACTAACTTAGAAATTAATTACTTTGGGTTGAGTTTATTTGTCCTAACATGAAATTGAGTTCCAATTGTACGTACATTATGAATTTTTCAAGAGTTTTGAGAGTTTAATTCGTATTTTAAAAATTGTGGGCTTGAAATTGGGTTTGATATGGAGTAGATGAGTTAAAACTAAATTTGGACAATTGAAGCATGATTTTGAATGAATGATTTCCAATTGAAAGTGTTTATTTAATTATACAATGGTTTTCCGTTTTTGTGACCAAAAGTATATGTTTTGAGGCTTTGAATACCAAATTTGAACTTCAATTGCAATTTTAGAATTTCAGAATTTGCGTTGTCCACTCAAGCGAGGGAAATCTCGCTCGAGCGTGAAAATCGAGCTCCCAGTAGTTTTTCAAATTTTACAGTCCGCTCGAGCGACCAAAGTAGCGCTCGAGTGGAGAACCATTTTCAGCATATTTTGGAAAATTGCATTTAGTTCACATTTTTATTCTCATCTCTTTCCAAGGCATTCTAGACATGATTTATGACTCAATAAAGATTAATAAGCTACCAATCAACATAGATTAGTTAGTTGAAGAATAAATCATTGATCTAGTGGTAATTGTTTAAGAAGCCAAGTAAAAGAACAATCTATTTGGAAGAGAAGGGCTTAGTAATGAAAGAATATGTGAAATAAGAACCTGGCATATTCGAATGAGAAAGAATCAGCGTAGTAGAACATCGGACTATTTAGACGGAAAAAGACTAGAAAAGTCAAGTTTGATCAAGGAAGGTATTTCAATGTGTTTATGTTATGTGCTTGTGTAAGTCACGCGCCATTGTCTGCCTGGTTTATCTGATATGTCCAGTCTGTCTAATATGCTTCTGCAGCTATCTGTGAGTAATAACTTAGTAAAGTTATGTTCAACTGTATTTATTTTCTGTGTGATAAAACAAAATTTATTTTCCGAAATGATATGCTCTGTACAATGAATGATTGTTCAATTTCTGATATGTATTCGTGACATCCTTAGCATCATGTGATATCTGTTAGCTGTTACCCGGTATCGGAGGTTCCTTTATGGAACTTATTTCTATCTACACTCTGTTACCCGTACCGGAGGCCCTGTCACAGGGGCTCAGCTTCTGTTCTGTTCTGTTGCCCGGATCCGGAGGTTCCTTTATGGAACTGGTTATTCGTAACCTCACATGTATACGTTCTATTCTGTTCTGTTCTGTTCTGTTAATGCTAATAGATGTATCGCGTGTGCTTGCGCATGACTTATGATTTCTGTCTGTATCTGATCTGGACAAATTATGAATTTGATATGAAACTGAATTATGATTTCTGAATCTGTACAGACTCATTCATTGAAACCCCTTTACTCTGTTATTGTTCACTGAGCTTTCGCTCACAGTTTATATTATGTATGTAGGTGAGCCGGCGCGTGATCAGGGCCAGAGTTGATGGCCTTCTTTTTTGTTTTTGTCAGCCAACCGTTGTGCCTCCCGTGGAGGTTCCGGATATGTCAAGTGATTGTTGCTATGTGATTTAAAGTTTTAGTTCTGTTTTCTTGTTTGGTTAAACAAGTCTTGTGTATTTTGTAAAAGAGGCTAAGTCCTTTTTGTCTGATCTGTATATATATTATGACGTAAGGACGATGTGTATATATGTATATAAAAAGTTTAAAATTTTTCTGTCTCATATAAGTCTGCACCGCTCAATGGACGTTGTATATTTGTTATTTATTATGTTAATCTGTCTCAGAGGCCTTCGGTAATCCCAGGATTACTGGCCGGTTACGATGCTAAACCTATAAGGGCGGGTTTGGGTCGTGACAGTGTAGACTCTGGCAAGCGTGATAAAGTGACAAGTAACCACATTGATCAGATTGACCAGCGATTCACTCAGGTGTACCATCACTACTTTCCTCCACCTCCACCACCACCTGACAATGACGCTTAAACTGTTTCGATGATTGATTACATGGTTGACACATGTTGTGGTTATTTTGTTTTCTTATTTTGTTGTGGTTATTTTGTTTTCTTATTTTGTTATAATATTTTGTATTAACATTATAAATAGTGAATTTATGGTGTGCACTCTAAAATTAAGCAGTGGTAATGTTATAACAATTTGTGAGTTGTATTTAAATTATAAATTTTTGTCAAGATATTTTGAAAGACATACTATATGCTTTTTCTTTTAAGTGCATATTACAATATATTTTATTTTTTGATAAATCCACTTTCTAAGATCTTTATTCCATCCAACACATATTCTTTTTTACTATTCCGTTAGGTCCTATTTGAGATAAGAAGACCAAAATACCCTTTTCATCTACTTATGTTCCATTTAGTTCACATTATTTTCTTATGTTTCAATAAGTCCTATGGGTGACATAATTACCAAAATACCCTAACGTGAATGTTCACACCGTCAATGTAAATGTTCATATTGTCAATGTGTAGGGGCCCGACCCATGTCGATCCTCGTGGGTACTCGGAAAAGTTCGAGTCGGGCCGGGCGGGCCGGGCCCGTTGACAATGTGAATATTCACATTAACATGTTAACATTCACATTAATAGGAGTGTAAAATTGGCCCGCGTCCCGTGGCGGCGTGAAACCCGCCCACAGCCCATGAGCAGGCCGGGGCAGGCCCAGGGCGGCCCGTTGACAATGTGAATATTTATATTGACATGTTAACATTCACATTGATAAGAGTATAAAATTGGCCCATGGCCCATGGGCAGCCAAAAGCCCCCGCCCGCGACCTCGGGCGGGCTCGGTCCGGCCCGTTGACAATGTGAACATTCACATTGACATGTTAACATTCACATTGATAGGAGTTTAAAATTAGCCCGCGCCTCGTGGTTGCTCGAAATCCGCCCACGGCCTGTGAGCGGCCCAGGGCGAGCCCGGCCTGTTGACAATGTGAATATTCACATTGACATGCTAACATTCACATTAATAAAAGTATAAAATTGGCCCGGCCCGTTGACAATGTGAATATTCACATTGACATGTTAACATTCACATTAATAGAAGTGTAAAATTGGCCCGCGTCCCGTGGCGGCGCGAAACCCGCCCACGGCCCATGGGCGGCCCGTTGACAATGTGAATATTCACATTGACATGTTAACATTCACATTGATAAGAGTATAAAATTGGCCCGTAGTCCATGGGCAGCCAAAAGCCCGCCCGCGGCCCGGGGCGAGCCCGGCTCGGCCCGTTGACAATGTGAATATTCACATTGACATGTTAACATTCACATTGATAGGAGTTTAAAATTAGCCCGCGCCTCGTGGCTGCCCGAAACCCGCCCACGGCCTGTGGACGGCCCGGGGCGGGCCCGGCCCGACCTGTTGACAATGTGAATATTCACATTGACATGTTAACATTCACATTGATAAGAGTGTAAAATTGGCCCGCACCCCGTGGGCGGCCTGAAGCCCGACCGCAGCCCGAGATGGGCTTGGCCCGACCCGTGACAATGTGAATATTCACATTGACATGTTAACTTTAACATTGATAGGAGTGTAAAATTTGCCCGATGCCCGAAGCTTGCCCGCGGCCCGGGGTAGGCCTGGCCCAGCCCGTTGACAATGTGAATATTCACATTGACATGTTAACATGCACATTGATAGGAATATAGAATTGGTCCGCGGCCCGTGGGCTACCCGAAGCCCGCCCACGGCCCGGGGCAGGCTCGTTTGGGTCCGGGCCCGAGCATGTCCGAGACCCTAGGCTAGGGCCTAGGCCATCACTTTGAAGCCCGGCCCGACCCATCAGCCCGCTTAAGGCCCATTCAAGGCTCGGTTCGAGGCCCAGCCCGCCCGAGGCGCAATGTCTTTTTTTGTGGAAAATAATAAAATTTTGGTAGAAAAAATTAAAAAGAATTAAAAAAAATGGCCAAGCCCGACCCAAGCCTGAGGCTAGGCCCAGGCCCATCGGCCTGACCCGAGGCTTGACCCACCGGCTCAAGCCCGGACCCAAACGAGCCTGCCCCCAGCCGTGGGCAGGCTTCGGGCAACCCACGGGCCGCGGGCCAATTCTACATTCCTATCAATATGCATGTTAACAGGTCAATCTGAATATTCACATTGTCAACGGGTTAGGACGAGCCTACCCCGGGCCACGGGCAAGCTTCGGGCAGCAAGCAAATTTTACACTTCTATCAATGTTAATCTTAACATGTCAATGTGAATATTCACAATGTCACGGGTCGGGCCAAGCCCGCCTCGGGCTTCGGGCCGCCCACAGGCTGCGGGCCAATTTTACACTCTTATCAATGTGAATGTTAACATGTCAATGTGAATATTCACATTGTCAACGGGCCGGGTCGGGCCCGTCCTGGGTTGCTGGCCAATTTTACACTCTTATCAATGTGAATGTTAATATGTCAATGTGAATATTCACATTGTTAACAGGCCGGGCCGGGCCCGTCCCGAGCCGCCCACGGGCCGTGGGCGGGTTTCGGTCAGCCACGGGGCGCGGGCTAATTTTACACTCCTATCAATGTGAATGTTAACATGTCAATGTGAATATTCACATTGTCAATGGGCCGGGTCGGGCCCGCCCCAGGCCGCGGGCGAGCTTTTGGCCGCCCATAGCCGCGGGCTAATTTTATACTCTTATCAATGTGAATGTTAACATGTCAATGTGAATATTCACATTATCAACGGGCCGAGCCGGGCCCGCCCAAGGCCGTCCATGGGCTGCGGGCGGGTTTCGCGCGGCCACGGAACGTGGGTCAATTTTACACTCCTATTAAGGTGAATGTTAACATGTCAATGTGAATATTCACATTGTCAACAGGCCGGGACCGCACCGGCTCGCAGGCGGGTTTTGGGCCACCCACGGGCCAATTTTACATTCCTACTAATGTGAATTTTAAAATATGAATGTTCACATCATAAAATTGCTAACCGTTCAAAAAATATTTATAAGGTATCAAAATTAAATATAAGGGCATAAGTGTCCAAAAAAAGAGTGCAAATCAAGAAAAAGGATTTTATGGAATAAAGCTATACATACATGGGACTAAATGGGTTAAAAAATTCCTTCATGGACTTTTTGGGTTAAAACACTTCTAAATGGGATTTATCAATAATTTTCCCTTCTTATTTTGTTATAATATTTTGTATTAACATTATAAATAGTGAATTTATGGTGTGCACTCTAAAATTAAGCGGTGGTAATGTTAGAACAATTTGTGAGTTGTATTTAAATTATAAATTTTTGTCAAGATATTCTGAAAGACATACCATATGTTTTTTTTTTTTAAGTGCATATTATACATCTCTCATAAATGATACACGATTGTTAGCTCCAATAACACTTATAACTTTCTTTTAGAACATCATAAAAAATAATAAAAAATTATTTCATATTAAAATTAATTAAAAAATTTATTTCTTAAAAAAATTAATAGAACAATTAAAATTAATAACAAAACCATTATTTCAATAAAATGAAAAAAAGTTAATAAAAAAAATTATTTCATATAAAAATTAATGAAAAAAATTAATAGAAAAATTAAAATTAATAACAAAACCATTATTTCAATAAAATGAAAAAAAGTTAATAAAAAAATTATTTCATATAAAAAATTAATAAAAAAATTAATAGAACAATTAAAATTAATAACAAAACCATTATTTCAATAAAATTTAAAAAAAATTAATACAAAAATTATTTCAATAACAATTAAAACCATTATTTCATAAAACTAAACTAAAACACTCTATATTAAACTAAATGTACATCACAAACTACAATTTCTGCATGCATCATTCAATCATCAACCAAAAAAAGTTTTTGCCCCTGTATATTATACATTGCATGAACAACATATTAAGTGTCTTCACCTACGTAATTATATTTTGTTTATTGGCCATGTGATGCTGTTTGGGGAAGGAATTTGATTTGGGTGCCTTTCCTTTAATTGCCATTTAGCCCAATCCTTATCCTAACTGTGAGTTATCCTACAAAAAGAGAAAAAAAAAAGTCAGTACATTCACAATTACAAATAAAGTGGGGTAAGTTATTTAATAAAGGTGTCTTAATGATTGCAACTAATAAAATAATTATACATTTTTAGACTGATTAATCACTATGAAATTGACATTATTTGTTCACATCACAAATCTAGCCATAGCCAACATGATTTTGCCACATAGCAGTAGCAATTGCATCCCTAAAGTTCGATTGGTGCGTCAACCCATGCTGTGACATGTCAACATAGTCAGCTTGGTCTCCACCAAGCCCGTCTGCTTCTGCTTCTACTTCTACTTTTGCCGCCATTTCATTATCAGTTTCCATGAAGTATGGGTCCATATCTACATGCAAACGGATCCAATTGTGCAATACACAACATGCAATCACAAGAGGGCCTTGTCTTGTAGACTTGTTATTTGGCATGGACCGTAATACTGGGAATCGCTTCTTCAGAACACTAAATGTTCTTTCAATGACATTGCATAATGACGAATGTCGATGGTTAAACAATTCCTTGGATCCAGAATAATGACGGCCATGAAACTCTTGCAAGTGATAGCGTTGGGAACGAAATGGGGCTAGAAAACCAAGCACATTCATGAAACCAACATCCACTAAATAATACTTGCCTACATGTAAATAATGTATTGTAGACACCCCATTTTTTACCGTCCTCAAAACTTGGACGTCATCGTTTGAACACTCGATGATCATCCATGTTTGTGTTTGTTTTGAAATCCCGAAGTTCTTGGCGGAGTGCCTTACCTTTGAGCCTTTGAAACTTGTCTGTTTTGTGCTTAGTTATGGACCAAATGCTTGCTTCTTTGCTTCTAAAGGAGAGGGTGGCCTGCCGGCCATCCCTACAATCCATCGGCTAGGGTTTATTCCCATCGGCCATCAGTCGTAGCCGGTCGGCTACACAGATGGCCGGTCGGCCTCATTGATGGCCGGTCGGCCATTAATGATGGCCGACGGCCATTTTTTCTCCTTTTCCAGATATTTTGTGTGCCAGCTGTGCCAGCTATTAATCACTTAATGCATCCTCCATACACGTGTACAAAGGGATGAAACAAGCTTTCTGCTTGCTTTCTCTATATAAGGGGAGGTCCCTCCCCTATTTTGAGGGTTACAAAATTTCAGAGCTGAAATTTCTCTCTCTAGAATTCTCTCTCTATATATATATATTGTGCTTGGAAGTGAGTTTTCTTCACATATTTGCATACAACCTCTTGACCAAATACCTCTATCTTGGAGCTGAGGTTCCTTAAGGCTTATTTGGAGTTCCTAGAGTTGGTTTTAGCTCAGAATTCTAGTTGGTTCCTTAAGGCTTGTTTGGAGTTCCTATGGTTGGAGTTCCTAGTGTTTTGCTGTTGTGCTTCAAGGGTAAGGCCTTACCCCTTTAAAGCTTTGTTTTAATTAAGTGTTTGGTCATCTCTTTAAGCTATTAACCATAAAAAATTCTAATTTTAAGGTTTTAAAATGGTGGTTTAAGCCTTATTGAGTTAAAGAGGTTGTCCCCTATTTTGCTTTTTGGCTTGTGAGGCCATTTGTGCTACTTTTGAAAGCTTTTAAAGTCGACCTTTTTGACCTTTAAACCACTGAATTCCAGAGGAATTTCAGTGATAAAAATTTTGTTTTGAGATTCAAAATAGGAGGGGGTACCCTCCCCTCCTTGTCTCTCTATTCCATGCCTAGTTAGCTTTGCAAAGTAGCATGATTTTATGGCTTAACTTAGCTTCATCATAGCATGTTTTTGCCACTGATTTGGCATGCTTTAACTCTGTTTTGAGTAGCCTTGGTCATATGACTCATGCCTTGTATGGTTGTAGTGTAATTGGCCTTTACTAGCTTTGTGTTTTGGAACATCTAGCATGCTTTGCTTGGATTGTTTGCATGCCATAGCATCATTTAGCATGTAATTTCAGAGCATATATCACTGTCATACTCTCACATATTCCACTCTTTCAATGCTTTTAAGAGTTGTGCTTTGTGTCTTGTTTGTGAGCCAACATACGAGCATGTTTTTCTTGCCTTTTGTGCCTAAGTTTCAGCATGTTTAGGCCACTATTTTGGCATGTTGTAGCTCTATTTTGGGCTGGTTTGGTCATTTGAGCATTGTATTGCATGCCTCTAATGTTGTGTCCTTCACTAGTTTCAATGTTTTTGGCTCTTAACATGTTGTACATGAGTTGTTTGCATGTTATAGTCTTATTTGTCATGCCATTTCAGCACTAAAAAATATCTGCAACCTCCCCCATTTCTTCATTTTTCCTTTTGTTTTGAGGGTTGTTTGGCCTTAAGTTTGTGTTTAAGCATAAGGTAGGGTTTGTTCTCAAATGGCTTTAACCCTCTTTTGAGGGTTCCTCCTAGTCAAAGGCATAATCCCTCCCATGTCCTAAACCACCCTTTTGGTTGACCCCTCCTATTAGAGGACTTTCACATTGGACTTAATCGGTTAAAGGATTAATTGGTAAGCTAAAATATGTAAACAAGAAATGAGCAAAGTAAAACATGAACAAGATAAGCATTTGTGTTGCATTACATTTGTTTGGATCAGACGTTAATCAAAACACAAGAAAAGTGGGACGTTTCGTACTCAAAGTGATGAAACATGTCACATTTCTTGGTCGTCGTCACCCTTGATCATGTATGATAGGGTGGTGGCACCTTGAGTCTTATGTGTGCATTCACTAAGCTCATACAAGCTTGGTCCTTTGGCCATCATGCATGAAAATGATTGGTTGGTGGCTTGAGAGCCAAGTGCCACACTCCTTTGAGCTTGAGACATGATAAGGAGGGTGACAGTACACACATTTCCTTGCAAATACATTGTCATGCCTCTGTTTGCTCTCTGCTGCAGCAAAAAGGAGGAAGTTCAGGGAAGCAGTGGCCGACCGGCCACATGTACTAGCCGACCAGCCACCAGAGTTGGCCGATAGCCACCATTTCTAGCCAATCAGCCCACAGTATGTTCTTGAGATGAAACAAAAGCAGTCTGGAGGTTGGCATAATTTTCAGAGGTCCAAAAATGCACAAACAGAGGCATCTAGAGGCAAGGTGGTGGATTTTCGGGGCGAAGCGAACCGAGCATGCATATCTCCCTCGCTTCCCAAGGCCATTCATTTGAATTGCTTAGCTAATTAGTTCATTAGCTTAGTCGTTTTGTAATTAATTAGTTAAGTGTTTAATTAATTAATTCAGTTTGTAATTAATTAGCTTAGAATAGTTAATTAGTTGATTTGTAATAAGTAGCTTAGCTTAGCATAGCTAGTTAAGCTTATTTATTCGGGCCCTCCTTCGTGAGGGCGCAATGTTGTAATAAGCATGCGTGTGTGTGTGCATGTCTTCCAACCCCACGTCTTTCTCCCTTTTACTTATCAGCTTTCGATGGTTAGTTTAGGGTACATTTCGATTAGCATACCTTATGCTTACATGTTTGCATCATTCATTTGTATTGCATGCACCGGGCTCGACGCATCATTCAAACTGCATCATATTTCAATACACTTACTTGAATACGTGTTTCGAAGCATGTCATCAAATCGTTGCATTCATATGCCATCTTAGATAGCCGAGCCTATTTAGTTGCATTATTGCATGTGTTGCATTAGGCATCTTGTGTAGTTAGGATTATGCATATTTCTAACTAGCTTTTGTTTTGGCTTGGAGTACACTGTAAGTGTTACGCTTTAGCATACTTGCATGAGTGTGAGTGTTGCCATGATAGCATGCTTGCCATGAGGCTATTTGCTTATGTGATTAACTGTATGAATGCCTGTGGGTGAAGGCTTAATTGCCTAAATTGGAACAACTTGGTGATTGTGAGTTTTAAGCCCACTTTGCGAAGTGGCAAAATAATGTATTCAAGCCCACTTGAGGATGGCAAATCCATGCTTTAGCCTACTTGCGAGTAGCACTTTCAAACCATTTTTAAAAAAAAAACTTGAGTTGTTTTGTTCCAATTCTCGTGATTGAGTCTATACTTGTATCTGTGCGTCACATAGTAATGTTAGATTAATAATGGGATAAGAACACATGAGGTTTATAAAACAACATATCATGCTTAGTAGAGGCCGATCCTTTGATCGGGCGAGCGGAGGTGCTCATTTCAGGACCTTCCCCTCTCGTACCCAAGTTCCCGAGCCGAGACAACTTTGGTGATGACGGACACGTGGCCTTTGGCACGAGTCAGGGTTTCCTAAATTTCTCAAAATAAAATATTTAGGTGGCGACTCTGTAATCTGGCAAAGCAGTCCAGTTTTGGCATTATTTGATCTAAAATCAATTTTCCAAAATGATTTGCCGGATTGGACTCTTTGGTGTTTATCAATCTCACATTGCACTTTGTGATATTAGATTCAGAACCGTGACAGGAGTCCGAACTGTAGTAAGACTAATTCGCGCCTCTCTGTAAGGGGGGCGCGCGAAGAAAGTCAGGTCTACATGTACGCACTGCTCTGTCAAATAGATGTACACAAAAATGTTTTCAAAAAATGTGTAGTGTGTTATTTGGTGACACTCACTGTGGGGTGGGTATGGGAACTGCAGATCAGCTCTTGTAATAGAGTCAACTAAAATAGCGTTGTCGTGAGCGCTACCTTCCCATCCAGAATTAATAAATGTGAACAACATGTCGAAATCACAAGTTGCGAGTACATTTTGTGATACTGTAGATTTGTGACCGTGGAATGTATTTTGTCTTGAGACAGGAGCCCATGCATCCACCAATGTGCCATCAATAGCACCGACACAATCCTACTTGAAAGATATTTGTTTGACATTAAAAGCAAAACAAACTTGGATATTACTTTTATGACCAAAAAAAAAAACACCCTTTACTGTTATTGAAAACTTACAGGACAAACATATAGTCATACCTTGAACTAGGGAAAAAACCTCTTGTCATTTAAAATTTTTGTCGTTATCTCGTCTTGGTTACGTGGTTTGATAACCGTTGACACAAGCTTACACAGTGCCCGCATAACAATTTTGATGTGCCGACAAATAGTTTCAGTGGAGTATTGAAATCTATCGGCTAGTAGTCGATGGCGGTCATTTTGTGCGAAAATGTACAAAAAAATTCCAAGCGATACCTCAACACTGATATGCATATGTTTAGTTTCGATAAAGCCATTTTGAAGTAAGGTGTCTTTCAATAAAATGAATGTTTGTGCATCCATTCGCATAATGTCCATCATTGTTTCTGGATGGCCATTTAATAAATTGAAGATGTATTCATCACCTTTGAATGGACAAGTTCACTGCGATTGTCTACTACTTGACGCATTCATATGGTCATGCATAAAAGCAATCATCAAAAAATCCGTAAAATCTTCAATAACCCCATCCTCCTCTGATGAGCTCTCTATTGCATTGTTTTATGTGTCGGATGACATTTAATTTCGGCTACATCACAGTAAAAGCATAATTATAAAATAATGTTTGACAACATGCTAACTGTTACCATTATTGATGATACTAAAGTTAACAAGTGGCTGCATTTAGTCGGCCTTAGTCATTTATCGAAGTAAATGAAAATATACACGCGAACAAAAAACATATTAATATGTAGTCATCTTGTCATAAGAAAACGGACATGAAATAACGCAGAATAATAACACGATATGTAAATGTAAAACAGAAAACAGTGTAACAATTAAATAAAAATAAACATACGAAGATGGATAAAAAAAAGCATATCATGGGATAAAAAAAAATGAATAAAAAAGAGCATATCAAGAATCATCAAATCATCTTTACGACAAAGAGAATCGGTAACTCGATGAAAACACAACTTCTCACTTCACTGCAAAGCTAGGATCATTGCTAGGCGCATATGGCAGGAGTACGCATAAAAAACCTTCGCCATTCCTTGTCTTTAAATAGTGTTAGTGCCCTAACATACTGGACCAATGGTGTGTCCCCAAGCTCTAGCAAGGCATCTTGACATGCATCAAGGGAATACTCATCACCACCTGCACTTACAGCCTCTGTGTCAGTTGATCGTGCACGTGAATGTTCCGTTTTTGCCTGTACGTAGGTAGTGAAAGTTGCGCAAACATCATCGAAGCCTCTTGACCGTGACCTTTTAGATGACCACTGTCAGTCTGGCTGTTTGTAGGGCCCCTCTTGTGACTTTTGCCCTTCACTGGTTCCATGTATTCATCGCGAAATAAGTCAACAGGAATGGCTTTAGCAACATTACTCCCACCAGCTCCAGGGCTCCAAAATTTATTAAACGTTTCATCATCTTCATCTTAGTCAAGGGCTCTTTGTGTGAATGCATGGGACAAGGCCCCTGTGGCACAACACTTTTCAACTATTTCGGCCATTTCTTGAAAATACTCAAATCCTTTTGGCCTAAACTTCTTTGCATTTTCTGTAGCCTATAGCAATTGAAAATATTGAGAATAAGCATACTGTACGTGTGATGAAATGTTACAAAAAAAAATTGAGAACGGTAGAAGTTAATGAAAAACCTTCCCCCAAAATTCATCAGGTACAACAACAGTTCCTACAATGGGATCCCATCCCAGACCGGTCTGTGCCTGCAGTCACTTAAAAGTTTGGTAATCAGCTTTCAATCGCTGATATTTTTGTCGCACCTGTTTTGCTGTGTATCGAAATTCATACAGATTTTGCAACTGAGTTGCAAAATGATTCCAATGCCTAATTGTCCACACAGTAGTACGCCTTGTTGTTTGATTTTTTTTTTTTTTTTTTGTCTCTTCTCTCAATGTATTTATTAACTTCATTTCAATTCTGGAACTCCACATTCTTGTATCCTGATTGTCATCTGAATTGTTTCCATCCATCTAAAAATACACAATTTATATCTAAACTAATCTGAAGTGGATATAAAAAAATAACAATGCAAAAAGCAATACGAAACAAAATTAATCAATTAAAGTTGTTAAATAGTGTTGGGAAAAGAAGATTAATTGAACTTCTTAAACAGTGTTGGGAAAAACAAATATAATAATAAAAATCAGCTAATATTGCTCCCAAAAAGTTTGTCAAATAAGTGTACGCAATAGAAAATAACCAAAAATAAGCAGAAGAAGGAAACCAAAAGAAGAGAAGCATGAAAAGGGGTGAGTGCAGCTCGAGCTAGAGGTGGGGAGAGACCGGTGGTCGACCGACTGGATGACCCGAGGGACGACCAGCCAGTTGTCCTGGAAGTTGACTGGCTCAGCTTAAACAGATCACCAACCATTTTACTTCTCATTACATAGCAGATGGATTGAAGGATATAAGTACCAAATCAGTAGGAGTGGAATAGTTGTTACCGGTGATGGAGTGGGTACAGTGGGTGGATGTACGCTTCTTTGGTAGTCACCTGATTCGAGAATAGGTTTGACAAATTTGACCTGAGACAAATAAATTTGGGGATCTTTTAGAAAATTAGTGAGCTGTAAAAACAATTTTGACAGAAATTTGTGATTTATTTAACCTCAGTCTCGTCATTATTTGGTTACCTGGAGAGTGAATCTTTCACAACGCACAAACTACAACTCACCTGATTTATGGGAGATGGTATGGGTAGGAAGGGGGTTCACAGACATCGTTTATAAAATGGTCTTAGTTCAAAGAAACAAACATGACCCGTGACGAATCATCAGCTGTGATCTTTCAAACTGAGGAAGAATCTTGCGTGATCTTTCAAACAGAGGAAGACGAGTAGTGAAGTTCAGCTTTAAATTTCTTTTTGCACGTGAATCTTTTCAGAAATGAAGAAGATGGAAAGCTTTTCATAAATGAAGAAGATGGAAAGCTTTTCATAAATGAAGAAGGCACAGGATGGAAATATACCGTTGGAAGCTTTTGACAGCGGAGAAATGAAGAAGAAAGCTGCCAAACGGGAATTCGAAATGTATTTTGAATGATATGGTGGAATTATGATTTCAAAATTGTATCCAAATGTGAAACGCGAAAAGACGGGTGGAATTGTATTTTGAGAATATAACCAAACAAAGCCTAAAATCCTTTCCAAACATATGTGATTTTTACTCCTATATTTTTTACTAAAAAAAACTAAAAATCACTTCACAAACGAACCTTAGTGTCATTGAACAATGTGACCATACGAACGAGAATGTGCTACATGAAGGGTGACATATAACACACTACAAACACAAATGTGACACCATCAAATGGGGATAATACACAAATTGACATATACTAACAATGTCAAACATGATATAACAACATATAGAATAATGGGACGCATGCCGATTTATTGAATAATGTGACAACATAAACAAGAATGTGAGGTGTAAAGATTGATGTGTGACACACCTCCAACATTAATGTGACAACATATATAATGGGTATGTGACACTTTCAAAATGTGACACATTGAAAGACAATGTGACATGTGCCATTTGAAACGTGAACCAAATCTACCCAACAAAAACCACCACCCGAAGTCGTGTTAGTTGTATTTTTCAACTCCCTGTGACAAGTAACAAACACTCCCATACATTCACATTCACAATCTAGGTAGTACATCTAGGAATTCAAATTTGGTAAGAGTGTGACAACATCGACACGTAACGTAAATGTCAAAACCAACAATTTAGACAAACTAGATATTAGATTAACAAGTATAATGTTAATTACAAAAAAAGAAAGTCATATATTGTAGAATACTATTCAAATGTCAACTCATTATTCCTCAATCCTATTAACATTCCTACTGACATTACTGACTGATAAATACCACCCCTATTATACTAAACAAGTGCAAACAAAAATTTATGACTGAACCATTCTAACATATTCCTACAAGAAAAGTACGAATCAGAAACCGTATTGACAATGCTACCCAAAACATCCAAAAACATCATAACAACAACAATTTTTTAACGTCAAACATAATGTGCCATTCAAATACTAACTAAACGTGAATTTAAACCAACCCCCCCCCAAAAAAAACGATGCACCCATTTGGCATCATTGGAAGATTGTTCCAATTGTCAATTATCATCAACAAATGACCTTATTAGGTCGTTCACAAATGACTTCACCATACTGGCTCAAATCGTCTTGCAGCTCTCTCCTCCCATTGACTTATCCACGTCAAGGTGACGCATAAGTTGCTTCAGAATGAAGCATACTATAATTCCACAACCAGCCCTATCAAGGAAATTTTAGACATTAGTAATTACGTTAAAACGAACCATATACAATGTATGGAAACATCAATGACATTCATTGCAAACAAACAGAATTCACACTTACGAGTCCGCTTTTTGTTGCGGACAATCATCAACCACTAAAAGTTCATTCACCAAATCTTGCGTTTCAACTACGCCAACCTTAAGTCTACGCCTTATGTAATCCTCAAAGTATCCCTTCTACGTTATTGTCAAATTTATATTACCAAGTAATTAGTATTGGTGTCAAATATAAATTACAAAGACCTGTGAAATTAACTACTTCATGTTTACTAACCAACAACCATGTTTTCTCGTAATGTTTGTCTTCCCGCCCACATATTGGTTTCATTGAGTTGCAATGCATCCAGAATCCTTCATCGGTGTCATAAACCATAAGTGTCCAATGGTTATCTAAGTGGATTGGGAATTGAATATATTTGGCTTTGAGGGCATGAAGGGCACAGACCGCCAAGTACTTGTCACGCGCATCTTCGCCCACATCTCTAATCGTATGCTGCAGGCATTCGAGTGTGACACCATGAAAGGAGGATGTGAAATCACAACCACAACACGGAATTGTGTTAGTTGTATTGTTCGACTCACAGTGACAATTAACAAACAGTCTCATAACCTCATTCACAATAACAATTACAAAACTAAATAGCTAAATATCACATTTTAAAATTTCAAGTATGCACATTCACATATACTGAACAATAGCAAACACGACGTAATGTGACAACATGAACGAGAAAGTGAGGTCAAAAGATTGGCACATGACACACTCCCAACACAAATGTGACAACATATAATGGATGTGTGACACTGTCCAAATGTGATGACATTATATAAAATGTGACGTATGCCACTTGAAACATGAACCAAATGTACCCAACACAAACCACTACCCAAAGTCGTATTATTCGCCACGCTTAATACAATTAATGTTACAATGTATATTACATGACCACATATTTCACAAAAAAAAATCATAACAACATATCCACATTCCCACACACGTTTACAAATGTAACACTAAAATACTCAACGTAAACACAAATAATGTGGCACATGCCTATTTATTGGAAAGTAATGTGCTATGAGAAGTTTTACGTATAACATGATACAAACACGAATGTGACACAATTGAATGGGGACGTGAAATCACAACCACAATCCAGAATCGTGTTAGTTATATTATTCGGCTCCTTGTGACAATTAAGAAATAGTCCCCAAAATACACATTCACATTCATAAATGGGATCACATTCACAATCACAAATTGTAGAATATGGAGTCACATTAAAAATCAGAAAACGGACAACACATAAAATAGGGACGTGGCACCAGTCACATTAACTAATTTACTTTTGTTACTTAATGCAAACCGCCAAACGACATCATAGCACAACTTGGACCCCTAAAAATATGATAATCAACCACTATCATTTGAATGGGTAACAAACAACCACGTCGTACCCACCATGTCACATACGACCATTCAGACCTAAACTTCACGAAATAGACCCCATATTTGACAACACAACAACAAATCACACACAAAACACCCAAACTCACCAACCCACCGGCCCCCCATACGAAAACACCAACAAAGAAGTCACAAAACACACCTAATCGACAACCCACACACACATACTGACATCTCAAACCGAAAACAATCAAAACATTAAATACTTATAAAACTCACAAAATATACAACTCACATTACAGCTTTTGACCGATACAAATTGAAATTGTCAACAATCCCATATTCATATAAACCCTAGTTATGGGTTGCTAACCAAAATAAAATGAATGAACATTGCAAAATAAGGGGAAAGCCACACTTACGTTTCGGGGCCATCATTCGTCGTCGTTCACCGGAGACGTAATCCTGATCCCACCATCTCGTCGAATCGCACTGCCTTGTCCTCTCATTGTGGCCTTCCAAATGTTTTGTAATGAAGCAACCCTTTACATTAGCATAATGAGACAAAACCTATCTCATATATTTTGTTTCCTAAAAATTTGCCTAATCAAAGCTATAATCACCAAACAGAACGTATATTTTGAAATTCAAATTCACATTTATATATATATATATATATATATATGATCTATAGTAATATTTAATTTCCTATATATGGTTTTGTCATTATTTATGATATTAACAAATAATATTGAGGGTAAATGTGTCAACAAACTTTTCACAGAACTTATGAGAATATAAGGCTCTATTTGGTTATGTTTTCAAAATGTGATTTTACACTGAGTTTTGAATATGGTGTTTGGAATGTGTTTTGGAAACACATTTCCAAAACTCTGCAGAGAATTCTGTACCAGCCGCTCTTTTCAGAATTTTTTTTTTTTTTTTGCAAATTTTGCCTAACGGGTCGTCCAACCGGTTGACCGGAATAGTGAATTTTATTTTTATTTTTTTTTTTGGCAATTGATATGTTAATTTTTATATAATCGAAAAAAACATTTTCTAAAATTTTTAAAAATTTTTATGTGCTTTAAAATAATTTTGAGTTGTATGTTTAGTTATGAGTTGTAAATTTTTGTATCAAATATCAAATGTCACATCAACAATTTCCCACTCAAATCAAAACTCTTTTCAAAACTCTTTACCAAACAAATTTTCTACACTCAAATCATAATTCCAAACTCCACAAACTCAAAATACAACTCATACTCTCAAATCATAATTACAAAATTCTACCAAACGCAATCTAAGGCCAAGTTTGGTAAGTTCATAAAAAGTTAAAAAGTCAAAAAGTTACTCAAAAAGTTAAAAAGTTAACACTATTTATCAAAAGTCAAAAATTACGGTTGCACAACTCCCAATCTTAATTTTTCCCTACATACTAATTTATACAATTTTTTAATACACATTTTTTCATAAAAAGTCAAAAAGTTAACCCAAACATCTATATTTTTTCTCTCAATTTTTTAGTCCAAAAAGACAAAAAATACACTTATTTAAGATACCCCAAACAACCCCTAAGTTTTTTTCTAGGACAATATGTAACATAAATCTCCCTAATAGGACTTATAAATAAATTTTCCAAATAAATATGATTTCTACAATAATTTTCTTGATATAATTCTGTAAATAAATTATGTGGAGTAAATATTGTTGGACGAAAATTTGCCTTCTCGTACTTAGTTGGATAAAACATTTGTTTCCTTTTTCTTGACATATCAAGCCGTTGGAAATCATATAACATATACCCTATTCCCTTCTTTTCATTTCTTTTTTTAACATTTTTGGTCGCTGTCTCAAAAACACACAATTAAGTTTTAAAATAAATCCTTTCTAAAAAAAATGTTTTAAAATAAATAATTATTTAATTAATTACAAAACAAAAACAAAAAATACCTTACAGTGTGATCCTTATAATAAAAAAATAAAGGGTAAATCAGCAACAGGTCTTGATAGTTTAACTTAATTTCTATCAAGTCTTATTAAAAATAAGTCTTAATAAAAGTGTCATTAAAAATATTTTTTTGTGACGATTTGTTGCATATGTTGCTAAAAATTAACAATTAGTGACTTTTTTGTCATGATTTTTATAAATTGTCGCTAAAACTTACAATTAGTGACGTTTTCTATTACAAGATTTTTAATTTGTCACTGAAAGTTGAAACACAGAGATGTCTTTTGTGACGATTTTATTAAACTGACGCTAAGACTTATAATTATTGACATTTTTTATGACAAAATTTTCAAATTGTTACTAAAAATTAATAATTAGTGATTTTTTTTAATAGTGTTCGATAAAAAATACCATTAATTCTCATAAGACCTATTAGACAACGACAATGCTACGTAGCTCAAATTTTGTGGCTCAAAAGTGGCTCAAATGGCCAAAACGACGTCGTTTTGAGTACAGAACAACATAAAAATGGCCAAAACGACGTCGTTTTGGCCATTTGAGCCACTTTTGAGCCACAAAATTTGAGCTACGAGACATTTTTCATTAGACAATAAGTTCATTTACACGTAAATTTTTCTAAAATAAACTCTGAGTTTTTAATTTTATCAATTTAAATCTTATCTTTTAATTTGTTTTCCATCTAAACTGTTCACCTATTTTCATTAAGTAAAATTGACGAAAAAAAATATATTTTAGTCATTAAATTCAATGTAGATGTACATAAAATGTCAAAAATATCTCTTTTCGTTGAGTTTAATGATTAAAATACTATTTTTCATTAGTTTACTTAACAAAAATAAACAAATTGTTTAGATGGAAAACAAATCAAAAGATTATAATTTAACTTGACAAAATTAAAATCTTATGATTTATTTTGTTATACAAGTGTCAAATCTTAAGTTTTTTTTTTATTCTCCCCAAAAAAATTTGGGTTTCCCTCCAATCTATGGTCTAGATTAGAGGATGTTGTCCGTTTTTTGTGGAGCGGATCACAACTCTTATTTTGATGATCTGACTTGTTCATTTTGTAAGATTATTCGTATATATTATTCACATAAAAATTTTGAACGATCCGATAATCGTAACATATTTAATTTATCATATTTGTTATAAAAAAAAAAAAATTGCCTATTTCTAAAAATGCACTTGTTGTCCTTATTCGACAGTCAAAATTTTGATTTTTTTTATTTTTTTCAACTTCTCCTAAAAGTTTTGTTTGTAAAATGCTTTTGTCACTAAAATTTAATCAGAAATGCAAATAAATTCAAGAATTGAACGAAGAAAATGATGAATCAAACAATAAAAAAGATGTGATAAAAAGCCATGTGATGAGTTGTAAATTTCCATTCAACAGTCGTGACAAATTGACAAATACAATACCAGCTTATAAAGCATGTGATTGGCCCCCTCCATTCCCACATGTAACCACTTTACATGACAAAAAATTAACAAACCAAATTAAGTAAAAAATATTGGGCAGCTCTCCACTGGGTGCATCTGTACCTATCTAACCCTGTCTGCCAATCCTGTTAAAATTACAAACAACAATCACAAAACTAATAATAATCAGACAAACAAGAAGGGCATCTGATCAGGCCGTTCTCATTGCACGCCACACAAGTCGCGAACCCATCTTTCTCCGAGTAACATTTGTGGCTTCCGCTGCACTCGACGCAGAGGATAAATCGATAGCTGCCGCAGACTTCGCAGACTCCGGGAGTCGCCGCCGGCAAACCTTCGATGAACTTCTTGAGCTCGCCGGCTTCGTGAAGCTCTCTGATCTCCTCAGCGCCCCCGACATATCTCCCTCCGATGAAAACCCTAGGCAGACTTATCTTGGTCTTGTGATTCCCAAAGATCGCCTGTAGCTCCTCCATGAATTTTGAATCCATACAGAGATCACGCTCATCGATCGACACGCGAAAGCCGTAGAGGATCGATCGGACGGCCCGGCAGTCCTCGAAGGTGGATCGGACGACGCGGAGGCTCGTGAAGTAGACAACTATGCGTTTCTCGGCGCCAGGGATGGAGATCGATGAGGGGGGTTCTTTTGAGGGTGGTGGGGTGAGATTGGGTTCGGAGTGGCAGGTTGACCAGGTTCGGAGGGTGGAGTTGGCAAGTCGGACTCGGTGGAAGATGGAGGATTTCGATGATGAATTGGTGGAGGATTGTGATTGGGTTTGTTGTTGTTGTGGGTTTTTGGTGAAATCTTCTGTGCAGAGGTATTGGATGTCTTTGAATGATTTGCAAGAGAAGTTTGAAGGAGGTTTGGAACGAACCCGAACCGTCGATTTTGCCCGCCGCAGCCACATGAGAGGAGAGAGAGAGAGAGAGAGGTGGTGTGCGCGGTGGATTTGGGCGACGGAGCGGGGAGTGAGAGGTGAGATTTTATTGAAATGAAAATTTTAGGAAGGGAAAGAGTGGGGATGGTAGGGGGGACCGGGAAGGTGGGGGGGGTTAGGTAAATTAGTTAGAGAGAGGGTGGTTAATGTTTTGCTTTAATGATGTTCAGAGGATGAAGAAGGGAGATGAGAGGTCTTAATTGGCATTTGCATTATTGATGATTGATGTTTAAGGGAATGAACAACAAGATAAGAGGTTGTAATTAGTAGGGTTGGATAACTTTTGTTGAGTATTTTTTTTTTTTTTTTTTTTTGCATGGACTAGCTCAATTTACTCCAATCCTATATCTAGGAGTAGATCATTTGTCACAATCCCCCATCTCACCACTTCTCCTGGAGTTGGAGAGAATCATCATGGGTAGAGAAGTAAATTTGGAACAAACCGACAATTGAAGGAGGAAAATGAAAAAAAAAATATATATATATATATATGTGAATTTGAGCGCTTGTTTCTCTTTTCTTTGGTCTTTTTTCCCTTCAAGTGTTCTTGATCTGATCATGCAATCAAAACTCGATTAAGATGCCGAGTAGCGAGTATTTGAGAGTTCATCTTTGAATAATTGAAAGTTGACACTCCAAAAAAATGAAGCTACTTAAAGGGCTATCACTCATTCCTTGAGATTGAAAGGTATATAATTGGTGCTACTAAAAAAAATGGAAGCTTGATACTTGCCATTGGAGATAATAATCATCAAAATACGAATTGTCATTTCAAATTACACGCCTGCTCACCACGTTATAAAAAGCGAATGGCTTCCTTTCAGTCCAATCACGAATTAAAGGGTATCGTTGGACTCGTGAAGGCCTATCACAAGGTCTCGTTTCGATAATCCGAACTGTTCAATGTGTATAAATCGTCGAATATTATATATTTAAAAAATCATATTGATCAGATATCGATAGTTATGTGATCTAATTAGTTTTGTATGGAAAAAAAATGGACGGTGAAAAATAAACAGCTTATAAAAATTTGATTTGACCACATAACTATGGATATCTGATCAATGTGATTTTTTATAGACATATAATATTCAACGATTTCTACATATTAAAAACGGTTTAGATTATTGAAACGGAACCTATGATAGACTCTAATAATATACAACTAAGTCAAGGTTATGTGCGTAACATAAGTAAGAATGGTCTCCATGATACCAATAATATACAACTAGTTTAACATTGAAGAAACTTGATTGGCACCACACTGTCAAGGTTTCTTCCCCTAGAAGTTGCAAAGCTCTCAAAAATCTCTCTTTTTTTTTTTTTTTTTTTGAACGACTCAAAAATCTCTTCACCAAGGTGTAAAATAAGGCACAATTCAAGAACTGCCCCGCTCTTACTCATTTTTTTAAAATTTATTTATTGTTTACTTAAAACTTCTTGTAGGTTAATCTTTTTGTTGGAAAATCAAACTTGGAACCTTTGCCATCGAATGCCTAATTTCAGTACTCACTATATACATTTGTTTTCTCATATCATATGAGGTATCTATTGTTGAGTGTGCCTCCTTATTAGAATATGAGACTTTATTGGTTTATTAAAATATTTAGTTTGATTTGATGTTAGTTATAATATATTAAAAATATCTAATTTTTAAAAAGCCCAATGATAGTAGCTAGGATTTTGATAAAAAAAACCCAAGATTCAACAAAATATATATATATATATATATATTATCTTTGTTTGTCCCGTGATAGTGTAGCGGCAACAGTGAAAATCAACTCGGTGGGTTCGTTTTATGTGGCAACCATAATCATTGATTCATTCTAAGATTGGTAAAAGCTCTGTACTTGATTTGTTCATGCTTCTGTTGCCTCTGATTTAAAGCTGATTTGGGCTACAATTTTTGGTCTTCTTCAATTCTGTTTTGAAAACAATTTTGTTCATCTATTTGGTGAGATCTTCCCTCTTGTTTAATTGTGATTATTTGGAATTCACTCAATGGTGGTTCTGTAAGACCATTCGTGTCTCGTTTATAATCGTTTGGAAACTTTTTAGTTGATAGTGGAATCGGATTTCGATCCTGTGAACGTATCTCACATTGAGGGAACCACATAAAAATTCTTGTATTATTGTTGGTTTAATTTTTCTGCATTACTTTTTATTCTCATTAATTGATTTACTTGTGAAAAATCATATATTTTTCCTAACATCTATGAGTACTTGTAGATTTTCAGACATTTTATTGATAAAATTTAGTTACAATTTTTAGTAAAAGTCATAGAGGATCTTGAAAATGAATGCTATAGCAATCTAAAAAATCCATGTTAAAATGGCATCAATTATGAACCCTATGTAAGTCCAGCATTCTTTATATGCACATTATGTAAGACTAAATTAATTATTTAGTCATTATGTTGACCCACATAATATGGTAATATGAATTAGAGATTTGGTAATATGAATTAGGAAATAAATCCAGTCTCATGCAATTTTTTTTTTTTTTTTATAAAATCAATTGAAATAGAAATGATTCTTTATACATTTATTGTAAGAAGCTTAATGCTCAAATAAGGAATTGATAAGGTAATCATAAATAATAAATGATTACTTGCTTACATTTATAAGGTCTGATAATCTTGAATTGATTGGCTACTTAGATTCAGACATTAGATGATATATTGATAATAGAAAATTCACTTTTGGTTCTTTGTTTATATTATGTGGAGGAGCAATATTACAAAAAGTATCAAACGAACTATCATAAGTATATCCTCTATGAAAGTTGAATTTGTGGCGTGTTTTGAGACCACAATTCATGAATTGTTATTGCGAAACTTTATCTCAAGACTTAGGATTGTCGACTTTTGTTACAAAGTCATTGAGAATTTATTGTGATAATTTTGCAATTGTTTTATTTTCTTAGAATGACAAGTATTTTAATGATGGTGAACACATATAATTGAAATACTTTGTCGTTAAAGAAGAATTTCATAAACAGAAAGTATCAATAAACACATAAGTACATAACTTTTAACTACAGAAACTTGCCAATTGGGTCTTGAATGTAATCCATAATAGCTGTTTATGATTGATTGTGTTATTTGACACATTGAGATCTCATTAATTGTGTTTCTGATATGTTTCCTATTATGAAATAAGTACGTACATATATGAGAATGAATGAATGATAACAAGAATAGTCTTTCATAAAAAGACATTATCTTTGGGCCTCTTTATACTCTTCACTTAAAGGGTTATGTTAAACTAGTTGCTAGTGTTGTAGTACATGGAAGGGACTATATCGATCGCACTATTGGTGTAGAACTACCATGATTCACATTAGTGAATTATTTAATTATAATATTATGATGATAACCAAATTAAATGCAATATTGAATATGGTTTATTGTGCGCCTAATGTTAATCTTGTTAAATCTTGGTGTAAGTTATCATATGGGCCAAGTGGGAGAATGTAAGACTAAATTAATTATTTAGTCATTATGTTGACCCACATGATATGGTAATATGAATTAGAGATTTGGCATGATTATGATTTCATAGTTTTTGCTACAATTAATTGATAAATAAAGAAGAGTATTTTTCAAATATCCTACTTTGATGGGAAAGTGGAATTATTGTTAAATAAGGAAACCAATCATCTCTCTGCTATAAAAGGACATTCAGACTACCTATCAAATAATTCTGAAGTCAATGTATTCTAAAGAGTGTTAAGAGGGAGAAACATTTTTCCACAAATATTATTATTAGGCTTATGTTCAATCAATTTTGGATCACTTGAAGGTTTCTCATAATTGATTTGGGTATGTTATTTATTTTCTACATTATGTTATTATTTGTGAAAATTATGATAGTTCACAATTTTGGATTATGAATGTTGTTTTATGCATAACACCATAAAATTTTATTTACATGTGGTATCAAAGCTTATGTTTCAGAACATTATGATTTTTCGATTAAGTAAATATCAATTAATTTTGATTACAATTATGATTGTCTCAATCCAAAATTTTGAATTTGTTGAACATGATATGAAAGTTAATATGCAACTCTTATGTTCCTACTTTAGATTGGATTGTGTATTGTATAAATAATATTTATTTAATGAGTGCTAACTCTTTGATGATAAACCGAATATTTTAAAATTTTGATAATTGAATATTATGAATGATTTAATTATCTTTATTATGAGGAAAGGTTTAGTGGATAATGACCATTGTATTGTTTGATTTTGTAATGCCTAAAGATATTTATATTACATAAAGAATCATTGTTATTCATGTTTTGCTGAATTTTATATTATCTAATTTTACTGTGAGGCACATTAAAGTGTTATTAAATTTTAGTATGAGAAAGCATATTAAAATTTTATTGTGATCTTTATAGTACTAAGCATATTGTTATTTAAGGATGTAATTGTAACCTCTAAAAATTATGTACAAGTTTAATTTTTGTGGATGGTTTAATGAGGTACAAAAGCATATATTCTTATGTGACATAGAATATGTGTTGTGTTAATATTTGTTATCTTAATATTATTCTTATGATTTAGCGATATACATTATGATTATGATGATGAATAATTTTGAATAAATTATTATTTATTCCATAATGTTTACGCACAGTTTTTATTTTGATTTGAAATCTAAATTATGATATGATTGGTAGTTGCCAAAGTGACCCAATCGGAATGACACATAAATATTAAATCAAATAATTGAAATTTAATACCCTTCCCAAGTATTAAAAAATAATGACTTTACAAATCGCAATTCTTTAATTACAAAGATATTAGGTTGGCCCAAAGGTGCACCACTTCTAAGTAAATTGTTGAATTGGAATATGATAGTTGATGGGTATTCATAATTGATATTGAAATGATACCCAAAGGTCACAAACCTACTTAATTTTGAATATTTTATCAACTAGTCTTATTGGTGAAAGGGAATCACCATAATTATTAAATAGTATGCCATTAGATTATTCCAAAGGTAGATCACGGTGATACGATTTGTGATTGTTTAAACATGTGTTTATCTTAAGTAATTGTCAATTATTAATTACTTTTAGCATTAATGTAGTGAGCATGAATTATTGATTAAAATTTTATTTCGCAATATTTTTATACATTGTTTGTTTCTTTTGTAAATGAAAAAAGATTTCTTAAAATAAATAGAACAAGTTCAGTTTCATCTTGATATTCTAAATTTTGACTTAGTGTTATTATTTGAGAAATTTACTGCTATTATGATTCAAGTAGTACAAAAGAAAAAAAGGACTTTTCATAAAGTATAAAAGAATCCAAAAAATAAAGTTTATGTTTTTATGCGAATGAGTATAGAAAACATTAAGTTTTAACTGCCTGAAATTGATAATGCTAAATAATGTGAAAGAGACTTTCTGAACTGTTAATAAGTTTTTGCTCAGACACTTATGGTTAAACTTACCAACATAAAATTTGATGGTATGCCTGAGATGTATGAGCATGTCATTTAATTGTCTAACTTGACTGCTCAATTAAAGAATTTAAGAATATTTGTGAATAAGTTTGTTTTTGTGCAATTATTTTGAATTATTTATCTTTTCAGTATGGGTCAATTATATATAATTCTATGAATAGTAGGTAGAAAGTCAATGAGTCGAAAAGAAAGAGAGAATGCTTATTTTGGACATAAAGAAATAGCCACATAAAGAAAATGAGTTTGCTCAAGAATTTCGGTCTCATAAGTGTAGCATGACTTTTCGTGCCCCCTTTCGGAAGACGAATAAGCCCTACAGTATCAGACTCCCACGGTTCTGAATCTGATCTCACAAGTGCAATGTGAAATAGATAAACATCAAATAGTCCAAATCCGACAAATCTTTTGAAAAATTGATTTTGAATCAAATTGCCAAAAATAGACTGCTTTGCAAGATATAGAGTCGCCACCTAAATATTTTTAGAAAATTTAGGAAACCTATGACTCGTGCCAAAGGCCACGTGTCCATCATCACCAAGATTGTCTCTACTTGAGAACTTAGGTACGAGAGGGAAAGGTCATGAATTGAGCTCCCCCGCTCGCCCCATCAAAGATCGACCTCTACTAATCATGATGTAATTTTTATTTACATTATATTCTCTTGTTTCGATTTATTAGGCTAACTTACTATATGATGCGCACAAAAGTATAGACTAGCTTGCAAAATTGGAACACTTGATTTCAAGTTTGCTTTGAAAATTGTTTCGAATATATACCACTTGAAAAAGTGATCGCATATGCACATTACTCAAATTATTCCATTTCAAGCAATTAGCCTTCATCTACAGGCATTCAAGCAGTTTATCATTTAAGAAATTAGCCTCATGGCAAGTGTGCTAGACATGGAAACAATCACATTCGTGCAATATGCTAAAGCACAAAAGAGCTCACCTAGTACTCCAAGCCAAAAAATGAAACAGTTAGAATAATGCATGATCCTAACTATGCAATGTGACTAATGCAATGCATGCGATATGCAATCTAAATAGGCCCGGCTACTTAACATAACGTGTGAATCAATTTGACAGCATGCATCTAAGCACGTATTCAAAGAAGTATTTAAACGACAATGTAAGTTAGAATGATGTGCCGAGCCTCGGTGCATGCAAAACAAGTGGATTCAAGGCATGAGAGATGATAAACGAAACATGATGCCCTAAACTAACCATCATAAGCATGTAAATAAAAGGGAGAAAGGCGTAGGGTTGGAAGAAATACACATTATTACAAGTTTGCGCCCTCACGCAGGAAGATCCGAATGAACTAACTAGCTAAGCTAATTACTATGAATTAACTAACTATTACAAACTGAAATGAATAAATTAGCTAAGCTACTTAACTAATTATTACAACAACAAATTAATAAACTATTCTAGCTAATTAACTAATTATTACAAGACAAAATTAAATAACTAGTCTAGCTAACTAATTATTTACAACACTTTACAAAATTAACTAGCTACAACTAATTAATTACAACAAATATCTAAGTTAAGTAATTAGATTAAACAGCCCCGGGAAGCGATGAGTGCTCATGCATGCGCGCTGATTTCCACCCGAAAAAACCACTGTTCTGCTGCCAAGAAGCCTCTGTTGCACAGTTAGAACACTTGCATTGTTTTTCACCTCAAAACCAACTCTGTTCCATTTCAAAAAGCCACTGCTGGGTTTTGCAAAGGTGGGCGGCAGGCCAAAAGTGGTAGCCTGCCGGCAACTGATTCTTGGTTCTTCCCACTGCAACAGAGAGCAAACAGAGCAAGAACAAGATATTCTCAAGGGTTGTTTACACAACTTATCCCTCCTTATCATCAAACAGCTCAAAGGAGTGGCAAAATTTGATTCACAAACCATCAACCGATGCAACTTCATTGCATGATGGCCTATGAACCAAAGTGTGCAAGTTCAATAAATGCAACAAATAAAGACTCTCCAGCCTCCTCCTTATCATGGATTGATCAAGGGAAGTGGTTGACATTGACTCTTGAACCGTTTACATCACTAACAAGTATGAAACGATTCAAGGCTCAAGGGTTCAATTAACGTGTAACAACCCTCATTTTGACTTAGTCCTACTTGCATACATTTATGGATGATCTTGTTTAATATGTGCATTTGCAAATCTTGTCTTGTTTTTCTTGGATGATTGCTTACATGCTTTGTTCTTGACTGGTGTGTTGCCGAGGTCATCTTAAGCCTAGACACCTTCGAGACCTTTATCACTTAGAACTATCTTGGAACCCCGATGGTTGACCTCCATCTTCACCCTGGCATATTGGCCGAGATGTCACCACCTAGGCCGAGGTGCGCGTCGCCTAGGCCGAGATGTGCATCATCTGGGCCGAAATGTTAATATCTAGGCGTTCTAGATCCTTGATCCTTACATGAGTGATTTTGTTCCTGGAATGGTATGACCTAGACCGAGGTGTGGCACATCTAGGCCAAGGTGTGGCACAGTTTAGTCAAGTGTTGTCCTTCCAAGCCGATGTCCTTGCCCCTTGATTGCTGGAGTCTTGTTGTTAGCCGATGTCGTTACTTGCCGGTGTGTTCTTGCCGCCTTGCTTGCTGAGTACACTTTGTCTTGGTCTTGTCTTGTCATGTCAGTCACCTTTTTGGTTAGAGCCAATCAGCCGATGCCACGTGTCCCGGCAGAGGGATTAAGTCAGTGATTGTCGTGAGGAGCATATCTTTTTGTATTAATCTTGCCTTTTAGAGAGAGAAACTCTAGGAAGAAGGAGGAGAAGTTTGAGCTTGAGAGAGTGAACTTCCAAGCTTGATCGTTGGGGCTTGAACCGTTAGATTCGAGTTTTGAGGTTAGAATCTTAACCTACTCTTGTTGTTCTTATTGATCATCTAGCTGCATTGCTTGATCAAACCCGTTCTGCACGTCATGCATTGATGTAAAGTTAGTTTTAGAAAGAGAAAATGGTTTTCATGTGTCCTTGAAGAAAAGCATCGTTTGATCCGAAAGTTTGCATTTAGGCTCATGTTTTTGTGTTTGTTTTGATAAGATCCTTGAGTATGGGTACCCAGGTCCATGTTTTTGAATTCACAGCATGAAATCTCCGCTTTTGTAATAGCAAGTTTTGATCTTTGCATTCATCTCCCTCCTGTTCATGTCCTTAATGTTCTTCATGCTCATGTTCTTCATGTTTATCAAGAGGGAAACCCAGATTTTCCCGACTTCACTTTTGAAAGTGGCCATCAGGACTACACCTCGGCGAGAAGGTGTGGGACCTCGGCCAAGACCTGGTGGCCCAGCATGTTTTTCCAAAGATAAGAAACTGTGTTTTGATTTGATTTGACCTAGTTTTGAAGAATGCCGAGGTCATTTGCATGTATGCTAGACTTGTTTTGAGTAGTGCATTCAATAGACTTTGCCATGTGTTTGTAGGACTTGGACTTGCCTTGACCCCGACGTTTGAAGAACTAGTTGAGTGGTATTTTTAATAAAGCTATGTTAAACGTTTTGATAAAGACTTTGCTTTGCTTTGTTTTGAAAGTGTTTGTTAAGCATGAATAATTGTCCATGTTTTGTATATCAAGTATGATCTTGTCTTGATGACCTTCTCGGAAAGTCCCTTGCGCTGGAGGACTCTAAACTTTCGCAGCACATCTCGTTTGAAAGTCCCTTGTGCTGGAGGACTCTAAACTTTCACAGCACATCTTGTTTTGAAAGTCCTTTGTGCTGGAGGACTCTAAACTTTCGCAGCACATCTTGTTTTGAAAGTCCCTTGTGCTGGAGGACTCTAAACTTTCGCAGCACATCTCGTTTGAAAGTCCCTTGTGCTGGAGGACTCTAAACTTTCGCAGCACATCTTGTTTTGAAAGTCCCTTGTGCTGGAGGACTCTAAACTTTCGCAGCACATCTTTTTTTGAAAGTCCTTTGTGCTGGAGAACTCTAAACTTTTGCAGCACCCTTGATTTGTACTCTAGTGTTAAAGGGCTACGGGCCTTTGTAAACATAGGTCCCTCGTGCTGGAGGACTCTAAACTTTCGCAGCACATCTTGTCTCGAAAGTCCCTTGTGCTAGAGGACTCTAAACTTTAGTAGCACCCTTATTTGAGATGCCTCTCTTGCTTTGTCTTGTTTTGCCACGGACGGTTTACCATGTGGATACGTTTGCCGGAATGTTAATATTTGTAATATGTGATGCTAGTAAGTATCCCTTGAAGCTTTGAAGATCTGATTAGATGGACGAGGTCCATTCCTTGTTATATATGAAGTTTTGTCTTGTATTGTTTTGAAAGGACTTCGGCTATTATTCATGCAAACCCCTTTATTATTTGTACCATTCACTGAGTATCCAAGCTCACCCTCTCTATATATATGTAGGTGATGAGCAAGAAGGCGGTGACGCCTAGATGTGATTCTGGAGCTTATTTTGGATTTTGATTATGTCGGCTTAACCTGTACTTATGTCGGCAGTCTTGAAAATTATGCTTCTCGATTTGTAAAACTTGTATATTGCATACGTCGGCTTGAGAAGCCTTTTGATCAAGATGTGTGTTCTGTATGCATGTTATGTCGGCAGTGAGGATGTCGGCAATTCTGAGGATTTTGCTTCTAGCTGTATTTCATGTATTTTGTTCATGTCGGCTTGTGAAGCCCTTTTGTTAATATGAAAGATGCAATTTGTACTTTGCTTCACTTGTAATTGAGTTGTAACCCACCTGCAGATGCTTGCTATCTCATTTGACTTATGCACAGCTCTTTTGGACTAATCTATTTGTATAAATCGCTTCCGTACTTGTTAGCCCCATATAATTGTACTCTGATTGTGTGTGAATTTTGTAAGTTGGCCTTCGGTAATCTTGGATTACTGGCCATCACGGCACCAAACTACTAGGGGCGGTTTGGGGTCGTGACATAACGTCCGATTGAACTCAAACCAAGTTATTATCTTGTATCACTTTTAGTCCTCATTTTTATTGCTCCATTTTAATTACCAACCATTCCTTAGTAAATTAAGTCTAAAGGTGAGCTTTAAGTCCTCTAATGGAAAGAAACATCAAACTAAGAGTTGTTTTAGGCATGAGAGAAATGTCATGCCATTGGTAATGAACCCCCAAAGAGATTAAACCATTAAGCACAAGACCTCAATCTCATGCTTTAAACAAGCAACTAGTTTGAACCAACTTTCAAACTAAAGAAAAAGCTAAGAAATGAGGGAGGTTGCAGAAGTGATTAAGGGTGAAAACAAGTATGGAAAGTCATAAAAAAATATTATCAACTCAAATAGGTTGGTGGCTAAGGCCTAAACCACGAAACCTATGAGGACAATTACACTACAAGCATGCAATACAAGGCTCAAATGTGATAAACAATCAAAAACAATCCTAAAACAGTGTTAAATCAGTCCAAATACATGTTGGAATTAAGACAAAAATAGCTTGAACTATAAGCTAAAACATAGAGCTATGTAAGCTAGTAAACAAAGCATGAGGGGAGGCTACCCCCTCCATTTTTGGACTTTAAAACATGTTTTTAGCCACTAAAAAAGCTCTGAAAATCGGTGTTTAAAAGCTTTAAAAAAGATAATGTTTGGGAAACACAAGGGTAAAGACTAGAGAAGTAAGGTAGAAAGAAAGATGAACCACCCCTCCACCCTTTAAGGCCTTAAACCACAAGTTTCAACCCAAAATTACAGAATTTATACAGCCTAAATATAGTAGAAAAATAGTAGGAAAAATAGCAAACAAAGCAAGGAAACAAATCAAACTTTATACCTCTTGAAGATGAGAACACTCCTAAGCAACAATTCAACACATACACACCCTCAAGAGCTCAAAGTAGGCTCAAAAATACCTCAGCTCAAAGATGGCAAGGTTTGGTTTAGAGTGTATCGGCAAAGGTTCAATAACTAGCAAGTGAGAGAGAGAATTGTAGAGAAAGAGAAAATAATTTGCTCCAAAAATTTTTAACCTTCAAAGCAAGAGGGGAGGTCCTCTATATATAGACAAACATCAAACTCCCTCAGAAATATCAATACATACACGTGTAAGCAAGTGCATGCATCTGTGACAACAGCTGGCACAGCTAGTAGAAAATATCTGCAAAACACACTTGTGGCCGACAACCAAAATCAGTGGCCAGTAGGTCCTAAGGTTTTCAGGCTTGCAGATCTATGATTGTGGTCCAAAACAAGGCAAGAGGTATATAGGGTTTGAAGGCTCAAAGCTATGGCATTTCACTAAGGACTCCGAGCACTTAACAAGCATATACACATTCATCATTGGGTGTGCAAGTGGTGACGTCCAAGTCATAAGGGCGATCAAAGTTGGGGTGTCTACAATAAGAAAGAAAATGGCTATTCATGTTTTTTTTTTAGTTTGATGCAAGATTATTTTCAAACCAATTATGTTAAAACTCCAATTGAAATTATTGGGATTTATTGTTTATTTTTTGGGCATTGATCATTATTTGGACTTTGTTTCAAAATTTTATGTTCATTTTAATTTTGAAAATTATTTATTGATTTGTCTAAACTTAATTAACCTTGATGGTTATTTTCAAAACTTAGAATAAAAGTTTAATTTATTGAAAATACCTTGTTTGCTAATTTTGGTATGATGGTTTGTATAAATTAAAATTTAATGATTTTTGAAAAAAAATTAATTTATCTTGCATCATTATGTTGGTCCTAAATATAGCTTGATAAATGAAAACTCTTCAAACTTGTGGCATAAAAGACTGTACTATTTTTCTGAAAAAACTTTATAAAGACTAGTAAAGATGAGATTCTTTTGAATTTAGATTTTATTGCTTTTAGTGGGAATGTGGGTTGCATTAAGGAAAAGCAATTCAATCACATTAAGTAAAGTACCACAAGATATACAAGGCTTCTTTATATTACCTAAATAGACATTAATGTGCCCTTTTGATACTTCATGTTTGGTAAATAAAGTTATTTTATCGCTTTTATAGATGAATTTTCACTTTATGATTTTGTTTAATTATTGCATAACAGATCTCTAGTAAAGGAACACCACTGATGTGTACATTATTAAGGAACAAAGGCAATTAAACAAAAATGTAAAAAACATAAAGATAGTGCAAAGCACAAGTCTATTTGCTAAACTCTATGAAAGGCATAATGCCTCAGCAAAATGATATAGCTAAGAAACATTATTGTACTCTAATGAATATGACTAAGAGTATGTTAAATAATTTCTAAATACCCATAACATTGTGGCTTGCCAACCACCAATACCCATAATTTCTAAATACCTACGTGCCGGCCACCATTTGGGCTTGCCGGCCACCTATGCTTTCTTCAGGGCAGTTTTGTCTTTTCAGCCTCGGGTTTTTAAGTATACATCTCCACACTTCATTTGCACACACCCACACCTCCGAAAATACTCTCCCTCTCTCTCTAGATTTGTGCTTTATATGCGTTTTCCAATGCCCCACGCAAACTTTTTTCATAAAACCCTCTTGATTCTCTACACTTTAAACCGATCAGATTTTGATTTCGTTACTTTTTCTTGCATTTTCACCACTTTAGGCTTGTTCTCCTCGAGTTTCTCTCAGGTTTCGTGATTTTTCCCGAGTTTTGACTTTTTCTCTCATTTTCTCTCTCCTAGGGTTGACTTTTTCCAAGTTTACCATTTTTTTCCATTTTTCTTCATTTTCTTCATTTTTCACTCACTTTCCAAATGGCGGATGAGATTCCTCATGACGAGGCTCCTCTTGAGGTTCCACCTCCATTATCACCCCATGTCCAGGTTGAGGAACCGGTGGTTGCTGGGACCAATGAGGCAGTAGAGGACATCACTACTGATCTTGAGGCGGAGTTTGCTCCAGAGCTCGAAAAGAGCCATTACCACTGAGGGTGTGCCCCTTTGATCGAATGACGTATCATCCTCGCACACATATACTACCGCCCGAAGGCATCATGCATTTCAGTGACTTTACTTGTGGCGTACCGGAGGACCTTCTACTGAGAGAGCCGACTCCCACCTTTCCTCCAGCCCTACCGAGGTATGAACTCTATTTTCATGCATTCAAGCCTTCCTTTAACTGTATTTCTTGCACTACCTTTCATCGAATACTCTGTTATTATTGTCTTTCATTTGATTCACCTTTTGTCTGATGCAGGGGGACTCCTGCGCTTATAGGGGATATGGAGTGACGACGACGAGGGACTGGTATGATGAGCTCCCCGCCGAGGTCCGCGACATTATTGACGAAGCTGGCTTCGGCCTATTCTGCTCCAGGCACTCACGATATATAGCAAGCCGGACTCTTCTTGGTGCATTAGTGGAGAGGTGGTGGGACACCACCAACTCTTTCCACCTCTCTTCTGCCGGAAAGATGACGATGATTCCCTACGACTTCGCCATGCTCACAGGCTTAGGAGTAGAGGTGATCTGATCCTTTTTTACACAAATATGGGCGAATGGGAGGCCGCTTAGATCCACCTGCTAAAAGTATATCCATCTCTATACCAGCCGGTCATGGTGAGGTACAGCTGGTTTGCCGAGCAGTTTCGATAGAGCAAGCCCGAGACACCAAAGGAGATGGAGTAGTACGCCTAGGGCTTTTTGATGTTTCTCCTTGGTACCACTTTGTTTTCGAACGGGTGGAACACCGTAGGCTTATATCTGTTAAGCGCCTTGGTGACACTACCCCGGGTGCGATTTTATAATTGGGGTGGAGCTGGCCTCGCCACCCTCTACGGCTACATAAGCTTCACTTCTCGGATAATAGGAGAGCAAGTTGGAGGCTATTGAAGAACCTGGGAGGTATACACCGCACCTTTCTGATTTTGTACTTTCTGTTCAATATCTGTTCACTACTTGTGCTTTTTACATTGCACTTTTTGTGTCTGTTCATACATTGTGCTTTCTGCTTTGCACTTTTTGTTTCAAATCTGTTCATGCATTGTGCTTTCTGCTTTGCACTTTCTATTTTATATCTGTTCATGCATTAACACCACTGCCCTCTCCTTGCAGTTATGGGATTATGCCTACTTCCCAGCCTTGGCTACAGAGCTAATAGAGGAGATCCCCATGGTACCATATTCACAGCGGTATGACGGTTGATGTTGGCATCGGAGTCACGACGACACGACCTTTACCTTCTTTTGCCGCTACTTCGATACAGTGGCCGCTGACGAGGTAACCCAAAACTCACAGTTACTTTGCTTTACTACTACTCTGATTCATACTTCGACAATTGGCGGCAACTAACAATCTGTACATTCTCTCTTTGCAGATCACATAACGGCCCTGGGCGACGATAAGGGCTGGTATGAGGGACCAGTATGTGGGGGGCTGGGGCACATCTGGCTTCCAGATTTTACTGGAGGGCCTAGTCTCCGGGCCTAGTTTCTGAGGAAACGGTTTGTACGCCAGACCGTGGGCTCGCTTGATTCGGTCATTCCCATGCCACCCCCAACGTCTATGAGGACAGCAGATAGCCTACCAGTTGATGCGATCATCCAGTTCATGGTGGGCCTAGATGCTGACTTCTTCAAAGGAGAGGGCAACTACACGACATTTATCTAGACTCATCTTATGCCTCCTCTGACGGACGTTCACGCAGTAAGAGCTCCTGTGGCGGGTGAAACGACTCGGGCGACTAGGGCCCATACTAGAGGGGCCCCTCTTATTAGGCAGATGACCAGTTGGCCGGAGATTCCCACTACGCTCACATGTTGGCGGCCGACCGGGATAGCCTACCAGATTCCGATCGAGCTGGCAGAGGCAGGGCAAGAGTATGTTAGAGTTCGAGGCGCGCCTTAGGTATGGACCACACTTTAAAAATTGCCCCCCACATTTTCATCTCAGATGTGTTTATTCCAGATATTAATCGGTCAAATGCACTTACAGACACCTACTACGAAGTATAGAGAAAGCCTCCTCGAGCTAGTTGCCTCTCTAATTACCATGATACAGAGGAGAAAGACACTGCTTGGTCTCCATGGTATTCAGGTAATTTCCTCTATTTTAGCATGCATTTCACTACTAACTCTGTTGTGCACCACACTATCATATTCCCACTAATACATTGGCACTTTAACTGTAGTCTTTCCCAAACTGCACTAATACACTATATTGGCACACTGTACTCACACATTGTACTCATATTGTATCTAGTTTCTGTATGATGCTCATTATACATACTATGCATGTATCTGATACACACACTATAGTTGATATGTTGACAACTGTTTTTCCAGATTCCATCTATACCGAAGACACTAGTGGCAGCAGTGGCACCAGCACTGGCAGCACCTCCTCCAGCAGCAGGAAGGAGAGAGAGAGAGAGAGGCAGGCCCCAGCTTGTGGCCGAGATGTGCGCCGCGGTCGAGGCAAGGATAGTGGTACCCGAGGCTGGAGCAGTCCCTTAGAGCCCATTTTGCGCGATGATGATACTGAGAATAGCGACTCCGAGGAGGCAGCGAGTCGACATTCTAAGCCATCTGAGAATAGAGATGATGATGCTGGCTCGGGGTATGGTAGCGGAGATGACGCCGAGGTGAACTCTAAGGCAGAGAGGAGAGATAATACTGGCTCTGGTTTAAAGTCTGATTCTGACAGCGGTGCTGATGGAGACAGTGCCCCTGAGTCCCTTCCGAAAAAGAGAACAACGAGGGCCTTTCGAGCTTGAGATGACTGGCGCCGATTTTTTGTATTTTTTGCTTAGTTTCTTTTTGTTTGGTAGCATTAGCACATGTATAGCTTCAGATAGGTTTTATTTTTTCTCTTGAAACTTGTACTCCATTTTTTGTATAAAAAAAAACCATGATCGGAAGATCATTTTGCATCATGAGCACCATATTTGCATGAAAATGAAAATGGAATTGAGTTTGAAAATGAAAACTTGCATTGGCACGATGTTCTTAATTGGGTAATGAGACAACCAACGACCAAATACAAAAACAACTCGATAAGCAAAGCAAAAACAACTCAAACACAAATATACACACTTGCTAAGACCAAAAAACTCAAAACAAGATCTCAAAACACAAAGATCAAGACAAAAACCAGGCAGCCAACACTGCCCAGCACACAAGTGAACGACAGGCCAGAAGCAGGAGTTACCGGCCACAAAAGAGAGGTTGCCAGCCACAAGTGTAAGGATCACCAGATTGCTGACAGTTGGTGTGACAACCCAACACTGGATAATGCTAATTAATCTTAATTATGCTTATAATTGTGAGCTTGATATGGTTTTGAAAGCTAAATATATGATTATATGTGCTTTTGAATTTCTATATGTTCACCGTAGAAAAATCTGTTTGATTGTCTGCTATAAAAGATTTAATTAAAGGTCATAGAGGCGACAGAAACTGAAATTGACTGTATTTTTGCGCTTAGCATGATTTTTAGAGCCTACGATGGGATTTAATTAAAAACTTATTCGAATCAAAATAATTAGATTCAATATGAGTGAATTAAAGCACAATTACTTAGCCTTAATCAATTTGATTAGGCAAGCCTATAAATAGGCCTATATACACTTAAGTTTATTCTTGGGACTCGTTTCTCACCTCTTGGTCAAATCTATACACTCTAAAGAGAATAACTCAACACTTAGAGAGAGAGAGAGAGAGAGAGAGAGAGAGAGAGAGAGAAGAATTGTGAAGGAATTGAAGGAGGCTTGAAGAATTAGTCTAGGATACACTTGAATTCAAGCCTTAGATATGATTTTCAACTTTGATTCTTGTAATTAAAACATGTAGAGGTTGAATTCATCTAGTTCTTGAGTTCATTTGCATGTAATTTTCCCATGAAAGCATGAATTACTTTGAATTGGAAGAATTGAGTTGAATTGTGTACATGCATGCATGAATCACTAAGTTGAGCTTGAATTTCATGAAATTTTCCACATGCATGAAGCTACAATTGACATTTTTGGAGATGTTTCATAGTTTTACCACTTTTCATCTCATGTATGAGAGTTTTGGAAAAATTTGAAAAGAGGAGAGTGCAATTCACGTCATACATGGTTTTAACCTCATGATTTAAGCTTGGATTTGGGACAATGGTCCATGATTTTGAGTATTTGGCTTCAAAGTGAGAGTGTTTTCATGTAACACAATGTTTTACCATGTTATTGGCATCAACTTGCAAGCTTTGAGCCTTTGGAATCAAGTTTTGAGCTTCAAATAGAGTTCTGGAAAACCCAGAATTCGACTTGTCCGCTCGAGCGTGAAAATCGAGCTCCCAGAAGTTTTGCAGAGATTTGCACAGTGGCTCGAGCGGCAAACTCTACGCTTAAGCGAACCCTGTTTTGCAAGGCTCCTGCTCAAGCGTCAGATATCTTGCTCGAGCATGAAATTCATGTAACCAGTACTTTTACAGAGTTTTGTAGTCCGCTCAAGCGACCAAAGTTGCGCTCGAGCGAAGATCCCTGTTTCAAAAATTTTGAAAAGATGTTTTATGTTTCGTTTTCCATTCTCTTTCATTTCTAAGCACTCTTAGACACACATTGGGCATTCTAAATGAATTAAAGGACATGAAATAAACCTAAGAATAGTAAGCAAATTAAAGAACGGATTGAATTGTATTATGACCCAATGTGTTATGAAGTATGTAGGGTCAAGTACAAGGACGAATCAAGCACCAGAACACTGTGAGTAATACTTTAGTAAAGACATGTTCGTATATGCTATTTTTGTTTAATACCACTCATGTATAAGTGTTCTAGACTTGTGAATTCGAATTATGGATGAGTATTCTCATCGTCTGATTATGTAAGACTATAACGAAGTTGATAAGTATGAAATCACTTGAATAGACCAAAGGTCGTTTTGAACAAATATGAAATGGGTCTAAAGGCCGTCCTGTGCATTTGATTATATGGACCATAGGTCATTCTGTATGTATATGAAATGGGCCCAAGGCCGTTTTGTACAATTGTTGAATGGGCCAGAGGTCGTTCCGTATAAGGGAATGATTGGACCTGAGGTCTTTTTGAATTGAATGCGAAGATGAATGTGAACATGATCATGGATCATAAGTACGCATAAATGCGAAAATGGATTAGTTGGACCCAAGGTCATTTTGTGTGTAAATTTGATCCAAAGTTGCTTTACATATGATGGACCTAAGGTCGTTTCGCATATATTGGACCGAAGGGACCCAAGGTCATTTTGTGTGTAAATTGGACCTAAGGTTGTTTCGCATATATTGGACCTAAGGTTGTTTTATGATGGACCTAAGGTCGTTTTGTGTGTAAATTGGATCCAATTCGTTACCTATGAATTGGACCCAAGGTCGTTTTGCATGTAATGGACCAAGAGCCGTTTTGCAAGTATGAGTTGGACTCGAGGCCGTTTAGTATATGAATATGGATGAGACATATGATATGTTGGACCTAAGGTTTTTGCATTGGTATTGACTGACAAGTTTGGGTTATAATCTATGAATTAACGAATCTCATTCATGAACTTCTTTACTTTGGTATTATTCACTGGGCGATAGCTCACTCTTTATTTATATGTATGTAGGTGAGCAGCGAGATGTCCAGCCTCAACCCCAGTGAGCCATGAGAAACCATGTTTTGAGGAGTTAACCAAGGTCACCTCACGCAAGAGGCTTACTTTTGTTTTTGTTCTCTTATGGTCATGTATGACCAACCTTGTGTATAACCTTGGATTTTGGTGTTGATACTATTTTGAATGATCTTGGATGCACGTGGTACATACATAATGTAAATATTGCATGGTGTGAGTTATTATATGTATATGAGAAAGCTTTTGATTAAATCATGTATGCACAATTCGTTGGACAATTTTTGCAAGTATTGCTGTAGGCACCCCATTTTTGACCGTCCTCAAGACTTAGACGTCATCGTTTGAACACTCGATGATCATCCATGCTCGTGTTCGTTTTGAGTTCTCGGAGGTCTCGGCTACGCGCCTTGCCTCAAGATCTCTCAACCTGTCTATTTTGTGCTTGGTTGTGAACTAAACACTTGTGTTTTTGCTTCTAAGGGAAAAGGGCGGCTTGTTTGCCATGCCCTCAACCCATCGGCCATGTGTGTTGGCCGATCGGCACTGTTTTTGGTCAGCCGGCCATTGTGTTGGTCGATCGGCCATTTTTGCTGGCCGAACCCTGTTCATCTGCTTTATGCATATATTTTGTGCCAACTAGCACAGCTGGCATCCACAATTTCCCCCCTCCATACACGTGTATGAAGGGATTTGCCCTTTGCGTAGCTTCTCTTGGAAGCTTTAGAGTTTGAACTTCTATAAAGAGGGAGTTCCTCCTCCCTCCTCTAGGTTCAAAAAAAAATTAGGTTAGAGAGTTTAGATATAGTTTTGTATCTATACTCCCTTGTTTGATCCTATTTTGTGCTCAAAAGTGTAGTATTGTCTTACTATTGCACACAAACACACACTAGAACACCATCCTCTTGGAGCTGAGGTCTCTTGAGGTTGATTTCAGAGTTCTTGGACTGGTTTAAGCTTGAAAAATTTGTTGGAGTTGTGTTCTTGAAGGTGGTCTTCAAGGGTGAGCTTTTTTGCTTTTAATACCCCCTTCTTGCTTAAGCTTTTAGCCTATCTTGCATATTGTTTTAAGCTTCAACTATAACTGATATGCTTCAGATCTTTGTTTAAGGTCATTTTGAGGTTTGGGGTTGTTTCCCCCCTCTTAGGCCTTGTTAGGCCTTGTTTTAGGCCACCTCTTTTGGCCCTTATTCTTTGCTTTGCATGACCTTTCTACCACTGAAATCCAGAGGATTTTCAGTGGTGGAAAGGTGTTTTTGGTGTCCTGAATAGGAGAGGGTCATCCCCTCTCCTTGTTGTCTTGAAAGCTTGCATAAATGGCTTATGTTGGTAGCTTGTATGCTTAGCTTGTTTTAGCTTCATTTCAGTATATATTAGGATTTGTTTTGCCATGATATAGCACTTTTTTAAGTTGGTTTAGACATACCATGCATGCTTCATGTACTTGTCGTGTAATCCCATTATTTGCCTTAACATGCACCATGTTTTAAGCCATGTTTCTAGCATGATTTTAGCTCAACTCCATGAAGCTTTCAGCCTTGTTATAGCATGCTTAAGCTCTTATTTGAGTTGGTTTAACCATGTATGCCATGCTTTGTATAGCCACCATGCATTTTAGCTTGTTAGCTTTGAGTGTCCAAGTTACTAGCATGCTTTACTTGGCTCATTTCAGTGATTTGGAGTCACTTGTTATGTTATTTCAGTCCATACAGTATGCTCACATACTTGCATTTGCCACTGCTTTAATGTGTTGAAGGGTTTGTGTTTTATGCCTCATGAATGTGCCATTGCGTATGTCATCATGCTTAGGTCTTTGGGATGCCATCTAAGTGGGTTTTTGGGCTTACTTTGACATGCCATAACTCTGATTTTGGTTGCTTAAATCATGCCATGTTTGGTTGTATTAGGTGTAGTGTAACACCTCCTTTGTAGCCTTGTATGCCTCATGTTTTTGGCATTGCATTCTAGCTTGTGTTGGCTAGTTTCGAGCATGCTTTTGGTCTTGTTTAGACCTGCCTTAGGACTATTTTAGGTCCCCTTGACCCTTCGGGGCTTGCTTCATGTAGCCTTAATTTGAGTCCTTCGGCTAGTTTCAAGTTTTGGGCTTCATTGCATGCCTGACTTGCATGGTTTGGTTGATTTAGCATCATCCCTTGCATGATTTCAGAGTTTAACATGTTTGTTACATGTCCACATTTATCCCCTTTTAAGTGTGCTTAAAAGTTGCCCTTTTATGCTTTAGTGTTAGGCCAATCACCATGCATGTTTGTATGTATATTTCATGCCTTTGTTGCATCATTTTGGCCACTGATTTGGGCTTATTTGAAAGCTATCCATATTGGTTTAAGTTCATCCTTTGCATGTTGTTACATGCTTGCCTTGCATGTTGTTACATACTTGGCCTATTGCATGTTGTTGCATATTTAAGTTGTATTGCATTTGGCATGCCCCTTGTCACGCCCCAAAATTTGGACAATTAAATATTAAATTAGAACTAACCCCAATCAATATTCCATCATCCAAATCCTAGGGGTGAAACAAAAAAAACTAAACGCCAACCAAATCATCCACCATAAATTCATAACTAACAAATACGTCCAACATTAAAGTAGCAACAACTAGTCCAAACAACTTAAATAAAGTACAGTTACAAACCATGCCAAATTATTCCAATACTAAAGTCATAAAAATAAATAAATACATAAACTATTACAACCCTAAGCTCAAGAAAACAAAAGAAAACTAAGAGATATGCCCAAAAACTATAGTTACTTCTCGTCACCACCGTAGCCTCAACTAATCCTGCAAAGGAAGCTCAGCTGCGCTCAAACAGAACGCACCCGAGTTGCCAAGAGACAAAACGGGTCAGTATACAGATATACTGGTATGAGTACAAGATTCAACACCCATGTGTCCACCAGACACAAACAAAAATACATTAAATTCTTATTACGAGACAAGACAAGTAGTTCCAACCGCACCGAGACAAATGGGTAGTTTCTCGAGATACGGTGGCATTTAGTTTCTTGTCCGTACACAACGAAATATAAATTGATTATAAAATAGACAAAATAGAAATAAAAATATGGTGGGTCAGTCCTGCATAAAAATTTAGTAAGACCCACCATCCTGCAAAACAAATAAAGTTAGTATAATTTAATCATAAGTAACTTGTAGAAAAAAAAAATATAAAATTACACCGTTTCATACTTAAATAATTCGAATTGATCAAAACTCAAAGAACGAAAGCTGTACAGAATCAAATTTCCTAAAACACAACGCAAACAAATTTAATAGAAACTGAACAAGTTAAGAGAAAAACTTGATATAAAAATCTAGACAGAACTCAATCGAAAAATCTGAAGCTGAAAACGAACCACAACTTCCCTAAGATGATTTTTTTCGAAAAATTTCAAAACACGAAAAGTGTGCAGAATAATGTTTTACTTTAGTTTGCGCGAAACCAATAAAAATGAGCTCGTTTCGTGGGTTAAAACAGCCTCTAAAATCTGCCGTGCTAAAGTGAATCAAACCGACAATAACCAAGGTCATCCGATTATAAGTTCTAATCGATCTTTTTAATAAAAAGGTACAACACAAGAGTTGTCCAAAATCACGTATACATGCCTCTCCTCAAATTTCATAATTTATCAAGATCGTTTACTTTTCTTTCTTTCTTTTTTTATCATGTACATAACAGTACCATACACACTATACTAATAAATTCATAATAAAATTCTTTGTTCCTTAACTCCACCACTTCGGCCCTCCCCTTCCGGCCTACACATATATCCCATGTGCCTCCCGTATACCTAACACCGCTCTGAAGCCAACCTTGCACGGGGATATCGTCCCGAGTTTGACTCACACTCCCCGAATGGTTAGCATATACGTACGCGCGCAAATCAAAGCACTCGTCTACTCATGAGAACGAGGCAACAGCATATATATACACAACATCTCACACATGAGAATAAACATAACAATGCCGAGCCTAAGGCATTCAAATAAATCTCATAATCCTCACTTTTTTTTATACACTCTTTCTCACCATCGCTCAAATAAAACAACAATCCATGGAGTCATGGTGGAGTATAAGGAATTTATCTATATGTTCTTAATTAATTTTAATTTCATATAACCATGAGTGTAATTACAATCATAAAATAAATTCATATAAAAATCTTAAACATGGCATACACAACTAATCAAACTAATTAAAATCAATTCATCATCTACATGCAAATACAAAATCAATCCAACATCAAATAAAAATAAATAAGTAAATAAAAACAATGAATCAATCCATCCTCTAACCAATATCTATGGATTCTAAATTTATTTTAATTTTATATAATCATGAGTATGATTACAATTATAAAATCAATCCATATTAAAACTATAAATCTTGCATATACAACTAATCAAAATAATTAAAATCAATCAATCAATCATCTAAAAACCCTAAACCTTACATAAACAACTAATCAAAATAATTAAAATTAATCAATCATCTAAAAACCCTAAACTTTACCTACACAACTAATCAAAGTAATTAAAATCAATCGATTATCTAAGAACCCTAAACTTTACATACACCACTAGTCAAAATAATTAAAATCAATCTATCATCTTTATGTGAATACAAAATCAAACTAATATCAAATAAATAAATAAAAACAAAGAATTAAATATAAATCAAGGGAAGTGGATTTTGTACTCACAATTATTTTTGAAGATCAAAGAATCACTCAAAGAATTAATAAAGTCACCCAAAATAAAACCCTAAACCTTGCATACCCAACTAATGCAAATAATTAAAATCAATCAATCATCCAAAAACTCTAAACCTTACATACACGTCTAATCAAAATAATTAAAAATTAGTCAATCATTTAAAAATTCTAAACCTTACATATCCAACTAATTAAAATAATTACAATCAATTAATTATCTAAAATCATAGACCTTACATATACATCTAATCAACATAATTAAAATTAATCAATCATCTAAAAATCCTAAACCTTACATATACATCTAATCAACATAATTAAAATCAATCGATCATCTAAAAATCCTAAACCTTTCATATACATCTAATCAACATAATTAAAATTAATCAATCGTCTAAAAAAAAATCTCAAACCTTACATACCCAACTAATTAAAATAATTACAATCAATTAATCATCTAAAAATCCTAAACCTTACATATACGTCTAATCAACATAATTAAAATTAATCAATCATCTAAAAAAAATCCCAAACCTTACATACCCATCTAATTAAAATTATTACAATCAATTAATCATCTAAAAATCATAAACCTTACATATACGTCTAATCAACATAATTAAAATTAATCAATCATCTAAAAATCATAAACCTTACATACCCAACTAATTAAAATTATTACAATCAATTAATCATCTAAAAATTCTAAACCTCACATATACGTCTAATCAACATAATTAAAATTAATCAATCATCTAAAAAATCCCAAACCTTACGTACTCAACTAATTAAAATTATTACAATCAATTAATCATCTAAAAATTCTAAACCTTACATATACATCTAATCAACATAATTAAAATTAATCAATCATCTAAAAATCCTAAACCTTACATACCCAATTAATCAAAACAATTAAAATCAATTCTATCATCTTCATATCAATACAAAAATCAAATCAATATTAAATAAATATAACGAATCAAATATAAACAAAGAAATGTGGATTTTATACTCACAATTATTTTTGATGATTAAAGCAATATCTAGAAGATTAATTGAACCACCAAAGCAAAACCCTAGCCCCCTTTCTTTTTTTTTTCTTTTTTTTTTTCTTTCTTTTCTTTCCATGCCACACACACTCACACAGAGAGCACTCTCTTTTTTTTTTTCTTGGATGATCAATCTCTCTCTCTCTCTCTCTCTCGATCTCTCGACCTTGCCGCCGCACAATACTTCTCTTTTCATTCTTTTGTTTATAACCTAATAATTATTATATTATAATATAACCTAATCTCATTCTAACCCTAATAAATTATTATAATATACTATATTATGTAATACACATAATTATCATATAAATATAAAATTAAATATATATATATATATATATATATAAAACGCCTCTTTTTTTTATAACAAAAATAAATATATAAATATATGAATTAATTGAATAACACAATAAATTTATTAATTACAACCTTAAATTCGTTAAATATCACATTAACTAAACAACACACTAAATTCTCATGTAAACCGCAAAATTAATAAAGCCAAATATAAAATAAGATAATAAAAATAATAAGTAATGACTTAAGAAAATTAGGGCCGCTACACCCCTTCTGTTAAGTTGCTTTGCATTTCACATGCATAGTCCCTTGCATGTTGTTGCATGCTTGCCTCGTATGTTGTTACATGCTTGTCTATCTTTAAATGTTGTCACATGCCTTGCATGTTTGCATGCTTGTCTAGGTTGCATTGCATTTGGCATGCTTGTTACCTTTAGCCTTGTGTGGCATGATCATTAACATGCTCATGTTGCACTAGTTTTGCTTGCATATTTACATCATTTGCCTCGATAAACCATGATAGAGGTTGGGCTCCTTTATATGTTTTGTGTGCATTTCATTTGACATTAAAATGCACACTTGGCTCTTTTGGCCATCATGCATTGAAATGCATAATTGGTGGCCCAAGAGTCGAAAATCATACTCCTTTGAGCTTTAAACATGATAAGAAGGGTGGTTGTACAAACATTTCCTTGAAAATGCATTGCCATGCTCTGTCTGTCCTCTGTTGCAGCAAAAACAGGATTTTGCAGGAAGAGATGGTCGGTCGGCCATCTTCAGTACCGGCCAGCTATGCAGTGTTGGCCGAGATCCCCATAAATGGTCGATGACCAATTCCTCTTGGCTGGTGGCCTTGAATTTCGGCCGGTGACATCCCACATTGCTCAGAAGGTGATTCAGAAGCATCCTTGAAACTTGCACAGTTTTCAGAGGTGCAGAGCAGTGTAAACAAAGGCAACATGGCATGGCGATGGATTTCCGAGCGATGTCGACTGAGCACGCATGCACCCCTCTTCCCGAGGCTGTTTTACTGCTTTAATAGCTTAATTAATTTGTTTAATTAGAAGTGTTGTGTAATTAATTAATTAGCTTGTTAGTTAGTTAATTTGTATTATTCTTTCTGTTCCTCTGTCAAGAGGGCGAATTGTGTAATAAGCAAGCGTGCGTGCGTGTGATGCATGTCTTCCAACCCCACGTCTTTCTCCCTTTTACTTAACCGCTTACGATGGTTAGTTCTAGGGCATATTTCATTTAGCATCCTTATGCTATGCATATTTGCATCCATCCATTTGTATTGCATGCACCGGGCTCGGCGCATCATACTAATTGCATAGTATTTCAATTCCAACTTGAATACGTGTATCAAGTTGTCGCATTTTACATGCCATTCTTAGATTAGCCGAGCCTATTCTAGTTGCATTTTGCATGTGTTGCATTAGGCATCTTAACATAGCTAGGATCATGCTTTGATTACTAATTAGCTCTTGTTTTGGCTCAGAGAACTAGGTAAGCTTTTATGCTTTAGCATCTTGCATGAGTGTGAGTGTTGCCATGATAGCATGCTTGCCATGAGGCTATTTGCTTATGTGATATAACTGCCTGAATGCCTGTGGGTGAAGGTTGGATTATTTGAATTGGAACAATTCATTAAATCTGCATTTTAGCCTACTTACGAGTAGCAAACTACAAACTATTTTCCAAACAAAACATGAAATGTCTTGTTCCAATTTAGGCAATCCGGTCTATACTTGTGTGTTGTGCGCATCACATAGTAATTTTAGGGTAATAACCGGAATAAGAACACATATGTTTTCAAAACAAAATATCATGTTTAGTACAGGCCAATCTTTGATCGGGCGAGCGGGGGTGCTCATAGATGACCTTCCCCAATCGTACCCAAGTTCTCGAGCAGAGACAACTTTGGTGATAACGGACACATGGCCTTAGGCAACGAGTCAGGGTTTCCTAAATTCCCCCAAAACAAAATATTTAGGTGGCGACTCTGTATCTGGCAAAGCAGTCCATGTTTGGCACTTCTTTCTTAAAAATCAATTTTCCAAAACGATTTGCCGGATTTGGACTCTTTGGTGATTTATCGGTCTCGCATTGCACTTTGCGGGATTAGATTTAGAACCGTGACATTTGAGTCTGAACTGTAGAATGCAAGGCCCTAGAGGGCGCGTCTACAATCGCTTCCGCAATTTGGCCCCCTATTTTTAAGTATGGTTTGATTTCTGACTGAGGCCGTAGGTAATCTCATGATTATTGGCCAGTTATGACTCTAATCCATAGGAGCAGGTTTGGTTCATGACAGCTGGCCTCCACTCACATTCTACAAAAGGTCCTTCTTCATGATTTCTTCTCTAGAACCTCATTTTAGCTACTGTTTCTTCCACAAATGGGGATATTCTTTGCCGAGAAGCTCACAGATTGGATAGCCACTTTAGACGACACGAAAAATCTAAATTTCTGGGGTTTCGGCATAAATGCACTTTTTCTGTTGAGCCATACTCCACTTTGCTTTCCATTCCTCTATGCTGCAGCCCGATGCTAGGACCCAATTACGCATGTATTTCGCTTCAAAACACAAGAAATGTGCCTGAGTCTTAAAGAATTTCGAGCATTGATGGAAACCTGGCGTGATGAGGAAATCATGCCTTAGCCCTGTTTTGGCCACGCCCAAGCTTTGGGACGAATGTGTGGGCTCATTTTACACGAAGCTCGATCTTTGGCCCATGATAGAGAGCTAGACATACCCAGCTTGATTTATCAATTTTCTGACATCGGTGACAGGGGCGACCTCCTCTGGCAAGATTTTCGGCAACATGCCCTCTATTTATGTATGCTTGCACATTTCCTTCTTGCCCCTAGTTTTGGCGGAACCAGCATTCAGTTGATCGAAGTGGCCCAATGTCTAAAAGAAGGTAAAAGTTGCATCGGTTTGGCCTTGGCCGAGACCTTGATGGGCTTGGATGCTTTTCATCGGCGAGAAACCACCAGGTTTGTGGGGAGTCCACTACTTCTTCAGGTATTGTTTCCCACCTTTTCTCATATGTGTTTCCCACATCACTTGGCACTCATGCTCTATTTTTCTCTCAAAGCCCTTTCTTTCCTTTTCTCTCAACGCACATCTATCTATTCTTTAATCTCTCTTATTTTTCATCCCTTCCTAGGTATGGCTCATGGATAAAATGAAGGTGGTGGATTCTTGCCCCGAGTACTCAGCTCGAGCTTATTTCTTCCGCCAACAACTAGTGGATTTTCCCAACGAGAGATGGTGGTGCAACTGGATGTGCAGCAGGTCTGCAGCTAACATAACTTGGCGTTGCTCCTAGCTTCATTTAACTGAGATGAGTTACAACATGACTCGGCAACCTGGCATACAATTGATTGCCTCACACACTACGTGTTCTACTTTCCCTTTCGATTCAAACACCAGTTTGAGTATGATCAGACTCACCCAAAGAAGGGAGTAGAATACCCAACTTCATTGTCGATTCGTGCTTCACATATGGCTAGGTACCTTGCTGCTTGGAGGATGAGAGAGCTTCTGGCCCCTGCCCCTAGTTTCAGTTCTATCCTTTCTGGCAAGTGATTGGCTTGTCTTGGCTCGAGGATGAGACACAAACCGGGCCCACTCTATGTCCCTAGTTTATTGTTTTGACCTTTCTTTTCAAGTTTTATGATGCAAAAGCAACTTTGAATTGTATCAGAGAGTTAGAGAACTTTATGTTTGAAATCAATGGAATTAAAGTTGTGAGCACTAAAAATTTTTCTTTTGGTCCAAAAATGGTCTAAGTTGTAAAAGGTAAAATTTTAAACAAAATCAACTTTTATCAAAACTTTCCAAAACTATTTTCAAAAGTGATCACCACCTAACACGCACAGAATCAATCCTCAAGATGTACAACCCCGTATCAAAAGATCATAACTGCCCCTGATTAAATACATTACTGCTCTGCATTCTTCTTCCCAGAATGAAGATCACAACCAAGCTCTCAGATAATAGATAAAGATGAACTAATCAGACACATAGACAGGACAGTTAAGTTGGAGGTGATTACGGCCAAACTTCAGGATGAAGTTTCCTACGTATCCCAAAGATGGGAATCAGGCCTTACGTAGTTCGGTTCGGGTTCACTCAAGTATTAACTCTCTCCTTTTGCGCTCTAAATTTTGCCAAAGTCGCCATTTAGGGTTTTCAACCTTGCGAGCTCAATTTTTCTTTATTTCTAATTTTTCATGCTCTAACTTTTTCCTAGGTCGCCCTTTTAGGTTTTCGGCCTAGTAAGCCTCTCAGGGATAGTATTTCTTCAACTTATCCATGTTGATCAGTTGTGAAAATTTTAGGCTATCTAAGTCCATGAGAACAACTACTCCACCCGACCAGATAGCTTTGATGATGTAAGAACCAGTTCAATTGGGTTTGAACTTACCTCTAGGGTCATGGGTGGGGGTTCAGTTGTCTTTCAGCACGATATCTCCCTCCTTGAGATTTCAGGACTCAACTTTCTTGTTAAAAGCCCTAACAATTCTACGCTGGTATCCCTGATCATGATACAATGCTTTTAGCATCCTCTCATCAAACAACATCAACTCCTCAAATCTGCTCTGTTGCCAATCCGCCTCTACTATTTGACACTCAGCCAAAACTCGCAGCGACGGGACTTCAATTTCAATTGGCAGAACAGCTTCCATCCTGTAAACGAGAGAATAAGGGGTTACCCCTGTAGATGTCCGGATCAAGGTTCTGTAGCCTCAGAGTGCGAATAGCAATTTATCTAGCCAGTCCCTGTAGGTCTCAACCATCTTTTGCAAAATGTTCTTGATGTTTTTATTGGCAGCTTCAACAGTTCCATTGGTTTGTGGCCTGTAGATAGATGACCTATGAAAAGCCACATTGTATTTGTCCAACAAATCTATCACCTCTTTCTTGAAGTGGAAGCCATTATTTGATATGATCTTGTTTGGGACTCCATACCGACAAATGATATTGTTTCTGATAAACTTAGCCACAAGCGATGCCTTCAACACTGCATAGAACTGAGCTTCCACCCACTTTGTAAAATAATCAATCGCCACCAAGATATATTCATGCCCATTCGACCCTTTTGGCGTGACTACACCAATAATGTCAGTTTCCTAGACTGAGAAAGCCTATGGTGAAGTCATGTTGTAAAGCTTTGACGACGCAATATCCATACGATTGGCATGAATTTGACATTTGTGGCATCGCCGGACAAAACCAATACAATCCTCCTCCATGGTGGACCAGTAGTAACCTTTCATGAAAGTCTTCTAGGCTAGCATCACACAATTCATATGCGCCCCGCATTCTCCGCCGTGGATAGCCTTCATAAGACGCTTCAATTCCTCTTCTTCCACACACAACTTGTACATTCTCAGATGACCTCTTTTATACAAGTTACCCTCGTAGATGATAAATTGGACGGCTATTCACCATATTCCCCGTTTGTCCTTGGCATTTGTCCCTGGTGGATATATCTCTTTTTCCAAGAAGTTTCAAATATCGTAATGCCGGGAGTTTTTGTCTTGCACTTCATCTATCACGGCAATAGTTTCATAAGCCGGTATATATTTCTGTTTAATGATAATTGGGCGCATCCGGACTCCAAGTGGGATGTCTACCATAGAAGATAGAGTTGCCAAAGCATCAGCGAACCTGTTGTTCTCTCTCAGTAGATGCGTGAAAGCCAACTTTTCAAACCTAGGAATTAGAATATCCAGGGTCTGATGGTAAACCTTCATCTTCTCTTCTTTGACTTTCCAGTCCCCATTTGCTTGAGAAACAACTAAGTTCGTGTCCCCGATAACATCTAATCTTATTGCCCTTAGTTCCAGGGTGACTTCTAAACCAGCAATACACGCTTCATATTCTGCTTCGTTATTGGACACCTTGAACCAAAGTTTGAAGGCTAAAGGTATATCGGAGTCGTTGGGTGCTATCAGCAACACACCTATCCCATAACCGTACTGATTGGATACTCCATCAAAGTACATCATCCAAGTTTCCTCCACAACTTACAGAATGGCTTCATCTGGGAACAAGTATTCCACTACCTCATCTCCTTCTACCGGGTGGTCTACCAGGAACTCCGCTACAGCTCTTCCCTTGACCGACTTGCGAGTGACATATTTGAGATCAAATTCGGAGAGAAAGAACAACCAACGAGCCAGCCTACCCGTATGCGTCGGTTTCTCAAAGAGATATTTGATGGGATCTAATCTCGAAACCAAGATTACAGAGTGAGCTAACAAGTAATGCCTCAACTTCCTAGTAGCCCATACCAAGGCTAGACAAGCTTTCTCCAACGGAGTATAGCGGGTCTTGTAATCCAGCATTTTCTTGCTCAAGTAATAGATGGCTTTCTCCACCCTATCTTCAGATTCCTGAGTGAGCATGTATCCCATGGCCGTGTCTGTTACTGACAGGTATAGAATCAAAGGCTTCCCCGGCTCTGGCAGTGACAACACAGGCCGATTCTAGATGTACTGCTTAACCTACTCAAAGGCGAATTAACATCAATCATCCCATCGAAATTTCTTCCATTTCTTCAAGAGACCAAATAGTGGTTCACAAGTCAAGGTTAATTTGGAAATAAACCGTCTTATGAATTGCACTTTACCCAGAAAGCGTCGACCTTCTTTTCAGTCCTCGATGGTGCCATTTTAGGATGGCCTTGATTTTGGAAGGATCTGCTTCAATACCCCTCTGTATGATCAAAAAGCCCACCATTTTTCCTGCCGTTACGCTGAAGGTATTTTTCTGCGGGTTTAACCTCAATTTGTATTCTCTGATCCATTAAAAGAATTTCTTCAAGGCGGTGTAGTGGCCCTTTCGCTCTTTGGACTTGACAATCATGTCGTCCACATACACCTCGACCTCTTTGTCGATCATGTCATACAGAATGGTGGTTATAGCCCTCTGATAGGTAGCTCCAGCATTTTCAAACCAAACGGCATAACCCGGTAGCAGTAGGTCCCCCACGGCATAGTGAATGCGATCTTCTCTCTATCCTCGAGTGCCATCAAAATCTAGTTGTACCTAGAAAACCCGTCCATAAATGATAGCAATGCATGGCCCGCAGCGAAGTCCACTAACTCATCAATGTGCGGCAGAGGAATGTCATCTTTCGGACTAGCTTTGTTCAAGTCTCGAAAGTCTACACACACCCGGATTCTACCATCTTTTTCGACACTGGGACGATGTTGGCCAACCAAGTCGGATACTCAAATACTAACAAAAAACATGCCTCGATTTACTTGGTGACCTCTTCCTTGATTTTTAGCGCCCAATCCAGACTGATTCTACGTAACTTCTACTTGACGGGCCGAACCTCGGGGTCAAGAGGGATATGATGCTGTACAATCTCAGGATTGATTCCAAGCATGTCTTTGTAGAACGATGTAGATGCGCCCTTGGGCTTCATGCTACAGTTCGGACTCAATGTCACGGTACTTAATCTGATCTCACAATGTGCGATGTGAGATTGATAAATCACCAAAGAGTCCAAATCCGGCAAATCATTTTGGAAAACTGATTTTTGTAAAGAAGTGCCAAACATGGACTGCCTTGCCATTTACAGAGTCACCACCTAAATATTTTATTTTGAGAGAATTTAGGAAACCCTGACTCGTGCCTAATGCCACGTGTCCATCATCATCAACAAAGTTACCTCGGCTCGAGAACTTGGGTACGATTGGGGAAGGTCATCTATGAGCACCCCCGCTCGCCCGATTAAAGATCGGCCGGTACTAAGCATGATATTTTGTTTTTGAAAACACATGTGCTCTTATTCCGATTAATTAGCTAATCTTACTATGTGATGCGCACAGCAAACAAGTATAGACTAGATCGCCTAATTTGGAACAAAACATTGTATATTCGTTTGCTTGAAAAATGGTTTGAAGTTTGCTACTCGCAAGTAGGATAAAACACGGATTTTAATGAATTGTTCCAATTCAAGTAATCCAACCTTCACCCACAGGCATTCAGGTAGTTAATCAAATAAGCAGTTAGCCTCATGGTAAGCATGCTTTCATGGCAACATTAACACACATGCAGTATGCTAAAACGTAAATACTCACAGTGTACTCCGAGCCAAAACAAAGAACTAGTTAGAAATCATGCATGATCCTAGTTCATGTCAAGATGGCTAATGAAACACATGCGAAAATGCAACTAAAATAGGCTTGGCTATCTAGAATGTCATGTGAGATACAACTTGGTACATGTATTCAAATTGGAATTGAAATACAATGCAGTTTGTATGATGCGCCGAGCCCGGTGCATGCAATACAGATGAATGGATGCACGCATGCAAGCATAAGGTATGCTAAATGAAATATGCCCTAAAACTAACCATCATAAGTGGTTAAGTAAAAGGGAGAAAGAAATGGAGGTTGGAAGACATACATCGCACACATGCACGCTTATTACAACAATACGCCCTCTCGAAGGAGGGACCGAATAAGAAGCTAAACTAGCTAATCTAAGCTAATTAAACTAATTATTACACAGCTAATTAAATTAATTAACTAATCCTAGTTAACTAATTATTACAAACCAAATTTAAATAGCCAAACGCATTAACTATTAAGAGTATAGACCAAAGCAAAACCTAGCTATCTAAGCATGGCAACTAAGGAAAGCAATAAATCAAGAGCCTTAGAGGGAGAGGAATGCATGCAAGCCCGATCGCCTCGTTTGGAAATCCAATGCGATGTCCCGATTTGCCTTTGTTTTCATTTGTTCTCAGAACTTTGCACCAAGCTCCAGAAAGATGAAACTCCACCTTAGGAATCCTGTGGGAGGGTGGCCGACCACTTTTGGTTGCTGAAAAAACCAGAAAAGTGGTCGGCTAGCTACTTTTTCTGGCTGGCCGGCCAGTTGTTGCTGCTAAATTCCAATTTGCTGCAAAAGAGAGCAAGAAAGGGCATGGCAATGTATTTGCAAGATATGTGTGCACAATCACCCTCCCTATCATGTCATGAACTCAAGGGGGTGTGGTCCTCGACCCTCAGGCCACCAATCGCGCATTTCCATGCGTGATGGCCGAGAGGTGAAGTTGCACAATTCAATGTAAAATGAATGCACAAGTAAACACATAAAGCCTAAAACTCTATCATGGATGATCAAGAGCGTCAGCGACCGGGAATTAAGGTACGTTTCATCACTTTAAGTATGAAACATCCCTCGTTTCCCGTGTTTAGACTAACACCTATTCCAAACACAATGCAAGCAAGTGTGGCACACACGATGCGAATGAACTACATGGCATACTCAATGCAATGTGACATGATTAACTTAACAAAGCTAATGGCATGCGAACAATGCTAATGCATGCATGCACAATGCAAAGTATAAGGCATACACAATGCGATGAACATGGCATACACAATGCGACTAACAATCATAAGGTTCTAAGCACAATGTAATGCATGCATGCACAATGCAATGCAACAAGGGCAACCTATCAATGCTAGCGACATGCAAACTCAATGCAAGGAGCAACTTGGCATACACAATGCAAATAACCACATAGCATGCACAATGCAATGTAAGATGGCATAATCGATGGACTTAAACCGAAAGGGGTAGACCTCAGTCATGCCCAAATCAGTGGCCATTGGTGATGAAACAGAGGCACCAAAAGCAAATACAAACATGCATGCCAATTGGCTCACCAATTAAGGCACTAAGGTGCAACTCTCAAGAACACTTAAAGAGCTAAAAGCATGGAAGTGTAACAACACTAAGTGCACTGAAATGAAGTAAGAAATGATGCCAAATCATTCAAACAACATAAGCAAAGCATGCAAGAGTCCTAAGGCATGAAGGCTAGTGAAGAGGACTACAAAGGAGGCATGCAATACATGGCACAAATGCATGAACCAAGCATAGACAGAGCTTAAGTAGGTCAAAATAAGGACCTAAACATGTTGAGATGAGGGCTCAAAGGCCTAGGCATGCAAGCATACGAGCTAGGCTACAAGTAAGGCAACAATGCACAATACTCAAAGGCATTCAAAGCATGAATGAAGTGGGAACATGGCAATGCTATAAGCTCTGAAATGTCATGTTAGATGATGCCAAATCATGTATACAACACAAATGGAGCATGAAATGGTGCTCAAAGCTTGAGGCAAGCAAGAGCATTTGTACTACAAGTATACAAAATATGAAGCATGTGGCCAAGGCAATCCAAAACAGTCCTAGTACATGTTAAAATGAGTCTAAAACATGCATGGAAGTAGGCCAAAATATGCTAGCATCAAGGGCATGAAGCATCGTGAATGCAAGGCAAATAAGGTGGATTACACTACACCTATTAGGATCAAGCATGGTATGACTTAAGCAAAAAAAATCAGAGTTATATCATGGCAAAATAACCCCAAATAACCACTGAAATAATAGCTCGCAAGCTAAAGCATGAAGGCATACGCAATGACTCATGTTAAGGCATAAAGGGGAAACCCTCCAACGCATTGAACGAGTGACAAATGTGAATGTATGGCCATGAAACATGAACTTAAATCACATAACAAATGATGTCAAATCATTGAAATAGTCCAAGTAATGCATGCTAGAGGACTCAACACACAAAGCTAACAAGCTAGATTGAACCATAGCTATACAAAGCAAGTCATGTATAACCAATACAGCACAAATCAGACCTTAAACATGCTAAAACATGAACAAAGTCTTCTCAGAGCTAAGCCAAAAGCATGCTAAAATGACATGTTACAACATGATGCATGTTAGGCTATTTCAAGGGGTTGCACTACAAGTGCATGGAGCATGCAAGGGGCCAACAAACCCACCCAAAACAGAGTCATGGAATGCTAAAACATCACCAAAAACATGCTGAAATGGAAAAAAAACAAGCTAGAATGACATGCTATTTCATGAAGCATACAAAGCTAGTATGTGTGATTTACACTAAAAGTGTATTAACCATGCATGGAGTGACCAAGACAAGTAAAAACAGTGGTATGCCTCAGCAAAATAACCACAAATACAAGTTAAGACATGGTCAACATACACTTAACAAAGGTGCTCAAACATGAGGCATATTAAGGCATGTATAGAAGATGCAAGGAGAGGGGATCCCCCCACTAAAATCCCTCTGGATTTCAGTGGTGAGAAGGCCAATACAAGGTGGTCCCGAAGCTCACAAAAAAGGCACAAAAACAAGGCTAAACAAGGTCTAAGAGGGGGTAAACAACCCCAAACACAAAAGCAATCTAAACAAACTTCTTAAGCATGCAAAAATAGAACTTTTATCAGTTATGAGCTAAGCTTAAAACAGCATGCAAGATAGGCTAAAATCTTAAGCAAGAAAGGGGGATTTAAAGGTCAAAAGCTCACCCTTGAAGACCCTCTTTATAACTGCAACTCCAGCAGCCTTTTTGAACTTAAACCAGTCCAAGAACACCAAAAACAACCTCAAGGGACCTCAACTCCAAGATTAAGGTGTTTGAGTGTGTGTTTGTGTGTTAAACTAAGACAAATCTAAACTTTTGATGCACAAAAATGGAGAAACAAGGCAATATAGAGACAATGCTATATCTATCCTTCTAATGGCAATTTTCTAAACCTAGAGGAGGGAGGAGGAGCTTCCCTCTTATAGAAGAGGAAAGCCAAAGCTTCTAGGGGAAGCTAAGCAACAAGCCACGTGTATGAAGGATGGCTCTAATGTCCTCCAACTGTGCCAACTGGAGGAAAATATCTCCAAAAAGGTGTCAAAAAGCAGCCGACCACTCGACCACTTGAAGTGGTCGACCTGCTAGTAAAAGTGGTCGGCCGACCACTTTAAGTGGTCAACCAGAGTAAAAACTGGTCGGCCATAGGTGGGAGAGGTCAACACACTAAATGCAAGGTGGTGGTGTGGTGGCTGACCAGAAAAGATGGTCCAAAGACCAAGAAAGCCAGTTGTCCGACCAGAAAACTGGCTGGCAGAGGAAGAAGTGGTCGGCCAGGAGAAATACTGGTCTCCCACCCTTGGACCACCTTCCAAACAAGGAAAACAAGGTTTGTACCAAAAACAAACCAAAGCGGATGCAAGACGAGAAATAGGAAGGCAAAGCACGCGGCCAAAAGCCCCGAAAACTAGCTAACGAGCATCAAAAGTGGTATGCGACCACAAAAGTGGTCTCCTGGACCACAGTGTCCCTCCAGGCAGAGGCAACAAGGTATGGTTCAAAAACCATGCCAAACGGAAAACGTTAAGCGGTCCCGAGACAAGGCGCGCGGCCAAAGGCTCCAAAAATTGAAAACTAGTCTCCAAACGGGAAAGGTGGCCTACGACCACAAAGTGATGGTCTACAAGACCACTCCCCCCCCCCCCCTCTTCCAGGAAGAGAAACAGAGATTCAGTCGGCAAACCAAGTCGAAGCGCAAAAGAGTTCAGAGGCCCAGAGGCAAGGCTCTCAGCCAAAACTTTGAAACCTCTAAACGAGCACAACATGCACCATCACTAAGCACTCAATCGATGACGTCTGAGTCTTAAGATTGGTCAAAAATGGGGTGTCTACAAACGATGCAAAAACATCTTTGAAATCTTTTAACAAAGCAATTAAATGCTCGCGCTCCTTCGAAGACAACGTGGACCCAATCTGAACCAGGCGCAGATCCTTCTCAGTACCCACATTAATGTCAATGATTTCATTAGCACAAGGTTTACCAAACCTCTCATCCTCTCGATTAATCAAGTTTTTCAAAGCTAGTGGGATTTCTTCCCTTTCGTTTTTATTAAAATTTTGAAAATCTTGGTCAATACAATAAACCAACGGCACAGACAAGTACATAGAATCTGCAGAGTTTTCATTCAAAAGGTCCAGATCTTCGGTTATAGACTCAAAAGAAAAGCTGAATGAAGATCTAGACAGGACTCTGGTATTTAGGTTACCACCCCCAAAAATACCAGACTCAGACTCAAAAGAACTTGAATATGATTCAAACCCCACAAACTCAATGGAATCAGATTCTAGCTTATCACCCAATTCAGAACTGGACAGATAGGCTTCCTCCAACTGCCAGGTAAGAGATGGTGCCACTGATGCATCCAAAATGTCGCTGGTTGGGTTCACACCCGGTTCTTCTCCGATCATGGAGATGATAAGGTTATCCTCCAAGTTTTCTAGGTCAGCTGGAGGGTCTGTCAAGAAACAAGCCAGTGCTACCCCTACTCCAAGTTCACTGCCATCTGAGTCAGTTTCCATGCTCTGTTTAGCTTCGATGCTTGGATCAGCCCTTTCCTCAGTATCACTGTCCTGCAGCTATAGATCAAAGAAGATCTCAAACCTGGGTACATGCTACTTCGTGGAATTTATCCAAGGCTCGGGAAAGTCGCAAACAGAGAAATCTTCTCCCTCCCTAACAAAGCGGTCATTTAGTGTCTCCCGAATTGGCCTATAGATGAGCTCATAGTGTTTTCTAGTTTGCTTAGCTATGTCTTTCATCTCTTCTCCCTTCCTGATCCAATCCTCTTTGGTGGGCACATAGCCCAGTCCAAAGGCATGTGGGTTATACGGCACATCTATTAGTGCAGCAACACCTTTCCGGCCACTTCTCCCGAGTCCCATTCCTGAAACGTGTTACAGTTTGTTCATGAAATAGATAGACTGGGTTCTGACATGCATGCCTTCATCCGCAGTCAGGATGGTCTGCACTACCCAGGCTTCAGCCAGAGTGAATCCCGAGAGGAATACATCCTCCTCACCATAGGTGATCTCCAGCACTGGCGTAGTTACCTCTGGCAGTGAACGGATAGATGAATTCCTAAAAATAATCATCACTCCTCCCCCATGAGGATACTTCAACATCTGATGGAGAGTAGAGGAGACAGCCTTTACATGATGCAACCAGTGCCTGACTAACAGCAAATTAAAGGTAACCGGCACATCCAAAACATGGAACTCGACCTCCTGCTCAGTTGGGCCCACCTGGACTCTAACTTGCACCGTGTATATGACCTTTCTGCTCATATTATCATATGCCTGAATTACTTGGGCTGTGGGAATAAAGTCTGCTGGTTTAAGGCCTATTGCACAAGCGATGCGAGAAAGACAGACATTGATGGCTAAACCGATATCTACCAACACCACCGGCACCCATTTCTCCTTGCACTCCATAGATATGTACAACGGTTTGTTGTGGGTCGAGCCTTCCGGCAGTAGTTCTTTGTCAGAGAAAGTCAGAGTTGGTCTAGCACCGCTTGGGAAGACTAATCCCACAAGCTGTTCGGGAGCAATATCAATGGATAATTTAGCTTTGTCCATTGCCGACAACACTGTGTATCGGTGTACCTGGGAGGCCATGAGAAGACCTCAAATGGAGATGTCAGCTTGGATTTTCTTAAGTTGTTTCAACACTGCCTCTTCTTCTAGCTGTTTCTCTTTTCTGTTTTTCAACCTTTCTATCTTTTCCAGAAGCCTCTGCTTGATCCAAGTGCGGCGGCTTAAAATACCACCCACTTCTTGTCAGATGATCAATTTCTTCTGCATACCACGTGTTGTCCGGAAGGCACTCACCCCAGTCTTCATCGGTGTGAGCCAAATGCAAATCATCATCGACCCACCATTCCCCTTCAGCAGCCGACAAATAGTTGTCCAGCTCTGCCTGTATCACCTTCACATCATAAGTGCCCCCCACAGGGTGTTAGGCCATTACAGCTTCCTGGTTGTCTTCAACCCTTTCTAATTCAAATTGCCTTAGAGCAGCTTCCTATTCTGTATCAGCAGTGCTCACAGGGCCCACTTCCTGGACTTAATTTTTCACACCAGAGCTCTCCGGTAGCTTTCCTTTCTCATCGGCCCTTTCAGCCACTGCGACTATCTCTACTTCTTTTTCCTCTTGTTTCATTTCAGTTCTTTCCTCCTTGTCCGGCTCATCACTCAGCCATCCAAAGTTGTCAGTTGATCCGTTCAAGTCGAACCAGCCAATCTATACATCCCCTTGATCCTGTTCATCAAAGAACTGCATGTTGTCCAAATCTTCCTCGAGTTCTGCTAGAGCATCCAACCCCTGGCTCGGGCCATCCTCTCTAACAACATTGATGTCTACTAAGGCTGGCAGCACCAATTTAGGCTTGGTTTGACCAGTTGGCACAATGTAGCAACTTGGGTCATACACCCCATCAGTTAAGTCCTCAGAACACTCCAGCTATGGACTAGTACCTTCTTCTAAGGTTAACTCCCCTTCCACTGTAAGCGTCACTATAGGCTTGGGTTGAGGGTTGGACGTGTCCATCATGCATAGATTTGTGCCTTCTAGAATGAACAACGTCAATTTTGGTAGGTAAGAGGGGGTAATATATATGCTGGGGTCATAAGAGATGGCCATTGTATGGATTAGGTTGAGATTTCGATGCGGGGGGAATTGATTATGGGCTGGGAGTGGATTTATGGTCACGTTGGGCTTTTGAAGTGGGGCAATCACCTTATTGTTAATGAGATCCTAAATCTCATGACACAATCAAAAGCATTGGTCGGTATCATGATCATGTTATTGGTGAAACGCGCAGTATTTTGTCGGGTTGTGTTTTGGTGGAAGAGGATCAGGCAGTGGGCAGGGTTTTAATGGTTTGAGGTGCCTTTTTTTTACTACCACCTTCATGGCTTGAGACAAGGTCATGTATAACTGGTTGAAAGTCCTCTGGGGTTAGATAGGGTTGGACCGTGTTTGTGAGCTTATATTGGCAAAGGGGTCGGTAGTCTTGGTTGTGGTGACAATGCTTACATCTGACAGCCTCGCAGTTGTGCTACCACTAGTAGCATTGGAACTGTGTACAAACGGCCTTTTTGCTAGCTCCTTCTCATCTGTAATCAGCCCCTGCTTCATGGCGTCTTCAATTTGTACCCCCATTTCATGGAGTTCTGTAAATGTAAACAGAGGTAGGACAATCATCTTTTGCAGCAACTTGCCGTGCAAATTCTGGACAACCATCCTAATCTGATCTTTCTCAGAACGCCTCATAGTCATCATCGAGGCTTTAGCTCTCCACCTTATCACAAATTCAAAGAAGCCCTCATTCGGCTCTTAGCGCGTTGGTTCGAGATCACGAGTTGTGACCTTGTTCTGTGTATTGTACGAAATATTACACAATAAAGGCCTCGGTCATCTCCTCCCAATTCTTCTTGACAAAGTCTTCTAACTTGACATACCATGTGGCCGCTATATCTGACATGGTCCGGCCAAAGAGAGACAACTTCTGTAGTCTAGTCAGGCTTGTCGGCCGCAAGATGTCCAAAAATAGCCGAAAGTGAACCACTGGATCTCCGGAGCCATCAAATCGATCGATGTGCAGCATTTTGAACCGATCTAGCAATGTCACTGCAGAATCGGTATACCCGTCCTCTATGTCTGGGATAGAGTTAACCGGGACAATTTTTCTAGTTTATTGAACAATTTTTCCAATTTATTAACCTTGAGTACAATTGGATCAACCTTAAACTCAAACGGAGCCTCAGTCTAGGAATGGCAACGGGACCGGGCGGGGCCGGGGATCACCCTTCCCATCCCCGATCCCTGATCGTGGAAATTCCCTTGTCCCCGGCCCGATCCCCAATGGGGAACCCACTACCGCCCCTACCCTTGCCTCCTAATGGGGATCAAGTTTTCCCAACCCGAAAAATCCCCGGCCAAAAAAAAAATCATCTCCAGAAAATGAATTCATCAACAATAACAACAACAACATCAACAGATCTAACAAATCTAACAAATCTGAGCTCAAAAAACATCTAACAAATCAAACAACATTTGAGCTCTAACAGATCAAAAAACATCTTCATCATTTTATCACCAACAGATCTTCATCAACATCTTCATCATTTTCCAGATCTGAAGAACAAAAGCAAAAAACAAGAGAGAAAGAGAGAGAGAGACAGAGATACCGTGAGAGAGAGGCGGAGATACTGTGAGAGGGAGATGAGGAGTCAGTGGTGAGAACGAGAGAAGAAGCAAGCAGTGAGGGAGCTATCGATGAGAATGAGAGAAGGAGCCGGCGGTGAGGAAGTTGCGATTATGTGTGAGAGAGTGAGAGTGAGAGAGAGAGAGAGAGAGAGAGAGAGGGCCAGATGTGTTATGTTTGTGTATTAACTCAACCAAACCTTACACACACATATATATTTATATATATATAAACAGGATTGGGGCACTGAACAGGGCGGGTCTGGGATTGAAAAATGTATCGCCATCTCGGGCCCAAATATCATCGGGGATTTATTTTTAAATACCATCCCTGGCCCGTTGGGGGTATTTTTTGGGAAAAAACCGCTAAATTCGGGGTCGGGGGGCCGGGTCCCCGTCAGGCCAAGTTCAAATTGCCATCCCTACCTCAATCTGATAAACAGGTGCTATGGAGGCTTGTGCTGGAATTGGCTCTGCTGGATTGCCCTAGTTTTCTTGGACATTGGCAGTATGAGCAATGGCTCCAGGTGCTGGGATACCTGTGGAAGGTGCATGGGATGCAGAGGTCGCAGCCGGCTGCGGTTGCTACTGTTGTAGCCTGTTTATAACCTCGGCTTGACAGACCGCATCTTGCCATAGGGTTTCGATTGTCTACTGCAGATGATGTATCAATTCTTCCATACTGACTGGGGGATACTGTGCCATCGAAATAGGTGAGTGATCTGTAGCTAAGAAACATTATTGTACTCTAATGAATATGACCAAAAGTATGTTAAATAATTTCTAAATACCCATAACATTGTGGATGTATGTCGTTATTATAATAACCCATCCCTCTCCTATGTTTTAATTCCCTCTTATATGTGTGATTATATATGTGGTTAAATGTTTGATTTGAAATTACACGCTTCAATGTGTGATTTACCTGTTTATACATTTTTTTATCTGTCAGTTATGAGAAAATCTATTGAAATTGTGACCTTTGGATTGAAATTGGAAACCTTAGAGGTGCGATAACCTGAAATGGACCTTATAGTTATGATGAGTATGATTTTTAGGACATAATATGAAGTTTTGTAAAAATTTGATTCATAATGATTTAATTGATTTTATTTGGTTAATTTCCTAATTAAAGTTCCATTTTGAACTCAATAAGCTAAGATAGATATAAACATGTATACTTGAGCTTTAATGTTAGGACTTGGGGACTCAACAAAATATATATATATATATATCTCCTGGAGGAGACTTAGAGAAGAAAAGAAGAGAAAGTAGAGAAAAGAGAGAAAGAAAGAAGAGAACTCAATCTAGGAGCTTAAAGCTTAAAAAGTTGCAAGAAGATTGAAAGATTTGGCTCAAGGTAAGTATTAATCAACTTAAATACTTGAAATATCTCTCCAATTAGTTAGAATCAAGTCTTAAATTGGAGCTTTAATGCCGATGAAAGCTAGGGTTTTGGTTTATGCTCTAAACTTATCAACTCTCATGAAATTGAGCATGTACTCTTTGGAGTTGGCTAGATTCTTGTGTTTTGGGTTATCTTGAGTTAGATTGTGAGCCATTGTATTGCTATCTTTAGTTTTTGGCATGCCTTGGACTCATGTATACATGTTTGTATATGTATATATGTGTGTCATGAAAATGTGAAAAGCATTGGAAATTAGAGTTGTATATACCAAATTAAAATAAGTTATGATCTACTTGAGGTTGGATTTCATGTTTATTATGCTCATATATTATGTTTTTGAGGTGAAATTGCTTGGATTGAGCCTTGATAGTGCATGTGGAAAGCTTGAACTTGATATAGATTTTCAAACTGAAATTTTCAACCCATACTGCTTGTGCGGCCTGGGCCACTGCACGAGCGACCAATCCTATTTTAGACAATTTCAATTCTGAAGTTCGCCTGCTCGTGCTGCCAAGGCCACCGCACATGCAGCCAACAGGGCTAATTTTTCCGGTTTTGTTTTCTTTCCTTTTTCTGACTTCCGGGCCTCTAATTACATGGTTTCCAACTATTCTCATATGCTTATGTATTGTACAAACACGAGAGAAAATGAAGGAACGAATGGAACGGATTAAAATTCATTAAAGAAACTCAGAAAAGAACTAAGTGCTTATTAAGGCCTCGTTTGAGAAGGCTCTATTTTAGCCAAAAAGCTAAAAAGTTACTAAATTAGCCAAAAAGCCAACAACTCATACAAAAAAGTCAAAGATTCTCTTTTCTCTCTACTTTTTGCACATCTTTTCGTAATTAGCCAAAAAGTCATCCCAAACATACTAGTTTTTTTTAGCTTATATTTTAGCCAAATAGCCAAAAAGTTACTAAATTAGCCTGTTCCCAAACGAGGCCTAAGTTGTGTGTGTGCCACGTGTACGTCACTCGCCGAAAGGGACCATTACGTGACCGCATCACTGTGAGTAATAGTAATGTCACAATATGTTGCAAGTTACGAATTTTATATTTTTGTCCATGAATGATATGGTTTATACAACTTGTGCTTTGGTTAACCTGGTTGAACATTTGACCGCAATGACATATGAATTGTACCCGAGGCCGTTCTGTTATTATTGGGCCTAAGGCCGTTCTGTTATCATTAGGCCTAAGGCCATTCCGGAATGCGTTGACGAAAAAGACATACATGCAATACGTATACATTCTACAAGACACATGCTTGTTTACATGCCTTCATACGTTATTATTATTCACTAAGTCGGGCTCATTTCGTATTCATGTATGTTTATAGGTGGTTAGCTTGGAGGCTAGCCCTAAGTCAGCTTCAGGAGCCTTTTGTGGACATTTTTGTGAAGTCCTACATTGAAGTCTTTTGTCTCATAAGGAGTTCTATGCCATATTTTTGTTAAGTTCTTGGTGGCTTTTATTACACATTGGGTGATTATGTAACTTTTGGGGTTCTTAACGCTTTGTGTATGCACATGCGTGGATTGTATTTATATTTGAACGGTGCACATAAACTAATCCATCTACGAGAAGATGTATAATGATCTTGGCATATAGACACTGCCCAATGGACGTTCTATTATTTGATTGCTTCCGTTTTAGGCCCCATTAACGAGTAAATTATATTATTTAATGTTGTTTTGAGGCTTATGTATGGACCGGTTATGACCTAAACTTTTAGGGGCAGGTTTGGGTCGTGACAGTTGGCATTAGAGCACGAGTAAATATCTCACAAACATGTACATTGAGCTATAAGTAGTCTAGAAAAGACTTAGGCTACATGCATGATGTTTCTCTACATTGCAAAGTTCTTATGAAAGATGACTAATGATCATTGTCTATATACACTTGTGTCTCTTTTTGTGTGTATTATGATCCTTTGATATGTAGATCATGGTGAGGACAAGAATGGATGATATGGAAGACTCTACCTCTGCACGGCTTGATTGATTGGAAAAGATGATTGCAGACATGGCAGAAACTATGAGACAGCAATAAGAACAACAATAACAACAACAACCACCACCGCCACCAGTGCTTATACCACCACTAGTGGTGCAAGACCATCAAGCCAAGGACCGAACCATGGCACTGACAAAAGAGTTTAAGAAGATGAAGCTGCTGTCATTTAAGGGAGGCATTGAACCAATGAAAGCCGAGGCATGGGTCCTAGGTATAGACAAGTTATTTGAAGTCTTTCTTTATACTAAGGCACAGAAAGTAAAACTTGCAGCTTTTACTCTCGAGGATGAAGCACGGAGGTGGTGGATGCTCACTCGAAATGAACATCAAGGTTTGATATGGGGCTCGATTCTTGGAGCTTTTCTATGATAAGTATTTCCCACAGTGCATGCGCGATAAGAAAGTGACAGAATTTGAGACTTTAAAGCAAGAGAACAAGACAGTGGGAGAGTATGAAGCACAATTTTTAGAGTTAGCCCGTGTCGCACCACACATGGTGGACACGAACTATAAGAAAACAAGAAAGTTTGAAGGACGACTTTGAAATGCTATCTTGGTTCGGATTATTGTGTTGAAATTGCCTACCTATGTCGACGTATTGGAAAGAGCGATAGTAGCTGAAAGTAATATAGCTGCTCAAAATCGGATCTCTGAGTAGAAGGGGAAAAGACATAATACACAAGCACCAAGGGGACCGGTGGCATCGCAGAACAAGAAACCAAATTTGGACACCTCAAGTACTTCTACCTCTACTCGAGAATCAGCACCAGTTTGTCCGAACTGTGGGAGGAGACACCGTGGGACATGTTACCGGGAAACTGGGGTTTGTTTCAAATGTGGAAAGACGGGACATTTAGTACGAGATTGCCCTCAGAGAGACCGATAGAATGGGAATGAAACTACTACAAGTTCAGTCGGTTCAACTCCAGCTCCAACAGCAACAAAGACTGTTGCCAAAGCTACTAGGACCAGACATGATGTGAGACAGGGATAAGTGTTTGCCCTTATTCCTGGTCATATGCAAAATACAGAGGCTGTGGTATCAGGTACATTCTCTATCGATGGTCACTCTGCTCATGTATTATTTGATTCGAGATCTACCCATTCTTTTGTGTCAGAAACCTTTGCTAGTAATTTGAATAGACCTAAGGAATCATTGCATTATGTGTTATGTGTCTCTTCACCATCGGGGGGTTCCCTGTTATATACGTCTGTTTATCCTACATGTGAGATCTTGATTGGGGATGTTCAATTATATATTGACCTATTGCCTCTTGATATGGATTATTTTGATAGAATATTAGGAATGGATTGGCTAAGTAAATACCATGTGACTATTGAGTGTATGTCTAAGCAAGTCATTTTTCTCCCTCCGGGACAATCTGAATTTATTTTTACGGGACATGGGGTAATTCCACCGTCGTACTTGATCTCGGCTATGAAAGCGTGTAAGTTGTTGCAAAAGGTTGTCAAGAGTATTTGTGTAGTATTTTGAATGGACAACCAACGGATGTGTGTGTTGATAATATTCCAATTGTTCGTGAATTCCTGGATGTTTTTCTGGAAGAGTTGCTAGGAGATCTAGTGGACCGTGAAATTGAATTTGCAATTGATCTAGTGTCGGGAACGCAACCAATTTCAAAAACTCCATATAGAATGTCATCGGCCGAAATGAAGGAATTGAAAGCACAATTGCAAGACTTACTAGAGAAAGGGTTCATTCGCCCGAGTACATCTCCTTAAGGCGCACCAGTTCTTTTCATAAAGAAGAAAGATGGGACATTGTGGTTATGTGTTGACTACCGGGAGCTTAATAAAGTAACTGTAAAGAATAAGTATCCCTTTGCCCAGAATCGATAACTTATTTGATCAACTACAAAGTGCACAAGTCTTTTCAAAGATAGATTTGAGGTCCGGGTATCATCAATTAAAGGTAAAAGCTGAAGACATTGAAAAGACTACCTTTCGAACCAGATACGGGCATTACAAATTTTTGGTTATGCCATTCGGGGTTACTAAAGCACTGGCGGCCTTTATGGATTTAATGAACCGTGTTTTTAAACCTTATTTGGATGACTTTGTGGTTGTGTTTATTGACAACATACTCATCTATTCGAAAAGCACGGAAGCTCATGAGAACCATTTACGATTAATTCTTCAAACCTTGAGAGAGAATAAATTATATGCGAAACTAAAGAAATGTGAATTTTGGTTACATGAGGTGATATTCTTGGGGCATGTCATTAATAAGGAGGGGGTCTCTGTTGATCCACACAAGATAGAAGCCATAGTGAATTGGCCCACCCCAACGAATGTGACAAAAGTCCGTAGCTTCTTGGATCTAATAGGACACTATTGGAGGTTTGTTAAAAACTTTTCCAAGATAGCAGTGCCGCTTACCCAATTGACCCAAAAGGGTGTTCCATTTGAGTGGACTGAACAAAGAGAATCTGCTTTCCAAGCGTTGAAAACAAGGTTAACTGCAGCACCAGTTTTTACTCTACCAACCGGTACCAAGGGGTTTTTTATCTATAGTGACGCTTCTTACAAGGGATTGGGTTGTGTACTCATGCAGAATGGAAGGGTCATTGCCTATGCTTCTCATTAACTCAAGTCTCATGAAAAGAATTATCCCACGCACGATTTAGAGCTAACCACCGTGGTGTTTGCTTTGAAGATATGGCGGCATTATTTGTATGTTACCATATGTGAGGTTTATACCGACCATAAGAGCTTAAAGTACTTCTTTACCCAAAAAGAGTTAAATATGAGGCAAAGACGGTAGTTAGAGCTTTTCAAAGATTACGACCTGCAAATCCATTATCACCCTGGTAAAGCTAATACAGTTGCAGATGCTCTTAGCAAAAAAGTTATGGGGAACTTGGTGAGTTTACTCATAGGGCAAAACGAGTTGCAATTTGAACTGGAAATAATGGATATGGAAATTGTGCTATATGGGCAAGTGTAGACACCCCATTTTTGACTGCCCTTAAGACTTGGGCGCTACTGATGGTTTGCTCGATGATGAAAGGTGTGCAGGGCAAAGGTTCAATTTCCTCGGCAATGAGAGGGTCAAATCCCAACTTCACACCCCATTTTGGACCAAAGCTATTTTGAATGGTTTTTAGACCATAAAACCCTCTCTTTCAAAACATTTTTGAAATAAAGTTTCTACGATGTTCCGAAGCTCACATTTTGTCAAAAAATGTGTTTTGTCGATAAACCGAGCAAGGACAAAGTGGAAATGAATGAAAGAGAGATGAAATCTTTGAAAAATATTTCAAGACACCTTTCTTAGGGGTTTGAAGTTGAAGGAAAGAGGAGAAGAGGGGAGAAGCCAAGTTGGAGAAGAAGATAGGCAAGTATTGCTAAGAGAGGGATGAGCAGTCCTCGCTAAATCAAGCTTATTTGTCTATACACTTTGAGTTAAGCTATGAGGCCACCACCTTTGGAAAGAAGACTTCCGGGGCTTCATTTTTCATTCAAGAATCTCTTAAATCCGAGACCGGAGGGCGGAGATATGATTGGTTGAAGTTGGGCATCATCCCGGTTGGACTGAAACTAAACAGCCTTCACCAAAACAAGCATAACTTTTTGTACAGTTAGAATTTTGATGCAAGGCTGGTGCCATTGGAAAGCTTACTTCTGGGGCTTCAATTTGGACACAAGATTGACCTGAAAAGGAGTTCACATGAAGAAGTTATGCCCGTTTGAGAGCAGATTTTTCCTGCCGACCGACCAAATATATGGCCGACCGGCCAAATAGATGGCCGACCGACCAGAACAGATGGCCGACCGGCCAAATAGATTGCCGACCGGCAGGTTAAAGTAGCCAACCGACCATTTTTGCTAGCCGACGACCTTCCGGAGCATTCTGCAGATTGAATGGATGCCAGCTGTGCCAGCTGGAATGCACAGACTCTGCTCCCCATGCACGTGTGTAACTGTTTTGCACCCTTTGCACCCCTTTTGACTCCTTTCTTGCACCCTTTGCTCAAGGCTTCTTGAGGAAGCCTTGACCCCTTGTCTTGGCTTCCCCAAGAAGCTTACCAGCTGTCCTAGCTTCTCCAATAAGCCTTGACCTCCCCTTAACCCCCTTTGACCCTTTGTAGCTTGTCTTAGAAGCTTAGTCTTGCCTATATAAGGGGCCTCTCCTCCTCCATTAGAGGGGTTGGATTTTTTGAAAAAAAAACCAGAGATATATAGATATATCTGATATATACATACATATATCCCTTCATCTCTCACTATATCTCTCCCATTCAACCATCAAACACCCTTGTTCTTGGGCCATTTCTTCATCAACTCATAGCACAAGGCATCCTTACTCCATTGCAGCAACTTGAGGCTGTTCTTCAGAGCTTAGGAGCACCTAAACTTGGTCCAAGAGGTGGTGGTTTGCTGGTCTTCAAGGGTGAGTCCTCCTCTTCCCTTTTCTAGTCTTTTCTTGCTTCATATCTAAGCCATAGTTGCTTGCATTTTTGGGCTCCGACCCAAACTGTAAATCATCATATTTTGAGGTCCTCTTCATGTTTGATTAAGGACCTCTTGCTGTTTGAGGAGAGTAGCTTGCACTTGCTTCATTACCCCTCTTAAATGCCATTATCTTGCATGTTATTCTTGGCCTATACGTGATCTGTTTTGGAGCATGATATAAACTGTAAATAGGCTTATTTTGAGCCCCTCTTCAACATTGAAGAAGGGCTCAATACTGTTTGGGACCTCCATGCTATACTTGCCTTTATATTCTCTTTTGGGTCCCATTTTTGCATGCCTTGGCAGCCCCTGATGTTGCTGTTTTTGGACTTTGGTCCGAACTAAAAACAGCCATATTTTGACCCCCTTGTCATGTTTCATTAAGGGTCTTTGGCTGTTTGATGAATTTTTTGTATGCTTGCTTCTTTGGCCACCTTTTGGCCCATTTCTTTCATAAGAGCTTAGCCATACCTATGTTTGTTTTTAGGGTTTTTACAGTTCTGTAAATGTGCATATTTTGGGCCCCTCTTCAATGTTGTTGAAGGGCCCTAACCTGTTTGGAGTCAGCAGCTGTGAGTTGCTTCATAATCTCATATTTAGGGTCATTTTTGCATACTAGTTTTGCCCTATTTATATTTGCTGTTTGGCCATGCTTTGAACTGGAAAAATGCTTATTTTGGGGCTGCCTTGCTACTGTATATTCATTGCATGTCCATATTGTGCATGTTTGGTATAGCTATAGGCCATTTCGGGTGCCAAAATTCATGTTTCGGGACTATTCCATGCATCGGGTGTACTTTCGCCTCATTTCGGGGCTGTTTTCCCCCACATTTCAGCGCTGAAATCCCATTAGCATGTTTGCATATCATTTTTCATGCCATTGCATTGCATATGCCATTACCTCGGTTTGCGTGCCCGTGTGCACGCATTTCGAGGCACTTCATTTTCATCTTATGGCCTCCTATGTGAGTGTGGCTGAGGTCCACTCACATTGGTGTAAGTCCATCTTGCATTGTGTATGCCATGTTTCAATACGTTGTGCATGTCATGTTGTTAGCATTGTGTGTGCCATGTAGTTATATTGCATGTTTGTATGTTTGCTTGCGTGCTTAGGTCGCATGTGCATTGTTATGCATTGCCTCGCCTCTTGACCAACCATGATTGAGGTTAGGGCCCTTGTATGTTTTGTGTGCATTGCATTTGACATTGAAATGCATACTTGACTCTTTGGCCATCATGCATCGAAATGCGTGATTGGCGGCCCGAGGGTCGAGGGCCATGTTCCCTTGAGTCCATTACATGATAGGGAGTGTGTCCATGCATACATGTGCCTGAAATTCTATGCCATATGCTGTCTATTCTCTGTTGCTGTCAAAACTATCTTCTGTAGGGAGCTTCTGCCGACCGGCAGAATTTAGTGCCGACCGGCACTTTTTGAAATGCCGGTGACCCAATAAACAGCCGATGGGAGTTGTGAACTGCCGGTGGGAATTTCCCCTAGTCAGTGGTGCTCTGCAGCATGCAAGGAACCTGTCCTGGAGTTTTGGCAATTTTCAGAGAGACAGGGCAATATAAACAGAGGTGGCAGTGTTATGGTATGGTTTCCGGGCGAGACGGGTTCGAGCATGCATCATTCGCGTATCCCGAGGCAGAGCCGTGGCCACTTCTCTTCTTGCATTTATTCTGATAATTAATTAGAAATTCTGTAATAATTTATTTATTTATTATTCGTACTGTAATATTTATTCGAACCCTCCGAGTGAGGGCAATTGTGTAATAAGTGTGCGTGAGTGTGTGTATGTCTTCCAACCCCACGTCTTTCTTCCTTTTTATTTACCAGCTTATGATGGTTAGTATTAGGACATGTTTAATTTAGCATACCTTATGCAATGCATGCGTTCATTCATCCATTTGTTTTACATGCACCGGGCTCGGTACATCATTCTAACTGCATTTGTATTTCAATTCCGAATTGAATACGTGCATTAATTGATTGCATTTCACATGCCATGTTTAGATTAGCCGAGCCTATTCTAACTGCATCCTGTATGTGTTGCATTAGACATTTGAAAAAGAACTAGGATCACGCATGTTTGCTAACTAGTTTATTATTTTGGCACGGAGTACATTGTAAGTATTTATGCTTTAGCATACCGCATGCGTGTGAGTGTTGCCATGACAGTATGTTTGCCATGCGGCTAGATGCTTATATGAGATAAACTGTTTGAATGCCTGTGGGTGAAGGTTGGATTGTTTGAGTTGGAAAAACTCGTTGAAATCCGTATTTTAGCCTACTTACGAGTAGCAAATTCCAAAATATTTTTCCAAAACAAACGGATATGCAATGCTTATTTCCAAAATAGGCAATCTAGTCTATACTTGTTTGCTGTGCGCATAACATAGTAAACGCTAGGCTAATAATTGGTTTAAGAACACATAACGTTTTCAAAATCGGATATCATGGTTAGTAGAGGCCGGTCTTCGGACCGGGCGAAAGGGGGTGCTCATAGCTGACCTTCCCCGATCGTACCCAAGCTCCCGAGCCGAGACAACTCCGGTGATGACGGACATGTGGCCTTCGGCACCGAGTCAGGGTTTCCTAAATTTCCCCATTTTAAAATATTTAGGTGGCGACTCTGTATCTGGCAAAGCAGTCCATGTTTGGCACTTCTTTTCAAAAAATCAGTTTTCTCACAAACGATTTGCCAGATTTGGACTCTTTGGTTCAGATTAAGAACCGTGACACAAATCGAGTCCGAACTGTAGCGGGGTCCCTCGCGGGCGCGTCTACAGCAAGATGCGGTTTTAGCAGCAATGTCAGCTTAACCGGCACTTGTTGAAGAAATCAAACAAAAACAAATGGAAGATGAGTACCTAAAGAAAATTTGTGATGAAATAGAAATGAAGCCAAGGCCCAGGTTCATTCTTGAAAATTCAGTGTTGAAATTTAAAGGTAGATTGTGAATTCCAAATGTTTCAGAAATTAAGAGAACGATTATGGAGGAAACACATAAGTCTAAGTTTTCACTGCAACCCGGCAATACTAAAATGTACCAAGACCTAAAGCAAAATTTTTGGTGGCCAAGTATGAAGAAGAAAATTGTAGAACTTGTTTCGAAATGTTTGCAATGTAACAAGTAAAAGCGGAGCACCAACGACCGGCGGGTTTACTTCAACCCCTCCCAATCCTGGAATGGAAATGGGAACATCTGATTATGGATTTTATTGTTGGCTTACCCCGAACACCCCGAGGTATGAATTCCATATGGGTTATTATTGATAGATTAACTAAATCTATCCATTTCTTGGCCGTGAAAACTCAATATAATGCGGATAAACTTGCTACTGTATATATGAATGAAATTGTGCAGCTATATGGTGTTCCAGTTTCAATTGTATCCGATAGAGATCCGAAATTTGTCTCCAGATTTTGGCAAAGTTTATAAGATGTGATGGGAACAAAGTTGAAATTCAATATGGCATTCCACCTCCAAAACAGATGGCCAATCAGAAAGAACGATACAAACATTGGAGAATATGCTTCAGATGTGTGTCTTGGATTTCCAAGGACGTTGGGAAATGTATCTACCATTGGCGGAGTTTGTATACAATAATAGTTTCCACTCAAGCATAGGAATGGCACCATATGAAGCTTTGTACAGAAGGAAATGTTGCTCTCCAGTGTGCTGGACTGAAGTTAGCGATAGATCATTGTTTGGACCTGAAATTATACAATTGACAACGGAAAAGATTAAAATTATTCAGCAAAGATTGAAAATTGCCCAAAGTAGGCAAAAGAGTTATGCGGATCACCGACGAAGAGATTTGGAATTTGAGGTTGGTAATTATGTTTTTGTGAAAGTCACTCCGATGAAAAGGCACACTAGATTTGGCAAGGAAGGAAAATTAACACCCTGGTACATTGGTCCATTTCAAATTCTGGAAAGAGTGGGTCCAGTGGCTTATCTTGTTGCTCTTCCACCAAGTATGGAGCAAGTACATAACATTTTTCATGTATCCATGTTACAGGGCTACCTCCAAGATCCATCTCATATTATAGATTACCAACAAATTGCTTTAGATGACAACTTGATCTATAAAGACAAACCGATTCAAATTTTGGGTCGACAAGTGAAACAATTACAAAATAAGACAATTTTGATGGTGAAAGTTGAATGGTAGGAGCACTATGGGAAAGAAACCACTTAGGAAAGAGAAGAGGAAATGAAACAATGGTACCCGGAGTTATTTTCAACTTGAGGTAACATAAGTTTGAGGGACCAACCCTCTTCCATGCTTTAACTCCCTCTTATATGTGTGATTATATATGTGGTTAAATGTTTGATATGAAATTACATGCTTCAGTGTGTCAATTACCTATTTATACATTTTTTTATCTACCGGTTATTAGAAAATCTGTTGAAATTGTGACCTTTGGATTGAAATTAGAAGCCTTAGAGGCGCGATAACCAGAAATGGACCTTACAGTTATGATGAGTATGATTTTTAGAACATAATATGAAGTTTTGTAAAAATTTGATTCGTAATGATTTAATTGACTTTATTTGGTTAATTTCCTAATTAAAGTTCCTTTTTGGACTCAATAAGCTGAGATAGATATAGACATGTATACTTGAGCTTTAATGTTAGGACTTGGGGACTCAAAAAAAAAAAAAAAATTCTCCTGGAGGAGACTTAGAGAAGAAAAAAAAGAGAAGGAGAAAAAAGAGAACTCAATATAGGAGCTTAGAGCTTGAAAAGTTGCAAGAAGATTCAAAGATTTGGCTCAAGGTAAGTATTAATCAACTTAAATACTTGAAATATCTCTCCAATTAGGTAGAATCAAGTCTTAAATTGAAGCTTTAACACTCATGAAAGCTAGGGTTTTGGTTTATGATCTAAACTTATCAACTCTCATGAAATTGTTCATGAACTCTTTGGAGTTGACTAGATTCTTGTGTTTTTGGTTATCTTGAGTTAGATTGTGAGTCATTGCCTTGTTATCTTTAGTTTTTGGCATGCCTTGGACTCATAGATACATGTTTGTATATGTATATATATCTATGTCATGAAAATGAGAAAAGCATTAAAAATTAGAGTTGTATATGCCAAATTAAAATAAGTTATGATCTACTTGAGGTTGGATTTCATGTTTATTATGCTCATATATCATGTTTTTGAGGTGAAATTGCTTGGATTGAGCCTTGATAGTGCATATGGAAAGCTTGAACTTGATATAGATTTTTGGACTGAAATTTTCAACCCAGACCGCTCGTGCAGCCTGGCCCACCACACGAGCAACCAACCCTGTTTTGGACAATTTCGATTCTAAAGTTCGCCCGCTCATGCGGCCAAGGCCACCGCACATGCAGCCAACAGGGTTGATTTTTCCAATTTTGTTTTCTTTCCTTTTTCTGACTTCCGGGCCTCTAATTACATTGTTTCCAACTATTCTCATGTGCTTATGTATTGTACAAACACGAGAGAAAACGAAGGAATGAATGGAACATATTAAAATTCATTAAAGAAACTCAGAAAAGAACTAAGTGCTTATTAAGTTGTGTGTGTGCCATGTGTACGTCACTTGCCGGAAGAGACCATTACGCAACCGAATCACTGTGAGTAATAGTAATGTCACAATATGTTGCAAGTTACGAATTTTATATTTTTGTCCATGAATGATATGGTTTATACAACTTGTGCTTTGGTTAACCTGGTTGAACATTTGACCACAATGACATATGAATTGGACCCCAGGCCGTTTTGTTATCATTGGGCCTAAGGCTGTTCCGGAATGTGTTGACGAAAAGGACATACATGCAATACGTATACATTCTACAAGACACATGCTTATTTACATACCTTCATACGTTATTATTATTCACTGAGCCTGGCTCATTCCTTATTCATGTATTTTTTTAGGTGGTCAACTTGGAGGCCAGCCCTAGGTCAGCTTCAGGAACCTTTTGTGGATATTTTTTTGAAGTCCTACGTTGAAGTCTTTTGTCTCTTAAGGAGTTCTATGCCACATTTTTGTTAAGTTCTTGGTGGCTTTTGTTACACATTGGGTGATTATGTAGCTTTTAGGGTTCTTAACTCTTTGTATATGCACATGCATGGATTGTATTTATATTTGAACAATGCACGTAAACTAATCCATCTACAAGAAGATGTATAATGTTCTTAGTACGTAGACACTGCCCAATGGACGTTCTATTATTTGATTGCTTCCGTTTTAGGCCCCATTAACGAGTAAATTATATTATTTAATGTTGTTTTGAGGCTTATGTATGGGCCAGTCATGACCTAAACTTTTAGGGGCAGGTTTGGGTTGTGATAGTTATGATCTATTGTTTTCATATAGAAGGTTCCTAGTAAGGCAGTTCCAAACACTAACTTTGAACTGTGAACCGAAAGGAAATCGAACTTAAGACACCTACATGTTTGGGGTTGTCTGCAAATTTAGAATCATTAATCCACATGAAAAGAAATTGGATTTTAGAGTAATCAACGGTTATTTTGTTGATTATCTTGAAAATTCAAAGGGTATTAGTTTTACTATCTTGGCCATAATACAAGAATTGCAGAAATTGATAATATCAAATTTAATAAGAATAGTGAAATCAGTGGGAGTGATAAATCATGAAATGTGATTATTCAACAAGTTTGGATACAAGTATCATTACCCATAATTTGAAGGAAATTGTAGTTCCTATAGTTGTTAAACAACTTAATGTCCTCGAACAACATATGAATAATCAATTACTCCATAATATAATTATCACCAATAAAAAGTTGTAGAAAAATCACAAGAAATAATATTAAGAAGATCTCATAAGATAAAGAGATTTGTCATTTCAAATGATTAACAATCTTATTATAATATCAGGATAAGTAAAGACTCGGTTTTGTTGTCACAAAGTATTGATTCTACTAAATGAATTGATGTCATGAATGATAAGTTAAAATCAATGGACTAGAATGAAATTTGGGATTTCATTGAATTTCCTAAGAATACAAAATATTTATTGTTCTAAGGGCAATATACTAGATGTGTGGTTAAAGATTTTACTCAAAAAGTAGACATTGATTATAATGAGATATTCTTTTTTCACTCGTATCTCAAAGGGCATTGTGGCATTAGTAACTCATTATGATATTGAGTTGCATTAAATGTATGTGAAAATTAATTTTCTAAAAGAGAGTTTAGATGAAGAATTTTGTGTAAATCAACTCAAAGGTTTCTCTACTAAGGAAGATGAAAATGTGACTTGTAAACTTAAGAAATCAATTTATAGATTTAAATAAGCTTTCTAAAAATTGCATCTTAAGTTTTATGATACTATTTTTCCTTTGGATTTAAAGAAATTTTTTTTTTTTTATTAGTGTATATATCCAAAGATCAACGGTAGCAAGTTTATATTTATGATTTTGTATGTTGATGATAGTTTGCTTGTCAATAATGTATGTGATTTATTGCACGAGTTAAGAAATTTCTTTTAAGAACTTTGAAATGAAATATATTAGTAAGACAGCCTATGTGATAATCACATGAATTGTTGAGATTGTCTCAGAAGGTATATATTAAAAGTTCTATAGAGATTCAAAATGAAAGAATATTCACATAAAGTTATCCATGTTCCGAAAGGAAATAAGTCCAGTCTTATGCAATTTTTTTTTTTGTAAAATCAATTGGAATGGAAACAATTATTTATACATTTATTGTAAGAAGCTTAATGTTCAAATAAGGACATGATAAGGTTATCATAAAGAATAAAAAATTACTTGCTCACATTTATGAGGTTTGATAATCTTGAATTGATTGGCTACTTAGATTCAAACTTTATATGATATATTGATAGTAGAAAATTCACTTTTGGTTCTTTGTTTATATTATGTGGAGGAGCAATATTAAGAAAAGTGTAAAACGAACTATCATAAGTATATCCTCTATGAAAGTTGAATTTGTGGTGTGTTTTGAGACCACAATTCATGAATTGTTATTGCGGAACTTTATCTCAGGACTTAGGATTGTCAACTTTTGTTACCAAGTCGTTGAGAATTTATTGTAATAATTTCGCAATTGTTTTATTTTCTTATAATGATAAGTATTCTAATTATGGTAAACACATAGAAATGAAATACTTTGTCGTTAAAGAAGAATTTCAGAAATAGAAAATGTCAATAAAACAAATAAGTACATAACTTTTAAGTGCAGATCTATTGATGAAGTGCTTACTCTTAAAGACAATTAAGAAACTTGCCAATTGGGTCTTAAATGTAATCTATAACTGTTGTCTATGATTGATTGTGTTATTTGACATATTGAGATCTCATTAATTGTGTTTCTAATATATTTCCTACATATATGAGAATGAATGAATGATAACATGAATAGTCTTTCATAAAAAGACATTATCGTTGGACCTCTTTATACTCTTCACTTAAAGGTCTATATTAAACTAGTTACTAGTGTTGTAGTACATAGAAGGGACTATATCGCACTATTGGTGGAGAACCGCCATGACTCACATTAGTGAACTATTTAATTATAGTATTATGATGATAACCAAATTAAATGTAATATTGAATATGGTTTATTATATGGGCCAAGTGGGAGAATGTAAGACTAAATTAATTATTTAGTCATTATGTTGACCTACATGATATGGTAATATGAATTAGAGATTTGGTTAGATTATGATTCCATATTTTTTTGGTACAATTAATTGATAAATAAAGAAGAGTATTTTTCAAGTATCCTACTTTGATAGGAAAGTGGAATCATTGTTGAGTAAGGAAACTAGTCCTCTCTCTAGGAATGGCAACGGGTCGGGGCAGGGTTGGGGATCACACTCCCTATCCCCAATCCCCGATGGTGAAAATTTCTTCGTCACCAGCGCCGATCCCTGATGAGGAACCTATCATTGTCCCCGTCCCCATCCCGTCCCTGTCCCTTAACAGGGATCGAGTTTCCTTGACCCCGAAAATTCTATGGCCCAAAAAAAAAAAACAAAAACAAAACAAATCAACTACCAAAATCATCAACAACAGATCATCAACAGATCAACATCATCGACAAATTCAACAACATCATCAAATAGATCTGAGAGATATGAAAGAGACAGTGAGATTTTTGTGATTTGTTCAAACACAAAAATAGATAAACAAAAACAATATAAATAAAAAAATCCGTTCAACACAGATCTAAAGATAAAGAAACAGAGACAAACATCAGTGATGATGGTCAGGTTCAAGTTCAAATCCAGGCAAGTCCAACTCAAATTCGTCTTCATCGCTGTCGCTACTGGTCAAAGAACGAGATGACACTGAAGATGGTGTCACTGCGGAGTGAAGAGAGAGAGTGAGAGAGAGTAGAGGTGGCGCAGAGGAGGTGGTGTGGAGGAGGAGGAGGCGACGGCGGTGACTACGTTGCTCGCTGAAGAGAGAAGAGAGAGAGTAGAGGGAAGAGAGTGAGACAGTGTTTGTGTTCTATGAGTGTGAACCCTAACTGACACACACACACGCACACACATATATAGAGAGAGAGAGAGGGGTAAAATGGTAATTTTACTTCGGGGACAAACGAGGCCGGGGACAAGTTCGGGCCGGGCCGGGGCTGGGGCCAGGGCTTGGACATTTATCACCGTCTCCGACTCGAAACTGATCGGGCATTGATTTTCGAAAACCATCCCTTCCCCATCGGGGATATTTTTCGGGAAAAAACTGCTCTAATCAGGGTCGAGGCGGGTCCCCGTCGGGTCGGTTTAAAATTGCCATCTCTACCTCTGTCCACCTATAAAATGACATTCAGACTACCCATCAAATAATTCTGAGTTCAATGTATTTTTAAGAGGGTTAAGAGAGAGAAACCTTTTTCCACTAATATTATTATTAGGTTTATATTCAATCAATATTGAGTCACTTGAAGGTTTCGCATAATTGATCCGGGTATGTTATTTATTTTCTGCATTATGTTATTATTTGTGAAAATCATGATAGTTCACGATTTTGAATTATGAAAATTGTTATATAGATAACACCATAAAATTTATTTACACATTATTGAAAGAAGGTCCGATGATGGTTGAATGTATCCTTATAAGGAATTTAGATTTATAGATATTTGGTGTAATAGAGTGTTTAACGGAAACTAAGATCGCACGTGTTCTTTGTAAAAATGAACCTGAATCACTGAGGCATGTAATGATGTCCTGCCCCTTTTGTGTGGAAGGTCTGGTCAGGTATAATTAATTGGTGGGGTCTCCAATGGCAATCCCAGGCTCAGTTGATCTGCTACTCAAATGGTGGTACTGGTTTCAAATTCAAAAAGATTGAATTGCAGCTCTGGAAAGCTATCCCCTTAGTAGTGGGATTGCCATTTAGAAATGACTACATTTTCAATGAAACCAGTCCAGACTAGTCTGAATTATGTGATCTCATAAAGGTAAGGGTTGCTATGTGGATAAAGCTCGCTCTTTTGGGAATTCCTACTCAATTGATGACTTTGAAACAAATCTTCAGCAAACAAAACTGTCTTGGCCACAGAGTGATTGGGAAGTGAACAAGCAAGGCTGCAAATTGGTGCTCTGATACACATGGGATTGGAGTGATTGTTTTTGCTTTGTTGAATCTTCAGCTAGAAGCTGCTATTGTGGATATAGTCACAAACCTGAACCAAGTCAAGTATTGTGAGAGTGGCAGAGTTTTGGGCACCCCCCAGGACTACCGACACTACTAAAGAAAGGGTCTTTTGAGTCGGTTTTTTGAGTCGGCAAATTTTACCGTCGCAAAAGGTAGCCTTTTTGAGACGGCACAGAGTTACCGACTCAAATACCAAACCTTTAGTGTCGGCACCATTGGCCGACACAAAAAATTAATATTTGATAGTATTATTTGAGTCGGTTGAATTTACCGACGCAAAAGATAGACCTTTTGAGTCGGCATAGACCTTTTGCGTCGGTAAATTTGTGCCGACGCAAAAAATTAGACCTTTTGAGTCGGCATAGACCTTTTGCGTCGGCAAATTTGTGCCGACGCAAAAAATTAGACCTTTTTGTGTCGGCAACTGATGCCGTAGCAAAAAAAAAAAATTTATAACCAAGATATATATTTATTTACTTGATTATATTTAATAAATATATTTATTTATACATATACTTTTATATTAATATTGAGTGTATATACTATAAATAATATATATCTCGTTTAATATCTGAAAGAGGTGTGGTGGTGAAGTGGGTGTAGTGCGTTGACCTTGGGTCAACTTGTCCAAATGGGTGTGTGTTCGAACCTTGGGAGCCTCAGTGAGAAAATTATGAGTTAAATTTTTTAAAACATTTAACCACTTTTTGAGTCGGCAATCTACCGTCTCAAAAAATTAAAACTTTTTGCGTCGGCAGATTGCCGACTCAAAAACTTTTTGCGACCCCACCATTTTCGTCCCTTGAGTTGCCGTCGAAACGCCGTCGCAAAAAGTTTTTGCGTCGGCAAATCCGCTATTTGCGACGGCAAGCTGCCGACTCAAAAGCCCTGCTTTTTAGTAGTGCGAAGGCCTATTTGTTGGCTGCTAGAGTGTGGGCTGCTGCTGTGTTGGCTGCTTGGATGAGGGCTGGGTTTTTTTTTCCTGTAATTTGGTTGGTTTTTCACCATCCTGGGTAGCTAGCACACATTTGTACTTCCTATTCGGCGTCAATTTAATTGGGATCATCTAGCTTAGCTATGATACTTTTGCTCTTTTCCACTTTATAGATGTATGTCGAGTATTCTGTACCTTTTTATATTCAATAAAGCTTTCTCTTTTCTCAATCAAAATAGTGTGTTTAGTTTCAGTTTTCTGACAATTAAGTTTTTTGTTTTTCATGTTTTTAGTGAATATTTTAAAAAATTTAAGCAATTTTTTTACTTTTTTAGATGCACCTTACTTAGATGTATCTAAATAGAAAAATATTTTAAAAAAAATATTTTAAAAAATTAATAAATACACAAAAATACGAAAAATGTATTACATTTTCGTATTTTTTTTATATTTTTGGTATTTACTGAATTTTTTAAAGATTTCTTTCACAAATATTACACTTTTTAAGTGTATTTATGTTAGGTGTGTCTAAAAAAAAAAACTTAAAATATTGAAAAAAAAATTTATTGAAAACAAAAAAATACGAAAAATGAAAAAGTAAAATTTTTTGAAAAGTGTTTTTTGGAAACCAAAACCAAACAAAACGAATGAAAATCTTCGAACAAGAACAAACAAAGATCATTTGGTTGATTAGGCAGTAGATAGTATTAATGTATATAAGGAAATATCATGTTGTTCCTTAAATTATCATTCAAAATCAATTAAATTTTATTTTTTTTAATAATATTAATTTTACACCTAAACTATTTAATTTTATATCAATTTTATCCCCACAATTAACTTCTGTTTATAATCAAACAAAGTGACGTGTCATTGAAATTTCATTTTACCTACCAAACTATCTTTAAAACATCAATTAACCCTCAAATTTCACCTTATTCAAGGTCTAATTGATAGTTTGGAGATAGTTTGGAGATAAATGAAATTTGAATGCTACATCAGTAACTTTTGTTTGATTATAGACAACAATTGACAATAGGAGTAAAATTGATACAAAATCAAATAGTTAAGTATAAAATTGATAGTATTAAAAGAATGGGGAAATCGGTCTAAGGTCCCTATCCAACTTTTAGTAATAGATTAGGTCCACAATCTGTTCTTTTGTAGTCTAAGGTCCCTCACCCCATTCCCACTCCTAAACTCACCCATCTCACACCACTCTCACCACCACCACCACCACCACCGCCAGAATCTCGCTACTCTCTTCCACTCCTCCAAATCCCCAAACTCAACCTTCTTTCTTTCTTCCCCATTATTATAAACAGTCTGCTTCTAAAATTTTCCAGAACCTGCTTCATCTCTCTCTCTCTGTGGTGGCCATCGAGTCTCTCCTGCTTTTTCATAATCTCAAGTTCATTTTGAGGTTGTTGTTGGACAATATGATGGCTACACTGAGGACCCGACAGTTTCAAACAACTCAAATACTGCCACTTTTGCAACTATTTGACTCTTATGATTTCCAAATCACACACTAGTGCTAACAAAAAAATATATATATATAACAAAATAAATACTGATATAGAAGAAAAAAGGCCACAGAGATCTTGGTGGATAGGAATCATCAGGGGGAGTTTTGAAACAAAACTCACTCAAGAGTAGCAAATATTTGTAATCACATCACCGGCCTTTCCTTTCTTATTCTTCGAATCAAAGTCGGAATAAATATTAAGAAGACTAATTGAAATGTATAATACTATAATCTTTACAAATAAATAGAGATTGGGGCACATGATGAAAAGTCAGCAGCAGATTGTGATATCATCTTTTTTTAAAATAAGAGAAATCATTGGGAATCCGTCTGATTTATTTCATCATCCTACAACATCACGGCCACCAAAGTTTTATAAAAAAAATGTAGGTATAAATAAAACTGTGAATGTATGTATCTACCTTGTCACCACCGATAAATTCTCATTCTGTATATGCATATAAAGTATTGAATATGGCCCAACGATAGATCCTTTGATTCACTCAAAATTATTGGAATCCAATCAAGGAATTGCAATATTAGGCGCAGTAGAAGATTACATATCTCTGCAACCAATCAAGTGTCATCAACAATCAGCTGAGGATGCTCTCTCTCTCTCCGCAGGACTACGTACTCTACCCTAAACCCACCGCCCTTGGTTGCATTTTTTGAATATCTATATCTATTATATATATATATATATATAGGAGGAGGTGACGGCGGGTTTGCGAAAAGAAACCCTACCTAATGATTTTCTTTGGATTGTGTGATTTTTCTCTTGATGTGTGATTTTTCTCTGGACTATGAATTTTTTCCAGATGTGTGAATTTTCTCTGGACGTATGAATTTTCTCTGTGCCGACTTGCAGTTCATAGTTTTCACACCTGTGTTGACAGGTAACAAAAATACCCATTAGAGAAAACCTAAAAGCTAAGAAGGTGTCCAATAGAAACCCATATTCATGTTTCTTTTATATACATATATATCCAAAAATTCAAGTCTTGTATTTTTGTTAATATAATACAGTTCAGTTTGTCAAGATTTTGGATTTTCTCTGGTAAAGGATTTGAATTTTCTCTGATTTCATAGAGAAAAGATCCTATACAAAAACAAACAATTTTGTTCAGATAAATTTCATTTTTCTCTAGAGAGAAGGGAAATTTCTCTGGATTGGAGAGGAAGAATTTCTCTAGTTTGGGTTGGAAATGGAGAATTTCTCTGGGTTAAGTGAATTTCTCTGGATTGGAGATGAGAATTTCTCTGGTTTTCAGTGAATTTCTCTATGCAGTCCAGAATTTCTCTGGAAATTTTTTTTGAGAAGTTGCCTTTCTTTCTCACCTTTGAGAAGTAAGGAAGTGAGTTGAGGTAGGGGAATTCCTATATTCAAAAAAAAAAAGAGCAGAGAAATTTAGAAAGTTTAGGGAAGTCCGAAGAAATTTTCAAAATTTCTCCAGACCAATTTTCTCTAACTTGAATTTTCTCTTGACCAATTTTCTCTGATTTGAATTTTCTCTGGACCAATTTTCTCTGACTTGAATTTTCTCTGGACCAATTTTCTTTGGACCAATTTTCTCTGGATTGATGTTGAGGGACCTTAGACATCATGAAAATATTTGATGTCCTTTATAATGTAAAATCATAATATCAGGGACCTTAAAAAAAATACCCCTAAAAGAATTGGGAATGAATTGATTTTTAAGTGATATTTTGATAGGCCAAACAATATTTTTACTATATATATATATATATAACATGGGGAGATAAGTTTCTATCATATCCCATTCCATTTGAAACTTTCTACTATTTGATAAAACCATACAAAATGGAGTATATTATTCGCATGTCATATTTTTTCTTAATATATTATTTGTGTAGTTCGGATATTAATTTTTAAATAAAAATAAAATGTTTGAATATTAACTTTTGAATAAAAACTAATTGTTCGAACAAAAATCTCATTCAATAATTGATATTCGAACATTTATATTTTATTCAAAAATAAATATTTGGATATTTGTATTTTATTCAATATCCAAACGATATTTACTAAGACAAAGTGTGGTGAAGGGTGTTAAGAAATATAGTGTTTAAAAAGAAGGTGAATTGGTAGGGATTGGGATATGTTGAGAATTATGGAGTGTGTAATGAAATAAATAATGTATTTTAAATTTTAGAAAGCGGTGTAATTAGAAATATAATGATTTGTTTGTTTTTAGAAGTAGAATGAAGAGGATTTGTAGTGAGGGGATTAATAGCGAGGGATTGTTAGTGGGAAGATTAAAATTGTGTTTGTTTTGATGATAGTTGTTGGTGTAAGGATTGTTAAATTATTTTTATATAAAATAAATATAAAATAATAAAACAAATAAAAAATACAAAAACATTAAACATTAATATTCAAAAAAAATGCCCAACATGTAAAAAATATAAAATAAAATAAAACAAATAAAACTATGATTTTTACTTAACAAAAAATACAAAAAAATTAAACATTAATGTTCAAAAAAAATGCCTAACATGTAAAAAATAAAAAATAAATAAAAAAATAATCCCTATTTTCTAATACCAAATCCTAAACCTCCATCATAATTCCCTCCTCAAGACCCATTCTAATCCGGAAGATATTATGAATCCCTTTCCATCTCTCAAAATAAACACAATATTAGTAGGTCTCACCCATATCTCAATCACAATCCCCCCTCTCTCTTCCAAAACAAACGGGGCCTAAATGTGTAGTGTAAAAGTTGAATTACCCCAGCTGAATTGCCCTTTGATTAATACCCCATTTATGAGAAATGAGCCATTTACATAGATAAATTGTCAACTCTAACATCTTATTGTTCTCTGTGCTCTATCGCTTTGAATCCCTGATCTCATTTAGTTGCTGATTATCAACACAATATATGTAACATTACTTCATCACTTCAAAAGTTCTTTAAATCATAAAACTAATTTGTGCACTTTTTGCTACCTAAAATCATCTAAATTCAATAAAATAGAAGTGAGCTTGCACCTACAAACATGTCATTATAAAGTAGTGGAATTAATTTTAAACAATCATCTAAAGAATTTGTTTGAAAAAAAATAATCATATTGCTTAATGTTTAAATAGAGTGTGAACAATATTTTGTAAAGATATTGTGAACGATGATAAATTTGTAGAAAATGTGATTTCAAACTGAAACAAATCACTTTTCATTAGTTTGGTCTAATTTGATTACCAGATTTCCATAAAAAAAAAAATAAAAAAAAATTTGGATAATTTTATTTTATTTTATTTATTTATTTAAAACTATAGATAGTGGTTTGGTCTTTGATTTCATCTTAAATTGAATCAGAGCGAAACAAGCTTACCCTATTATTTAAATTCAAATTTTATGTATTTTCACTAAAATTTGAATTTTTTCTTTTACTTTTGATTGTGACAATCAATTCTTTATATGTTAATTCAAGTTACAACTTATAATGTCATTATTTCATCTATCTAATATTAATGAGACTAATGAAAATGATATTAGTCATATGTGATATTTTTATTGTCTAAAAAATCTATTTGCGCTTTTGCTAAAATAGTTACTTTGATCATTGAATTTCCCCTCATTAACAATAAATGGATGAAAGAATAACACTACAAATTAAAATGTAAGTATTTGACTACCACAATTGAAATTAGAAAAATTAAAATAAAATTTTGATAAAAATATAGAGATAAAAAATTTAATTAACCTTTTCTTTTATTCATTTTTCATAAATATTTTTTTAAGAGACAATTGCTAAAACTTGAGAGGTTTATGAAACTTATTTTTATGAGTCTCATTTTAATGATCCGAATCGTTTATTTTGTAACACTTTTTATATATAAATGATTCATAAAAAAAAATTAAGTTCTCATTTGGCAAGTGAGTCAGGTTTAGGTTGGAACTAAAAAAATACAAAAATAAAATATAGGCTACATAAATCGATAAGATAAAATGTTACATCCAAATCATAATCATTTTACTTTTTTTCTCATAAAAAAGCAAAAAAGTAAAAAAAAAATTCTTCCCAAACGGAGCTAATTTAACCAGGTTAAATTAGCCAAAAAATTAAAAAGTAAGGCTAAAAAAGTTCTTCCCAAACGAACCCTAAGGCCTCGTTTGGCAAGTGTCTGTTTTAGCCTAAAAGTCAAAAAATACGAAAAAAATTAAAAAGTCTATAACCTATACCAAAAAGTTAAAGATTTCATTTTCTCTCTACTTTTTGCACATCTTTTTGTAAAAAATTAAAAGTTATTCCAAACATACTAGTTTTTTTTATCTCATATTTTACCCAAAAATTCAAAAAGTTACTAAAATAATATGTTCTCAAATGATGCCTAAGTTGATTTGATAATCATAGACATTCATTTTTTTTGAGAGAAACGCAATAAAAATAAAATTGTTACGATTATCATTTTATCATATTTGTCTATAAATAAAATAAAATAAAATAGACGTCTACATGTATCGAATTGATCTAATTTTTTCATAAATAATATATACTGAGGGCCCTACAATTAATTGTTTGAATTATTCAAACGAAATCTATGGTGTACATATAGCACAAGTAACCAGGGTTCTATTTGGTTTAGTTTTTGAAAAAAAAAAAATTGAGTTTTGAGTTCTATTTTGAAAGATAAGTAGTTAAAAAGATGTTTGAAAATTAAAAATTTATTTGATTATGAGTTTTGAAATTAATTTTGGAATTTTTTTTTTTTTTGTGTAATTAAATAGATGAGTGTGAAAGAAAATTTGATTGATTGATGTGTAGAATGTGAGAGAATGAGAGAGAAGAAATGAGAGAAGGGAGAGGGGAGAGAAAAAAAAAGATTGATTAATTTATTAATAAAAAAAAGAGAAGGAGAGAGAAGAGATTTTGAAAATAGTTTTGAAAAATTGTTAATCAAATATATTTTTTTAATTTTTTGATTCAAATATTAATTTAAAAATTAAACCAAACACTATCTTAGTTTTTTTTCCAGCCCTGCACAAATTTAAGATTCAAGATCCAAACTCCTATTTTTAAGGATAAATTACAAATTCATCTTCAAAAATTCATTTAAAATATGAATTACTTTATATGGTTTTAAAAATTACATTTCATTTCTTAAAATTTTTAATTTCATAACAAATGGTCTATTTTAGTAATAAATAATCAATTCAATTAACTTTTTTATTAATATCATAAATATATTTTAATTAATAATTTAAGTAATTTTATTATAAAAAATGGTAGGGATATAAAATAAATTATTAAAAAAATCTATCAAATCACTCATGTGATTGATTTGGTAGAATTTTTTAGTAAAAAAATTGATACACCTAGCATTATTATTTTAATATTATATAAAAGAAAAATTAAAAAAATTATTTTTTCAATTAATTTTATTTATAAAAAAATATTATATTTATAATTTTTTAAATTATACAAAATAATTCCTATTTTAACAAATATGAAAGAGTGTGTTTGTAGTTTATTTTAATTTTTTATTTTTTAATCTTGGGATTAAGCATTTTGCAATGTAATCCTGCTACAGACCCCCACTGGGGGTCGACCCCCAGTGACGTGGCGAAACGCCATTCGCCAATTTTCTTTCTTTTCTTTTTTTTTCTTTTCGGCCAATCACCCACAGCCACGTGGGCTGGGGGTCACCCCTTACTGGGGTCCCCCGCATTTTCCTTTGCAATGAGGGGAGGGGAGTAGTAGATGGGGTGTGGCGGTGAGTTTTGAACGGTACGAAAGGAAAATTATAAATTAAATAGCGAATTAATAAATTGGTAAATTGGTAAATTATGGTTTGAATAGTTTTGGACGGATTAAAGAATTGAAAGACATTTTCACAAACTATCAAATTTTTACATAATATATAACATTAATTTATATAATATTTTTTATATATATAACTATTAATTTATAATAAATTTTATATATAAAATATTATTCACACATATTTTTACTTTAATATTTTATTATAAATTGAAAAAATATATATATATTAATTATAACAGCGTAAAATAATTTTAAAAAAAAATTATAAATTTTAAAATTTAAACCACGATTAATCGGTTGAGCGATGCGAATTAATCCGAATCTACGAATTGACACCGTAATAACGAATTAGGCAGTATTTTACACGTGGGCCGTAGCAGGTGCGGATGGGAAAAGAGTCTAACGCGTGGAATCCGGATCCTCCGTCGCCCTTTCTTGCGGGGCATCCCTGTCGCCCTTCAAAACGACGTCGTTTTGGAAGTTTTTTTTTTTTTTTTTTTGCCTTGCCTTTTCTTTTCTTTTCTTTTTCTTCTCACTGATAACTCTCTCTCTCTCTCTCTCTCTCAGTCGGTTCTCAGTGCCCAAGTCATGGTTTTGGGTATGGTGAGCTTGGTGGTGATTGATTAGCAATGGTGGATTGAAAATCTGAGGCTTCACATCTGAGCATTCAAGTGGTGGCTGCTGTTGTTGACATTGCTGCGGTGAGTTATAATTTGAGGGTTTGGAAGCTTGTAATTTGTGAGAATTGGTGTGTTTGGGGGGAGTGAAAGTTTCTTATTCTTAATAGAACCCATAAAATTCCCAACACTTGAAACCATGTCTAACCCAAAACCTTGATCTAAAACCCCAAAATCGCCAAATCTTTCAAAATATATATATATATATATATATATATATTAATATTTCTATTTGGATTTTTTCAGATTTGAAAAAATACAACAATGATTCATCCCACTAAAAATATCACCACTAATAGCACTAATGCATTGAAAAAGTAAAAAAAAAAAAAAAATACAACTCCAAGACCAAAACATCACATCATTAATTGCAGGACCCACTGCCACCTAATTAGTGGGAACACTAATTAATGCTCCCAAGCATTTTTCGGAAAAATAATACAAGTAATCTGTGTAGATTTGATTTTACAGTTATGGTAAACAGCTATGCTAATCTTTCTGAATTAGATTTGTAGATATGTTTGAATCAGGTTTCCAAATCTGTAAAAATCAGGTTTCCATATCTGGAAAAAAATGGTAAATTTGTTGATCTAAATTTGTTTTTTTTCAAATTTTTGGTGAAAAATCTGTGGATCTGCATAAGATTTGTTTTCATCATGAAAAATCTGTGGATCTGCAGAAGATGATGAAGAGAAAAAAGAAAAAATTTGTTGATGAAAAATCTGCAGAAAAACGCAGAAAAAAGAAAAAAAAAAATTGTTGATCTAAATTTGTTTTTTTTCAAATTTTTGGTGAAAAATCTGTGGATCTGCAGAAGATTTGTTTTCATCATGAAAAATCTGTGGATCTGCAGAAGATGATGAAGAGAAAAAAGAAAAAATGTGTTGATGAAAAATCTGCAGAAAAAAGAAAAAAAAAATTTACTTGTATTAATGGTTTGCTGATTGATTCTGAATCTATGATCCTCAAGTTTTTTTTTTATATATGTACATAGCCGCCGCCCAAAGAAGAAGACAGGGTTGAGGTTGAAGTAGGAGGGCTTGGGCTTCGGATGGTATCCAGGACAGAGGTAGGCTCAGTGAGAAGAAGAAGGAAAGAGAAGAAGAAAAAAAAAACCCTCCAAAACGACGTCGTTTTGGAGGCCGACAGGGACGCGCCGCAGGAAAGGGCGACGGAGGATCCGGATTCCTAATGCGTGCGGGAGCAAATCAGCAGATAGATACGACCGAAAGAGAAAGACGAGGGAGAGGGGCGAATGGAGGAGGCAGTTGTGAAGGTGAACATAAAGTTCGGCGGAGGATCCATACCTGTGTCCCTCTCTCTTGATTCCAGCGTCAGAGACCTCAAATCTATACTCCAACCCCTCACCAATGTCCTCCCTCGCGGTCAGAAGCTCATCTTCAAAGGGAAAGTTCTGCTGGATGAACTCACTTTGAGGTCGTCCCAGGTCACCGATGGGGCTAAGATCATGCTCATGGCTTCCCAAGGTTTACACCAAGGGGTACCGTACTACTACTCTTTCTTCCTTTAAATCTCACCAATTTTATTTCTCTCTTTCTTTCTTTCTTTCTTTATTGGGTGATATGATAAATGAAAGGGACGTAACAAGATAGATTTGTCTCTCGTTATTTGTTATCAAATCAGTCAATCCAAACTGGCTGTGTAAGCGTTTCTGAATCTCTGTGAATTAGCTAATTATTGCTGAATTTATTCACACAGGATGGTCCCATTAGGAAGGAAGCACCGGCTTCATCGAATTTGAGGCGGATGGCCGATGCAAATCGAGGCAAGGAGGGGAAAAGGGATGATGTTGCTGCTGTTGAAAAGAGCCAGTTTGAGCGTTGGAAAGCTACTGGGGTTATAGCATTGTCTGAATGCAACTTGAGGGTATACACTACTAGTCCTTGTGTTTGATCAATTCTTCCATGAGTTAAATCCATGAAACACTGAAACAAATCTGGGTATCATTATATAATTTTATATTTTGGGTCAGAAAGATCACACTGTAATTATTCTTTTTTGGAACTTCAAGGCTATACCTGATGAAGTATGGACTTGTGGACCTTCTGCGAGGGTACTTGATCTCAGCCACAACTCTATAAAAGACATGCCAGCTGCAATTGGCAGTTTGCGTGCTTTGCAGGTGACAGGATGCCTTATATCTCTTTTAGTTGTTGTAATCAAGCTACCTGATCTATTCTCTCTAGAGAATTTTCGACATTTTTAGTTTTTTGTTTATTTTGTAGAAGCTGCTCCTGAATGCAAATGAACTATTGGTCGAATCCATTAGCTGGGAAGGAGTAACATCTCTAAAGTCTCTGACTGTTTTGTCACTAAACCAAAACCAGTATGTCATCAGTGTTCTTCATGTTATTTGCTTGGTTATTGTTTTAATTGTCATATTCAGTAGGAGCTCAAACTATTGAAGTTTTTTAACTCAAGTCTTTCTTTAATATGTTCCTTCCAAGATATGATCAGAAATTTTATAACAGAAACTTGAATATGCTGGTGTTACAGCTAAAGAGTCAAATGTATGCACTGTCGTTTTTGTGTCTGCAACTAGTGATGGTTATTGGGCCTATTTGTTGTTCGTACTTGTTTTTTTGGGGGTAAATCTTAAATTAACGGACCCCTAAGGTTTTGGTAATATTAACTCCTTACCCCAGTGGTATCAGAAATTGCATTGAGTTCCCGTCAGTCTGTGTCAAAAAACGCTGTTAACTAGAGGCATGAATTAACCTTAATATCCTGTCAAAAATATCATTTCATGTAAATAATACAGTTGTTCAAAATAAAAATAAAAATACTTTTTCTCTCCAGGACCCAACAACTAGATCTCAACCATTTGCTATCAAACCACCACCATCACTCAAAAAGAACATGCTTTACCTTACCTAAGCTATTCATGTTAAGGCATAACAAGCACCCAGCCCCCACACAAAACTCAAAAATTTGATATAATTCCTATTTTTCTTGAGGCTAGACAATGGTCATTTTATGTATTATTTTGTATAACATACTAAGGACAAAAGGAACTACCTTCTGGCTTTACCATTGCGATTTTTGTTCTACTTTGAAAGACATTTTGTTCATTAATAATTAAATTATTTTCATGGATAGCTTATGCTCATATGGATGACCTCCTTCAATTTACCTCTTATTTGACCAATTTAAACATCTATTTGATCTCTGTATTAAGTTTTATGACCCTAGAAATGTAGGCACTTTGTATGGTTGTGTTAGGCACACACATGTAGTAGTTAGATGACTGAGGTATATTATCCTACCAGGTTTAATTACTGAGGCCTGTACTTTTTTTATCATTTGTGTTTCAGAATTTCATTATGTGACTTGTGCAGTTTAACAGCTTTGCCTTCTGCCATGGGTGCTTTGACTTGTCTGAGGCAACTTCATATTGCGAACAACAAGCTGACATGTCTCCCGACTGAAATAGGATGCCTGACTCAACTTGAAGTTTTGATAGCAAACAATAATAGGTACTTTTGCACTTAATTTATCAAAAAAAAAAAAAAAGGTACTTTTGCACTTAAAATGTAATTACTCTATGGTGGGGTATAATTTTGTTGCTTTTCTTATTGGGCTTAACTTCGTATTCCATTTCCCCTTGCCTGCCTTCTCTTTTAGTTTGGCATAAATGACTAAGTGCTAATGATTTGTCTTCCTAATGTTAATTTCTGTTTTCTTTTTTGGGACATTGGGGCGTGAACTATTGCAGTGCTTCCTAACTTCATGTTTTATTGGCATTTCGCATCCCATAGAATTTTATAGATTTTACTGGATCCTGCTAAATGCCAAGTGTGATGACCTTTTATGTTGTGGATATTAGTTTGAATTAATTTAAAAAATGTTATGCATGATATCCTGTAGTTCCCAGTAGTTGTGTTCTGAACTTTTCTTGTTACATTTTTATCACTTCACAGGATATCCACTGTCCCAACTTGTATAGGAGAATGTACTTCTCTTGCTGAGGTAAGATTCTAGTTCTTTTGTCACGAAATCTAATTCTTACAAATTTTATTTGTGATGAATAATCCAGGTTTTTCACTCGAGATTGGAGAATAAATTTTTTTTTTTTTTACTCTGGTGATATTCTGGACGTGGTTTTGATGTAGTGCAGGTAGACCTTTCATCAAATCTCTTGGCGGACTTGCCAGAGACATTTGGCAATCTACAAAATTTGAAGGTCCACCTTCTGTACTTTCTTATTTCTTCTCTTATTTTGCTTTTCTTCCTTACAAAGAAAAGAGGAAAAGGAGCACTTGTGTTCTCTGTATTTAGCCTAGTGTCAAGATAAAGCAAGCGGAAGAAAGTCATATATGCATGAGAAATCATGAGTGACAAACTAATTTGAGAGAATTAAGCATATTAATTTGAGAGGATTAAGCATATAGACTGGCTGTGTTTGAGAAAGGAACTTGAAGCATTCAGGGACACCCAAATATATCTAGCTATACTGGAACACAAATAGTAATCTTCACTATAAACTGCATTAGATACTATGGGTCCGTTTGTTTTGGATGACAGTGGACAGAATTAGATTAGGATAGATGTGAGATCTATTATAATAGTATTTGTTTACAAAATAGGGAAGGAGATTTATAGTCCCTTAGGATTATGATAGCCCTTAGAGGTAGAGATTAGCAAAGGCCTCCGAGGATTAGGTTTCAAAACTATGATAGGCCTTAGAAAAAGACTATTTTATCCATAATGAATTACATCTAGGATGAAGATTTCTTGCTGCCCAGGTAGCTGGAAATTCAACACCGGGGGTGGTGGCCTAGTGGAGAAAGCAATTCTCTCCACAAGGGTGATCTAGGTTCGAATCCTGGGGAGTGGGAAATGGATAAATTTCCTAGCTGGCTTTTTTTAAGACCTCGTACTGTACTCCGATCAACCCTGGGCTCTCTGTGGTGTGTGGTTGAACTCCATTGGTGCCTCGATGATGGGTCTTTTCCTATGGGTTGGGTTAAATCTGGCCGGCAACTGGTTACCTTGGGGCCAGGGCTGACAGATGCGGCGACGACACAACAAAACATCCTTTTTTCTCTGTTCAAAAAAAAAGAAAGGTAGCTGGAAATTCCTGCTTCCACAATGTGGCTGGCTGCCACGTGAATTGATTATCTCTCTGTCTGAAAGTCTTACTACATTTGATATTTACCCTCTGACAAGGAACCTTGGAGATTTCTATGGTGAAAGCAACCACAGGACCTAGAAGTAACCACCATGGGAGGAACTTGACGATGCATATTTTGGCACAAGACAAGGACTTCGTCTCAACAAATATTTTTTATATTCTCTTTCATGCCTCTGTTCCATGATACCCTACATTCAATCTTACTTCCTCTTTACCCTAGGAGCCAACCTCATCTTACCATATGGGAATGAAGAGGGTAAAATCAAGATACGTTCCAATGAATTCTGTAAGACGTTGGACTTCAGGGCATAATTGATACATGTACCTAACTTAAATGAAATGTTAAAACTAAATTTAAATGTTAGAAAGTAACAGTTGCTTGTTTTTTGGTTGCATCAAGATACAAGCAACATCTTAATTCTGCTGCAAATATCAATGGCAGAATAGTAGGGTAAAACATCAACTTCGCATGCCAACTAGAAGAGGAATGCAGTGTTTGGAGTTGTAGCATATTGGTTTTTGATAATGGCACACATTTGATTGAACTTTTCCATTCTAAAGTTCGCAATGTTGCCTTTTTTAACTTTACGATGAAAAGGTTGCTTCTTGCAGTTCTATTCTTTGATGAAGCATGTGTTTCTGTTTGCATTATTATGCTTCCTAGAACCTTGGCGGAAGGGTAGATTCATTTTAGCTTTTTAAACATTTTGTATGCATTATTATGTCCTAAGAAGCATAGACACTTCTATGAAGGAATTATGTCATGTCCGACACCCATGTTGGACACTGATACTCGTCGAACATTTCTAAAGCTTGTCTAACACTTCTTCATTGTGGCTTAATTAAAAAATCGAATACATAATATCGGACACTTTACCGACAATTTGTGAACGCTTCGGTGACATTTCTTGAACCCTCCAAATACGTCCTATGTGATGAATCCTTTCATAATAATAATGTCATGCTGTTAAAATCTACCATCACCTACTCCACCTACTACACCTACCACCACCTACTACACACCTACCACTACCACCTACTACCACCTACTCCACTACATCTCCTATATAAGGAACCCCTCACCATTTGTAATTTATAACATACAACATATATCAATCAATAATACATCTATTTCTTACATGGTATCAGAGCTATAGGTTAAAGATCTTGGTGTTCTTCGCCTTCCGGCGGGCGGCAACCTTGCCTTGACCGCCCGCCGAATCTCAACCAATTCAAACCTCCCTCTCCCTCTCCCTCTCGGCACCTCACTGTGTTGTCAATACCAGACGGCTTCCCATGGATTATTTTTTCACCTTCAAAAGCCCATTTGTTCACCAATTCCAGCTCATTTTCTCCAAACATTAACCAACCTTGATGACCAAAATCAAGATTCACAGATTCCGACTGGCCAAGCAAATTCTAAGGCCATATCCTTCAAATGGAGCTTTAATTTATCATCATTATCAGAATGAGTCGGAAAGCTGAGAGAGGCGTAAGTGTAGAGATCGATAGAGGCGGCCACCGCCGTAGATCCGTGGACTACGGCGTGTTCGCCGATCTAGACAGAGAAACAAAAGACAAGGGTTACTGCCGCCGCCCGCAGCTACCTCACCGTCCGCCTCCACGACTCCGAGCCCGCCTCCGCCTACTGGGACCTCCACGACCCCATCGCCGCCACCTCCGTCGTCCTCGAGTTCTCCGTCGCCGCCGTCATCATCGACCACCCCATCGACGCCGTCGAGCTCATCATCGAGTGTATCGACAGGGCTTGTCGTTGGGATTGCCATAGGTGGTGTTGCGATCCTTGTGATTTTCAGCATTTTGTTCGTATGTTGCAGAACGAAGAAGAGCAGAGATCATGACTACTTTGTTCCTCTCTCTCTCTCTACTTTCTCTCCCTAGACCCACTTTACTCAAAACCTGAAATCACCAACTGTCCCACACGTGGGCATGAACGTGTAGTCCCAATCTTGTAACGCGTCCAGTTCGAAAAGTTGTGCTACGTCCACGTTCATCACCACCTCCCTCTTTTTCAGCTTTTTTCTCTTCAGGACAGAGCGAACTATATTATCTATCTTTTTTTATTCTAAACTATTCTCCCACCAAACCCTCTTTTGGATATTCGTGAATTTGCAGCACAGCATCACCTCTCCTTTTCTTGGACGAGCAGACACAAAAACATGGCAGCCGACTGGGTTGCAAAAGCTCTAACAATTCCACCACTCTTCTTTTCTTTAAACATAACACCCACTCTCCACTCATTCCTTTTATTATTTTTATTATGCACACACTCAGACTCCATGTGCTCTTTGACCCTTTTTATCCACCCTTACACACACCCCCAAATATATTTTGATTACCCTTCCAAACCAAACACTCTCCATTGTTTTTTCTTTGTTCTGATATTCAAAGTTGCAAAAAAAAAAAAAAAAAAAAAAAAAAAAAAAAAAAAAAAAAAAAACAACAACAACAACAGACGCCGACGGACTGCACACCAAACTCATTTTATTCATATCGGGGCTCACCCCGATCACCATTTTACATCAAAAAAAAAAAAAACAAACAAAAAACAAAAAACAAAACAACCGCACCCACAGTGGGATTTTTCTTCTCTACTCTGCTGCGGGTCTCTTCTTCTTGCTTTTCTCTTGATTGTCCCGTGACTGCCCAGCCTCCATGCTTCCTAGACCACCAAGCAAGTTGCCTCCTCCCTGCTCCTCCACTACAGCATATGGCGGCCCTCCAAATCGGAACATCACGGTGGCCTTCGCCTTCAGCTCCTTGTTTTCTGCCTTTAGCACACTTATCTCTGCTCGCGCATCCTTATACATGCGCTGGAGCAGAGCCAGTTGGGCGTTTAACTGCTGCACCTCATTTGTCCTACTCTGCAGCCGGTGCGACAAGTTTGTGACCGCAGTCATGGTTTCCACGCATGACTTCAAAGTATACTGATTGGCCTCAATATCAGTTTGCACCGCCATTTTTTGCTCCACAGACCGCATCGGAAAGTTCAACGGAGCAAAACCAGAGGTGTTTGGTTGAGGTTCACTGGCCACCGTACTGGTTATCTCTCTTGTTGACTCGTTGAGGTCGGGAAAGAGAGTGAGTAGACCACGGGACGAAGAGGCCATATTCTGGGTAGCTGAACGGGAAGAAGAGGCCATTGTTCAGATGTTTCAGAATGCAAATATTCAGATATTTCAGAATGAAAATGTTCAGCGGTTTCAGACTGGTTTGCACAGCCTCCGCCTCAACCTTGGTTTAAATAGCCAGGGCCGATCCGCGCATCGCGCGCCACTTGACGCCAGACGACAAAACGGGCGCGCAAGCCAAGGTAATCACGCACCTCGCCATCATGTCCGGTACGCCTTTTTATGGATTGGGCACGCCTTTTGATGGCACGCCTTTTGAAAGATTGGGCACACTTTTTGAGGGTGCGACTTTTTAGGGGTCCGACAAGACTCTGTAAACTGTCCCGACATTGATTCCGGTTAGCTCCTTCATGGGTCCGACAAGACTCAGTAAACTGTCCCGACATTGATTCCGGTTAGCTCCTTCATGGGTCCGACAAGACTCTGTAAACTGTCCCGACATTGATTCCGGTTAGTTTCTACAAGGGTCCAGCAAGACTCCGTAAACTGTCACAACAACTGTCACAACATTGTCTGCTACAACGGTCCGACATGACCCCATAAACTGTCTTCTACATCGGTCCAACACGAGCCAGTGTCTTCTACATCGGTCTGCCATAACCATACAGTCTTCTACAACGGTCAGACACGACCATACAGTGTCTCCTATCCATTTTTTATTTTTCAGATTATTTTCTTGCTTTGTTACTCTCTCCAAACTCAAGTTGGTTAGTTCCTATCCCCCTTGAGTTTGCGGGGGCTGTTAAAATCTACCATCACCTACTCCACCTACTACACCTACCACCACCTACTACCACCTACTACACACCTACCACTACCACCTACTATCACCTACTCCACTACATCTCCTATATAAGGAACCTCTCACCATTTGTAATTTATAACATACAACATATATCAATCAATAATACATCTATTTCTTACACATGCATTCTTCAAAATGCAATTTTTGCACTTTAAATATGCTTTGAAACACTTATAAGATGAATATATCATATGTATTGCAATGTTTTATTATTATTTTGTACCTTAAATGTAAGAGGGATTTGGTGATAGACCCCTCAGGCTATATTTGTTTGGGTGGATATGTGCTTGGGATTTAGGAATGGCAACGGGCCGGGCCGGGGATTACATTCCCCGTCCCCGATCCCCGAAGGCAAAAAAATCCCCGTCCCCGCCTCCGACCCCCGACGGGGACACCATCACCCCCCCCGCCCCCGATTCTCAACGGGGATCGAGTTTCCCCGACCCCGAAAAATCCCCAATTTTTTTATATATATAATTCTGTTAAACATAATAATAATAAAAATAAAAAATAAAAAACAGAAAAATCTGTTTTCAATGTTTCATCATCATTATCAACAACAATCAACTTAAAAATAATAATAATAATAATCTGAAATTGTTCAATACACACATACATATACATATATATATATATATATATGTATGTGTGTGTGTGTGTATCTATCATCATCATCATCAACTTAAAAAAAAAAAAAAAAGATCTGAAATTGTTCAACAGCACACACGCATCATCATCAACAACTTAAACAAAAAAAAAAAAGAACAGATCTGAAATTGTTCTACAACACACACACACACACACACACACACACACACACACACACATATATATATATATATATATGTATCTATCATCATCATCATCAACAACTTACAAAAAAAAAAAGATCTAAAATTGTCGAGATCTGCGGCGGAGGACGGTGGTGGTGGAGGATCGGCAGATCTACGACGGAGGAGGCGATGAGTGATGTCGAAGAGGAAGTGATCTGCTGCGGATCTGCTGCGGTGGTGGTGGAGGATCGATGTTGGGGAGGCGGAGGCGTTCGGGAGTCGAAGAGGAAGCCATGGCGGTGGTGGTGGAGGATCGATTCGACGGATCTGTTCAGATCTATTTTGGATGATGATAATGATGATAAGAAATGAGAGAATGAGAGAAATTTGTGTGTGTGAATGAGACTGTGTTCAAAAACCGGGGTCGGGCATCATATATTATATATATAAACAGGGATAAAATAGTAATTTATATCGGGGGGCAACCGGGCCGGGGATCGAGGCCGGGGTCGGGCCGGGTCCGGGACTGAAACATGTATCCCCGTCCCCGGCCCGAATACCATCGGGGATTTAATTTTTAATACCACCCCCGGCCCGTCGGGGATATTTTTCAGGGAATAATCACTCAATTCGGGATCGGGTCCCCGTCAGGTCGGGTTCCGATTGCCATCTCTATTGAAATTGGATTAATAGTCCAATAAAATTATTAATCCGATGTTTGGTTAAAAAATTAAAGTACAGACTAACAATTCATCTGGATATGGTATCTCACATATAATGGACTATTCAATCTTACATAGGGGGTAGGATATAAATAGGGGGACTATTATAAAGGGGTTTTGAAAGTTCTAAATTTTTTTTCTGTCATTTTAATAAGAAAAGGAAGTTAAGAGGGATTTATGGCCAAATTTTTCTCAATGTAATTATAATGATATCTTGATGTTTAAGTTATGAAATATATAGCTTTTTATAACTAGTGTTAATGTAATTATAATGTTATCTTGATTTTAATGAAATATATAGTTTTTTAATATAATTAGTGTTATGTTACATACTTTTCAATATTTTTAAATAAATTATTCATATGTATGACATAATAAATTTGTAAAAATATAAAATGTTAATGAATACAAAGCATGTGGTGTCCTATGTTTTTTGAAAATTGATGTGTTGGGGGTGATTGTGTCATGTTGAGTTGTATCTCCGTGTACGTGCTCCCTAGCTAATGTTAATTGCACTTGGTTTTCACTGTTAAGTCACCCAAACTGTCACAGATCCCATGAGATGGCTTATTGTCATTAATAATTCTCTCCAAAAATCAAGTATCCAATGCATCGTCTGTGTGTACTCTTGAAATTTATCCGTGTGGTTGTCCTAAATAAGTTTTCTGCTGCCTAAATAGAATGTATAGGCAGTGCTAGCCCATGCAATGGGTCAATGTAAGAGTATCTATACCTACGGGCACATGTGCTGCGCATACTGGTAATGTAGTCATGTTTCCAACTGTTGTTCAGGCTTTGTATCTAAGTAACAATGGACTCGAATCCCTCCCATCAACCCTGTTCAAAATGTGCATCCAGCTCTCAACACTGGATCTCCATGGCACACAAATAACAATGGATGTTCTCCGCCAGGTATCAACTAATCTTATACATTGACTGGTCCACTATGCTTATATTTTATTTCGAGGCTATGGTATCAACAATTTTATTAATAGTTTGAAGGATGGGAAGATTTTGATGAGCGGCGCCGCTTAAAACATCAGAAGCAACTGGATTTCAGAGTTGGGGGAGGATCTACCAAGTTCGATGAGGGTGCTGATAAAAGTTTTTGACAGTTCGGTGCTTAAAAAAGCTGATGATAGAGAGCTGTTTTATCTGTGCAAATTAGCTGTGAAAGAAAAATTGATCCGCATTGATTTGATGAAGCAAGAAATTTGCCTTTGGACATTACCTAGCATTGTCCAATGTTATTCATTTTTGTGGAGTGGATTACAGAATTGTTCTCTCTATTGCTTTACGGGGAATTTTCACTATATTACTGGCAAATAATGAATGGTAAACAATTACAGATTTGTCATACATTTGTGAGGTAGAGCATGTGGTATGAAAGTTCGACTTGTTGAGAATTTGTAGATGCCTGTTGTCAATTTGATCCACACGACATTCTTATGTTGTGTTTAATTAGGAGATTTGAATAAAAATTTGAAAAAGAAAATGAGAAAGACAAGTGAAATGTGAATAAAAACATATTTATATTTTACTTAATTTTACACACTTTTTTCATTTCTCTTTTCCTTTTCAAATTCCTCTCTAAATCCTGCAACCAAATATAACATTAAAAGATAATTAACCACAAAAGCGTTGCATCCTCAAAAGATAATACACTATTAGGCACAATTGGAAAGGTAACAGCTCACTTCAGATGCTCGTTGTCTACTTCCTGCGAATAAGGCTCTTATAACAAATACAGTTAGGCCATATTTGTTTGGGTAGACATGAGCTTGAGATTGGACTAATAATCCAATAAAATTATTAATCCGATGTTTAGTTAAACAATTGAAGTACAGACTAATTATTTTAAACTTAACTATTAGTTAAGATAAGATACATAATCCAACCGATTCGTAGTCCTAAGACTATTAGTCATGGAAATGTTAATCCAATCTGCCCAAACAAACATGGCCTTACATCTCAAAACCACCTAAGCTATGACTCAGCAAGTAACTAAGATAAAACCTAGACATCAGATAATGCCCTCTAAAACAGATACGAAAAAATAATTAAACAAGCAAACAGAAAAGCCAAAACAAATCACAGGTATTCAATGTTTTAACTCTCAGAGATTATATATGTAATGTGCAGCTAATATAGTAAATTTTATCAATTTCGTGTGCTCATCCTCGACTGGAACACCAGAATTGAAAGACAAATGTGAATACAGTATTCTCAACCTAGAGTCTCTAGCTTTAACACACTTTCATGATTATTCAAACAACAAACCTTAACGGTAGTATATGGAAATCTGCGGGATGTCGATATCATTATCTTCATCATCCTCACAAGCCACCACCACATCCAAGTGCCGACGGTACGGCGGCAGTTCCACCTTAGCCACCTCCCTAGCCAAATCCACCATCTTCTTGTCCATCCTTTCTCTGTGACGAGGGAACATGCTATTGTAGAGCAGGCAACTTCCACATGAAATACTATATGCATTCAGCCCCTTGTCTTCGAGCCATTGGAGAAGTTGCCTCAAAGTTGGATTGTCTTTAACAATCCAACGGTCCCAAATAGTCCAGCTCATGTCTCGGTGCTTTATGACTTTAGGCGGGACTGGCTCAGCCATGGAGAACAGAGGGAGTGCTAGGTTGGCAAATGTGTTGCGATAGTCCTCTACTTTGTGTCCTCCATCTAGAACCTTGTACAGCTCCAGACAAACGAGACCAGTGGCCATTGCCGTGGAGGTTGCAATTGCGGGTATAATCCTTCCAGCTATGAATTTGGCTTTCAGTTTATCAACTTCAGGAATACTGTAATTCCTCGCCCTCATATTCGCAAGCCCGGCTATGAAATCCATATGGTAGTTCGTGTCATCATCCTGCACATACCCGCGACAAGATTAGGAACCTAAAATTCTGAGAAGAGATCTGAATCGTCACCAATCCTGTGTTTTTCAAAATGGAAATGCAAAGCATCCATCCTTACCACTCCCATACTTTGGATTAGTGTTACCAAAAAACAATACCCTAGTGAATTACATTTTGGGATGCACATACTAAACCATGATACACTTTCGCTTCAAAACAGTAAATTTAGCAATCCAAAGCAATCTCAAAAAAAAAATTCAATATATTTTCTTAAAATCGTGTTTGGATATTGGATCTGTGAAGAAAAAAGAGTAAGAGACGGAAAATGTGAATGAACATAACCTAAAGTTATCCCCAGGAAGGAAAAAAATCAAATATAATGTACAAAAATCAGAAGTGAGAACAAAACTTCAAGAATCGGTTATAATGCTCCTAAAAATATACTGCTACATGATTAATTTGGGAAAAAAATTACATATTATCGGATGCTTAATGGTTAAAAAGAAATTTACTTCAAAAGTAACTTAAATTCTTATAGTGTAATCTATATATATCCCTTTTTAGAACATATGCATACCATCTTCCCTTTCTCATTCCCCGTACTAGAACAATCCACATTCTAGGTAACATAGCTTTGGACCAAATAGCTTTAACGATTAGGAACAGTAAATATGCATATGTTTAAAATTTAAAGAGAGAGGAAATGAGAAAAACCTTCTCAAATTGAATTGGTTTCATCCTGAACTCAGGTGGCAGATTCTTCCGGCACTGTTCTAGCTTCATGATTAGTTCATTGATGACTGCTGCATCATCTATAGATGCAGTGGAAAGGCTGGTAGCCTTCTCATCGGTCACAATTTTCACATCTTTCTTCGGTTGAAATTCAGGGACCATCACTTTATCAAGAGCTTCAGCCAACTTCCTAGGGTTCTTGGCCCAATCCGGAATTGGGATGCCAAATGTCTCCGCCCGTAGTATCGATCCTGCCAGAATAAATTGCAGGTGGCTGAGATCGGCAACGGAGAATTGCAGTGGCTGGGGGAAGCGCTTAGGGGCGGACCAAAATGGAGCCCCTGTACTGGTTGCGGCATCTTCAGGGAAAGTAAAAATCAACTGTTTCACACGGCTAGCAAAATAATCTTCAAACCTACAGACACAAGGGTAGAAGTGTCAGAAAAAGACCTATCATACTAATGGAAGGAGAAAACAAGATGATCAATAATCAAGTTACTTTAGACGGGCCCAGGTAATGCAATCTTGGAATGTTTCGCATCTTTCACTGTCAAGGCACTCCAGAACACGTTCGAGATTATCCCTGGCCTGAGCATCACCAGCATTCCCCATTGCAGATGCATACTCGCTCGGATTTGAAAGAAAAGCATTCACTTCTGCTGGTGTTTTCTCGAGCCAGCCTTCAAATTCTGATCGAGCCCATGTCAAGCAGTGATCAATGTTGTGTGGGAATGAGTGAACAGTGCACATGGGTGCTTGTTTCTCTGGGGGATCTCTTGAGGCACCATAGTTTTCGGTCAGGTGAGGAATGACCATCTGAGTGTTACACTTTGCACCTAGGGTTCCCGACTCAAGAAGGGGCTTTTGGAAATATAAACATCTCTGATCAACATAAAGCCTGGCATTGACGTTATCGAGGGCATTAATAACAACATTTAGATTCTCCCAGAAGGTATCATCAAAAACATTCTCAGTCTCGGGGCCCACACGGTTCTGCAAAGCTTCTATATAGAGACGAGGATTTATTAATGATACAGCAGAAGCAGCAACAGTAGATTTTGCCTGCCCAATGTTCCAATCACGAAAGAGAAACTGCCTGCTGAGATTACTCTTCTCAATGACATCATCGTCAGTAATTGTCATCTTTCCTTGGCTGTTGCAGGAAACTCCCATCAGAGCTAAATTCTTCAGAAACTCGCAGCCCAGTGCGCCAGATCCCACAACAAACACCTGAGCATCCTCAAGTTTCTTCTGGAGTTTCGACCCAAAAACTGAAATCTGTGCATCGTAACGGCTATTCAATGGTCTGAGATCGCTGGGTTCTAGAGGTTCCGTGGGAAGTGATTCAACTGAGTCGAAGTAAAAGAACTGTAGAAACATGGTGAAATAAATAGTTTTAGGTTACCATGATAAGACATCAAATTCAACGAGTACAGAAAATGTCAGACTCACTAACACCGATAAAATTTATGTCTCCAAGAGGGATTTAAAAATAAAAAAAAAATGTTAATTCTAAATAGAATGGGAAAATCCACATACACGCGCACGCACACATACAAGGGAAACAAAATTTACACTTGTTAATCCAACATTTTAGTAAAATTAGTCACCTGGAAAAGTGGATGGAACTTTCCAGAGCATGCCTTCATGACCTCCTGTCCAACGATACCACCAAACATGGCAGCCATGGGATTCAAAACTGCTCGGGCACCGAACGCCAAGTGCCGCAAAAGTTTCGGGTTAATATCTTCCACTTTCCCATCTCCAGAGCTTTCATTGATATCACTGACCATAGATATCAGCTTCTGAGCATCCTCTTCTGAGCCAGCAACAGGGAAGCGTCCCAGTTCAGAAACAAACTTATCCAGCGCTTGGAATGCCAAGTGCAGTAGAGGTGGGCGGTCAAACTTGGAGAAATCACTCAGAAGAAAATCACCAGGATCTTTGAGTGATTCTCTCAATGACTTAAAGTTCAACACCTTGGGCTGCTTCACCTGTGTTACAATACCACCTTTCTCATAAGTACCAAAAATTGTAGTGTCGTCCTCAAGAATGAACGAGTATGGCCTTGCACTTTTGATTTTTCTTGGCTTTCCGTCATTGAGTTCTGCCATTCCCTTGACTTCAGAAAACACAACAAGATCTCCATCCTGGAACTCAAGCCTTTCATCATCAACACATGACACAAATGCAGGGTTATCATTACTGATGGAAGCAATAATACCCGTGTGTGGTTCCTCGCCATCAACATCAACAACTGTAAACTCAGGTCCAAAATCACAAAACACACTTCCAAAAAGGCCTCTAACTTCAGCCTTGACGAATGCAATAGGAGGCTGGTGATTACGGCAGTAATCATTGAACTCAATGGCTTTCTCTTGGTTAATGTCAGTAAAAACCACAGCCTGCATCACCAGAAAATATAGAAGGTTGACCTTTTAGCAATAAAATCCGACAAATAAAGAAAGAAAAACAGAACATAAATTGCAAACATGCATACATACGCTAGAAGTGCATCTATATCATGACAGGGAGAACAAAGACGGCTACACCAGCAACCCTTTCATAGTATGATTATTTTTTTCCCTTTTAAATAAGAGAAAAATAAATAGCTTCTGAAATTTTGCAAAGCTGCACTTAAAGAACTTGTAGAAAAAAAAAACAATGCATTTTCCATCGGGGTTCACACATAGGAGTTTTAATAATAGCAACATTCCCATGATCATATAGATGCAGGCAGCAGCCATCCCTGGCTTGCATAGGAAATAACATTTGTTAAGGTACTTAAGAAAAAAAGTTATCAAATGGGCAGAATTAGTCAGTCCAATGAACTGGATAACAAGTTATCCAAAAAGAAAAAAAAGGTACTTAAGAAATCAAAGGTGCAAACAAAATATTCAAATCAAGGTTCAAACAGCAACAACAATGCAAAAACAACACTAGAGATTAAACTCTTCAACCAGCAAGAAAACCCTCAGTTACACAAAAATAAAATAAAATAGATTTGCCATCATGAACTCAAAGGCGATAACAAGGGGCTCAAAACACAATCAAAGTGATACATTAAGAACAGGAAAACTCCCACATAGAACGTCACCGCCATTAGAAGATTGAAAGTAACACTACTTCAGGCAACAATAATTGAGACAATCAATGCATACATCAAAGCAAATATATAACAAGCAACATAATACATTGAAGTTCACATCCAGAGGTATTAACTTACTCCCACAAGGAAGCATGGAAGTTCAGGCCCCACAATATCACATCTAATGGAATATTAATGAAGTGAATATTTTACTTTCCACATAGAGGCAGCCAATACATTCAACCATCACTTCAGGCAAAAACAACACATCCATTATCTATTCAAGCACAACAGTTTCCATGCTGCAAGGCAATTATATTACAAGCAACGGGTAATTTAAAGGTCCATATATCAAGGTAACATGGCAACTTCAAGATGTAATATGTAGCCACCAGACTTATTAAAAGAATGGGGGAAAGAGAAAAACAGAAGGAATATCTATCTAGACAAAATGGCAAGTTCCACATAGAGGCAGCCAATACATTCAACCATCACTTCAGGCAAAAACAATCCATCCATTATCTATTCAAGCACAACAATTTCCATGCTGCAAGGCCATTACATTACAATTGCAATGGGTAATTTAAAGGTCCATACATCAAGGTAACATGGCAACTTCAAAATGTAATATGTAGCCACCAGACTTATTAAAAGAATGGAACAGAAAAACATAAGGAATATCTACCTAGACAAAATGGCAAGTTCCTATATTACATATACCATCAAGACCGCAAAAAAGAATATTTTCCATATTACTTCAATAATGTCTGAGGCAATCATACTTTCTATCCATCTAGGCAATAACAAAGAATGGAAACGTGATAGTTTACGGTTCTCATATTAAGGTTTTTAGCCAAAAAAACCACTACAAATTGTCACATCACTCTCTCTACTTTTCTGCACATATTTTCATTAAAATTCAAAAAACCAACTAAAATAGCCAATTCCCAAATGGAGCCTAAGGTAACATGGAAAATTAACTAGGCAACAAAATATTGTAAAGGTCCCGTGTGATCCTGTTACCAAAGGGATGCAACCTGTAAAATTCGCACAAGAAACAATTATCAATCATGTTAGAAGGTTTAGGATTTAGTGTGTTGACAATTTCCATGGACAAAACATGTGCCAAGCATCTAGGCTAGGTGCAGAGGTCTATGTGTCCAACCGCTAAAGAGTCGAGATGTCCAACATTAATGGATTGTGTACCCTGGTTCAAAATCATGTACAATTGCATGAACATATTGCATTAGTTAACAAGACATTGGGACTCAAGTGAAAGTCAAATATTCAACACTTATTTTCAGTGAGGAACTATGAAAGGATTATAAAAAAAATATATATATATATATAAATAAAAAAGTGAGAGAATGTGCTCATATAAAACATCAAAATTCTTGTATTTGGATATCGCATTATTACTCTCTTTGCATATTTGTAATGTGGGGTTACAAAATAGGACCTAGAACATCTTAAATTGGGATAAATACCCTTATACTTGAGAAGTTACTTTTAGCCACTCCACAGATACTCGAATTTTGTTCTTGGATGAGAGAGTTGATTTGTTTTTCTTCTCTATTTTGGAATTTAATTGTTTCGATATTTTTATTGAATTCAAATGGTGGGTATTCCATTATTTATATGAAATAAGTCGTGTGCATTGAACAATGTTTGCTATAAAGCTAATTCTGTAGAGATCCAAAGAGGTCCACTCCATAAAGAGTTCGAGCAGACACATGCGCCAACTATGAACTCGCAAATACAAAGAGCTATATTCACTACCAGCTCAAATGGAGTGAACAAGCGAAAGTTGGTGCAATTTGTTTCTTGTTCAGATTTCAACTCTTAAACCTTTATTAACTCTCTTTTATTTATCTAGAATTAAAAAGACACAAGATTAGCAACCTCGGTGCATCATAGAGAGCTCTTTGAGAATTACACATTGTTTGGGATGTGCTATACAAGTGTACTTTTTGACTTTTGATTTAAAAAATTGAAAAAAAAAATATGTATGTTTGGGATAACCTTTTGACTTTTTACGAAAAGATGTGTAATAAAATATTGTAATAAAATCAAAATTACAATTTTACCCTTTTTGACTTTCGGATAGTTGAATTCAAAAGGCAAAATAATAATTTTTCCCTAGTGGCTTCCCTCACAAGCTACTCTTGAATAGTATAAACTTTGTAGCTTTTTTAGTAACTTTTTGGCTTTTTTAGTTTACCCCCAAACAAGGCCTTACTTTCTACACATTATTTTCAAGAATTTTCATTTTTTCATTTACACACAAGTTCTAGAACGAGTCTTTTACACAAAAACTCACATTTGCATTGCATTATCTCATTAAACCTTTGGCCATTGGTAACAAAGTCATTGGATATAGAAATCCGAGTTAGAAGTTTCGTGGAGCACTTTTGAATCAGAAGACACAAAGGATCAAAACCAAGAGAAGTGGAGAACAAGTGCAAGGAGAAATTGCATTAGACTTGACAAAGTTAGGTGAACAGTGTAAGGGGTAGTAATTCCTACCGCCTTGAGTCTTGTACTTCACATCTTTCATGAATTGTATGCTTTTGGACTTAAAAATTATTAGGCAACTTAAAATTCATTAATAGGATTAATGACTTGGGCCAAATCACTGAATCAGCAATTTCAAATTACCACTAACTACTCAGGCATTAACATTTTTTTTTTTTTTTTTCCTAAACAAAGTAGCCTCCACAAAGCAAGGAAAATATGTATCAAGGTAACATGATCATTTTAAAAGCAACATGGAATTTTAAAGCTCACAAGACCACATTTGTTATTTCGAAAATAGAGGCAGCCATTAATTATTAGTAACTACCACTTCAGGAAACATAATCAAAAAATCATCTTCACCAGTTTAAAAAGATTTTAGTTTACGTAAGGGTGACTATGTAGCCATTACATAGGAAAAATCGCATCCAAGTAGCACAGATAATTTAGGGGAATAGATCAAGGCAACATGGTTTTTAGATGTGGAAGCACCAATCAATTTGCAATAATCATTGACTTCAAAGTTCAAACAACAACAACCCCCACGAGTTGGCCTAGTGGTGGAGGCTTGGGACTTAGGAGTTTGCTCCTCTCTAGGTCTCAAGTTCAAAATCTCTTAGATGCTATCAACTCTTGTGTTGGGCCAGTCCATACGCAGCTCTGCTCTGGCTTTGGCTTTAAATGAGCCCCCCGCTAGTGGACGGTAGGATTGGTCCCCCAGGGATTAGTCGAGGTGCGCGCAAACTGGCCCGGACACCCTGAGTTATCAAAAAAGTTCAAACAACAACGATTGAGGCCAAAACGCAACTTCCATGCATTGAAGCAACCACATAACGACACCATGTTTGAGTTCCACATATTCTCATCATAAGGTACTATGGTAGTCTTCTAATGCAACAAGAAAATTCAAAATCCCATAGAATACATGTCGAGGGGAATATGAGTTGAGCCACTATCATGGGTAATATGAACCGAATTTAACATCAAGAACTCCACATGGAAGTCAACATGATTTACGAGAACAATTTTCCACCGCTGTACATAACATGAATTAAGAAAACATGACCCAAAGAAAGATACCTATTGAGGAAACATGACTGTATCAAAGTCACATGATTCACGAACCATTTCATTTAACTAAGCAAAATGATACGTGAAACCTAGGTAGTAGAAACACCCAACATGATACAGATGCGTAGACACGTTAATTTTCAAAAAATGGACACAACACACTTGGGACACATTAAAATTTTATGTTTTTACAAATTTATTATATGTCATATATATAATAAAATTTATTCAAAGATAATAAAAAATATGTAACATGACACTAATTATATTTAAAAGCTATATATTTCATAACAAATTCACGTAATAATCACATTATAAAAAATGCAAAACAATTATCAAACAATGCAATACATATGATATATTCATCTTATAAATATTTCAAAACATATTTAGAGTGAATAAATTGTGTTCTGAATAATGCATAATATTGTTATTATAATGGGACTCATCACCTATGATGTGTTCGGAGTATTTAAGAAATGCGCCATTGAAATGTCAATAAGTATCCAATATTATGAATTTGATTTTTTATTTTAGACGCGTTGCCATGCTTTTATGAGTGTCCAAAAAAGCGTCAGTGTCCGATACGAGTGTCAAACACAACACGCTTCCTCAGAACAAGTGTCCGTGCTTCTTAGCTTGAAACAAAGCATTGAACATCCATCTATTGAGGCAAAAACATATTTCGAATTTCAATATTCACAAAGCTCTTGTGACTTGCAAAGCAATATATAGCTTTTGATTTGGCAGGGCATTGGAATATCGTATTGCCTCCATAAGTCCATATATGGCCCAAACCTCAATAAAATAGAGTTTACTATGCTGCCTGGATAAATATCTACCCACTAACAAACTCCTGTAAATGATGATCAAAACAGCATATTGTCATGTGCCTTGGCAGGTTAATGGTTTGAGATCATACCAAACCATAATATCAAGGAAACTCTTTATTGAAGTGACGAAGGGAAGAATTCACATTATCTTTTCTTAAAATAGGATTGTATCAATGGGATGGGGTCGGTTAGACAATGCCATGTTGGTAAACAAGGATTAATTTGTTAGCAAGGTAAGGAATGTATGGTCAATTATTCATTATAACTCTAGGAGACCTAGTTTCCTTTAAGTAAAAGATTTTGGCCAATCAAAAAGAAAAATTATCAATATAGAAACTATTTTGAGACCCCATTCAACTTGGACAATGAAAAGATTCTTGCAAATTACAAATTAGGCACCACTTTGTAGAAAAGTATAAAGGCAATCCAATGCACGAGGCTCCCACCACTGCAGGATATGGAACCAGTTAGATCTACAGTATTACCCCAGTATGCGGAGAGACAGTTTTTGTGTTTTGAACTCATGACGGTCAAGTCATAATGGCACAACCTTTCTGGTCTACCATGGCCCACTATTACCACTATGTGGAAAATCCTCGGATACATAATATGTTAGGCCATGAGACTCAATATGTGAAACAGTATCTATCATAATTTTTCCACATGCTGATCAATAGTTGAGGCATCAGCTTTAAAGTTTCAACAGACAAGCACTGAGGCAGTATTTTGATTGCTCACAAAATAAAATAGCATAAAACAAGAAAATTATCCCTCTAGAAACATGGATCATTTTAATAGACCAAGGCAGTTAATTCCAGAAAACATGGTGGTTCAAGATCCTTCCCAGAACTTTAAAAAAAAAAAAAAAAAGAGCTTTCAGCAACTCGTGTAGCAACAAATATCACAAAATGCACACTATATCAGTTCAGTACTTACAGGTCACAAGCAGATCAGATGGCCTACAAAATAATAAACCTATTACGTAACTATAGAAACTATGGAAACAATTGTTGCATACTAAGGGGCAAGAAATGACAATCAGAAAGTTTTTGGCCCGGGGGGGGGGGGGGGGGGGGGGGGTTGGTGGAACAGAACATAAAACAATATAAAAAAAAAATCTGAGCAAGTTTAGATCAATCAGTGAGATAAATACACAGTAAATTACCTGGAAATCAGAAAGTTGTTCTTTCATCAATTTTGAGGTTAACGTAGAAATGGCCACAGCATTGTTGAGCTCCTGCAACTTTTGAACAGATGCAAGGGCCCTGTTCTTACCAACATCATTCTCTGAAAAAATAAAATTGCTGGACAAATCCCACAACTCCACTGTCCCCTCATCATGCAATGTGACAGACTTGACACCAGCAAGTACAAGGTTCTTCGCTGCATGTGAAACACAAAACATTACACGGCCATATGATAAAATCCTGTTTAAACACATGAAGTACTAAAAATTCATTTCTAGATTACGGATCTGTCCCACTAGTCAGAACTCGTCAAGAATAATCGTTAACAACTAGACAGTGTACAGTCAAAGAAGAAATGAAGCTACAAACATTATCAGTGCTATTGGGAAATGGCAGGGTAAAAAATCTTCTCTCAAAAAGAGACAGTTAAAATGTTATATATCCAGTATCTGCTCTTAGAAGAAAGTGAAGAATACTTTAGTTAATTGGTAAAGATGTTCGGAGTGGAACATCTCAAATGATATCATGAAGCATCGATCGAGATTTTAGAATGCTTTAGAAATTCAGATGCTTCAGGTGACTAGCATGTGGATTAATTGCTATTATTAAGTTCAGTGAATTGGAGCAGATTGTGCATCTAGTAGTTTTTAGCTGTTTCGCAGCTGAGAGTCAGTTGTTTGTCTTGGTAGTGTGCCCTACTTTATGCTATACATGATAAATTTTCCTTCTAGTGAATTATTATACAATACAAAACTAGGATCTCCCTAACCATAGCCAACAAGATGCAACAAAAACAAGCAAGCAATCAAGCAATATTTTGTAGCGGAGAATAAATAGCAAAATAAACTATAAATGAAGAACAAAACAAATCTGATGCATAAGTTAAGAATTTGCAACTCCGTAATCAGATGTCAAAAACTACTCTAGGTTCAAAATCACACAATCCATCCTATTGTGTTAATCACTAAAATTACACAAAATTAACAACCAGCAAGGTTCAAAAGTCGTACCAATTTCGACACCGAGGCCTTGCATCCCGGAGACAAGGACGTTAGAGGCGAAGAGCCGCCTCATAGTCTCGCGTCCGTACACAGCTAGCTGTCTGCTGTGCAGATCTTCATCGATATCCATCGGATTCCCATTACCAAAAGCCATATCCGGCAATACTCTAATACTAGCGCTGCTTAGGTTACTGCTGCTGCTCCCGATAACGCTGCTATCGCTCTTGTTACAGTCCTTGGGCGTCGTATTAGCTTCGGTGGCTGTTGATTTTCCGGTGGAGGATTCCGATGAAGAGATGAAACAACCGACACAATGCTTCTTGAGCAAGTTTTCTCCGTCACTAGAGTCGCCTTCTTGAACAGGTCTCTTTCTAGGAAGCATAAAGTGCAACAAACTGCTAAAAGCCCCACAAAACCCCATCGATACGATCAAAAACAGAAATGAATTGAACAAATTAAGATCAAAACAGTGGTTATACACCAATCCAAAAGCGATCGGTGCTGTGACTACAAACCCTAACCCTAACCTCCTAAATAGTGTCATATTGAAATCGATTCGAGAGGAGAGTTGGGAAGAAAGGAAGATTAATCAAGAGAGAGAAAGGATGATTAGAAGAGAGGGATTAAAGAACGTACCGATTGGAGCTCTGGCGCGGAAAGGAATGGAATCTGAGAGAGAGAGATTGGGAGATGGAGACAACAGTGTTTAGCTTTTGGTTTTGGCATTGATCGAACGGTGTTTTTACGTTTTTGAGAGAATTTTTTTCAAGCGTGTTTTGCGGTCATTTGTAGAGAGAGAGAGAGAGTTCAGAGAGACAGGTGAAGGGGGGTATCCGTATCCTTGTGGATTTGTGATTTCTAGGGTTTTGTGGGCCTGTGGAGAGAACAATCACGAGAAGCTAATGACAGGATGTGGCAAGGAACGACGTCATGGGACGTGTAAATGTCGTGAAACGACGTCGGGTTTGGACAAATAAGGGGGGTGTTTGGTGAGGATTATAGGAATAATTATATCTTATTTTAATTTAAAAATTTATGACAGCTTATAGTTTTTTAAGTAGAAATAACTTAAATAAATTAAAAATTTTGAATTATTTAAAAGTTAGAGAATGAGTGCTTTTAATTTCTATTTTCTGATTATCAACTTTTAACTTAAAATAAACTGGACTAAACAGTATCAACGTGGATTTATTTGAAATATATAGTGTTAAAATTAGAGTTTAGATCCTCTTCTTAATCTCTTTCTTTATCTCCCTATTTATAATCGTGAAAATATATCTTAAAATGATTTAATGATCCGAATCTGAATATTTAAAGATGGATTTCCACCGTCATAAATAAGGATATAAGGAGTGACAATCCAAATTCTTAAAATTAACGTATTGATTTATTTAAATGATATTTTCTTAAAAATATTTATATGAAAATAAATAATAATTAAAAAAAAAATTCGTACTTGCCCAGAACAACTCGGAGAACTTGATTCTCTATGCGGTGACCTACTAACACCTGACGGGTCCAAATTGAACAGAGTTGGGCGTGGTAGACCCGCAATTAATGGACCCCATATAAGCATTTTGGCCTTTGCTTTATATTTTTAAGTAAGGGGTTGTTTGGGATGATTTAGTGTATTTTTTGACTTTTTATAAAATATGAGTTGGGTTTGAAGTGATTTGTTAGAGAGATAATGTGACTTAAATAAGATGATATGACTTAAATAGGATAGTGACTTTTTGACTTTTTATCTTTTTCAAGAGATACCAAACTTGGCCTAAATCTACTTTTCTCAAAAACAAAAAAAAAAAAGTGACCATAATTTTTGCTCGAAATTTTCTAGTAGATTTTTACAAAATTAATTATATATCAATAGTAAATTTTATCAATATTAATTATTAAAATCATAAAATTTTCAATGAATGTGTAATTATTTTTTTAAAAATACACTGAATGATGTTTTTTTCTTAATTTTTAAATGTGATTGGAATTCAATTGGTATATTAAGGAATTGTGCATTAATCAATTTAAGTAAAATTTTGAATGAAATTTTTCAATAGATAGTATTACTCCTATATTTTTTTCTCTCAATTATTTAGATGTCCTGGATTGTTCTTACAACTACACATATTTTCACTTTCATTTTTAAAATTATATCAAACTTTTTCACTTTAATTGATAACAAGGGGTGTAAATCTCGCTGACCGCCCCGTGATCCGGTGCGACCCGGCCAGGTCGTGGCCCAAACCCAAACTGAAACCCTGATTCTAGGTTTGAACAATTTGTTTAGAAGTTCGACCCGCCAAGCCTGACCTATGAGTTCTATCCGATTGGCTCGAATTTTTTTGTAAACTTTTTGTAATATTTTATTTTATTTTGAAATAAAAGTTATTCATTAAACATTTATCTATTTAATTTAATGATTGTAATATTTCGTTTCATTTTGATATATATTAAATTATTTATTTCATTTTATTTTATTTTTTAAAAGACTATATACGTGCCTCATAACTAAAGAAAAAAATAACATAATTTCATACTTTTTAATCATAACTAAAAAAACATAAGTCACAACTAAATACCACATGAAACATAATGAAATATCTCATTAATCATAACTAAAATACTATAATACAATTTTTCTTTTGTTTTTATCCCTCATAAATAATCTATATATAATATCTATCAATTATTTTTCTCAAAAAAATAAGGCCCGCCAGGGCCGAACCCAAGCCCATGACCCTATTTTGAGTAGGCATGGGCTTGGATCTGGGCCTAAATCTTTTTTCACAGGACCTGACCCAAATTTTGATGGGAGCCCGCACTACCCGACAATGGACCACCCCAAGCCCTGGTCGGGCCAAATTTGCACCCTTAAATTCTTCTCAGTTAACTTAGGCCTTGTTTGGAAAGTAAGATTTTTAGTCAAAAAAAGTTTTAAAAAATCAAGGGTAAACTATCAATAGGTATTAATAGTTGGATTTAATTCCAATCAAATCCTATTAAATGTAAGTTCCAATAAAATCGTCACTAAACATAATTTTTTATGACCTTTTTTTGCATATGTCGCTAAAAATTAATAATTAATGACTTTTTTATGACGAATTTTTCAATTTGTCATTGAAAGTTGAAAATTAGTGATCTTTTTTTTTACTATTTTTTTAAACTGTTGCTAAAACTTATAATTAGTAGCATTTTTTATGACAAAATTGTCAAATTGTTGCTAAAAATTAACAATTAGTGACACTTTTTAATATTATTTGATGAAAAACGTCATTAATTATTATAGAACTGTGAAGAAGTGATTTGGAAATACTCTTTTGATCCTGGGGGACGCTAATAATCCTCTGCTAGTCACCTGAAAAGGAAATGAACACTCCGGTCGGGGGTACCGGAATTAGCAATCCGACGGACAAGTCAGTCTCTACTCACTCTGGATTACTTGTATTCTAAGCTAAGCACAATAGTTCTCACATACCTTTCTAGAATTGAAGATCTTGTATTTATAGTACTCTCTTTGGGCCTTGGGGCCTAGCTCAACCTTAGTCATTTACATGTACATCTATTCGGCCTTTGTTTCACTAATAGAAATGCCAACTAATCTATTCGGCCCTTTAATTGAATAGGGTTAAAACCGAGTAGAGATCATGTTCTGGACCGGACTGGTCCACTCCTGTTGATCCAGAATTATTCGGCTCCCACAATTGCCCCCCAAACACCCCACTAGCATTAGTTAGTCGGCGTGTTTGGCTTCTAGTCTGGAGGTTAAAAATTCGGCGGTTACTCCTCTTCCCGATGCGTGTCAGAACGCGTACATGCTTTTTGGTCATTGTAATGCTTTCTCGCCCCTTCGTACACTGCCTCCATTTAATGCGATTTGAATTTGTCTTTTTGAATGTATGTTTTGAATACTCAAAGATATCTGGCTCGCCTTCTAGTGCAACTCCTACATTCCGCGACTTCTACAAACCCTTGTTTCTCGCTCCCTCCTTTGTCTCCTGTAAGTTTTCTTCTCCTTCATTTTTGATCCCCCTTCTTTACCTGTTTTTAGTTTTCCATAATCCTTGGGTTGGCCAAAATGGCAAAACATCTAAAGGAGCTCCTTTCTGCGGATCGAATCTCCAGCTTTCGACGTCATTTTTCCATCTCCGACGACATCTATCTGTCACTTTTGGCAGACAACACCACTGATATGGTGAGGAAAGATGAGAGCACAATCGTATTTCTTCTCCTATCAATTGTTGAGGGCGGCGTCCGTTTCCCTCTCCATCCACTTTTGAGGGTCATTCTTCGGTACTGGGGTCTCATCCCTTCCTAGCCCAATGTGAACTTCTTGGATACTGATCATCACTTAGTGACCATGCTTGCCAGCTTTGGCAAGCGTATCGATGACATGATGGTCGTTGTCTGCGGTAATTGGGAATTCGGCGAAAGTGAAGATCGCCTAAACCCTGTGCCAAGGCGAACCAGGTGGCCGATCAAATCACTGTTTCTGTTATTTACATATGTATGTATTTGGCACTAAGCTCATCTAATCGTTTTGTTTATGCAGGCAGCGACTTGAAGAGAGTGTTGGTTTCAGACGACGACGTTGTACTCGCAGAAATTAAAACCGCGCTACAGTTCGTCGGCCGTCCAGACCTTCAAAAACAAAGGAGGGCAGTCCATATTCTCCTACGGTACGAGCCAACTTACACAACGTTCTCGGCGGCAAACAATATTTCGATCGCGCGAGGCGACAATCGTCTTACAGCCCTCATCTTCCCCAGCTTCAAAAACTTGAGACAGATCGGCTTAGAATCATCTGATTCTAAACACATGGAAGAACAAGTGGCTGAACCAATCGCCGAGGACCCGGACCGATTGGCCGCAGAAGTTGACAAAGCTATTAATTCGGCTTTCGAGGAAGCCGGATTGAACTCTTCTGACCCTCCGTCTATAACAGGCCGAGGGGACGCCTTCGAGGATATTTTTACAAACTTGGGAGACCTTCCCAGCGATTTTTCTGAGGATATGGTTGGGAAAAATCTTACGCAGATGGCACGAAAAAGAAACGCTGAACGCATGGCCGCTCGACAAAAGGCCGTAGCCATCCGTTCCGGACTTGTCCCAACTGAATCTGTTGCCCCTACTGTTGTGGAGGAAACGGCTCACATTGTCATGGCCGAGACAGAAAAGGAGGTCGAGCGCCCGATTACAAAAGTTCGGCCAATTTCGGAGGATCGGGGCGAAAAACGAAGCGCTGAGGGCGAGGACGGCTCCGAAGAGGGCCCCATTGAAAAATGGCCACGCTTAGAGGAGTCGACTGTGGTTGCTCCTTTCGTTATTGAGCCAAAGATGAAAAACATGCTAATCTCTTCCAAAGCGTCGGCTTTGAAAGATCCAGCTGTGGCACTGAGCTTGGCTGCCTCGGTCTCCTTACTGGCTGACAAGGCGACCTTTCGTACCGAGCCGGATTTGGTGACAATAGCATTAGCCGCCCAGTCGACTCTTCTGGTACGTGACTAACTCTTTGGTTTGGTTTGCATTCGGTGTTTCTTGGCAAGTGACGATCCTTTGTTTTGCAGACGATTGGAAGGATCACCGAATTGGGTCGCCGCCAGCATGACGCTGTTGAAAGGATTGGCTATTTGTAATTTGAAGTCGAGGGTCAAAGGAGTAGGACAGAGTTTGAGGTAATGAAAGCCACGATGGAAACTGCGCGGGCCGAGGCTGAGAAGGAAAGGGCCAGGACTGCTGATCAACTTAGATCTGACGCCGAGGAGAAGGCAAACGCGAGCGAGGAATCGCTCAAGTTAGCCAAGGAGGCGTTTGCCAAGCTGGAGACCGAGTTGGGAGAGTTGAAGCAGGCTAAGGAGAAAGCCGACTCTGAGGCTTCGGTGGCGTTCGAGGCTGGAAAGAGCTCCACCCTTAATGACTATGTAGAAGAAGTCCCCAAATTCGAGAATCGGGGATTCAGACACGGCTGGCTCAAAGCCCTTGCTGCCGCTGAAGTTACATTGGCCACACCAATTCCATACGAGCAAGTGGACGTTGAGCCGCTTGAGTCTGACCCTGAGACTTGATTTGGGAGACATTCTAGTTTTGTTAGGTTTTTCTCAATTTCAATGTATGTTTTTGTTTAGTAGATTTCTATTAGTTCGAGGTAATTTTCATGTATAAATTAGTTACTACCTGCGCTTAATTTATTAATGAAAATTTCCTTTTCATTTCATAATTCATTGTACGCAGTTTTTGATATTAACGAAGAGTTTTGCTTTTGCTTTTCACTACTTTAGATAAAATGATCATTGTATGTTGTGCTTGTTAATTATCGATCTGATAGGAAGTGGGATCATGGGTTGAGTAAATTAAATATCCCATTGCATAGTTGCCGATTAGATAACGGTGTAAATCCGAATAAGTAAATCCATTCGGCGCCGTCGTATGCCCTTGGCCCAGCCAGTGAACTCGTGGTGCCGAATAAGATTAGTTCATGGGTAATGTACTAGTAAATCGGTTCATGGGGCGGTTGGTTTATGAACATTAGACGCCGAATAACTCGTTACTTAAGAAACTTGTACTGATGAATCGATTTATGGAACGACTGGGGCACTCGAGCCGACTAGATTGATTAATCTGTTCTTGCCCCAGCTGGTCCATGATCATAGAACGCCGAAAAACACGTTACTTATGAAACTTGCACTGATGAATCGATTGGTGGAACGGCTGGGGCACTCAAGCCGACTAGATTGATCAATCTGCCCTTGCCCCAGCCGGTTCATGATCGTAGAACGCCGAATAACACGTTACTTGTGAAGCTTGTACTGATGAATCGATTCGTGGAACGGCTGGGGCACTCAAGCCAACTAGATTGATTAATCTGCCCTTGCCCCAGTTGGTTCATGATCATAGAGCGCCGAATAACACATTACTTGTGAAACTTGTACTGATGAATTGATTCGTGGAACGGCTGGGGCACTCAAGCCGACTAGATTGATTAATCTGCCCTTGCCCCAGCTGGTTCATGATCATAGAGCGCCGAACAACTCGTTACTTATGAAACTTGTACTGATGAATCGATTCATGGAATGGCTAGGGCACTCAAGCCGACTAGATTGATTAATCTGCCCTTGCCCCAGCTGGTTCATGATCATAGAGCGTCGAATAACTCATTACTTGTGAAACTTGTACTGATGAATCGATTCGTGGAACGGCTGGGGCACTCAAGCCGACTAGATTGATTAATCTGCCTTTGCCCCAGCTGGTTCATGATCGTAGAACGCTGAACAACACGTTACTTATGAATATCAGTGGTTCATGGGGCGATTGGGGCATATGACTCAGTCGGCAGCGGGCTGTTGACTCTTCAATATTTAATGAGAATGCCTCGGAGGTGCTGCCCTCGTAGGGAATAAATGGGCGTGTACTTCATGAACGAGGCTCCTATTTATGTGCTCAGTCAGCAACTTAGTCCAGCTCTTTGAGGAAGATCAAACAAGTGCGAATGTCGAATAAACTTTTCTTCAATAGCAGAGGTGAAGCGAAGACGCTAGCTGAGCTAGGAGGAGCCATGAGTCGAAGCGGTGAACCTTCACACACGGGCAGTAGGACGTCGAGGGATCGGGAGAGGCACCAATCTCCTCCTCGTCGCAGTAGGTCGACCAGGAGGGACAAATAGTCACAACGTAAGTCTCCTCAACCCGTTCTTGGAAGGGAATCCAACGCGACTCCTTGCCCATTGAGTTTTGCAGTCTTCGTGGGTAATAGACTAATGACAGAGGCGGATTCAATCGTTCGAGATCCAAATGTGGCAGTCGAGTTTGCTCAACAGATTTTTCCACCCGAAGTTCAGCAGTCGATGGTAGGTCAGCAGGACTTCGAAGTGTTTCGTGAAGGCGTTCATGGAGCAGTGAGGGGACTGTACACGGCTTATAAGATCGGCATGCGTCTCCGCACCGCTCGCCGCGACATAGAACAGAGAGATGAACGGATTTGGAAGTTAGAAGCTCGCACCGAGAAGGCTGAGCGGGAGCTAAGGAAAATCAGGTCTGCCGAGCTTCAATCAACCAGCCACCCCAACCCAGTTGTTGAAGAGACGGTTACTCAAAGGCTAATTAGTGATGCGATCGCCGATCGGAACACGGTTAGCATGTTCGTAATCGAGACTGCGAGGGCCGCGGCCTATGAAAAAGGCTTCCACGACGGCCGAAAGGTCAGAATTCAGAAGACCAAGGAGAAACTCGCCGAAGAAGTTTGCCGGTGTGAAAACCGTGGATTTAAGCACGGCTGGATCAAGGCACTTCAGCAAGCTGAGGCTCTCCAGGTAGCAGGGTTGGAGTCGGCGTTGCCGTTGTACCAATAGAATGATTTCCTCTACTCCGCTTTTGAAATTGAGAAAAGTGATGATGAAGGAGCCGTCAAATAGAAGAAAACCTTGTAATGCTCACTTTAAGTGAAATTATGTATTTATTTTTCTGATTTTTAATAAGAACGCTTAGTTTTCAATTTGTAGCGTATTATATTGGTACACATTTTATTTTGAATGTTCGCACGTTTTAGATTATGTGTATGCGATGTGAACAATCTCATTTTGAAAATTTGCATTTTTTGGCTTTTGTTTATACGGTCTGTACGAATACCATACTTTAATCGGCCCAAGGACATTATGCGCTGATGGGGCTCCGAATCCAAATCCGGAAGCTTTATCGGCCGAAAGACGCGGCAGATCTCCGAGCGTCGGTCGTTGATTCGGCTTCGCTGCTCATCCAATGTAAGCGTTGATTCGGCAACGCCATATATATATATAAAAATACTCATTGTGATGTTTAAACGCAGATCGCATTCAAAACTATGTAATCATCGCCTGATTGAATAAAATGTTCTATTTTAAATGTGTTTCGTTGTAATTTTCATTCGGCACACACGTGTTTGACCGGCCCGAGATAAACGGGTTTTTGCCGACTCGATATGAGAGCATTCTACATTAAGTATTTAATCGGCATAATTATGTTATGCACGGGGGCTCCGAATCGTGACATCCACGAAGGGCGCTCTGAATCCAGAGGTTTTTTCGGCACAAGGACGTCATGCGCTGATGGGGTTCCGAATCGTGATATCCACGAAGGGTGCCTGAATCCGGAGGCTTTTTTAGCCCAAGAACGTCATGCGCCGATGGGGCTCCGAATCCAGAGACTATTTGGCCAATCGTGCTATCCACGAAGGGCGTTCCGAATCCGGAGGCTTTTTCGGCCCAAAGACGTCATGCGCCGATAGGGCTCCGAATCCAGAGACTTTATTTGGCCAATCGGGATATCCACGAAGGGCGCTCCGAATCCGGAGGCTTTTTCGGCCCAAGGACATCATGCGCCGATGGGGCTCTGAATCGTAATATCCACGAAGGGCGCTCCAAATCCGGAGGCTTTTTCGGTCCAAGAACGTCATGCACTGATGGGGCTCCGAATCCGGAGACTATTTGACCAATCGTGATACTGTAGACGTCCCCGAACGTCCCGGGAGGGAAATTCCATTTTGTTCATTTGGGCTCACTACAGTTCAGGACTCAATGTCACGATCCTGTATCTAATCTCGCAGAGTGCAATGCAAGACCGATGAATCATCAAAGAGTCCAAATCCGGCAAATCGTTTTGAAAAACTGATTTTTAGAAAGAAGTGCCAAACATGGACTACTTTGCCAGATACAGAGTCGCCACCTAAATATTTTGTTTTGAAAAATTTAGGAAACCCTGACTTGTTGCCTAAGGCCATGTGTCTGTCATCACCAAAGTTGCCTCGACTCGGGAACTTGGGTACGTTTAGGGAAGGTCACTTCGTGAGCACTCCCGCTCGCCCGATCAAAGATTGGCCTCTACTAACCACGATATCGAGTTTTGAAAACATTATGCGTTCTTATTTCAATTAATTAGCTAGAATTACTATGTGATGCGCACAGCAAAACAAGTATAGACTAGATCGCCTAATTTGGAACAAAGCATTGCATATCCGTTTGTTTGGAAATGTTTGAAGTTTGCTACTCGCAAGTAGGCTAAAATGCGGATTTCAATGAATTATCCCAATTCAAGTAATCCAACCTTCACCCACAGGCATTCAGGCAGTTTATCACATAAGCATATAGCCACATGGTAAGCATCATGTCATGTTAACAATCACATTCATGCGAGATGCTAAAGCATAAATACTTACAGTGTACTCTGCGCCAAAACAGAGAACTCGTTAGCAATCATGCATGATCCAAGTCCATGTTAGAATGGCTAATGTATCGCATACAAAATGTAGTCTAGAATAGGCTCAGCTAATCCTAGGACGGCATGTGAAATGCAACAGATAACATGTATTCAAGTTAGATTTGAAATACTATGCAGTTAGTATGATGTGCCGAGCCTGGTGCATGCAATACAGATGAATGAATGCACGCATGCATAGCATAAGGTATGCTAATTAAAATATGCCCTAAATCTAACCATTATAAGCAGTTAAATAAAAGGGAGAAAGAAATGGGGTTGGAAGACATACACACACGCACCCACACTTATTACAAATTTGCCCTCACTCGGGGAGACCGAATAAATAATACAAGCCACCTAATTAACTAACTCACAAGCTAATTAATTATTACAGAGCCAAATTGAATAACTAGCTATAACTAATTATTACACAACTTAATTAATTAACAAATTAATTAACTAATTAATGAATGACAACAAGCAGGTAGGGAAAGCAGTAAACGGTGCTATTCCAGCTCTGTTTGAAGAAAGGAGGCATGCATGCTTGCTTCGATTCTTCGGCTCGAAACGCCTTCCGGTTGCTCTTTAGAGGCTCTGTTTGCAGGGTGTCTTCCAATGCCTGTTGCTAGACCTTACCAAAACACTGCAGGGGAAGTCGCCAGTGGCCTGCCGGCCATGGAAGGATCACTGCCAGCCAAATATGGTCCATTGCCGGCCAAGGGTGGCACACTGCCGGCCGTCAGTGTCAGGCTGCCGGCCACTGGTGTTGTGACACCAAACTGCAACGAAGCACAAAATAGAGGAAATGGAGGGTCTCCCAAAGACATGTATGCACCATGGCACTCCAAATCACCTCAAGACATCAAGGGAGAGGCCTAGTCGGATCCACGACCATCAATCACGCATCCCGATGCATGATGGCCAAAGATCTAACTTGTGCAAATCAATATGAAAATGAATGCACAAATAAAGCAAGTAAAACCTAGAACTCTATTATGAATCATCAAGAGCTTTGACGACCGAGAATTGAGACACGTTCCATCACTCGAAGTATGAAACGTCCCTCGTTCCTCGTGCTCGGATTAACACTTAATCCAAGCAATGCAACACATAAGCATGGCAAACATGCAACATGACCTAAATGTGCAAACATGCAACTAAACCAAGCATGCAACAAGCATATAAGCATGATGTGAGGTGATGACCTTGGACAACATGACAAAATGCAACATAAACATGTGAGCATGCAAGGTATGCACAGCTAAACAAGTATGCGACAACATACGAAATGAAACAAGCATGTGATAACATGGTAAGATGGGCTTACACCAAAGATGGATGGCTCTCAACTAGGTCCAAATCAGTAGCCAAAGCGATGAATTAAGCCACACAATACACTCAAGCATGCAAAATGCGAAAGGTTCATCAAATGGGCCTAAAAGGGCAACTTTCAAAAGTGCCTAAGAAGTGACAAATGTGCAAGTGTAACAACACTATATGCACTGAAATGAGATGATAAATGATGCCAAATCATTTAAATAGCTCAAGGATAGCATGCGCGAATCACCGAAACACGAAGCTTGCAAGGCCAATTACACTACAGCTATACGAAGCATGAAGGATATGGCAAGGGCAACCCAAAACAGTCCTAGTACATGTTGATATGAGACTAAAACATGCATGGAAGTAAGCCAAAGCAAGCTAGCATACAATGCTAAAACATAGGACATGAAAGGCTACAAAAGAGGCAATGCACTACACCTATGAGAACCAATCATGGCATGACTTGGGAAACCAAAAACAGAGTTACATCATGGTATATTAGGACCCAAAATGTACTGAAATGATGAGCCAAAGGCTTAGGCTTAATGGCATGCACAAAAGCTCGTTCTTGGGGCATAAAGCACAAGCTATACAAAACATTCAAGGCACGTCAAATGCAAGTGTATGACAACATTTCATGGACTGAAATAGCATATGGAATGAGGGCAAAGCATGCAAACATCACATGTATGGCATGGTAGGGGCCTCAAAACCCAAGACTAGCCTAAGCATTTACACTATAGCTATACAAAGCATGAGTGATATGGCCATGGCAGCCCAAAATAGTCCTAGAACACTTTAAAATAAGCATAAAATCAAGTTTGAGCGAAGCCAAAATATGCTAGTATGATGAGTCAAAACATCATGCACAAAGGGCTAGTAAACATGATTTGTTCTACACCTATATGGAGCATGCAAAGGATGATCAAACCAACTATGGATAGGGTTATAACATGCCAAATGATGACCAAATATATGCTGGAATGTAAACCAAACAAGCTAAAATGACATGGCATGGCATGGAGCATATGAAGCTAGTTTAGGAGATTTACATTACAAGTATATCATGCAAGCATGGAGTGACAAAACCGACCCAAAACAGGTTCATGGCATGGTAAAACATCACCAAAAATGGACTGAAATGGACTCAACAAAGACTATGCACACATGCTACTTTGATGAGCTATGGATGGAGTTACACTACACATACTATATGCATGAAAAATATGACCAAACCAACCATGGACAGGGCCAAGGAAGGTCCTAAAAGTCACAAAAATAGGCCTGAACCAAGCCTCAAAAATATATGGAGGGATGGTCCTTTGGAAGGCCAAAAATGCAAGCAAAGAGGAACACAAAGAGAAGGGGGCTACCCCCTTTGATTTAGAACCTCAAAACCATACCTCTACCACCAAAATCCCACTGGATTTCAGTGGTAGGAAGGCCAAACCCAGGCTAGCTCGGAGGCCTCAAGATACGGCTTAAAACAAAGCCAAACAAAGCATGCAAGGGGGCTACACGCCCCAAACAGAAAAATGACCTTAACCAAACTTAAAAAGAACTTAAAAACAAGACTTTTTCTAGTTATAAGCAAAGCCTAAATCAATATGAAAAGAGGGATAAAGCAAGGTGCAAAAAAGTACAAAAATGGGGGAAATGCTCACCCTTGAAGGCCCTCTTCGAAACCAGCAATTTCAGGGGGTGGAAGCTTGCTTTCAGACCTCAAGAAGACCTCCCAAGAAGCTTGGTTCAATGGTGGTGGTGTATATCTAAGTGTTGTAGTGTAAAAATGCAAGGAAATCCAATTTCTAAGCACAAAATACAAACAATATAGAGAGAAAGGGAGTTTTTGCTCTCCAAAACTCAGAACCTCTGGCAAAGAGGGAACCCTCTTGCTTATATAGAGGAATGTAAAGCCAAAGCTTCTTCAAGAAGCTTTACAAGGGCTTCATCCCTCCATACACGTGTATGATGGGGAACAAACAAAAAACTAGCTGGCTCAAAAGATCTGGAGGAAAACCAGCTGAGACAGGGGGGTGCCGGCCATCATCAATGGCCGGCAGTGGCTCGCTGATGGCCGGCAGGGCTTCACCAGTGGCCGGCAGGAGCAAAGCAATGGCCGGCAGTGCACCAAAAGGGTCACTTTGAAAGGACCTAGCCAAGGTCCAAAAAAATGGGGCAGAAATGATACAAGGTCCGGGAAGCTCGAACCGGTGACGTTCTGCCGCGACAGTCGAGTACTCGGCGAGCAGTCGAGCTAGTTGTTGGGTGTACCTGCAAGCACAACCAAGTCTCGAGGACGGTCAAAAATGGGAGTCTACAGATACCTACGAAGGGCGCTCCGAATCCGGAGGCTTTTTCGGCCCAAAGACATCATGCGCCGATGGGGCTCCGAATCCAGAGACTTTATTTGGCCAATCATGATATCCACGAAGGGCGCTCCGAATCCAGAGGCTTTTTCAGCCCAAAGACGTCATGCGCCGACGGGGCTCTAAATCTGGAGACTTTATTTGGCCAATCGTGATATCCACGAAGGGCGCTCCGAATCCGGAGGCTTTTTTGGAACACTGCTGAACTGGAATTTGTAGTGAGTAAATACGGATCTTTGTATTACAAAAAATGAGATGTACATAGTGAACAGTTCAGAACAAGCATCATGTCCCACAAGTCGGGTCAATGATAAAATTTGCATAAATGCGTGGAATTCCAAGGCCATGGTAGACTCCTTCCTGACATGTCTTTGAGTCGATATGCCCCTACTCCTGCAATCGAATCAATCTGATAAGGGTCGTCCCAGTTAGGACCCAATTTTTCATCAGCCGGTTTCTTGGCAGCTGGAAGTACCTTCTTCAGGACCAACTCTCCTGGTGTGTAATGGCGCAGCTGAACACGTTGATTATACGACTTAGCAAGCTGCTGTTGATATCGCGCCATAGATGCGAGGGCACGGTCTCTTCGTTCTTCAATCAGAACCAAATCCAAGGCCAGCATCATGTCATTTTGACCCATATCAAAAACTGTCGATTTCAAGGTTGGAAGGCCGATCTTCAGGGGTATGATTGCCTGGGTTCCAAAGCATAGAGCAAACGGCGTTTTCCCAGTAGACCGCCTCGGTGTAGTTCGATGAGCCCACAAGATACTCGGCAATTCTTCGACCCACTTGCCTTTAGCTTTCTCCAGCCTCTTCTTGATGCCGTCCATGATAGATTTGTTAGAGGCTTCAGCCTGACCATTGCTTTGTGGATAAGCCGGCGTGAAAAAGTAAGGCCGTATACCATACTTGCTGCACAACTCTCGGTAGACGCCACAATCGAACTAGGTGCCGTTGTCTAAGATAAGTGCTCTTGGAATGTCGAACCGTGTTATGATGTTTCTCCAAACAAAACGCTTCACGTCGGTATCTCGAATGTAGGTTAGTGCCTTCGCTTCTATCCATTTTGTAAAATAATCTGTCGTGACAATAAAAAATCGCTTGTTACCCGGGGCACGAGGCAGTGGTCCGACGATGTCAAGTCCCCATTGGGCGAACAGCCAAGGACTGGTTATGGAGCTTAGCTCTTCAGCAGGCAAGTGGGTCAAAAGAGAGAACTTCTGGCACTGTTCATACTTTTTCACGTAGCATTCGGTATCTGCTCTCATTGTCGGCCAGTAATACCCCTGTGTCACGGCTCGATGAGCCAAGGACCGCCCGCCAAAATGGGCGTTACAACTACCTTCATGTATTTCAGTTAAAAACTCCTTGATTTTGTCCGGATGCACACATTCCAAATATGGACCAGAGAGGGATTTTTTATAAAGCCTTCATTGCGGATCCAACTAGTATCGCAGGGCTTTGTTTCGCAACTTATGCGCCTCTTTCTTGTTCTTTGGGAGCTGTTCAGAAGACAGGAATGTAGCAATGGGATCCATCCAACTTGGTCCAGATTCTATAACACTGACCTGGACTTCCTCCGAAGGGCCAATGCTTGGCTCCGGGATGAAACCTACTTCGATGGTTCGTTTAATCTCTGAGTTAATGGTGGAGGCTAGACAAGCAAGGGCATCTGCATGTGTGTTCTAATCACGTGTTATCTGGTTCAATTCATGATGGTCAAATTTTGCTAGCAAGGAGTTGGTCGCTTTCATGTAAGTCGCCATGCGGTCATTTCTTGCCGCGTACTCCCCCTTTAGCTAATTAATCACTAGTTTTGAATCGCAAAATACAAGCAAACGCCGAGCACCTAGAAGATGTGCATTCCGCAAACCGGCTAGAAGGGCATTATATTCGGCTTCGTTATTTGACGCTTCGAAGTCGAGCTTGACGGCCTGCTCAATTATTGCGCCGTCGGGAGCCATGATTACAACTCCGGCTCCGCTGCCTCACTGAATGGATGATCCATCACAATACAATTGCCAAATGTCCCCAACATAAATTCTCCAATTCGGCTCCGGTCGAATCTTATGGGACTTGAAATCGGCGAGACCCCCAGTGAATTCAGCAACAAAGTCAGCAAGCACATGTCCCTTGATTGAGGTTCTAGGTAGAAACTGAATGTCGTACTAGCCGAGTTCAAGAGCCCACTTTGAAACACGTCCTGATGCTTCTGTACTTCGTAGTACTGATCGGAAGGGATAATCTGTTAACACCCCAATGCTATGTTCTTGGAAGTAATGCCTCAGTTTTCTTGCTGCCATGACTAGGGCTAGGATGAGTTTTTCCAGCGGAAGGTAGCGTGTTTCGGCGTCAACCATTGCCTTGCTCACATAATACACTGGCCGCTGCTCCCCCAGCTCTTCCTTTATCAGTACGGCGCTGACGGCCCTGTTGGAAACTGCCAGATACAAAATGAGCAGATCACCAGCAGCAAATGTTGTCAAGAGTGGTACTGAGCGGAGGTAGGTCTTGAGCCCGTTGAAAGCGACTTCGCATTCGACGGACCATTCAAAAGCCTTGCCCTGCCATAGTGTATGAAAGAATTGTCGGCAACAATCTGTAGACCGACTAATGAACCTGTTGAGTGCGGCGACCATCCCCATCAACTTTTGAACCTCTTTTACCGAACGAGGGGAGCCGAGTTCCAAGATTGCTGTGATTTGCCTCGGGTTGGCCTCGATTCCTCAGTGGTTGACAATGTAACCCAAGAACTTGCCAAAGCCGATCCCGAACGCACATTTGGAAGCATTCAACTTCATTTTGTATTTGCGTAGAATGCCGAATATCTCCTCCAGATCGGCTATATAATTCTGCTCTTTCTTGGATTTGACCACCATGTCATCAATGTATACTTCCATAGTGTGGCTGAGTTGCTCTTTGAACATGGTGGTGACTAGTCTCTGGTAAGTTGCCCCTACATTCTTCAGCCCAAAAGGCATAACCTTGTAGCAGTAGGTTCCTCTTGGGGTGAGGAATGCAGTCTTGTCTTGGTCTTCTAGATGCAAGGCAATTTGATGGTAGCCTCTGTAGGCATTGAGGAAGCTCATGCGCTGATGACGTGCTGTAACATCTACTGGTTGGTCTATCATTGAGAGAGGAAAACAGTCTTTGGGGCAAGCTTTGTTTAGGTCTGTGAAATCAACGCAGACTCGCCAGGTCCCATCCTTCTTCTTCACAACCACAGTATTAGAGAGCCATGTAGGGTAGGTGACTTCCCTGATTGCCCCAGCATCCAGCAACCGGTCAACCTCTTCAACAACTGCGACAGTGTGCTCTATGGCTGATCGCCGACTTTTCTGGATGATTGGCTTGCATTTAAGGTCAACATTTAAGCGGTCTTGCGAAACAGACGGATCTACACCCGACATCTCATATGGATTCCACGCAAATATATCAAGGTTGCTGAGCAGGAAGGAAATTAGCTTCTGTCAGTCGGCTTGATTGAGGGAGGCGCCGACCATGAAGAACCTGTCTGGGTTACTGTTGATTTCAATTCGATCTAGGTTTTCCATGGCCTTTTCATTTGGGAGCCGCCCAACGTCGTCGAGGCCCTCGCGATCTGTTATCTCAATAGAGTTCACTCGCAACTCCTTTGGCGTCTTTTGAGCAAAGAGATAACATGCTTGTGCCGATTTCTGAGAGCCACAGATTTGTTCAATGCCGCGTCTGTGGGGAAGCGTAACAGCTAATGATAGGTGCTTGGCACGGCTTGTATAACATGCAACCAGGATCGCCCCATGATGAGATTATACGGCGATGGCAGCATGACGACCAAGAATTCCACATCTACTGGTAGTGTGATTTTCCCCAATGGGTATTCTGGATTGGCATTGAATCCGAATAATGGAAAAAGAGCCGGAGAGAGATCTGATTCTGAGAACCCGAGTTTGGTAAATGTCTTGTAATACATAACCTCTTATGTGCTCCCCGGATCAATGAGTACGCGCTCAACGGTAAATTGGTTTACGCGTAACTCAATTACCAAGGGATCGATGTGAGGAAGTGTCACTCCGACCAGATCCGAATCATCAAAAGAAATGCTTGCGGCTTCATGGGGTCGTTTAGCCGGAGTAAGTTAATTTTGGGGGTCGGGATTCGACTGAATAGTATGCACTGCGGATGAAATTGGTAGACTATATATCATGTGGATTACGCCGAGCGGAGGTGAATCCTGTCTTAAGACTATTGCTTTGGTTGGGTTACCTTTTCAGACGTACTGTTAGAGCCGGCCATCTTGTACCAATTCCTCCAAGAGATCATTCAATGCATAACAGCTATCAGTATCATGGCCATGGTCCTTGTGATACTCACATCGTCTATCTCATCTTCTCGTGTCAGGAGGTCCCACCATTTTCGACGGCCATTTGAAGAACGGAAGGTATTGGATTTTGGACATAACCGTACTGATCGGCTCTGTCAACTCCGTATATTTCTTGTCGGTGCGCCTCATGCGCCTGCTGTCAACTTGCAGCTATTCATTTTCTCGGTGAGAGCATTGGTCGCTTGATCGGCGGGAATCCCGTCTCTTGTCCCGTTTGGCCTGATGCCGTGGTTCAGGGCTTTGGGGTGCTACAGAATTTAACGGCTGAGCAGTTTCAGCAGGAGCCATCTTGTTGGTCACATTTCCGGCTTTAACCCTCAAGGCATCATCTTCCACTTTACAATATTCTTCAACCTTCTTCATCAATGACCAAATTGTTTTAGGGGGCCGTCTAGTCAAAGAGTTATGGACGGCACTGTCGGGATGCAGCCCCATCTTGAAGGTGGTGATGGCCATGGAGTCATTGCAAGCATCGTCTACCAGATTGAAACATTTCCAATACCTCACTGAGTAGGCACGAAGGGTTTTCCTCGGTTGAATCTGCATTGCCTAGAGGGAATCGGCTTGCTTTGGTTGGACCTCATTAGTGATAAACCTTGCCCTGAAGGATTTTTGGAGTTGGTGGAAGGTTTTAATCGAAGCCGGCTTTAGTTTATAACACCACCTGACAGCTAGTGGTCCCAAACTGCTCGAAAATATTCTGCACATCAAAGCCTCGTCATCTGCATGCAGTGTCATGGCTTGCTTGTAATGATGGATATGATCGGTGGGGTCTGATTTACCGTCTTACAAGGTGAACGACGGTGCTTTGAATTTCTTGGGTAGCACTACCTTCGCAATCCGTCGTACGAAGGGATCATGCCGGTCTTCTTCATCTGAGCTGTTTCGTCTGCGCTTATGCCTTATGCGTGGACTCTCTTCAGAGGAACTGGAAGTTTCAGATCGTCCCTTCTTCTTGGGTTTCGGGGATAATAAGTCGAAGTCACTGTTGGAAAAATGGTTTAATATAGGCATATTTTTTAGCCCAAATTTGATTGGGCCCCAAACATCTTTTTGGGTGGGTCTGAAGAGGTGAAGTGTTCCTTGCCGCGTGGCAAGTCACACGGTGAAGACGGAACGTCAAAACCATTTATGAGTGAATGGGAAGTTGACGTCGTTTTCGGGTCTAACATTTATTGTGGGAATTTAATTTAATTCTAAATTCAAATTTTGGGTTCCTGAGTGGTTTCCTAAAATTTGTAATTATGGGAATTTAATTTAATTCTAAATTCAAATTTTAGATTCCTAAGTGGTTTCCTAAAGTTTGTACATCTTCCTTTATTTATTAAACTATTCTAATAGTTTAATATATATATATATATATATATATTCAAATAGTTTAATATATATATATATATATATATTTCAAATGGTTTAAATAATAAAGGTCCAACAGTTATTTTAATTGTTCTCCAACGGATCACTTTTCAAATTGGTTGAAAATTTGTTCTTACCAATGGTACCTTTTTTCAAACTTTTTGAAAAAAGAGTTCAAGCAACGGCTCAAATTTATTGCACACCTTTTCACTACTTTTTTGAACCTGTTCGGGGCAGAGTTTTTTGCCTATATATAGCCTTAAATCCAACAATCCAAAAACTCCGAAATTCAGTCTGATGATTGTCTTTTTGCTGTCCTAAATTCTGCATTTTTTTCATTATTCTTCATATTAGTTAGTATAAATTTCAGAGAGTTAGACCACAGGTTTGGTTCGCCGAACAAATTGTTTGAAGTACTACTACAATTTGTGAAGATCATTGTATGCTGGGAGATAGATGCCACTCAACCGTAAGTACCGTAGCGGGGCGAATCTGTCTTAAGGACAGAGTGTCACACATTCGACTTGGTCTTTGAATTTTCTTCTAATTCGGTTCAATAAATAAATTCGGTACGTTATTTATTTATTTGTTTGATTTTATTTCAATTTATTTTATTTACACAGAAGATTGTTCCAACAGTCACTATCAGTGTCTTGTTGTCGGGTTTGAGATCATCGACCTCCTGCCCTCACAGGTCGTTCCGGATCTTGGCGTACAGCTTGTTTGGATTTCGCCACCTCCAAGGCCAAATCCTGACGGAGACATTCATTTTCAGCGATCATGTTCTCCAACCTTTGTTGGTTTTGCTTTACTTGTTCCATGATCGCTTGCATTGCCTCATGTTCTGAAGTCGAGGGTGAGGCAAAGTTCAAAGCGCGTCTTACGGGGATAGTCTCCGGTCCATGCATGTTTGCCGGAGTGAGGTCGTCTCTCTGCATGGTTTCATCAGTGACTATCGGAGGGTCTTCCGTTACGCCCGCCATGGATGTATTTGAGTATTCCCACAGACGGCGTCAATTGTAGAAAAGTGGTTTGGAAATACTTTTCTGATCATGGGGAACGCTAATGATCCTCTGCTAGTCACCTGAAAATGAAATGAACACTCTGGTTGGGGGTGCCGGAATTAGCACTCCGACAGACAAGTCAGTCTCTACTCACTCTGGATTACTTATATTCTAAGCTAAGCATAATAGTTCTCATATACTTTTCTAGAACTGAAGATCTTGTATTTATAGTACTCTATTTGGGCCTTGGGGCCTGACCCAACCCTAGTCCTTTACATGTATATCTACTCGTGTCACGACCCAAACCCGGCCCTATGGGTTTGGCACCGTAACCGGCCAGTAATCCGAGATTACCGAAGGCCTGCTGAACAGTAATACAGTAAAACAGAGTACAAGGCCTGGCGGAAGCCAAAACAGTAAATAAACAATGCCCAATGAGCTGCGATAGTCTATATGAAAAGATTTTTCATACATTTATACGTAAACAGTACAGAACGGTATGCACAATAATTACAATTATTCAGACTAGGGACTCAACCCTAGATAACAGTACGGTAAACATCCAGTCTATACAAAACAGTGAAACGGTACAAAAGGGGGAATTGTAAAACACCCCTAAGCCCTAACACGTTAGGCTCGGAACCTCGCAGTGAGGCACAAAGGCTGGCTGGACAAAACAGGAGTAACCCTGACGCCTCTAGCTTCAATCCGGTGCCTGTACACCTACATATATATATGAGCGGTGAGCTAAAGCCCAGTGAATAACATAAAGCGTAAAGGGGTTTAGAATGAATGTCCTTACAGTAATGAAAACAGTTCATTTCAATCAGTATTTCAGTTGCTCAGTACAGTAAACAGTCATATGTGGTACATCCATTAGCATAACAGTAACAGTAGGTCTTAAAAGACCGAACAGTAATGATGGCCATCAATCAGTAAACAGTAGTGGTTCCAACGAGGGAACCGACAGAGAATTCTGTCACAGTAACAGTAAGCAGTAGGTGCCAAGGATGCCACAATACAGTTCAGAATATAGGACATACATTCATTCAGTTAACAGTAATCAGTTCAGAAAACAGTACAGTTCAGTTGTTCAGAAAATAATCATTTGTGAACATATCTTTACACATTCGTTACTCACAGAGTTCAGGCTACAGTATGCTAGAGCGTGCCTCTCCAGTCGCCAACCCTACACAATTAACAGATTGAACACACTAAGCTACACAGCTGGGAAAGATAATAACTTAATCCCTAATGCCTCGGTGTGTTCTACATCTATATCCTCAACAAGATGTCTACAACTAGGCCTAAGAATGCCTAGAATGGGATGAGGATGCAAAGATGCACATTTAAAAGCATTTTAAGAAAAACAGAGTTCCGCTCGAGCTCAGGTTTCCCCGCTCGAGCGGTAATGCAACAAAGGTACACGCTCGAGCGTAAACTTTCCCGCTCGAGTGTACTGTAAAAGTACTGGATGGGTGAAATCTCCGCTCGACGCCCGCTCGAGCGTGAGACATGACTCCGCTCGAGCGCCCAATCCTCCGCTCGAGCGGACTGCAAAACAGTGCAGAGAGATGCTGGATGCTCGGATTCCACGCTCGAGCGCCACTTTCCCCGCTCGAGCGTAAGTGCAAAATCTGGGAATTCCAGATTGCACCTCCAAGCTCCAACTCACACTCAAATGCATCAAAACCAATCCTCTTGGGCCCATTTTCTAGAAAACATTTATAAACACATAGTATAACATGGTTCAAAGCTCAATTTTGAGAAATCAAAGCCCAAGGGTGTTTAATTCAAGCTCAATTTCAAATCATTTTCAAGAACAATCTTCAAACATGACATGCATGATCTTTAAATAACTTTCAAGCTTCAAAACATGCTCTAGTGAGCCAATTGATTCACAAACAAGATGAAAACATGGACCATTACAAAATTATGGACATGCATGTGACAATTTGCCACGAATTCAACTCAAAATCCAACAATTCAAACATGCATGCATAAATTATGTTCTATTTCAACATGTATGAACTAAAACAAGACTTAGCTCCTTAATTTGACATGAATCATGCAAGAACAAGCTCAATTCATAAACAAGAGGGTAATTACTCTACCTTAGGTCTTGAATTAGAAGACTATGAGCTCAGTTTAGCAATCTACACTTCAATTCTCTTCAAATTCTAAGCAATAATGAGATGAACTCAACTCCTCAAGTCTCTCTCTCTCTATGGTCGGCCAAGGATCTCACAAATAGGCTAAAGAAATGTTTGATTCAATGTATAAGGCTCAAGTGTGTGTGTGAGATAGTGGTCCACTAGGGGTAGTTCGGTAAATAAGGCCAACTCTGCAATTGATCAATATTTAATCTAATTTAATCATACTTAATCAGTTTTCAGATAATTATACCATAAAATCATATTAAATATGACGATCATAATACACTAACCCATTTCCGGTTCGGCCGCCGATAAGGCCTTCAATTAATAGTTTAAACATAAAACACGAACAGATCAAACAAACAGTCAACAGATAAAATGCAATTCAAACAGATATATTCACTCAATTCAGTTTCAATTTCGGTCAGTCAGTTCAGTACTTTAATCAGTTCCATTCTCAGTCAGTTATCAGTCATTATCAGTTCCGTTTAACAGTAATCGGTGATTATCGGTAATCAATCAGTCATTAATCAGTAAACAGTATGAGGGTTGTTACAACTCGGCCCTTGTTTCACTGATAGGAATGCCGGCTAATCTATTCGGCCCTTCAATTGAATAGAGTTAAAACCGAGTAGAGGTCATGTTCTGGACCGGACTGGTCCACTTCTGTTGATCCAGAATTATTCAGCTCCCACAAGAACCTATTAGATAATAATTCTACCTATTTAAACCTACACACCTCAAAAATCAATACAAAAAATCAACCAATTCTCTATTTTTTTGTACGATTTTTTATAAAAAATTAAAAAGTCATTAAGGGTTGTTTTGTGTATAGCTTATAAGTTGAGTTTTTTACTTATTACAAAAAGACATGCAAAGAAGTAAAAAAGTTATGTGATCCAAATAAGTTAATAAGTTGACTTTTCTTGTGTATTCAAAAGGGGTCTAAAAAAAATAATTCTCAAACCAGCTTGGCCTCTTTTGGGTATAACAAAAAAAAATATATATATATATATATATTGATTTATTGGCTTATTTAGATCACATCATATTTTTATTTTTTTGTACATCTTTTTATACTAAGTAAAAAAAATCATTTTTTAAATCATACCCAAAACAAGCTAAGTATGTGAAGATGTTAAATGTTACAATCAAATGACAAAAACACCTTATAATTAGAAACACAAACAAAAAAATATTTAACCAATCATAATACCAATCACCAAACGCAATGTGGTACTTTATATCCTTGTAACCAAACAATCTGGATCCATTAATTAACATTAAAACCAAACATTCCTACCTCTTTCTTTCGCATTTACCCCTACCTTTCGCTAGCACACTTTTCCACTGTCATCCAATCCTGATCTATTTATAATTGGGAGATTTAAATGTAAGTCTTAATAGATGGATTTATTATCTCATAAATTCTATAACAATCGATAGTGTTTTTTATTAAATATTATTAAAAAAATTATTAACAAAAATGCTAGAGGTCCCAAAAATTCTACCAAAAGTTTTACCAAATGTCTCACATGGGTGTGGGACTCACATGAGACCCACATTGTGTGGGTCCCACACCCATGTGAGACATTTGGTAAAATTTTTGGTAGAATATTTGGGATCTCCAGCACTACTCAATTATTAATTATCAATTTTTAGTATGTGTAAAAAGTCATAACAAAAAATTATTTTTAGTAATAATTTTATTAAGACTAACTTTCAATAGAACTTTAATGAAAATTAAGTCTAATTATTAAAACATTCTCATAATTTATCTTTTAATACTACCACTCTTTGCCACCTCTCTATCTCTTATCATAATCAATTATTGCCACCACCACCACTATACAAAACACCAACCCACTTATTTGCGAGATTCTCATTAATAACAAATCAAAAATTAAACCTAACAATATTGAGCAATGAAACCTAACAATATTTTTATAGACGTTATACACGAGGGTAAAATTTGTACAAAATTACAGATTGTGTGTATGTTGTAAATTTCACATAAAAACACCCTTGCCCAAAAAACCAGAAACACAAGTTCAAATTGCAAAAGCACACTTGGGGGTTCCAACTCAACAATAGCATCACCCATCATTAATAGGGGTCCACGGAGAACAAAACACCTGCCTCATTTGAGAATAGGGTATTTTAGTAATTTTTTAAGTTTTTTTTGACTAAAATATGAGATAAAAAAAATTAATATGTTTGGAATAATTTTTTGATTTTTTATGAAAAGATGTGTAAAAAGTAAAAAGAATCTTTTATTTTTTGATATATGCTATAAGTTTCTTATTTTTTTTAGTAATTTTTTGACTTTTAACCTAAAACACTCGCATGTCAAACGAGACTTCATTGTTAACAAAATGAAAGCATTAATTGCTCCTTAGATGGGTGTTCATTCAAGTAAAAGAAATTAGGGTAAATTACACTAAAACTCCCTAAGATTTGGTCCAATTACATCCCATTTCCTGACGTTTTGGAAATTACATTCCCATCCTGTCGTTAATAGTCTCATTTCACAAATCTCCTGTTTATATAAAAAGCAACAATTCTTAATAAAAAAATAAAGGAGATTATATTGGGGGGAAAAAAAGGAAAGCAAAGGAAAGGAAAAAAAACAAAAAAAACAAAGGAAGTAAAGCAAAGTAAGAAAATAGGGAGTATATGAGTTCAATATTTTCATTTCGTCTAAATAATTACAATGACAGGGGATTTGTGTAATTTTTCAAACGTCATGGGATAATATGTATTAAATCCAAATCTCATAGGGTGTGTTTGTTTTGAAGGATTAGGGGGGTGGGATTGAACTATTAGTCCCACCGGATTAATAGTCCATTGTTTGTTTCATTTTTTTTGTTCCGGACTAATAGTCCCCCCGAACTATTAGTCCCACAAACAATTATGCTACGTAGCTCGAATCCTTTCTTCTTCCAAATCCCCTGAACTCAAAACGACGTCGTTTCGTCATTTTGAATTTTTTTTTTCAATCAGAAAATAAGAAGAATAAGAAAGAAAGAAGAAGAGAAGAACAAAGAAGAAGAAGAGAAGAAGTAGAAAGAGGCAGAGGCGGAGGCGATGGCGGGCAGAGGCAGAGGCGGAGACGGGGCTGCGACGATCGGTCGACGAGCTACGACGATCAACCGGGCGATCTGCAATCGATCGGCGGAACCGGAGGAGCTCTCTCTCTCTCTCCATTCCCTCTTCCCCTCCATTTCCTCTTCCCCTCCTCTTTCTCTTCTCTTCTCTTCTTCTCTCTTCTCTCCCTCTTTCTCTCTTCTTCTGTTTTAGACCTTCAGACTGCATAAGGAGAAAAAAAAAAGAAAAAAAAAAGAAAAAAACTGTCCAAAACGACGTCGTTTTGGGAGGTTGGGGGATTCGGAGGGACAAAATTCGGGGGGAAAATCATTTTCCGTCTCACAAATATGAGACTATCCTATCCCATGGGGGGTGTGATAGAAATCATGGGATTGGTATCCCATGGGATTATTTTGTAAAATGTCCATTTTACCCTCCATGTTATTACTTAGCAAATAATTAGAAAATGATAAAATAGTCTTTTGAACATTTATAAATTATTTTTTTAGTGTTGTTAATTTAAAATTATATATTAAGTAAAAAATTTTGAATTATAAATTATAAATTATAAATTAAATTTAATTAAAAATAATAAATTATGGCCTTATAAATTAATTTTTTTTTAGTGTTGTTAAAAAATTAAATTTACATATTAAATTAAATTATTTTTTTAGTGTTGTTAATTTAAAATTATATATTAAATAAAAAATATAAATTATAAATTAAATTTATTTAAAAATAATAAATTATAAATTATGGCCTTATAAATTAAATTTTTTTAGTGTTGTTGAAAATTTAATTTATATATTAAATAAAATTATTTTTTATTGTCGTTAATTTAAAATTATATATTAAATAAAAAATATAAATTATAAATTATAAATTTAATTTAATTGAAAATAATAAATTAAAATAATTAAAATATTGTGCAAAAAATAAAATAAAACAAATTTTTATTTAATCTAGCTAAAAATAATTAAAATATTAAAGCTATGTTTAATATTGCTATTACTTAGTAAATAATTGAAAATGATAAAATAGTCATTTGAGTATTTATCCTTCTCCATAATATCCCAAACAAACATTGAAAAACTAAAAATAGTCCAATCCAGACATTTAATCCCATGACTAAACAAACATATGATACAAATTTAGTCTAACCAAATAGTCCCGGGACAATGTATCCCAGGACTAATAGTCCAATGGATTATAATCCCCCCTTATTCAGTCCGTTCAAACAAATACACCCAGGGTGTAAGTGTGATTTATCCAAGAAATTATAATTAAACTAAAAAAACACCTTTTGAATTAACAAATCAGACAAATCGTCCAAAAAATATCTCTAAATTTTCATTAAAATTTTATTTTTAATATATTTATTTTCAATTGTAATGGTCAATCCTTTGCGCTTTAAATCAAGTTATAAACGCACCTTGTCATTTATTTACCATTAACAAAGTTGATAGAATCTGTCATTTGGAACTTGTGATTTTTTGTTATCTCATTAGTATCCTTACACTTTCATCAAAATCTCATTTTAGTCTCTTAATTTTCAATTTCAGTTAGCTTTATTAATGGTAGATGGACGAAATAGTAAGATTAAAACTTGACTTAAAATGAAAAGAGACGACGTTATAATTGAAAATAAAAAGGCTAAAACAAAATTTTGATAAAAATATAAGAATAATAGGTATAGTTTACCCTTTAAATAATCATCATACTATTGTTTTATAGTCTAATATTAAAAAATAAAAAATAAAAAAAAAAGTAAACTTCATAAATCTAAATTAGGTGGGCGTGCTAGAGTGGTTATTGGGCATGACTAGAAATCATGTAGAAGAATCCTGCCGCACACGTAGAAATGGAGAAATTGCTCCACCCGATTGTATTTGTTTCACCCGATTGTATAATTATATAATATAAGTAAAAATGTTATAGAGTGTTTGAAATTTAAAGCTTCAATTCTTATTTCTCATAATTTTGAATTTTTTAAATATAAAAATACACATGTTGCAATGTTATTGATTGTTTGATTTTCAAGACAATATATTTTAATTAGCTCAAATTTATGAAAGTAAATGAGATCTATTTTTTAAGATTTGGTAAATGAGATCTTTAAAGTCTTCAAATTTAGTATTAATATATATAAACATCATGTCACTTATATGAAAATATTTTAAAATTTCCAAACATAATCTAGAGTTATAAATGAAAAATAGATAATACATTTGCATTATAAAATAAAAAATCTATGTATTACAAATTTAATAAATATTTCATATATCATACACTAACCTTACTATTACAAATAATAATAACCTTTGCACATCAAGTACAGTAATTTTTTAAACTTTTATTTTCTAATTATACAGTTGTCGCAAAATCTAAAATGTATTTATTACAAAATTAATAAATTTTCTATATTTCATACATTAATCTTTAACCATCAAATATAGTAAATTTTTAAATTTATCTATCCATCTATATATTTGTACTATATATTAAACAAAAAAGACTTTTCGCGAAAAGTCTTGTAAAAACTATAACACTTCTAATTAAATTTGTGAATTTTTTTAATTAAAAATAATTTAAAAAACACTGTTGACTAACCCATTAAACCAATAATTATAAAAATAACAATGATTCCAAATTTATATTTTTCAGAAGGAAAGATAAAATAATCTCCTTCCTATTTACCCAAATCTATTCTCTCTCATAAAATTCAAAAGAAAAAATTAAGAGATACCCAAAATACTAATTATAAATTTTAAAGTATTGATTTATCTACCTCATTTAATTTAAAATATATACTATTATTTAAGAAAAAACGTTGTATCTATGTATTTTTTTTAATTTTAAAAATACAAAAATACACATGTCATGAAATTATTAGACATTTAATCAATATGGTAATATATTAGACATTTAATCTTACCTCCTTTAAAACATTGTTAATTCAATCAATATGGTAGTATTAAAATTGATATTTTATCTTAACTCTTTTAAAACATTCAATATATATAGCAATTAAGTTAAATATTTTAACTTTTCAAAATTCAAAAAAAAAAAAATATCATTGTTGAGTTATTCATCAGTATAATAATATTTTTAAATTTTCTGAACTCATGGTCTTTTAAAAAATAATTTTAATTTTAAAATTTATATCTATCTATATTAAATTTAGTCGGGTCGGGTTTCAAAATAACGATCTAGGCCCAAGCCCATGGTCCTTGACTGGGTTCAGGCTCGGGCCTAATCAAGCCTGGCCCACCCTGTGCCACAAACGAATTTCGGGTTGCCCACGAGACATTTTTACATCCCTAGTAATTATATGCTAATTGTAAGAGGCAGGTTAGAGTAGGTTAAATTCTCACACGAATGGCTCATGCAATTTTTTAAAACAAAATGTTATAAATTCACAATTTTTATTTCAAATTTATTCACAATGAATGTATAACAAATCAAAAGTTGACACTGGTAGGAATTGATACACTTAAACTTGGATCAGTGAGATACGAAACACCAGAAAAAAAAAGAAAGAAAAAGAAAAGAAAAGAAAAGAAAACAACAAAAAACAAAACAAGCACACATAAATTTACGTGGTTCACCTCAAAACTAGGGTTACGTTTCAGAAAGACAGCAGTGACATGCTGTGCAACTCATGGAAATTATTGCGGACTTTATTTTCATCATTTGAGCCATTCAATTTTTAAAGAATATCGAGTAGAATATACCTGTAAACAATCAAGTTGATCGGATATCAATAGACCTTTTATCAACTCGAATTTGTATATATAAAAAATAAATATATAAGTATTAAACTGAATAAAAATGTGAATTGATGAAGGGTCTATCGATATCTGATCAACTTGATTTTTTTATAGGTATATTCTACTTGATATTCTTTAAAAATTAAACGGCTCGGATGATGAAAATAAAGTCCGAAATAATTTCCATGAGTCGCATAACAATCACTTATGTACAAGCCGCACAACAGTGACCCTTCTTCCTACGTTTCATGGCTATTGCGATTTTCACTATAAGAAAGGAATCACAAGAGATATCAAGAGAGTCGTCACCCCTCAACCATAAAATTAAGGTAACATGACACAAGTATGAAAATACCAAAATACTCTTACTCCATCATGATTTGTGGTTGAGTGGTCAATGATTAGTATTCATGTCCACACTACTCCATTAGACATTTATCATACCACACCATTAAAATTAAGTTGCAATTTTTTTTGAAAAGTCTTAAGCATTTTTCATTTTTAGAAGCCAATTACAATCCGGAAGGAGAAAGGAGCGCTCAAAGCATGTCCACACACGAAATGGCCCAGCTTGGTCCAATATAGTTAAAATCTGCCGGAATGAAGAGGCGGCCCAAGCAGGTTCATCAAAGGCCAAGCTTGGCCCAAATTTGAGCTGGATTAATAAATGGGCTGAGTTTGAGCTGAAATAAGCTCCACTTGGTAGTAAAGCTCAGCTATAATATGAAATATTATAGGCAAACTTCACTTTAACCCTTTATGGTTTGAGTCATGTGCGGTTTACCCTTTTAATATTTCGACAATGCTACGTAACTCAAATTTTGTGGCTCAAAAGTGGCTCAAATGGCCAAAACGACGTCGTTTTGAGTACAGAACAACATAAAAATGGCAAAAACGACGTTGTTTTGGCCATTTGAACCACTTTTGAGCCACAAAATTTGAGCTACGAGACATTTTCCTTAATATTTAGAAATGACCACATAACTCTTACATAGTTTGTAGACTAAAGTGCATCATTAAACATCGTTAAACATTTTGTTCAACTTAATAGTAAGTGTCAAACACGTGACAGACATTAAAGGATTACAGGCTCATTTTCAAATTTTAAGGGGGGTAAATCGCATATGGGGTTAAAGTGCACATTGCCTTCCAAACAAGTGATGAAAATACATGGATATTTTGGTCTTTTTCATTAAATCGTTAACAGGCCTAATAGTGCATTTCAGTCTACAAATCACGTAGGGGTTATATGACCATTTCTAAATGTTAAGGGGGTAAATCACATATGACCAAAACCACAAGGGGTAAAGTGAAGTTTGCCCAATAATATTATTATATATGTACACAATAATTCTACATTCCGATTTGTTTAGGATTGCAAATAAAGCGAGTTGTTTATGAATAGTTCAAGTTTGACTCATTTAAAGTTTGTTTGATTTTTGTTCGTTTAGTGAAGTAAACAAATCGTTTATATTTTTATAATTTTATTTGTATTTGGTGTTTGTCTAAATTTACAGATTTAATTGATAAGGTTTATTAATACTGAGCAATCGTTTATATTCTTCTCTTTTTAAAATCTTAATCAGCTTAAAATATCAAGTTATAGTTTGGCTTATGTAATTAAGTCGTGTTGAGCATGTATTTGAAATACTTAATGAGTCAAGCAAAAGTTGTACCCAAAAAAAAATTGGAAATTTCATGGGATTCTTTCTTCAAGTAAATTTTTGGAACTTAGAAATTTCATTACCTAGCCCATTTTATGTTGCACACCGATGTCAGTAGCAAAGAGTCTCTTAACATCAGCTCTTCTTTCTTTTTTTAATCTTTTTATTATTTTTAAACAATCGGTAAAAGAAGAACAGAGCTGCTACAAGGCCCAAAATTTTCAGGCTCGAATTTGCCTCGAATCTAAAACGATGTCGTATTGGATTTTTTTTTCTTTTTTTTTTCTTTCGTTTTGGAATTTTCTCTTTTGAAGATGAAAAGAGAACAGAAGAAGAAAAAGAAGAAAAGAGAAGAGGAAGAAGAAGAAGAACATCAACATCTTCGTCAACACATCATCAACAACAACATCTTCATCAACATCATCAACACATCATCATCTTCAGCTCAGATTCACTAGAAAAAAAAAGGAAATATATATATATATATATATCAACAACATCTTCATCATCATCATCATCAACAACAACATCTTCATCAACATCATCATCATCAACACATCATCATCACCAAAAAAAAAAAAAAAAAGATTCAGATCTAAATCTCCGATCATCGCCATCACTGTTGATCTTCCTCTTCCGCCATCACCACCATCACCGTCTTCTTCTCTTCCTCCTCCTTCTCCCCATCTTTTCTCCTTCTTCTGTCTTCCTCTTCTCTTCTCTTTTCTTCTCTCCTTTCTCTCTCTCTCGCCTCTGTCTGTCTGTGTTCAAAAACACGAAGAAAAAAAAAAAAAGCAAGAAAAGGAAGAAAAAGAGAAAAAAAGAAGAAGAAGAAAAAAAAACTAAAATGACGTTGTTTTGGGTTTCAAGCCAATTTCAAGCCAACGATTTCGAGCCCTCAAACAATTTTCAAAGAAGAATAGGATAAGAGTAGCTGTACTGTGCTTGCAACAATAAAACTCAAACTTGACATTATACCTAATACTTCATAAATTTGAAGTGAACTTCTCATCTATTAATTCGACTAGTTTATCTTATAAATTTTAAGGAAGCTCCATTGGCTAAGATTACTCTTAACATCAGTCGGAGTCTTATACTTAGGGATGTGCGCGGTGCGGGTCGGTGCGGTTTGAGAGAAAAATAGAAACCGTATGACGGGTGGCGGATTGATAAAAGTGTCACTAGAATTTGTCATTTTTCTTATAAAAAATCGACAGTTCAGTTGGCAAATAATGACAGATTTACCTTGACAGTTCGAGCGGATTGGCGGTTTATAAAAAATATAATTCAAATTATAAAACTTAAATCAAAGAGTAAAAAAAAGACGAGAGATACCATGATGTTAAACATCTTGCGAAGCTTTCTTCTGATGCAGCAAGTGAAGCAACAACATGATAATATCAACGACTATGCCATCAGTTCATTACAAGCATCTGTGGAAGCTACAATAATCAAATACAATATATAAAATTAATATCATTCAGGGTTTACAATATATTGAAAATGTTTACTGTTGAAAAGTATTTAGATTGAAAAGTGAGCTGATGCAAGTTTACAACATGGCCAGAAAAAAAAAAAAAAAAAATTGAAAAGTGAATTGGAATCCAACTTTATTTTGGATTATTGACATCTTGAATTCCCCTCGAGCAGTAATGTAATACTATATTGTAAGGTATAGAACAACAAACAAACTTAAGTAAAAAAGAATTTTTAGAATCTTATAAAACATGATTTCATAGCGGTGCGGGTCAGTGCGGTTTGGAAGAAAAATAGAAACCGGCGGATTGATAAAAGTGTCACTAGAATTTGCCATTTTTCTTACAAAAAATCGACGGTTCGATTGGCAAATAATAACGAATTTGCCTTGGCGGTGCGGCTCAGTGCGGTTTCGGCGGTATTATGCACACCCCTACTTATACTCATGCAAGTTTTAGAGTGTTGTATAGGGTGGTGGTGATTGTGTTCATTACAACATATAAGAGTTTTAAAAATTAAATATTTTAATCTCTAAAAGAGATAATTTTGTTGCAAAAGATATTTAGAGACCAATTTCTATCGTCATGAGATTAAAAAGTCGTCTCGAAAAATAAAAAATAAGGCTTTTAGCGATAAAATTTTAAAAATATCACTAATAAATAGACTTTTAGGGATAAAATAATTCGGTTTCAAAATGGTTTATTTTTTAGACTAAAAATTTGGTCTCAAAAGGATAAAAATTCATCACTAATGTTTGATTTTCGTTGCCAAAAATATAATGACACTTTTCGCAACAAAAATATTTAGTCCTTAACAAATAATTTTGTCTCTAAATTTTGATTTCTAAAATCTTAATTTTTTGTAGTGGTCAATAGTGGTAAAATTGTTGTATATGTCTCCTTATATTCGATCTTTTTCTCTTTTTTTTTTTTTTCATTTTTTAGAGTGGAAAATATTTTTTTTCGTCAAAATTAACTCAAATTTTATTGATCACAAAAATATTTTTTGTTAAATTTTATTTTTCATTATACCAAGCACACACCCAAAAAAAGTGAAAAAAATATGTTTTGGAAAATCTTTTATGTTTAAATGTTAGGAAATTAGAGAACACATAACCAACATATTTCTTCGAAAACTCAATAAATACTTCTCTACAAAAAAGAGTTGTGATAAAAACACTTAATTTTTCGTGCTCTTACTACGGTTAAACAGTTCTCTTCGGATAATTCATCCAACCCAAGAATAGCTATAATGTCCTAAAATTCTTTGTAACGTTGTAAAGTTTGATTAACTCTTTATGCAGTTTCATAATGCTCCTTACCAACGATTCGGGATTGACGCACGCATAGTTGACATTGACAACATCATCACAATTCCTTGAGAAAGAAACTCCACAGTCCAACAGCACAACACTGGTGAAAGGAACACCTAGGCGTAAGGAAAAGTATCGGTCGATCAATTTATAAGATTGTTTGTCCAAATATAATTTAAACTATTTCATGAAGTATAATTTGAAATATTTGGTATAAACTATGAACTTGTTACATGGTTTAAGGTCATTAATTCATTACATATGGGCAGGGCCGAAGCTATGCTTATAAAAGTGGAGTCAGTTGACACCACCGAATTAAAAAAAAAAATTAGAGTACATGTGATTTTTTTCCAACATTGTTGACAATCTACACAAGGAACCCAGTGAGCCTACCCAAAAAAAGAAAAAAAAAAAATCATTTGAAAACTTTACATATTGAGCCTCCGTTTGGGAAGTGGGTTGGCTTTTTGGCTTTTTGACTTTTTTGGCTATTTTAGCCTGGGCTAAAAAGTTTGGTTTGAGAAGGGCTTTTTGGCTTTTTGACTTTTTTGACTTTTTTTGTGAGAGAAGAATGTAATGATTATGGGTTGGATGTGATATTTTGTTTTTTTTTGGCTAAAATAGCCTATTTTGTCTTTTGCGGCTAAAATAGCCAAAAAAGCCCCGTTTAGCTCTTGCCAAACGGAGCCTGAACCCACTCACTGGGCCAAAGAAAAAAAAAAAAACTCAATCTCACTAAACATATACAAAACATTATTTAGAAAGTATAACACTCTACAAACAAACCCACCGTTTGTTTATTCTTCTTGATCCCATTTCCGATTTTGACACTGATAATTATTTGGAATGGTAATCACAATTTTTGATCCTTTGGTCTTTGAATGTGGCACCACCAAGTTCAGATTTCTTTTACTCAAAACATTTTCTAGTGTAAGAACATTTTGGCAATAAGCTAAAAAGGTCAACTTTTTGATTTTTTAACTTTTTTAGTAAAAAAAAGTCACTAAAAAAGTCAAAAAATCGACTTTTTATCAACTTTCCGAAACACTTTGTGTTGATGAGTTTTTGTTAATATTTGGGATTTTACAAGAACAAAGTCTAGGGTTTTTTTTGAGAGGTTTATAAGTTTTGATATTTTGGAGTTTATAATTTTGTGGCGTTGCTTTGTGTTGTGTAGAATGTATTTTACACTTATTTTTAAATTAATATTATTTTAGATTACTTGTGCCCATGTAATTGGGAATATATAAAATTATAAAGTATCACATGAATATTAATGTTGTTTGATTGTGTAAAAAATAAAAATATGATATAATGGTATTGATGATACTTTGCTAAATGAACCCTCTAAACAACATTCCTAATTACGCCACTTCATATGGGTCACGACTAGCCACAAGAAGTCATTAGCCATGCCACATGAGAGAAAATTATTAAGTGTACTAGGGAAATTATGTATCTATATTCTCAATCAATTATCAATTATCAATTGTAATATTCCTTGATGTTCCTCTTTATTAATAAAAATCAATGGGTCTTACGGTCTCCATCAATTACATTTGATTCCATGCCTCTAGAGCGCCAAATAACTACTCCCACATTGGAAGAGATTAATAGAAATATTATTTACAAGTCCTCGGACCATGTAGCTTTCCAATTTAATAATTATTAATTAAAACATTGAGACTCAATATCTTTTATTGAGTGTTTTAAATATAACCTAACAAATCACGTTGTGTATCTCAATTGGAGGGTATTGTTAGGCTTTTGTGAGCTTACTATAGAACCCGTATCGATGAGCCAAATCGTTCAATATATAAGATTTATCGAGTACTTCATCTCCGTAAAAAAATATATTAATCCTTTATAGTGAGCTCATAAAGACTTAACAGTACTCTTCAATCTGATTTAGACAGGAAAAAAACCCTCCATATGAAATATTATCCAAAAACCACCAAATAACTTTTGATGATATCCACTCAAAAAAATCTTTTGATGATTTGCTTTAACAAGGTGTCATGTCAAAATAGAAGTTGGTTTAGGAGTTGTTTAAGATAATCTAAATAAATATATTTTATTAATTTTAAAAAAATATGTATAAAAATAAAAAAAATAAATATGACTCAAATAAATGTCCTTATCTAAGTCAATACCCTTAATTTAAAGAATCCCTAATAATTTCTTATTTTTTTCTTCTTTCTCTGTCTCTCTCCATTTTGATTTTGTTTTGTTTTTGATTTATATATTTGCAGAATTGATGTTTCTAACCATCCAACCAGTGGAACAGCTCGAGATTCCGTGGCAGTTCATTAGATGGTAGATGTGGATGGATGTCCCATCTCTCAATCTCTATATCCTATACATACGTTTAATTAAAAATATAATGACGTCTGAAAACATGCTAAATAGTAATTTTTTGCGGATGTTAGAACTCGATGGGTATGTTTGGTTTGGACTTTTATAGAGTGATTTTGAAAAAAAAATTTATTTAATTTGTAAATTTTTCAAAATAATTTTTAAAATCATTCTTTCTCTTACCTATCAATCAATCACTTTTTCTCTCTTCTCTGCTTCTCAATCATTTTTTCTTTCATACACATCTACTCAATTATAACAAGATATCAAATCATTCTAAACTCTAAAACTACTTTCAAAATACACAACCAAATAAACTAAAAAAATTTCTAAACTTTCTCTCCAAAATAATTTTTAAAAACTACTCTCTCAAAACCAAATCAAACATACCTGATATTTTTAGAATTTGAAAAAAAAATATTTAATCTATATGACTGAATTGAGATGAGTTTTAAATTTATTTAATTTTTTTTATTAAATTAGGAATATAATATTTTAGTCCAATTTGGCTATTTATAAAATATTAATATTAAATTTATATTATTTAGTTATAAAACAAATAAAAATAACAGCTTGTTTGGTTTTATTTTTCTAAAAATAGTTTTCAGAAAATTATACTTTCTTGTTTTTCTTATTTTTTTGTTTTTATTGAATTTTTTAAATGTTTTAAGCAATTTTTTTTAATTTGTAGACACATTTAACATAAATACACATAAAAAGTATAATTTTTGTGAAAAAATCTTTTAAAAATTCAATAAATACCAAACATACAAAAAAAAATTAAAAATTTAGTATATTTTTCGTATTTTTATGTATTTGTTAACTTTTTAAAATATTTTTTCACAAATTTTTTACTTTTTAGATATATCTAAGTAAGGTGCATCTAAAAAACTAAAAAAAAAATGCTTAAAATTTAAAAAATATTCATTAAAAATAAAAAAACACAAAAAAATAAAAAATTCAATTTTCAAAAAAACTTAATCCAGAAAACTCAAACCAAACACACTATAATACTTCTTTCTATGGTTTAAATTATAACATTTATTAAAAGATCATGTTTATTTTACAATTAGTTTTTTTTTTGATATTTCAAATTTAAGGTAATTATTAAAATAGTCTAAATAATTTAATAGCCATTCAAGAGAAAAACAAAAAAAATAAAATTAATATCCTATACTATTAGGTTAAGTGGGCGGATTTAAAATTGAGAAGTTATTTTAGAGCCATACTTGGAATTAGATCCGAGGTAAGGTTGGGTTGCCTCGTTTGGGAACAGACTATTTTAATAATTTTTTGATTTTTAGCTAAAATATGAAGTAAAAAAATTAATATGTTTGAAATGATTTTTTATTTTTTACGAAAATATGTGCAAAAAGTAAAAAAAAATAAAATATTTGACATTTTAGTATAAGTTGTTAGCTTTTTATTTTTTTATTAACGTTTTAACTTTTAAACTAAAATATTGAGTTGTCAAACGAATGCAAGTCTAACTCGACCCAATGTTTGTTCACGGGCAGTTGATGTAACATTACACATGGTATTACCTAAAATTTTAATTTACTGTTTAAAAATAAATTTATAAAAAGTTTGCTGTTAGTAAAGTTAATTTGTTTGATAAAAACAAACTTTTATTTTTTTAAGTAATTTTTTGATATGATTAAAATGGATTTTTTTAGCAGGAAAAAAAAAAAGAAAAAGAAAAGAAAACAGTTTTGTCTAGGAACCATGTTTGGTTAGCTCCATAGGTGAATGGATTTGATTTGCGATCTAATGGTCCTATATAAATCATATTTGGTTTACAAAAATGGTAGCCACCTCCTCCACAAAAAAATGACATAAGACTTTCTTATGAGATTGCTAATCTCTTTAAAAGATGGGATTAACATTCTCATGAAATGTGAGATCGCGATCCAATCTCATAGAATTGGAGGTGAAAAGATCATTTTATTCTTATTTTACAAAATAACAAAGTTACCTTGTATATAATGAGAAGTTTTAAGTAATTTTATAGATTTGATTCTGACCATCTTATACTAGCACAAACAACTACAATTTTTCTTTTTTTTTTTTGAAAACTCAGGGTGTCCGGATTAGCTTGTGTGTACCTCAACTAATTCCTATTTTTTTTGATAACTCAGGGTACAAATTTTTTTTTTTTTTTTTGATAACTCAGGGTGTCCGGGCCAGCTTGTGTGTACCTCAACTAATCCCTAGGGGACCAATCCCACTGTCCATTTTTTTTGATAACTCAGGGTACAAATTTTTTTTTTATAACTCAGGGTGTCCGGGCCGGCTTGCGTGTACCTCAACTAATCCCTAGGGGACCAATCCCACCGTACATTAGCGTAGGGCCTATTTAAAGTCAGAGTAAAGCTTCGTATGGACTGGCTCAACACAATGATTAATAGCACCTAAGAGGTTTTGAACCTGAGACCTAGAAAGGAGCAAACTTCTAAGTCCCAAGCCTACACCACCAGGCCAACCTTTGAGGGTTCAAACAACTACAATTTATTACAATTTACATCTCTAACTTAATATCAACACATTAATAATTTAATAATTCAATTTTTAATTTTTTTAATATGATAATTGAGTAAAACCAAAATTAATTTATGTTTAACTTATTACCTATTGATGATACAGTTACAATACAATGGGTCCTAAGTGGAATGGGTCGGACTAATCCACGCTTCTTCAATCGGTAACTGAGTGTTCAAGCCCACCAGAGAACTTGCACACAAGTTCAACAGGGGAACGGGGAGTCCCTCAGCGAACCCTCCAACGAGCAAGTTAGAGAGAGAGAAGTGTAATGTAGAGATCTGAATTGGAGATAGAAAACTTAACCTTCTTCTTGTCTTCAACGTCTGCTTATATCCTTTGGTAATCATTTTGCCGTCCCTTCCGACCGGCCACCTTGGCCGAAAGTTTATGTTGTAGCTTACCTTGTTCAGGGTGAGGGGGTGCTGTTTCGACGGAGAGGTGTTGTCGTAATAAATGCTGTGATGGGCTGCATTAATGGCGATGTGCAGTGGCAATAACTTTGCAGATCTTTGTTTGCTGATGTGGCTTGTCCTTTACCTGCCACATGTCTGAATATTATTGGTTCTTCGTGCCATGTTGGCTTCTAGCTATTCAGGATCTCATCAGTTGGGTTATGTGTTGGGCTCTAAGTGATGGGCTTGGGTTGTTCATAGTGGGATATGACCTTTGTGGGCCTAACCACGTTAGTAGTCCCCCATTCCCAAGTGCAGCTTTAGTGCAACGAAGGGAATACTAATGGAGAAAATGAGGAGGACCGACTGCGAAGCGTGGCCGAGTGGAAGGACCGACCATGAGGAGGACCGACTACGAAGGGTGGCCGAGTGAGAGGGCCGACCATGAGGAGGACTGACCGCGAAGGGTGGTTGAGTGGATGGGCCGACCATAAGGAGGACCAACCGCGAAGGGTGGCCGAGTGGGAGGTTGAGGTGTGGGGGCGCAGGGCTCAAGAGACGGTGTGTCACGTGATGACTTGAAGTGGGAAAGATAGGGTAAGAGGAGGTGGCAGTGAATCGTGATCGTACACGTGGCAGCATCTCGTGGGGAGGGAGATTAGGCGTTGGGCCAAAAATGAAATGATAGGTCATGATGGGTGTTGAAAAGACATTTTTGGAGGATGTTTTTGAAAAGTTTTCAAACTGGCGAAAATTAATTGTTACCCTTGGAATACGGGCAAGCCTTAGGCTTTTGGGATTATTCGATTTACCTACTTCTTTGCAAAAAATAAAAACATTCCAAGTGTTAACTCCTTTGTTGCTGACGATACACCTCTGCAACATTTCTTGAATTTTTTTACACCCGCTTCCGAAGCTATTCGTAGGCACACCACAGAGATGGTTCAAGAAGAAGCTGGAACCGCCAGGGTTGATCCGTTTGGGGATGACGACGCAGTGGAGCTGGCGGAGCAGTACCGAACGGAGAGACAAGTGGAGAAGGTAGGGGAGCCGGTGGTACAATCCCATTTTTCCACCATGATAGCAGCTCCGAAGCCAATCAGCCAGGCGGAACCAGATCACTGGCATACGAAGGCTGACAAATCAACGGTTACTGCGGCGGACTTGGAGGTTATGCGCGAAAAATACCAGGTTCCCGCTGAAATAGAGTTACTGTTGCCGTCGTCAACGGAAAGGCCATCCGACGCCCGGCCGAGAGAGTTTGCCCTGTACGAGGAAGCATTAAAAGGAGGACTGAGGCTGCTGCTTTTGCAAGTGGTGGTTGATGTCCTAAACCGGTTGGAGGTAGCGCCAGGGCAACTAATGCCCAACGCGTGGAAGATTGTGTTAGCCTGTGCAAGCGCGTGGCCGAAGGCGACTGAAGGGGCGGCTATGACGGTGGACGAATTTTTCGCGTGTTATAAGGCCTCAGGACAACAAGAGACTTGGGTGACGTTACAAGCGGTGGCAGGGAGGGGTTTGGTGACGGGGCTGCCATCATCCATTAAGGGTTGGAGGCCGCGGTGGTTTTACGTGTCCGCGAATGGAGGGGTTGTGGTGCGTACGGTGTGGAGAGTGCCCACCAAATCTGTGGAGCCAAAACTGGGGGCGGCAGCAGATGAGAGGATAAAAAAGGTGAAGGTATAGAGGGAGAAGGAGGGAGTCAGGTGGGACGAACTCATTCAACCTTTAGCCTTGTTTGCAGCGGGATTGGGCCCTTAGCTGAGCGTTGGAGATCTGGGGCCGGCTGAACTAGAGGCGAGGAGGAAAGTGCAAGAGGCTAAGGATATGGCCATCCTTGCCAAAGCCAGTAAGTTCAAAGAGTCCTAGGCAGACCGATCGCTAAAACCGATCGCAAGGGAGAGGATCCGACCTCGCCCCAAACCCCTGGGGGAAAAAGACTTAGGTGGATTTGAGCCACGACCGCCCCTAGTTGATCCTTTGAAGGAGAGGGCCTACAGGGAGATGGAGGTGGAGGGTGTGGTGAAGAAGAAGAGAAGAGTGAGGAGGAGTGAAGAAGAGCCTGCCTTAAAGAGGAGGAAGGAGATGACGGTAGAGGAGACCCCCATGGCCAAGGAGGCAGGGGAGGAGGGGGTGGGGGAGATCCCAGGAAGGGTGGTTGCCCCAGAAGTGGTGGAGGTCGCCTCAGAGGTCATAGAAGTCGTCCTAGTAGTGACGGAGATCGCCCAAAAAATTCAAGTAGAAGGTGAGGCAACTGGCCCTGAGCCGAGGGGAGAGGAACAGCCCTAGAAGGGTCCTGCGTCCCAAGGAGGAGGGGGGGTCAGGCTAACGACTGCGATCTACCACGCCCGTGCGCTGTCTGGGTGACTGGAGGGAGAAGAAGGCCCAGCTAGGGCAGCTGCAGATTGCCTTGTTGGGATCGTGGACGAGGCGGCTGTGCGCTCGGTAGCTAGGTTCAATGAGGCTGAGTTGCTAAGGGGGTTGTGCTCTACCCAAATAGAGGTAACCACCTTAGCTGGGGCTTTGTTGAGAAAGGCGGCGGCTGTAAAGGTCAAGTCGGATGAGGCCAAGGCTCAACTTGCAAACTTCAAAAAGGAGAGTGCAAGGTGGAAGAAGGCTGCGCGAAGCACGTGCTCCAGAGGTTGGCAGGAAGCTAAAAGCTAAAAAGATGCAAGTATTGGCCATTGTTCACCGCAATGTTGCCGACCAAGCCCAAGCTGAGCTGGTCGCGGTCAAGTTGGAGCTAGAAAACGAACGCCGCCAGGTTGTGTCGCTCAAGTTCCAGCTGGCTGGCAAGCAGAAGAAGCTAGGGAATGCTCAAAGGGCCTGCACGGTCGCCATTGAGCGGCATGAAGAGGCTATGACCTGCAATGAAGAGCTGTGCGCCCAGTAAATCAAAGAAAATGATGAAGCAGTCGTGAAGATTGCTGGGCTACAAAAGGAGTTGGAAGACGAGCGTGCTAAGGCAATGGAGGAAAGGGCGAGCCTGCAGAAGGAGTTAGAGGAAGAGAGGGCCAAGACGGCCTCTGAAAAGGCGAGCCTGCAGAAGGAGTTGGAGGAAGAGAGGACCAAGGCAGCCTCTGAAAGAGTAGCATACCTCGATCTGTATATCGCAGTAATAGAACAATTCAAGGGGTCTGCTGAATTTCAGATGGCGATCAATGTCGCGGTCGCCAGCAGCGTGGCGATGGAGGTGTCTGGAGGGGCGGGCCCGTCTGGAACGACCGTTGGGGGTAGGACCGAGGCAGCAGTGAATGAGAGCTTCCAGCGGTCAGACTTCTATAAACACGAAATGGCTGGGTTCTGGGACAGTGGCTGGAAGATGTTCAAGCGTAAAGCTGAAGAACTGTTCCCAGGCTTAGACCTCAGTAGTGTAAAAATTGACGAAGACGATGTGGCCCAAACCCCTCTGGATGAGGGGATTGAAGAAGAAGACCTTGTTTCTAGTGAGAAGGAATAATTGAAGAAGAAGGAGAAGACCTTGTACTTGGAGTGGTTTTTGTGCGTTTGTTTTTGTTTTTGTTTTTTTTGTTGAAATGCTATAATGAACTTATGTACCGGTTGGTGAATAAATAAAATTTAAGTTGTGTTTTCAGTCCATTATTTTTTCTTGTGCATCTGAAATGTATAAATTATTGTGAAGTGTAAAATGTAAGGAAAACTCAATGCAGAGTGAATTTTAACTTGTAAGAAAAATTCAATGCAGAGCGAAAGTGAGAAAACTCAATGTAGAGTGAATTTTAACTTGTAAGAAAAATTCAATGCAGAGTGGATTTTAACTTGTAAGAAAAATTCAATGCAGAGCGAAAGTGAGAAAACATGGCCACTGTGCTTATGATCATGAAGTCGCAATGGTGGCTTCGGCCTGGCTGGGACTTTAAGTGACTCAGTCTGGCTGAGCTCTTCATGCTCAGTCAGGCTGAGGCTTTTTGTGACTCGGTCTGGTCAAGCTCTTCATACTCAGTCTGGCTGAGGCTTTTTGTGACTCGATCTGGCCGAACTCTTCATGCTCAGTCTGGTTGAGGCTTTTTGTGCTCAGACTGGCTAAGGCTTTTTGTGACTCAGTTTGGCCAAACTCTTCATGCTCAGTCTGGCTGAGGCTTATTGTGCTAAGTCTGGCCGAGCTCTTCATGCTCAGTCTGGCTGAGGCTGTAATCAAAGCGTTATGGGAATACCACAGATAGTTGAGATATAAGCTTGCTATTATACAAAGTGTAGCCCGTGGGGTTACAAATTTATACTATATGAGGAGAAAATGAGAACATAGATTGTCCAAAAGAAAATACAACATTTTGGACGATACAAAAATACAACTTTTATTGAAAATAACGCTTCAAATGTTCAGCGTTCCAAGGGTGGGAGAGGTCTCGACCTTCCATGTCCTGAAGTCGGTAAGTGCCCGGTCGTGGTCTGGCTTTCACAACGTAAGGTCCCTCCCATTTGGCTGCCAGTTTGCCTTCAGTCGGATTTTTGGTGGCAAGAGTTACTTCTCGCAAAACAAGGTCCCCTACGGCAAACTCCCTTGGTCGGACTCTGCGGTTGTAGTGTGTTCTCATTTTCTGTTGATAGGAGGCCAGTCTGACAGCAGCGATTTCTCTGAGCTCTTCGATTAGGTCAAGGTCAGCCCGACGGAGCTCCTCGGCTAGTTCTGGGTTCGGATGTAAAACCCTTGGGGTAGGCAGACTGACTTCCACTGGGATGACTGCCTCAGCGCCGTATGTTAAGCGAAATGGGGTCTCCCCAGTGGGAGTCCGAGCGGTAGAACGGTAAGCCCAGAGTACATTCGGTAATTCCTCAGCCCAAAGTCCTTTAGCAGCTTCTAGTTTAGTTTTGATGATCTTCAGAAGAGAACGGTTGGTAACCTCGACTTGGCCATTGGCTTGGGGATGACCTGGGGAGGAGAAACAGGGTTGGATCTGGAGGTCTGCACAGAACTTCCTGTACTTGGCATTGTCGAATTGTTTGTCGTTGTCGGAGACGATGGCTTGAGGGATGTCAAACCTGCATACGATCGACTGCCAGATGAATTTGGTTGTGTTCCGTTCGGTGATGATGGCAAGGGGTTCTGCCTCTACCCACTTGGTGAAGTAATCAATGGCAACAATCGCGAACTTGGTCTGGCCTCGGCCGGTAGGAAGTGGTCCAACTAAGTCGATCCCCCATTTGGCGAACGGATAGGGACTGCAGAGTGTGATCAGCTCAGTAGGAGGAGCATAGGAGATGTTGGCAAAGCGTTGACTTTAATCACATTTGAGTACGAAGTCGGTCGCATCTTGGTTGAGGGTAGGCTAGAAATAACCAGTGTGAAGTATTTTGTGGGCTAGGGACCGGCCGCCTGAATGATTACCGCAGATACCCTCATGGATTTCTCGCATCACATAGGTTGCTTGAGCTGGACTGAGGCATTGTAGATACGGGCGTGAAAAACCACGTTTGTACAAGACACCACTAACGAGGATGTAATTGGATGACCGGACCTTAACGTTGGCGGCTTGCTGTTGGTCATCTGGAAGTTCCCTCGTTGTTAAAAATAGAAAGATGTCCGACGCCCAAGGGATAGGCTCATTCTGGAGGAACTGTACTTCTTGCTGATCGGGAGAAATGAAAGGGTGGGCTAGGTACTCGAGACGGATACCATGACTGAGGTCGGACTGGTCTGCAGAAGCCAACTGAGCCATCTCGTCTGCCTTTGAGTTTTCCGTCCGAGGAATGTGTTGGATGTGGAAAGTATTGAAGAGGCGAACAAGGGGAAGGGCAATATCCCTGTAAGCCCGCATTATGTCCTCCTTTACATCGAATTCCCCCGTAATTTGTCTGACAATGAGCTGCGAGTCGCTGAACACCCGGATGTGGCTGACACCAATGTCCCTGGCTAGGCGGAGCCCTGCTATCAATGCCTCATATTCGGCCTCATTGTTACTGGCATCGAACAAGAAACGGAGAGCACATTTGAAATAACCACCCTTATGGGCGGTGAGGATGAGGCCAGCCCCGCTGCCTTCTCTGCGGGATGATCCGTTAACGTTGAGAGTCCAAGAATGAGGGTCCTCTAGCTCGGTAGGGGTTGGTGGGGGTGGAGTGGTCGTGGTTGGGGTAGGATTAGTGAACTCCAGGATGAAATCGGCGACAGCTTGCCCCTTAATGGTTGTTCGAGGTCGGTAGGAGATGTCAAACTGGCTGAGTTCCACTGACCATTGCATGAGTCTGCCAGAGAGCTCTAGTTGCTGCATTACCTTCTTCAAAGGTTGGTCGGTGAGGACCACTATGGAATGGGCTTGGAAGTAAGGACGGAGTCGTCTGGAAGCAGTGACCAAGGCCAGGGACCATTTTTCTAATAGTGGGTAATTCTGCTTGGCGCCCTTGAGGGCCCGACTGATGTAGTAGACCGACCGTTGAACAGAGTCGTCTTCTCTGATAAGAGCTGCATTGACTGCGGTGCTTGAAACGGCTAAGTAGAGGAAGAGGGGTTTGCTAGTGATTGCCTGAGAAATGAGGGTGGATTGGCCATACACTGCTTCAACTGCTGAAAAGCCTCTTCGGACTCGGTCGTCCATTCAAAAGTTTGCCGAAGAACTTTGAAGAAGGGAAGGCACTTATCCGTTGCGCGGGAAATGAAGCGGTTGAGGGCGGCAACTCGGCCAGTGAGTCTCTGGACTTCCTTAACCGTTCTGGGTGACTGCATTTCAATCAAGGCCTTGATCTTTTCAGGGTTAGCTTCAATGCCCTGCTGATTGACCATGAAACCCATGAACTTCCCAGATCCTACGCTGAAGGCGCACTTCTCCAGGTTAAGCTTCATTTGGTACTTTTGTAGTGTGGCGAAGGTCTCTCGCAGGTTAGCCAGATGATCAGCGGAGAGTTTGCTCTTAACTAGCATGTCGTCGACATATACTTCCATATTTCGACCGATCTGATGATGGAAAACGACGTTGACCAACCGTTGGTAGGTGGCCTCAGCATTTTTCAATTCAAATGGCATCACTTGGTAATGGTAGGTGCCTCGGTCGGTAATGAAAGATGTGTGTTCCCGATCAGATGGGTGCATCAAAATTTGGTTATACCCAGAGAAAGCATCCATGAAACTGAACATTTGGTGACCGGCCGTGGCGTCGACCAGCAGATTTATGCGGGGGAGGGGATAGCTGTCTTTGGGGCAAGCTCGGTTGAGGTCGGAGTAGTCGACACAGAGTCGCCATTTGCCATTATTCTTGCGGAGTAGGACCACATTGGACAACCATCTGGGGTAGTCCACGTTTTTAATGAATTGGGCCTCAAGGAGCTTGTCAACCTCTGCAGCAATAAGAGTATTGCGCTCAGGATAAAAGATGCGCTGCTTCTGGCGATAAGGTCGGAAATGGGGTTTAATGCTGAGGCGATGGGTTATAAAGGAGGGGTCAATACCCGGTATGTCTGAATGGGTCCAGGCAAAGACATCATTGTGCTCGGTGAGGAGGGTAGTAAGGTCGGCCTTTGCTTGGGGGGATAATTGCCTCCCGATTTTGGCAGTTTTTGTTGGGTTGGTGGGGTCGATGGGAACCTTCACGAGCTCTTCCACAGGTACTCCTCTGACCAGCTCGTCCTCATCTCGGACGTCAAGTCCTTCGATGATCATGGCTTCCTTCCGCTTGACTTCTTTGAGTGAGGCGACATAACATTCCCTGGCCACGGTCTGCTCTCCCCTCACTGTCCCGATCCCCAGATTGGTGGGGAACTTAATGGCGAGGTGGTAAGTTGACGTGATAGCTTGAAAAGCATTTAGGGCGGTGCGGCCAAGGATGATGTTGTAGGCGGATGGGCAGTCGACAACAAGGAAAGTGAGCAACTTTGTAGTCTGCCGTGGATACTCACCGATTGTAATGGGAAGATCGATGGAACCGATTGAGGTCACCCGATCGCCAGTGAAACCGACCAAATGGGTTTAGAGAGGAGACAGACTTTCCCCCCCCCCCCGATTTTGAGCTGGCGAAAGCAGTTGAGGAAGACGATGTCTGAAGAACTGCTGTTGTCAATGAGAACTCGCCTGACCTTGTAATTAGAGAGGAGGGCAGAAATGACGAGAGGGTCATCATGAGGGTAACGAATGCCTGCACAATCAGCGTCCGTGAAGGTGATGGGCTCGGTCCACTGCTTGGGCTGTTTTGGGGGTCGGTCTACCGTGGCAACTGCTTTGTCTGAGCCCTGCTTTATCTTTCTGAGTTCTGCTCTCTGAGCCGAGCGGGATGGTCCCCCACAAGCAAGGCCACCTGAAATAATTCTGATTTCACCAACAGATGGGAGGGGATTACCTGGTGGCCGAGGCTGTTGTGGAGGGCGATCATGGCCTTGGTTAGATTGGGCTGGCTGCCGGGGAGGGGTGCGCCGGCGGTTATTTTTGAGGGGCTCAGTTCTTTGCCTCTGCTGAGGGCGGGTGTCCGTGAACCGGCTAAGGCGTCCCTGACGTATTAGGGTCTCAATTTGGTTTTTGAGGTTAACACATTCATCGGTGTTATGGCCATGGTCCTAGTAAAAGCGACAATATTTGGACTGGTCTTTCCGATTGGAAGGGGTTTGTGAAGGTTGGAGCCATTTGAGGGGGTAGTCCCGCTGGATCTGATTGAGGACTTGTTCCATGGGAGAATTAAGGGGTGTGCACCGCTCGAACCGACCGGGCGGCCGGACTAGTGTCGATCGATCAGCCCGGGGGGGTCGGTCGGTATAGTGTGGTATTTGGCTATTATACTGGGTGTTTCTAGGTTTTGAGTCTTTTCTCTTTTCTTTGGGGGTCGGGTTTTTGGTTATTGGATCTTGCCGGGCGGCTAGGGAATCCTCAGCATTCATGTATTTCTAGGCTTTGGAGAGTAGGGTTGCCATGGAGGTCGGGGGATTTTTAGAGAGGGAGAATAGGAATTCGGACGACCGCAGACCGGCCATGAAAGTAGTGAGGATGGCCTTGTTATCATTTTTCGCTACTTGCAGGGCCTCGGTATTGAAGCGGGTAACGAAACTGCGTAGCAACTCCCTCTCGATCTGTCGAATGTTGAGGAGTTGGGTTGCCGGGCGTCGCTGGCGCTGGGCTCCAATAAAATGGCTGAGGAATGAGTCACTAAGATGCTGGAAAGTGGAGTCGAAGTCTGTTGGTAACTGGCTAAACCACAGCCGAGCTGACCCCTTCAGTGTCACGGGGAAAGCTCGACACATGATATCGTCAAGGAATGCATAGAGGATCATGAGGGTTCTGTAGGTCTCCAGATGGTCGACTGGGTCCGTTGTACCGTCAAAAGAGTCGATGGTGGGCATCTTGAACTTGGGGGGTAAAGGTTTGTCCCGGATGGAGGCGACAAATTGTGAGTTTGCTATGATAGAGGGTTTATGCTGGATGTTCTGTATGACCTCTTGGAGTTGGAGCTTCATGCCTCGAAGTTTCGCGTCCCAGAGAGGGATGTGGTCACCTCCGGAGGGCAACGGGGGCTGGACGCTGCTGGCCTCTCCTTCAAGGATTGGTACCGGGATCGATGGTTGTGGCCCCGGGGTGGCAGGTTTATACCTGGGGGAGGGGGTTGCAAGCCTTCTCTATTGGGTGGATTAGACTGCGAGATAGTATGGCTCGGGGCTTGTTCGTGGTTGTGAGAAATATCGGGAGGTAGTGGAGGGGGCATATGAAGGTTTCTTTGGAGTAGGGCATTAATCAAGGCTTGGTTTTGCTCGGCCATGCGGTTAATGCTGTTGGTAAGCTCGATGAAATATTGTGGTGGGTTGTTTGAATTGGGGGGGTCGGCTTGGTGGTCGGCAGCATTTGGGTAAGAGGCCATGGATCTAGTCGTGACCATACACTGCGATGGGTGGTGAGAAAGGGTTATTGGAATAGGGTCTCCGGCGACAGTGAACACAACTGGCGCGAGGAGCAAAGCGTTCCCACAGACGGCGCCAACTGATGATACAGTTACAATACAATGGGTCCCAAGTGGAATGGGTCGGACTAATCCACGCTTCTTCAATCAGTAACTGAGTGTTTAAGCCCACCAGAGAACTTGCACACAAGTTCAACAGGGGAACGGGGAGTCCCCCAGCGAACCCCCGACGAGCAAGTTAGAGAGAGAGAAGTGTAATGTAGAGATGTGAATTGGAGATAGAAAACTTAACCTTCTTCTTGTCTTCAACGTCTGCTTATATCCTTTAGTAATCATTTTGCTGTCCCTTCTGACCTGTCACCTTGGCCGAAAGTCTATGCTGTAGCTTACCTTGTTCAGGGTGAGGGAGTGTTGTTCTGACGGAGAGGTACTGTCGTAATAAATGCTGTGATGGGCTGCATTAATGGCGATGTGCAGTGGTAATAATTTTGCAGATCTTTGTCTACTGATGTGGCTTGTCTTTTACCTGCCACATGTTTGAATATCATTGGTTCTTCATGCCATGTTGACTTCCAGCTGTTCAGGATCTCATCAGTTAGATTATATATTGGACTCTAAGTGATAAGTTTAAATTATTCATAGTGAATTATAACTTTTGTGGACCTAATCACGTCACCTATAAAAAAAAGAGAAAAATGACTGAGACCCCCAGCTGGGGGTGCTGGGGTCAGCTCCCATTGGACAAAAAAAACTGTTTTTTTTTTTTTTTTTTTTTTTTTATAAATTTTTGACCAACCCCAGTGCGACACGTCATTGGGAGTCGTCAGTGGGGGTCATCCCACTGGGGGTCTGTCGCATGGCCCAAAAAAAGAAATCAACGTGAGAGAATATTTGTCGATGCGAGAAGTTCATCCAAGCAAATGGCACTACACGCGTAATCTTATAAAATAAAAAAGTCCGGTGAGAGTATATATACTTATTTTGATCCATTCCCTCTCTCTAACTTATTAGCATCTTTGAGTTGCCAAATATAAGGGATTATTATTTTTATTTTTTAACTTTTTCTTTTCTCTTTTCAACCCAATCATTATTATTATTATTATTATTATTATTATTATTGTGTACATTCCACCCAACTTTATATATATATATATATATATATTTTATACATTTCACCTAATCATGTGTTAAAGATCTAATATATATATTGAACGAGTGTTGACCTTTAAAATATTGACGGACTTCATTTAAGTGTTTATCCTTTGAGTGAATACCCTTCCTAATCCGAGTCCGGATCCTCTCCAGCCCCTCTCTCCATTCGTTCCTCCGGCCAAGAGTTCAGATAAAGTTACGTTACCTACAAAAAAATATACGGCTCAGATTTCGTTCTTTAAAAAAAAGAAAATACACACCACTTACACACTGACAGCACATACGGCTCAGATTTCTCACTGACACACGCACACTCAGCACACTCACTCTACTCTTCTCTCTCCCCCTCTCTCTCTCTCTCTATATATATATATATATCACATTTCTAACCAAAAAAAAAAATTAAAATCACACACTCTCTCTATCACATTTCTAATAAAAAATAAAAAAATATATTTTAATTTTTTCATTTTATTTTCATAATATTTATATATATAATTTTTAATATAAAATTTTAATTTTTATAAAGTATTATTGTTGAAAATATACTTTTAAAATAAGACTAATATTAAATATATTTAATAAAAATTTAAAATAAATAAAAAGTAATTACTATGTTTAGTTATGCTTTCAAAGTATTATTTTTAAAATATAAAATTATTTTGATGAAAATAAATACATAAAAATCATATATTTTTGAAATTCTCAAAAATAATGTTCATTCTAAAAAAAAATATGAAAATAATTCAATCTGTGTATAGATGTAAATTTTTTATTTTCTTCTAAACATAAATTCAATTAATGTTATAAAATTAAAATTTTATATTAAAAATTATATATATATATATATATTATGAAAAAGATTAAAATAATTTTTTAATTTTTTATTAAAAATGAGAGAGAGAGACGATGGGATGTGACCGTGTGCTGCAGTGAGGGAGAGAGAGGAGTGTAAGAGAAGGAAATGGTTTGGTGTGGGTGTGTTTTGAAAGTGTTTGTTTAAAGAAATAAATCTGAACCATTTATTTTTTTGTAGGTGACGTGACTTTATCTCAGCCCTTGGCCGGAGGAACAGCTGGAGAGAGGGGCTGGAGAGGATCCGGACTCTCCTAATCCTCACACTCGTAACAACATCCGAATCCACCGAACCTATCATGTCCGTCCCCTTGATAGTCATTAGGATTGAATTTGATCGATACACACCATGTCTGTTTAAATCTTTTTATATTTTAATTAGATTTTAAATGTTGAATATGCTTTAAACCTACTTATTTTAGACTTTTCTGTATTTTAATAAAGAGGATGGTGTGAGACATTTACCAAATCTATTACTCCAAGAGGCCCCTCTTGTACGGCTATTGAATTGTGGAGTCAGAAATGCATCTTTTTCTTGAGAGATTAAATTTGCTTTTTACAAAAATTAGGAAAAGACAAAAGAAAAAAGTGAGGTCCATTCACACTCATGAGAAATTATATCATACTTGGGCTAGTGTTTGATTGCTACATTGCACTTAGAAACTGGAATCAAAGCACAGATGTGAACACAAACCAAAAGAACAAAAACACAACAATAAAAACAAGTTTGTGCTTCTTATTTTATGGTTAAGAAAAGTATGCATTTCTTTTCAAATGAAACCAATGATATGACCAATTGGTAATAATCAACCTCGTCACAAGTCAATATTGAACTCTCAAAGTTTGTACTAGTTGATGAACAATTCAAATCACCTTGCTTGTTTTTATTTTTCAAAAAATACTTTTCAGAAAATTTTATTCTTTCATTTTTTATGTTTTTTTGTTTTTACTGAATTTTTTTAATATTTTAAACAATTTTTTTACTTTTTAGACACACCTAACATAAATACACCTAAAAAGTAAAAAAAACCTTTTAAAAATTCACTAAATACCAAAAATATAAAAAAATACAAGAATTTAGTACATTTTTTATATTTTTATGTATTTATTAATTTTTAAAAATATTTTTTCACAAATTTTTTACTTTTTAGATACATCTAAGTAAGGTGCATCTAAAAAAAATAAAAAAAATGTTTAAAATTTTAAAAATATTCACTAAAAACAAAAAAAATACAAAAACTTAATTTTTAAAAAATTTAATCCAGAAAACTCAAACCAAACTATTTGATTAGCTTTTGATTGGTGTGCAAAATGATGTGACCCTTTTTTGAAGTTGATCTTAAATTGAAAAAGATATTCACGTATTCATAATTATCATATTAGGCTTATTTTCTAACTATATTTGTTTGATTACATTAAAAATAAATAAATTGAGCCCTAAAAAATTTGATCTTTTTGTTTTAGAAGAGATGTATTTTATGGATTATCACATCAGATTTAGTCTTTAACTATTTATGTTTGATCATTTTAACAAAGAAGAGCCCTAAAATTTTATCTGTTTGCTTTCTAGAGGAGGTCTATTCTAATTTCTAATATGTCTAATCATGAATGAATTACTATTTCAGATTTATCTTCGACTTCAGTAAAGAAAAAGTGAGTCCTAAAATTTTATCTTTTTACTTTCTAAAAGAAGTGTCTGTTAATTTTTAGTATGCCAATATGAATTGTTAAAGATAAAAAATTACGTGATGGTTCAAAATTATAAAATAATTATACCCTAAGTTCAGATATTATTGGTGCGACCAAAGCTTTTGATAGTAAATTGTATAGGATAGCTTTGGTGCACCTCTCAAATTTTAAAATTCTTGTGTAGTTTGCTTTTAGTTGATTTCTATCTTGTGGGGTTTAATATATCACAGATACATCCAATTAGTGACACTAAATTTTCATTACTTTTGGGTCACCATCAGTTGGAAATAGACCCAACATCAAAATGAGAAAACTAGACATGAATGGTGGGTGGGGGGTAATAAATGGAACAATGACATGTGTGTTATATTATATATGTACTACATATACTATTTTGAATCCGCACCGTTTGGGAAGAAAGTTTTCAGATTTTTTTAGTTATTTTAATCACAAAAAATAAAATAAGTTATTTTAGACACAACAAACAAAATATCACATTCAATCCATAATCATTACATTCTTTTCTGATAAAAAAATTAAAAAAGCCAAATTTTTTTTTCCAAATCAAACTTTTTAGCCCAGGTTAAAATGTCAAAAAGTCAATCCACTCCCCAAATATCCAAACACCAATGCTTTCAAACAAAGATCATGCATACACCTATGTTTGCATTATGTATTTTACCTAGGTGCATTTGTCTTGAATATAAAGCTTTGAGTCCTCAAGAATATATTGGATTTTGTTCCTCTTGCAAAGGGCTAAGTGGAAAAAACCAAAAAACACCATTATATAAACTTGTTATTATCTTAAAATTTTAAATTGGGGTTGAATTTAAAATTTGGAATTTGCAAAGAGATTTTGGATGACAAAAAAAAAAACATTAAATGAATTATAAAAAACTTTAATTTATATTTCATTTACAATTATCTTCCCTTTTCTTTTTCTTCAACAAACTCCTAATAGTTAAATTTGTGTTGAACTTGGGTAATAAAACTTTGTTATGGTTTAATATTTACAATATAAAGATGAGAATTATATTTGGATAACCATAATTCAACAATTATAACAACTTGAGAAATAATCTTAAGAAATGGTCTCAAAACAATACAACAAAGAGCCTTAATATGCAGGGGTAGAACTAAGAATTTTGTCCGAGAATGGCCATTTTATATGCATAAATTTGTTTTGATACATTTTTAATTGAACATAATTTCTTATATAAACGTTGTGAAAGAGGTGTTTTACGAGAAACTAAATAAATCTAGCTAATAGTTTTTTAATTTTTAAAAGTTGTGAACTATTAGATGTAAGTATACAATCATTTAAACTATTTGTTAGGACTTTTATCCTTAGTAATTAATAATTTAAATTTTGACAATATTTTTCTTGACAAAACTTAATATTCTTAATTTAAGTTATTTTGATTTTCTTAATTTGATCTTTCACCTTGATTATTGTGCTTCAAAATGTCAAAGCATGCAATGAAGATACAGATTTGAACATGCTAACTTTGGGATTCTAAATGAGGCTGTTTGTCTCAATCTTTCCGTGGCAAAACATTGGTGGAGAGATGGAGATTCACATGCATGCTTGATGGACGCTGTCGTATTACATAAGTTTTGATTTATTTTTTTTTATTAATTTAATTTTATTTTATTATAAATTTTAGTATATTCTGAAATTTAAAGTGGTTATTTAATATGAATCTATTTATTTTATTTAAGTACCCAGTTTGTACAAAATAATATAATATAGTAAATAAGAAGTAAAATATGCATAACACTTCTGAAACATAATTCTTAAATTTACACTCAATAACATTGAACATTACATGTCATCAATCAACTAAGACTGAATCCTGTCATTATGAATAAATTTAGAGGTGAAATTTTAAGTTCTCTAACTTTACTCATAAAAAAAATATACATACTATTTTATTTTTAATGTTAAAAAAATAAGTGATATGTACTTATATTAATAAAATCGACTAGATAAAATTGATGTTATTATTTAAAATATAAAATAATTAGAGATCATTTTCATTATACATTGTAAAATATTAATGAAATAAAAAGTTAGTAAAATAAAATTTATAAACTTAAGAGGTCATCCCATTATATATTTTACGAATACATAAATATAAAATTAATAATAAATTACAAAATATCGGAGGAGGCCGGGCCCCTCCCAGCCTCTACACAGTTTCGCCCCTGCTTCCAGAATAGGAATTATTAATTTTTGTATTTGGCAAAAATTGACTCTCTATCCTCCCAGATTAATGAAAGTCATAACAGTGTTGTGGTATTTTTATTACAAACCAATTTGATTTTGGTTATGACGAAATTAATGAAAGTCATAACAGTATTGTTTTAGCGTAGCTTATTGTACATTAAAAATTAAAAGTTGATAATTCAAAATTAGAAGCCAAAACAATCCATTATTTTGCTTTTGATTTTTTTTTCAATTTATTTAAGTTATTTTTGCTTAATAAATTATAGGGGCTTCGGGCCATAAATCCATTTTTGAATTTTTTGGGCCATGTAGGCCTAAACTTTAATTTCTTTGGCTCAAGAGGATAACTATCGGTTGAAATTAATCTGTTTATTTGTTTAAAGAAACTTATTTGTCTATTTATTGAAATTTATCAAATTAACTATATGTTGAAATGTGATACATATCACTCATTCTACATCCTATCTGTTGAATATCACATATTTCTCTACCTCAGCAATACTTTGTTGTCGCCGGCCGCTGGTCACTGCCGTTGACAACTTTTCCGGCGACTTTTTTAGTCATGTCCTTATTACCAAATAAGATTTGACCTTAAGTCTAATGTCTCATACCCTCTTTGGGATGAATTTTTCACTAATTTTCTCTAAATTATAAGCATAAGTTATATCAGACACTTTAACACAAACTATTAAAATAAAAAAACTATAAGCAACTCACATAAGTTGTATCAAACAACCATGTTATGAATCATTAGTTGAAAATGCACACCATTAATGTAAATGTGGATAGTAACACATCCCTCCAAATTTCACAAAGAATTTTAGAGTGAATTGTTGTATGTTATTCTTGTTAGAAATGGTTGGGAAAATTCTGGGTAAAATCAGAATTTTTTTTTAAGTTTGGTCTATTTTTTAGGTGGGACCCGAGCGTCGATTTTTGCAGGTCAAAGTGGTAACGCGTTCTATGTCGTGTTGTGATTCACGTGATATATTTGGTTGCTCAAAACCATTACCGAGTGAATAGGAAATTGAAGGCAAAGTATGCTCCATGGAAATGAAGTTTTGGTGGAAAATCCTTAAAGGTTTGAATAAGGCTTGTCCCACAATGATTTGGTGGGAAGTTTTGAATGGGTTTATAAGGCTTAGGATTGGAACTTGGAGTGTGTCCTAAGGGGTACCCAAGTTTGTAGAAGGGAGAGGTTATGGGCAAAATAGGCTAGACCCATTGAACCCAAAAAACAACATATGCGCGTGCCGCCATTCGGGTGGCTGGGCCGGGCTTGGGCTTCAGCGCGGGTGCGTGGTGTGAGGTTGGGTTGGGCTTGTCTAGCCCAATATTTATTGTTTTGGGCCAAAAACATTAGAATTTATTTTTCTAAAATTAAGTTCTAATTTTTCCAATTTGATTTTCGGAATTTAAATTCAAAATTGAGTCCGGTTTTCTCCCATCCGAACAGAATTGACTCTGTTTAAAATTCAAATAACCCAGACAAATTCAAATTTGTGCAATTTCGGTTTTATATGTTTTAATTTGAACTCAAACAATATCAATTCAAACCAATAGGTTTAGTACTTGTTCAAACAGGTATGATACCTGATTAATTCAAAACCAGCAGCCACCAATCCATCTATAAATAGGCAGCCCTCATTTGATGAATTAATTCCAATTTTTCGTTCATTTTATTCTGCAATTTCATCTCTTCATTTTGCTACATTTGTTCTATTATTTTTCTGTGAGAAATAGTGTATACACTAAGTGTGTTCGTTGAACAAATAAATTGTAGTGCTGCATTTATTTGTTGTTGATCATTTCATCCTGGGAGATAGACGTCCATATTCTGAAAGCACCGAAGAGAGGACGAATCTGTCTCAAGGACACAGTGTCGAACACTGGACTTGATCAGATTATTATTCGAAGAAATTAATCAAGTAAGTTGTTTAATTTTTTTTTTCTATTTTATTTGTTTATTTAAATCAGATTTTAATTTTGTTTTTGTAACAAAATAAAATCTGTTTTTATTTATTTTACTTTATTTTTCTGGTTTGGTTTTTTTGTAATCAAACAAGTTCTCTCATTTCCTTTATTTCTTTTATATTCTGTTTGTTGTTTAGTACACAACATAATTTATTTTTCAAATACAGTGAATATTGTCAAACAATTTTAAGACAGATTATTTTTGGTGCCTTCATTGTATTTAATTTTCTGTGTTTTCAAAGTGATATTCTGGTTGGAAAATACAAATAGTATTATAAACTATTTGACAAATAGTAGTAATATACTGTCTATTTTTTTTGACAACTAGTAGTAATATACTGGTGTCATTAACAATTGCCGAATATTATTTGGTGTTACAGAAATTATTGTGGTATTTTATTTTTCTGGTTTTAGTAACAAGGAAAATAAAATTATTTTGTGTTATAATTTATTTTCTGGTTTTAGTAACGAGAAAATTAATTTGTGGCTTATTTTTCTGATTTTTGTAATCAGATTTTATGGCTACTACAACTGAATCTGCATCTGGTAGTGGCACTCCAACTGTTACACCAACTCCGATCCCTATCCAGAACCATGTTCAAGTACCAATAAATCATGGAGAAAAAGGGGAAAAATTTAACGGTACTGAGTTTAAGAGATGGTAGCAGAAGATGCTGTTTTATCTTACAACTCTTAATTTGGCCCGGTTTCTCCATGAAGAGGCTCCAATACTTAAAGAGGGTGAAAGTGATCGGCAAGTTGTTGCCGCTGTAGATGCTTGGAAGGATTTAGATTTCCTGTGCAGAAACTACATCCTTAATGGCTTTGACAACATGCTGTATAATGTTTACAGTCCTCTGAAGTCAGCAAAAGAATTATGGGATTCTTTGGAGAAGAAATACAAGACAGAGGATGCCGACACGAAGAAATTTGTTGTCGGTAAACTTCTAGACTTTGTTATGGTAGACTCCCAAACGGTAATTTCTCAAGTTCAAAATTTTTAAATAATTTTGCATGATATTCATTCAGAAGGTATGTCTCTTAACGAGTCTTTCCAAGTCGCTGCTCTAGTGGAAAAGTTACCACCGGCTTAGAAATATTTCAAAAATTATTTAAAACATAAACGCAAGGAGATGACCATGGATGAATTAATTATAAGATTGAGAATTGAGGAAGATAACCGAGAGGCTAAAAAGAAGAATGGGAAAAATCCCATTGAGTCCAAGGCTAATGTTGTTGAACAAGTTCACAAACCACATAACAGAGGAAGTTTACTAGAGATGGTCCTAAACAAGGCGACAACAATGGCAACAAGAAGTTCAAAGGAAAATGCTATAACTGTGGCAAGACTGGACATCGAGTTTCTGACTGCCGCCGCCCTAAAAAGGATTGCGGAAGTACAAGCAAGAAGACTACCAATCAGGCCAATGTAACTGAACTAGATTACATCTCTGACGGGGTGAATGACATTAACCTCTTTGCTGTGATGTCTGAGGCTAATTTGGTTGGAAATCCCAAGGAGTGGTGGGTTGACACTGGAGCAACTCGTCACATTTGTGCGGACAAAAAGATGTTCACTACGTACAATGAGGCTGCAAATGGTGAATAACTTTCATGGGAAATTCTTCTACTTCTACTGTGGCTGGACAAGGAAAGGTGATCTTGAAGATGACATCAGGGAAGGAACTAACCCTCAACAACGTACTGCATGTACCTGACATTTGGAAGAATTTGGCTTTTGGCTCTTTGTTAAGTAAAAATGGTTTTAGGCTTGTATTTGAGTCTGATAAATTTGTATTAACAAAGAGTGGTATGTGTGTTGGTAAGGGATACATGAGTGATGGTCTCTTTAAATTGAATGTAATGGCAGTTGTACCAAAAGTTGCTATTGATAAGATTAACACATCTTTTGCTTATATTTTTTAATCGAATTTATGGCATGGTAAATTAAGACATATAAATTTTGATACTTTGCGTAGATTAATTGGTTTAGATTATATACCAAAGTTTGAAATTGATCCTAAAAATAAATGTGAAGTTTGTGTAGAAGCGAAACTAACTAAGGCTCCATTTAAATCGGTTGAAAGGAAAACCGAACCTCTAGAATTAATTCATACAGATGTATGTGATCTTAAATTTGTTCAAACTAGAGGAGACAAAAAGTATTTCATAACATTTATCGATGATTGCACAAGATATTGTTATGTTTATTTACTTAGAAGTAAAGATGAAACCTTAGAAATGTTTAAACTCTACAAAACAGAAGTTGCAAATCAACTTGGTAAAACCATTAAAATGGTTAGAAGTGATAGGGGTGGTGAATATGATGCACCATTAAATTAATTTTGTGCACAACATGGCATTATTCACCAAACTAGAACACCCTATTCTCCATAACAAAATGGAATTGCTGAAAGGAAGAATAGAACCCTCAAAGAAATGATGAATGCCATGTTACTAAGTTCAAATTTACCACAGAACTTGTGGGGGGAAGCAATATTTCCTGCTAATTATGTTATTAACAGAATACCCCACAAGAAAACCAACAACACTCCTTATGAATTGTGGAAAGGTCGACCGCCTTCTTACAAATATTTAAAAGTGTGGGGGTGTTTGACAAAAGTTGAAGTTCCTGTTCCTAAAAAGACTAAGATTGGACAAAAAGCAGCAGATTGTGCGTTTATTGGTATGCTCAGAATAGTAGTGCATATCGATTTCTGACTTATAAATCAGAAATACCTGATATAAATGTGAACACTATTATAGAGTCAAGGAATGTTGTGTTTTTTGAACATGCCTTTCCTTACAAGAAAGGACATGAATTAAGTTCACAGAAAAGAACTTATGATTGTACTCAAAGTCAAGAAACTAATGACAATCAAACACAAGAGACTAGTAATGGTCTCGGCCAACAGGATTTAACTGATGATGAACCAAGAAAAAGCAAGAGAGGGAGAACATCAAAATCCTTTGGTCCAGATTTCCTAACATACCTGTTAGAAAATGAATCTCAAAGCTTTAAGGTAGCAATGACAGGTCCTGAAGCACCTTTGTGAAAAGAGGTTGTTAATAATGAAATTGAGTCCATTATGCAAAATCATACTTGGGAATTGGTGGATCTTCCACCAGGTTCTAAACCTCTTGGATATAAATGGATATTCAAGAGAAAAATGAAAGCAGATGGTTCAATTGACAAGTATAAAGCAAGACTTGTAGTTAAAGGTTATAGACAAAAGGAAGGTCTGGACTATTTTGACACATATACCCCTGTGACAAGAATAACATCCATTCGTATGCTTATTGCTATAGCAGCGTTGTTTAATTTAGAAATACATCAAATGGATGTTAAGACAGCTTTCTTAAACGGTGATCTAAATGAAGAGATCAATATGGAGCAACCCGAAGGGTTTGTAGTATCAGGGTAAGAAAAGAAAGTTTGTCGGTTTGTAAAATCCCTTTATGGATTAAAACAAGCACCTAAGTAATGGCATGAAAAATTTGATCATGCAATGCTTACTAATGGGTTTAAGATAAACGAATGTGACAAATGTGTCTATGTTAAAAACACTAACCAAGGATATGTTATAGTTTGTCTTTATATGGATGACATGCTTATCATTGGAAGCAGTCAATACATGATCAAATCAACTAAGCAAATTTTTAACAAAAGATTTGATATGAAAGATATGGGGGTCGCAGATATTATATTAGAAATGAAAATTACTAAAACATCCGATGAATATGCATTATCTCAATCACATAATATTGAGAAAATTCTTGGTAACTTTATCAAGGATGATATGAGTGTAGCAAGAACACCTGTAGACATTAGTCTTTATTTATCGAAAAATAAAGGTGATGCGATGTCTCAGTTAAAATACTCCCAAATCATTGGAAGCCTAATGTACCTAATGAATTGTACTCGTCCTGATATAGCTTATGCTATCAGTAAATTGAGTACGTACACTAGTAACCCCGGATAAGACCATTGGAATGCGATCATTTGGGTTCTTAGATATATAAGATTCACCAGTGATCATGGTTTGAACTTTACTCGATATCCAGCAGTACTTGAAAGTTATTGTGATGCAAATTGGATATCGGATACTAAAGATTCAAAATTCACAAGTGGATATGTCTTTACTCTGGGAGGCGTTGCTGTTTCTTGGAAATCCATGAAACAAACATGCATTGCGCGATCCACAATGGAATCTAAGTTCATTGCTTTAGACAAAGCAGGAGAAGAAGCAGAATGGTTTCGTCACTTCTTAGAAGACATTCCAATGTGGCTAAAATCTGTGGTAGCTATTTGCATTCATTGTGATAGTCAATTTGCAATAGGTAGGGTACAAAATCACATGTATAACGGTAAGTCACAACATATTCATCGTCGACATAATACCGTAAGACAATTGTTGTCAAATGGAATAATCTCAATAGATTATATAAAATCTAAAGAGAATATTGCGGATCCGTTAATAAAAGGTTTGACAAAAGAGCTAATGTATAGTTCATCGAAGGGGATGTGATTAAAGCCTATTACATAAGAGTCATCATAATGGTAACCCTACTTATATGATTGGAGATCCCAAGAACTAAGTTCAACGGGACAACTAAGTTATGTGTGGCACGCCAGAAATCACCAAGGGATTAAAATTCCTTACCCATTCCTATGGTGAGAGTGATATCTGCAACATGTGTTGTCTACAGAGATATAAGGATAAGCTTTGCTTTTAATGATTACTTATATCTTGATTTAGGTATAAAAATCAAGACAAGTATAAAGAGATACTTACAATAAGAATCATCTATATGAGTGTCGAACTGAGGTCGGTTCTATGAGAATGAAGAGGCTAAATTCTCTAGAAGCACTCATGAAAACCAGGAACGCTCAAGGCCAAAATGAACACAACAGTGAGAACCACGATGTGTTAGAAGATATTTTGTATGAAATCTATTGTCTTGGCTTACACAAACGGCTGAACAATTCAAGGCATCGCGTCCATTGGTTAGCTAGTAAGTCCGATAGGTTATCACTAGGGAAGGTTCAAGGCCGAAAGCTACCTATCCTGATGCAAGATATTTTCGATTTATACTCTTTCCACAAATTCTGCATTTTGTTGCATTTTCGTTGTTGTCAAATTCCATTCATATGGAGGATTGTTAGAAATGGTTGGAAAAATTCTAGGTAAAACAAGAATTTTTTTCTAAGTTTAGTCTATTTTTTAGGTAGGACTTGAGCGTCGATTTTCGCGGGTCAAAGTGGTAACGTGTTCTATGCCGCGTTGTGATTCACGTGGTATATTTGGTTGCTCAAAACCATTACCGAGTGAATAGGAAATTGAAGCCAAAGTATGCTTCATGGAAATGGAGTTTTTGTGAAAAATCCTTAAAGGTTTGAATAAGCCTTGTCCCACATTGATTTGGTGGGAAGTTTTGAATGGGTTTATAAGGCTTAGGATTGGAACTTGGGGTGTGCCCCAAGGGGTACCCAAGTTTGTAGAAGGGAGAGGTTATGGGCAAAATGGGCTAGACCCATTGGACCCAAAAATCACCACACGGACGTGCGCGCCGCTGTTCGGTCAGTCGGGTGGCTAGGCCAGGCCTAGGCTTTAGTGCGGGTGTGTGGTGTGAGGTTGGGTTGGGCTTGTTTGGTCCAATACCTATTTTTTTGGGCCAAAAACATTTGAATTTATTTTTTTAAAATTAAGTTTTATTTTTTTCAATTTGATTTTCAAAATTTAAATTCAAAATTGAGTCCGGTTTTCTCCCACCCGAACAGAATTGACTCTGTTTAAAATTCAAATAACCTGGACAGATTCAAATCTTTGCAAATTCGGTTTTATCTGTTTGAATTTGAACTCAAACAGTACCAATTCAAACCAACAGGTTTAGTACCTGTTCAAACAGGTATGCTACCTGTTTAATTCAAAACCAGCAGCCACCAATTCATCTATAAATAGGCCACCCTCATTTGATGAATTAATTCCAATTTTTCGTCCATTTTATTTTGCAATTTCATCTTTGCATTTTGCTGCATTTATTCTATTATTTTTCTGTGAGAAAGAGTGTATACACTAAGTGTGTTCGTTGAACAAATAAATTATAGTGCTGCATTTATTTGTTGTTGATCATTTCATCCTCGGAGATAAACGTCCATATTCTGAAAGCACCGAGGAGAGGATGAATCTGTCTTAAGGACACAGTGTCGAATACTGGACTTGATCAGATTATTATTCGAAGAAATTAATTAAATAAGTTGTTTAATTTTTTTTCTATTTTATTTGTTTATTTAAATCAGATTTTAATTTTATTTTTGTAACAAAATAAAATCTGTTTTTATTTATTTTATTTTATTTTTTTGGTTTGATTTTTTTGTAATCAAAGAAGCTCTCTTCTTTCTTTTATTTCTTTTATATTCTATTTGTTATTTAGTATACAACATAATTTATTTTTCAAATACTGTGGAGATGGTCAAACAATTCTTATTAAACGGATCACAATTTGATGTCCTATTATGCAGACATGGGTTGGGCCGAATTATGCTCCCATTGGTTAGAAACCTTTTCCTACTTAAAAATCATAGCTGCTGGAGTGAAGGGGACATTCGAGCCAAAGTTTGTTCTTATATTTTTTATTTATTCAAGAGGATATTATTATGACAAAATGAATTTTAAATTCTAAACCCCTAATTTTTATACCATAAATTTGGAGGTTTTGAATTCCACTCATCTTGATATTGTTTTTAGACTAGGTTGGTTTGCTATGTGACTTTTTTATTGATTTTTTAGTCAAATCTGAGATGAAAAAAACTGAGTTATTTGAGAATGATTTTTTGTTTTTTTATCGAAAAACGTACAAAAAATTCAAAGAATGAAAATGAATTTTTAATTTTTTGTATAATTGTTTGGTTTTTTTTTAATGCTTTTTCACTAATTTAGGGTTGTTTGATAAAGCTAAAGTAGCTAAAAAGTTATTGCAAAAAGTCAACTCTTTTTCTTTTCTTTTAATTTTTTGGCACATATATTTTTATTAAAAATTAAAAAGTCAACTAAAATAGTGAACTCCCAAAACAACCCTTAGCCTATTATCAAAAGATGCCTTACTATATATAATTTGACCAAAATTACCTATATTCAAGATTTACCTTGCAAGTATCACTATAACAAATTAAGGTTTTAGAGATAAAAAGTTAAGAACAAAATCACTTTTTAGAGAAAATATTTTTGTCGTCAAAAGTATCATTATTATATTCTCACTGAGTAAATTAGACATTTGTGATGAATTACTATTCTTTTAATATCAAAATTTTTGTCTCAAAAAATGAACCTTTTTGGTGCCAAAATATTTTCTAAAAGTGCATTTATTAATAATATTTTCAAAATTTTATTACTAAAAATACTTGTTTTGACTTTTTGAGACAATATTATAACGACTATTCTTGTAACAACAGAAATTGATTCCCATTTTTTTTTTTTTAAAACAAAACTTTTACTTTTCAGAAAAAAAAAATTGTTTCCTAAAACTCTTATTTATTGTATATAGGTTTAATGTGACCCTGTACTAAAAAAAATTACCCCTTTAAAAAAATGTATCACAAGAAAAATAAATTAACATGATTGTCAGTAATTATTGTTTTAATGAAAGTTACTTTTATGTTGACAATCGCGAAAAAATTACACCCCCTAAAAAAAATATATCACAAGAAAAATAAATTAACATGATTGTCAGTAATTATTGTTTTAATGAAAGTTACTATTATGTTGACAATGCAAAAGTTTTGTTTGTTTCCATTTCTCCAGTGGCACTGTGGCAAGAAGGTGAGAGTTTAGAAACATTACCGTATGTGATCATTGTTGGAATGGGTAAGGTTAGAAACTTCAAATATTTTATTAAAAGTTTTATTAAATATCTTACATGGGTGTGGGATCACACAATGTGAGTCTCATGTGGGTTCCACACCCATGTGAGATATTTAGTAAAATTTTTGATAGAATTTTTGGAATCTCTAGCATTTTTGTTGTTGGAATAATTTTTTTTTTTTGTGTAAAATAAATAATTTGAAACAAATCAAATCAATAAAAATAAATTACTTACAGAATTTATTTACAGAATTAAAAAAGTACAAAATAGATTAAGTCAAGTGTGTGACACTCTATCCTACAGATTCGCTCCATTTCGATATTTACGGATAAATGAGGTTAATCGCCCAGAATACAATAATCTTTACACAGATTGTAGTAGCACTCTAAACAATCAATACGGCGAACTAGAACCTATGTTCTATGCTTTCAGAATTTTTTCTAAAAATAATATGAAGAATAATGCAAGTAGAGTGCAAAAACAGAAAGAGAATAAATTTTCTGGATGTCAGAAATGCTGGAAGAAGGTCTGCTTTTATAGGCAAATTGGTGACTATTGGACAGATCTGAACAGATAATTTTTTGAAATGAACAGATGCAAACAACCTAAATAGATATGGATTCAAATTGGAACAGGTGCAAAACTATTTGAACCCAGTTTTGAATCTGTCTGGAAAAACCGAATCTGTTTAGTGTAATTGTTAACCTGTTTGAACCTGCTGGATCGCAGGAAATTAGATCGGAGGAGGAACTTTTTTGGACAAAAAGTTGAATTCAAATTTGGCGCAAATTTTGAATTAATTTCGTTCAGAAAAATTAATTTTCCCGCAAGAAGTTTTGGAAAAAATTTAAATAAATTTTGTCCAAAAAATTAATATTAGAACCGACCCGACCCACACTTGTGCCCGGCTTGGCTCGGCTCGGCCGACAGGTTGGACGGACGGCGGTGGTGGCGTGTTGGCACGCGTGGTAGTTTGAGCCAAATGTCACTTTGTCCATAACTCCTCTATTCTACAAACTTGGTGCCCAACCCAAGTGTTGCCACCTAGAGCTTATATACACAATAAGTTCTCTTAAGTTTTCAATGTAGGACTACCATTACAAAGAAACCCATATTTTATTCTTTAAAGTCCATTCCACGAACTCGAAAATGATATAGGTTTAGCATCGTAACCGGCCAGTAATCCTTGGATTACCGAAGGCCTCTGAACAGATTAGCATATAATAAGGGGCTAACGGAAGCAAATACATAAATATAGTTGTCCAATAAGCTGTGCTGACTTATATGAAACAGAATATTTTTTATATACATAACCAGTAGTCATACATTATACCCACACACATTACAGTAATTTAAGTACAGCCGATAACATCAAACAAGTCTTATATAAACAGAAACAACGAAACTTAAACACAGGACTCTTCGGGAACCTCCACGTGAGGCGCAATGGTTGGCTGACAACAGAACACAGATCTAGACAAAAGCCTTCAGGCTCGAACTCCAGAATGCTCACCTATAATATATATATACAAATAGTGAGCTAAAACCCAGTGAATAACATCAAGGTAAAGGGGTTAGTGAACGAAATCCGAACATATCATAAACAGAAAACAGATCATAGCATAATCATTCTCATATCAGAACATAATAATGGTACATCCCATAGAACACATCACAGAACGTCTTCCGACTAGAGTAACCGGTTCCGGATACCGATTAAACACATATCACCACAATGAAGTGGCTAATGAGATCTCGTAATTACTTGTATGTCATGGGCCCGTATTTTCATGTCGTCCCCCATGATTTGGGACTATCTATGGATGCCATAATAGATTTCAAACTTGGGATGTTCGTTCACGTAAACAGATATCATTTCAGAAATCATAGCTTATCACATTTCATTTGGAACATAATTCATATCAACATATCTTTACAGAAATGTTACTCACAGTGGTTCCAGTAAGCGGTCAATCAATCCTCAAGTCTTGACCTACAATCACAAAATAATGCCTTATTATTACACATTCAAGAGGCCATTAAGGCTTAGCTTTTATTACATTGGTTCTGAACCTTTCTTATCACAATGCCTAACACACACACACTTGCAGTCTCGGAACTTAGTACCTTCTTTTCTTAGTGCGTTTCTAATCCATAACCTCATTATAGAGTCTTAAACATGGCCTAGGAATGTCTAGGATGGAACGAGGATGCAAAGATATACTTTAAGATACTTTTCAAAATTTTGCTGAAACAGGGGTCTCGCTCGAGCGTGGCCTTCTACGCACGAGCGGACATGCAGACAAAAAGGAATCCGCTCGAGCGTGGATTACTCCGCTCAAGCGTAATGCAAGCTACAGTAAAAGTACTGGATGCAAGAAATTCACGCTCGATGGGCGCTCGATACCCGCTCGAGCGTTAGACACAAGTCCTCGCTCGAGCGTGCATTATCCCGCTCGAGCGGACTGTAAACACATACAAAGTACTAGATACACGCATTCCCTGCTCGAGCGTTACTTTCCCCGCTCGAGCGGAATGCACGAACTCAGTTTGTATGCTCGAGCGTAGAGTTCCCCGCTCGAGCGTGAGTCCAAAATCTGAAATTTCCAAATTTGAACCTCAAGCTCAAAACTCAACTTTAATGCACCAAATTCGGTTCTTTTGGGCTAATTTTTTGGAAAACACTTGTAAACTCATAGTATGACATGTTTCAAAGATCAATTTGAGAAATCAAAGCCCAAAGGTAGTTCAATTGAACACAAGTTTCAAATAAACTTTAAGAACATGAAGAACAATGCAAATTCAACACATGCATGGGTTCCTTGAAACTTCAATGTTCTAAAACAAGATCAAATGCAAAATTTAACTTCAAAACATGGTAAGTTCATGGACTATAACAAAAATGTGGACATGCATGCAAGAATTTCTATGAAAACAACCTCAAATTTCATGATATACACATGCATACAAGAATTCCTACTCAATTCAACATTTAGAACCAAAACTTGACTCTAAACTCTAGTTCACCATGAACCATACAAAAAGTAACTTAAAATCACAATGGAGAAGATGAATTCTCTACCTTATGTCTTCAATTTCAAGTTTAGAAACTCAATTACACAATCCACTCTTCAATTCTCCTCCAATCTCTTGTTCTCTCTCTCTAAAATTGCACACTGTCTCTCTCTAAAATAAATCCTCAGACTTTTGCACTCAAAATGAACAAGGATCAGCTGAAATGAGCTTAAGGGCTCATATTTATAGTTATGATGCTATAATACATTAATTAAAACATAAGGCTTGCCAAACCCAACTTAACGAATCGTTCTGAATCAATTTTTAATAAAATTTTCCATATGGTTCTAAAAATTTCAAATAACATATCGGTGTAATCAATTTCGGTTTCGGATGCCGATAAGGCTTTCAATTTTCATATCAAAGCGGAATTCTAAACAAATATTTCTACAAGTGACAGATAGAAAGCCAAACCCCATGCAATTTATAGAATAAACCATAATTTATTTTAATTCTCTCATTAGCATCATTAATTATGGATTAGTAGTGAATTATGGATCGGGATTATTACAAAATGGTTTTGACAAAATCGTCTTCACCGTTTGACTTGCCATGCGGCAAGAAACACGTCACCTCTTTGAACCTATCCCAAAAGACCTATGAGACCTACTCAAATTTGGGTTCAAAGTTTGCCCAAAATAAGCTTATAAAAATCCTAATTCCAACAATCCCCCACATGAATGGAATTTGACAAAGAAAAAATGCAATAACATGATCTAATTATAGAGAGTACAAATATTGAAAAATATTCTGCAAAGGATATGCAGCTTTTGACTCTGAATCTTTCCTTATGAGATACTATTGGATTTACTAGCTAACCAGTAAACATGATGTCTTGAATTGTTCAGCCATTTGTGTAAATCAAGACAATAGAACTCACACAGTATATTACCAGACTTAGTTTAGTTCTCACTATTGTGTTCATTTTGGCCCTGAATAACCTAATCTTTCATGAGTGCTTTAGAGAATTGTAGCTTTTCACAAATCTCATAGAACCGGCCTAGTTCACACTCACATAAGTGATTCTTATGAAGAGTATCCTGCTATACTCCACTAGGTATTCCTAGATATAAGAATCATTAAAAGTATTACTTAACCTAAAATGTTGCAGACATCACTATTTCATCATAGAAATGGGTAGAAGTTTGACTCCCCAATGATCCTTATGAGTCAAACACAACTCGGTTGTCGTTTTGAACTTAGATCTTGGGATCTCCAGTCAACTAGGTTGGATTGCCGTTGTGGTAACTCTTGTTTAATATGCTTAAGTCCCATTCCCCTCAATGAGTTCTCAACTAACTCTCTTGTTAACCTTTTGGTTAGTGGATCCGCTATATTGTCTTTAAACTTCACATATTCAATGGAAATAATTATATTAGAGAGTAATTGTCTCACGGTGTTATGTCAACGACGAATGTGTCGTGACTTACCGTTATACATATGACTCTATACTCTACCTATTGCTGATTGACTATTACAATGTATGCATATAGCAGGCACCGATTTTGGCCACATTGGAATATCCTCAAGGAAATGACGAAGCCACTCTGCTTCTTCCCTAACTTTATCTAAAGTTATAAACTCTGATTCCATAGTAGACTTAGCAATACAAGTCTGTTTGGAAGATTTTCAAGATACAACCACCCCATAAAGAGTAAAGACATACCCACTAGTGGATTTTGAGTCTCTAGTATCTGATATCCAATTTGCATCACAGTATCCTTCAAGTACTGCTAGATATCTAGTATAATTTAGCCCAATGTTATGAGTAAATTAGAGATGTCTTAGAACCCTTATAATTGCTTTCCAGTGTTCTATTCCTGTATTACTCATATATCTACTTAATTTACTTACTGCATAGGTTATATTTGGGCGAGCGCAGTTCATTAAGTACATTAAGCTTCCAATAATTTAGGCATACTCTAATTGAAAAATACTTTCTTGTACATTTTTAAAAAGAAACAAATTAACATCCACAGGTGTTCTAGCAAGATGATCATCATCTTTGCTGAAATTGTCAAGTATTTTCTCAATATAATGTGATTGTGACAAAGCATAACCTTCTGATGTTTTGGTAATTTTCATATCTAGTATTACATCAGTAATCCCCATGTCTTTCATGTTTATTCAACATTTTCTTGGTAGTTTTAATCATGTCATTATTATTACCTATGATGAGCATATCATCCACATAAAGACATACTATCACATAATCTTTGTTTGTGTTTTTAATATAAACACATTTGTCACATTTATTAATTTTAAATTCATTTGACAACATTGTCTTGTCAAATTTCTTATGCCATTGCTTTGACGCTTGTTTTAAATCATATAATGATGTAACCAATTTACACACTTTTTTTTCTTTTCCCGGAACAGAAAAACCTTCTGGTTGCTCCATGTAAATTTCTTCATCTAACGCACCATTTAAGAAAGTGATTTTGACATCCATTTGATGAATTTCTAGATTATACAATGATACAATGGCAATTAGAATTCTAATAGATGTTATTCTAGTAACTAGTGAGTATGTATCAAAGTAATCAAGACCTTTTTTTTGTCTATATCCTTTGACCACAAGTCTTTCCTTGTATTTATCGATTAATCCATCCGTTTTCATCATTCTCTTGAAAATCCACTTGTATCCAAGAGGTTTACACCCAGGTGGCAAATCCACCAATTCCCAAGTGTGATTTTACAGAATGGATTCAATTTTGCTGTTTACAGCTTCTTTCCATAAAAGAGCCTCAGGACTGGACATAGTTTCTTTAAAAGTTAAAGGCTCATTTTCTAACAAAAATGTTAGAAAATTTGGACCAAAAGATTTTGAGATTCTAATACGTTTACTATGCCTAGGTTCCTCTTCCTCATTTTAATCTATCTTTTTCTCTTGCTCTTGTTCTTGATCATGACTAATAATAACATCAAAAGATCTTTTATTAGTACTAGTCTCTTGTCCAGGTTTACTAGGAAAAACATGTTCAAGGAATGATGCATTCCGAGATTCAATAATAGTATTTACATGCATTTCGGAATGTTCTGACTTATGAATCAAAAATCGATATGCACTACTATTCTTGGCAGAACCAATGAATATGCAATCAACAATTTTAGGACCTATCTTAGTCTGTTTAGGACTAGGAATAACCACTTTAGCCAAACACCCATACTTTTAAGTATTTATAAGATGATACTCTCCAATGCTACATTTCATAAGGTGTTTGATTTACTTTCTTTCGAAGTACTTTATTTAGAATATAATTAGCAGAAAGTATTGTTTCCCCCCACAAGTTTGGAGGTAATCTAGAACTTATTAATATGGCATTCATCATTTCTTTTAAAGTCCTATTTTTCCTTTTAACAATTCTATTTTGCTGAGGTAAGTAAATAGCGGTGGTTTGATGAATTATTCCATGTTTTTTACAAAATTTACCAAAAGGTGATTCATATTCACTACCTTTATCACTTCGTAGTCTTTTTAATTTTCTTACCAAGTTGGTTTTCAATTTCATTCTTATATTGAATGAAAGTTTCCAAAGTTTCATCCTTGATTCGAATTAAATAAACATAACTATATCTAGTATAGTCATATATGAAAGTGATAAAATATTTTTTCCCACCTCTAGTTTGAATTGATTTAAAGTCACAAATGTCATTATGAATTAATTCAAGTGATTTCGTACTTCTTTTAATTGAATGAAAATGAGTTTTGGTTAATTTTGTATCAACACAAATTTCACATTATAATTTAAATCAATGTCAAATTTAGGTGAACATTCTATATTAATTAATTTACGCAAATATTTATAATTAACATGTCCTAGTCTACCATGCCATAAATTTGAAGACTCAAGCAAGTAAGAAGAAAATGTATTATTATTAATAACAGAAGGAACAATAATCATTACATTTAGTTTGAAAAGGCCACCAGACATGTAATGTTTTCCTACATACATCCCATTTTTGGTAAATACAAATTTGTCACTTTCAAAAACTAGCCTAAACTTATTTTTACTCAACAGAGATCCGGAGACTAGATTCTTGCAAATGTCCGGTATATGTAGCACATTGTTGAGAGTGAGTTTTTTTCCAGATGTCATCTTCAGAATAATCTTTTCTTGTCCTTCAACTTTAGAAGTCGAGGAGTTACCCATAAAAAGTTATTCACCATTGTCCACCATAGAATAAGATATGAACATCTTTTTGTCGGCACAGATATGGTGAGTAGCACCAGTGTCCACCCACCATTCTTTAGGATTTTTGACAAGGTTTGCCTCGGAAACAACTACAAAAAGATTTATGTCATTTACACCATTGGAAATTTCGTCCACTTCCGTCATATTGGCTCGAGTAGGCTTCTTGCTTGATTTTCTTTTGCCTTTGCGCTTGCTACGACAATTTTTGGCCCGATATCCCTCTTTGTCACAGATGTAACATTTGTCATTAAACTTGTACTTCTTAGTTTTCCCTCCTTTAGAGCCTTGTGAGGAACTTTCTCCAGAATACTTCCGTTTCTTTGCTTTTGGAGCATGTTCTACCACATTTGCGTTAGACTCCATTGAATGCTTACCAGCCCGCTTTTCAGAATTACGGTTGTCCTCCTCAATCATCAAACGCACTATTAATTCATCCAAAGTCATTTCTTTGCGCTTATGTTTAATATAGTTCTTGAATTCCTTCTAGCCTTGTAGTAATTTTTCAATAAAGACAACAACTTAGAAGGATTCACTGAGAGACATGCCTTTTGCATGAATGTCATGCAGAATGAGTTGGAGATCTTGAACTTGGCCGATCACAGTTTTTGAATCAATCATCACAAAATCTAGGAATTTACTAACCACAAATTTCTTTGAGCCAGTATCTTCTGTTTTGTACTTTTTCTCCAAAGACTTCCAAAGTTCCTTTGCCATCTTGATAGGGCTGTAGACGTTGTATAATGTGTTATCAAGCTCGTTTAAAATGTAGTTCCGGCAAAGGAAATCAGCATGTTTCCAAGCATCGACCGCAACAACCACTTGCTGGTCGGTTTCATTCTCTTTCAGAATAGGAGCATTCTCACGGAGGAAATGCATCAGGTTTAGAGTAGTAGGATGAAACAGCATTTTATGCTACTATCTTTTAAAATTAGTTCCTAAGAACTTCTCTGGCTTTTCACCGTGGTTAACTGGCACAGTCACAACAGGAGAAGGGGTTAGAGCAATTGCAATCACCATACCAGTACTGGTTTGAGCATTAATTTCAGTAGGCATTAATTCTAAATTATAAAACAAAATTATAATTAAATTTTATACTACACAGAAAATTTAAACCATAAACACATAATTTAATTCTGTAAGAATAAAAGAAACAAGAATTGTAACTTTTATTTTTGATTAATTTGAAAATAAAAATATTTATTTAAACAAATTAATTCTACACAGAAAAATATTTTTGTAACACCTCAAAAATTAAAATACTGAAAACAGAATTTTAATTAATGAAAACTCAGAAATTACTTTTAAAAATCAAAATTAATTTCTGACCAACTTCACAAATAAATATTACCACTAATTGTCAAAGAAAATAAACTGTATATTACTACTATTTGTATTTTCCAACCAGAATATTACTTTGTATAATCACAGAAAATAATTTCTGTAACAAGAAGAAAGAAGGAAACAAACGAAAAATTCTGTATAAACAGAATAATTCAGATCTATCTTAAGATTGTTGGAACAATCTTCTGTGTAAAATAAATAACTTGAAACAAATCAAACCAATAAAAATAAATTACTTACAGAATTTATTTACCGAAATGAAAAAGTACAAAATAGATTAAGTCGAGTGAGTGACACTCTGTTCTTAAGACAGATTCGCCCCGCTTCGGTGCTTATAGATAAATGGTGTCAATCTCTCAGTATACAATGATCTTTACACATATTGTAATAACACTACAAACAATTTGTACGACGAACTAAAACCTGTGTTCTATACTCAGAATTTTTCCTAAAAATAATATGAAGAATAATGCAAGTAGAGTGCAAAAAAGAGAAGAGAATAATTTTTCTGGATGTCAGAAATGCTGGAAGAAGGTCTGCTTTATAGGTAGATTGGTGAGCATTGGACAGATTCGAACAGATAATTTTTTGAAATGAATAGGTGCAAACAACCTAAACTGATATGGATTCAAACTGGAACAGGTGCAAAACTGTTTGAACCCAGTTTTGAATATGTTTGGAAAAACAGAATCTGTTTGGTGCAACTTTTAACCTGTTTAAACTTGCTGGATCGTTGGAAATTGGACCGGAGGAGAAACTATTTTGGACAGAAAATTGAATTCAAATTTGGCGCAAAATTTGAATTAATTTTGTTCAGGAAAATTAATTTTCCCGCAAGAAGTTCTGGAAAAAATTCAAATAAATTTTGTCAAAAAAATTAATATTAGAACCGATCTGACTCACACCAGCGCCCGGCCGGCCGGCCGGGTGGACGGCGGCACGCGCGCACGTGTGGTGATTTGAGCCAAAGGTCACTTTGTCCATAACTCCTCCTTTCTACAAACTTGGGGTGCCTCTTGGGGTTCATCCTAAGTGTTGCCACCTAAAACTTATACATACACATAAGTTTTCTTAAGTTTTCAATGTGGGACTACCATTACAAAGAAACTTACATTGTATTTTTTAATAGTCCATTCTACGAATTCGAAAACGATGTCAATTTCTCATTCACTCATAAATGATTATGACGAACCATTTTCACCGTGTGACTTGTTATGCGGCAAGGAACACGTTATCTCTTTAGACCCACCTCAAAAGACGTGTGAAATTTATTCAAATTTGAGCTCAAAATTAGTCCAAAATAAATTTATAAAAACAATAATTTCAACAATCATCATATGTGCAGTTACTATTTTGAATTAATAGTTGTTGAAAAACTTGTACAAAAGGAAAGAGAACTAAAATCCAAATGTTTTTTTCAAATGATATTTTAAAATTACTCGTTTTATATAAAAGATACAACTCTAAAACAAATTAAAATGGCGCGAAACTTCGCGTGCACATCTCTAAGTATTCATTAACATATAATTATTATTACAAAATTACTACAAGAACCTAGTCCTAAGTATAATTTGTTTTTTGCTTCTTTTTAAAATATAAAAATAAAAAATAATATTTGGGTGAAACTTGTAGAAGCAATAAAATAAGGCCCTATGATAATCTATTGGTATAATTTTAGCTTAGAGTCATAGGATATCCTCTATACATTGAGGTTTCATTTTCCAAACTTAAGATAAATTTTGACTTGCTTGAGGTGATGAATGACTAAAAAAGAATCCTTTTGTGGTGGGACATAGATGGTTATCAAAATTAATACATATTGAATGTATTTTTAATATTTAAAAATGATTGTTGGGTTGTCAAATTGACATACTTTTGTCTTCATCTTAAGGATTTTTTTATTAAATAAATAATAAAAAATTGCGAGAGGAGCGGGCATTGGATGCCATTTCTTTTACATTAAAAATAAAATCAATTAAAAAATTGCAAATAAGATTGTATGGGGCCATATGATGAAACCACCATCCCAGCCCCCTTACGCTACCCTTTGAATATTAATTGTTTCGTATCTTTTATATATCTTCTCTTTTCTAATTAAATAAATAAAGAGATTTAAAAGGGTGATGCTAGGTGCACCCAAAATTTAAAAAAAAAAACATACAATTTATCAACCTCTTAAATATTGGTGGGAGATGGATCTACCACGAGTCTTGTCATAGGTGCATTTATTTTAGGATAAATTACATTCAGCTCCTTTGAATTTTAGAAAAAATATAACTAAATTTATAATTTTAACATAACTTTCTTTTTAATATAGTTAAAACAACTTAAACTAATATCAATGATATATAGACATTGAAATAAATAAAAATAAATATAAATTTTAGTAAGAAATAATTGATGATATCATGTTTTTATTCATACGATAAAAAAATATTAAGTGTTATGTGAATCAAACATTGAGAGATGTCAGTATAATTATATAAAAAATATGAAACTAATTATATTTTTTTTAAACTTCAAGAGAGAGGAGTTTAATATACTCTTTATTTTAATATCATTTTACACTGCTTATTTATAATGAAAGTGAGCCCAAGATTCGTATGGGGTTCACTCTTATCGTGGTAAGTGTGTAAGACGGTGTAAAAAAATATACTCGTAATTTTATTCAAAATAATACTAGATGCCTCAAATGTTTTTGTAAAATATTTGATAAAATATTTACCAGCTCTAGCATTTTTGTTTAGAGCTCTGTTACAGAGCCCGAAAGGGTTTCGAGCCAAATTTGGCTCGAATTTGAGAAGAAGGAGGAAGAAGAAGAAGAAGAAGAAGACAAGGAGGAAGAAGAGAAGGAAAAGCAGAACTGGAGGGGGTCCTAAAAATAGGGCTGGAGGCGGAGGCGGAGGTGGAGGCAGGCGGAAGCAGAGGCAGAGGCGGAGGCGGGCGGAGGCGGAGGCGACGATCGGCCGACGAGCGACGACGAGCTCCCGCCTCTCCCCTCTGTTTCTCTCTCTCGCCTCTGCTTCTCAGGTTCAAAACGAAGAAGAAGAAGAAAAGAAAGAAGAGGAAGAAAAAGAAGAAAAAAAAAATTTGAACCTTAAAACGACGTCGTTTTAAAGTTCGAGCCGCATTCGAGCCTCACATTTCGGGCCCTCAAATATTTTTCTTTTGTTTATTAGTCTATAAAGAGTCATGTAAGGGTCATTGGCCTGTGAGAAATGGTACCACTTTTTTTTTTTTTATTATTATTATTTTTTTTGTTTTTGTATATAGATTTTTTAAGCAACTAAAGGATGGTGTTGGTATTGTCTAAAGGATTAGAGACAGTGTTGTGCCTTCAATGGAGTCACACTCTAAATTTACTTTTATGATCTGAATGTTCTTTAAAAATTTTGTTAACTGGTTTACTTTTTATGATCTGGATCCTTTTATAGATTTTGTTAACTGTTATCTCTCGTATATGTGGGTGGACTCACGTGCAAAAAACAAAGGGACAGGGGAAGAGTTGAAATAGGTTGTGGCAATAATAATTTTGTGTATTTTCTAAACCTATGTGAATTTGTATTCAATTTATGTATTTTTATAAAATTATTTATGTAAGTTAATAAAAATTTACGTAGTTTTGTGTAGAGTTAAGTACGATATATATATTGCACATCAAAGTAAGTGTTTGTTAGTGTAGAGAATAAATGTGTACTCTAATAATATAACTAAGGTGTGTTAAAGTATACATTATATAAGAGTGGAATCCACATAAATATATATTTATATTATATAAAATAATTAAAAATAACAAAAATATGATCACCATATACTATTACTCTTACCACCTTTTTATACCACTTTCATTATATCACCTTATGTATTAACACATCATTTGACATAAACATAAGTGGCAGGTCCATTACACCAATAATGAATTAACACATAAGCACACCCGCATCCGTCTCAATAAATTTTTAATCAAATTCTAACCCAAAAAGCACTTTTATATATATATATATACATATATATATATATTTTAAACACTCCCTCAAACTCTCTATTTTAAAATACTATTTCATTAAAATATTTATTTTTATTCATTTTTTTTATTTAAATATCTTTTCAATGAATAGTACTTAAAAAAATTGAGATCAAATCTATCAAAAAAAAATGATAAACTATTGAATAACTGATGAATAGAGATACTGTAACAAAGTTAACCGAAAATTAGTTTAGAAATAATTTGTTGAGACTGATGGAGTAAGAATTTTATGATTTAGTGGTTATATTTAACTAAAAATTACATTTGGTTGGACTAATGTAAATGCTCTAAGATGGTACATTAAGGTCATATTTATTTGACTATATAGGTGGGAGGGTGGGAGGATTAGACTAGAAATCCCCTAGGCCCTATATACCCTTGTTTAGTTGATAAAAATGACTGGAAGCAATTTTTTGTATATTAATCAAATTCAAGAAATGTTTGTATTACATTTTTAATTGGACTATTTTATTCTATTTATACAATTTATATGATAAGGATAAATACAAACAAATGTTTGTATTACATTTTTACTTGGACTATTTTATTCTATCTATACAATTTATATGATACGGGTAAATACAAACAATGATAAGATAATGAGAAAAAATCTGAGATGTAAATCATATCTCAACACCATAGGACTATGAATACCTCCCATGGTGAGATTAACTTTTCCATAAGGGACGTGGGATTGCTAATCAAATCTCATGGGATTATGTGTAAAAAGATAATTTCGCCTTCAAATTACAAAAATAACAAAGTTAATTTTTTTTAGATAAATTATCACTAAGTCTTAATATAGTTGAATTTAATTCTCATCAAGTCCTATTGAAAATAAGTCCTAATACAATTTTCGTTAAAAATAATTTTTTGCATATGTTGCTAAAAATTAACAATTAATGACTTTTTTTGTCACATTTTTTTTATAAATTGTCGCTGAAACTTATAATTAGTCACGTTTTTCTGTGATGAATTTTTCAAACTGTTGCTGAAAGTTGAAAATTAGTAATATTTTTATGTTATGATTTTTTGAATTGTCACTAAAACTTATAATTAATAACATTTTTGTGACAAAATTTTCAATCTGCCGCTGAAAATTAACAATTAGTGATATTTTTTTTATAGTATTTGATAAAAAAAATGTCATTAATTATCATAGAATTTATTGGACAATAAGACTACCTATTAGGACTTACATGTAAGTCTCTTTAATTTTTATACAATGAAGGTATTTACGTAATTTTATAGATTTAATCATGTCAAACAAATACAATCACAGTAGTACATAAACAAACACACTTTATTATACATCTTCAAACTAATATTACCACATTAATAATCTTCCCACTTAATCTTACCGTACTCATAATCTCGTCCAACTTAATTCGCTAAACAAACGGGACCTAAAAGTGATATAAAAAGATGATAAATGTAGCATTATTGTATTTCTTTCCTCAACGACCGTGTTTCGTCAGTGTCATACACGTACACCAAGTCATTCATTCTCTCTGTCCCTCTTTCCACACAAGAGTTTGTTTAGGAATGGATTTTTTTAATTAACTTTTTTTAATTTTTTACGAAAAGACATATAAAAAATATAAAAAATAATGTAATTAACTATTTTAGTCAAAAAGTCAACATGTCAAACACCTGCTACAAAAAGCCATCACTCTAGCAACAATACTAGTTAACTACATAGATAGAAAACTATTGGGAAATAACAAATCAGTAGAGATTTATAAAAAATAATTAGGCAAATTACAAAAAAAAAAAAAAAAAAACTCAGGATTTCATGTGTTTTTTGATTTAAATAGGGTTTCAATTTTAACAATTAAAATCTTGATGTTATTTCCTTGTCACAATTTACGTACCCCTCTCCGTCCATCTCCATGTGATGAACTAAGGGACCTTCATTTTTAGCGCCATCTCCATTCCAAAATGGCGTCGTTTTGCTACATCACTTCATATCTGTATAAATTTGTAACGCCCCCAAAATTATACAATAAATACAACCCATAAGCGGAAAGATAATAGAAATAATATGCTTTCATTCATCAAAGATTGTATACAAAAGAATACACATGCGATATACATTCACAAACTGTTCATCCTGAATCTACAGCCACTACTACAAATATAGATAAAGATCACACTTTTTGAGTGTGATGTATGTTTTTTAATCACACCTTTTAAGTTTTATTAAAGTGTGGTCTTTAGGAGTGTGATTAAAAATGGTCATTTTTAATCACACTTTTTAAGTGTCATTAAAAAATGCTTTCATCACACCTTTTAAGTGTGATTAATAATATTTAGATCACACCTTTTAAGTGTGATTAATAATATTTAGATCACACCTTTTAAGTGTGGTTAAAAACATTTAGATCACACCTTTTAAGTGTGGTTAAAAATATTTAGATCACACCTTTTAAGTGTGATTAAAAACTTTAGTTCACACCTTTTAAGTGTGATTAAAAACTTTAGATCATACCTTTTAAGTGTGATTAAAAATATTTTGATCACACCTTTTAAGTGTGATCTTTAGAAGTGTGATTAAAAATGATCATTTTTAATCACACTTTTTAAGTGTGATTAATAACATTTAGATCACACATTTTAAGTGTGATTAAAAATATTTACATCACATCTTTTAAGTGTGATTAATAACATTTAGATCACATCTTTTAAGTGTGATTAATAACTAATAAAATCTGTGATAAAAAAAAGGTGCTACATATTTGAAAAATAATCAATATTATTTTTGTATGCACATTTGAATAATGTAATACACACTATATACTATATTTTGAATCACAACCACATATTGAATAGAATAACGTCATATATTTCATAATGAAAATTAAATATTCAAAAGTATATACAAAGGAATTAAATAATAAAAAATTAACTGTGCTTACATATATTAAAAAATGAAAAAACTTAAAAAAACTAAGTTCTTTAATTCTTGGACCATATTTTGCATCTCTCCAAAAAAATTCTGACCTGAAAAATAAAAACACAAATTAATCCAGAAACCGCTGATGCATATGAATAAACTAAAAAGTTAATTCAGCAAACCAAAATAGAAACATTAATTATTTTTGCTTGATCTTAATTCTTTTGGAAGTACCTTCCCTGTTAACAATTAGATGCCACAGCAGCTCAGTGTCAATGACATTGTAATTAGAAGGTCACTAATGAGCACAATATTTAAAAATGATAAATTTCAATACAGTTTGTGTACGATCTTTTTGTGAATATATATTATTATTACTGTTGAACCATAATTCTAGGTACCCATAAATAAATAAATAAAAACTCAAGAATTTACTCTTTTTTTTGGAGAGGGGGGAGATACATTGCAGTTACTATCACCAGCACCAGCAGCAGGTTTTAAAGAAGCAGAAGCTGCATTTTCTTTGCACCTTTGGAGGAAAAAGAAGAAAAAACAGCTACCCATTTCATGCATGTCTATCTACCAAAGAATAACTGCAAACACTAACAATTGGCACAAGCGTATAGAAAATCATAAAGAAAATACATTATTATCTCAAAATACATAGCGAAGCATTGTAGCCTCAGATTCAATTCCTCCAACTCCCCAGCCAACAACTCCTAAGCCAGCAATCATATTTGTATGGGAATCAATTCCAACCACGCTATCAGGGTACAGAATGCCATTTTTGTAGAAAATAACCCATCCAAGGTATTCAAGATTAACTTGAAAATTACCAGAGTCACTTGCTAAATGCCAAACCTACCAAATAATATTATAGTGCTAAAAAAATGAGAAAATTTGGACTATGATTTACAAGAGGCTAGAGGTAAATGTGGCTTTACTCTGGAAGCCCCATAAATAGTTAAACATTGCAAACCTCATGTATTGAGCCTATACCTATCTAATGTTTTGGCCTTTTTAAGAGTAAACCATTCATACCACCTTAAGGGCAAATTATTGCACCTTGCCATGAGAATTTTCCTTTAACAACAGTATAACATCTAGATATAGAAATACCCTTGATGCACTAATGATGCCAAAGTCTTACCTGGTGGACAATACCAGAACCAGGAGGAACAATGAGCATATTGTGAAAAACATTGGAACCCCACTTCAGAAAAACAAACCTCTCCTTGTTTCTCTGAAATTCAAGCCCCATATTTGCCTGCATTGCATTCACTTCCTGCCACATCAACCTGAACAGAATTGTCAATGACAAGATCCACTGGAACCTGGACATAACATTTATGTGTGTAAACAAATATTGGTTATATTAATTTATTAGTGTGAGATTCTAACAAATTAAGAACAACTCGGTTGATTGATACATGTGAAGGTTAAGTTGGAAATCAATGGTACATTCAAGAAAGCAGATTTTTTTGCCCAAATATTATTTGCCGACTCCCAATGAAGGTCAGCAAGTGGGCCGAGCAGAAAACACATTAAGGCAACATGCAATCAAGACCCTACTACCAAACTAAATATTCAAAGCGCTCAAGGCCATCACCTTGCATTGTTCGTTCATGGCCAAGAGCTGGGCCTCTTTTTTGTCAAGTAGAGTGGTCAACCTCACATTTTCTTCCATAAGTTTCTGGACTTCAGTTTCTTTCTGCATTTTCTCACTGTTCAGCTGTGTGGTCTTTTCAACTAACCTGCTTCCAAACAAAATCAAATTTATCATTTAACTAGAGTCGGTGTGGTAGAAACACATATTCTTCAATAGAAACACCAAAATATGGCAGTGACACCTTCCATACTCATAGCTTCTCCAAAATTAGGTTCTGTGCTACTGGCTACTGCTGCTGCTGCTGTTGTTACCTTCTTGCTGAAGCTTGTTGTCTGCTGTTGCTTGCCATTTTGCTAGTGCTTAATGATCTGATGTTGCCTGCTGTCTAAGAGGATGTGGTGGTTGTTTTATAGTCTGAATTTTTATTTATTAGTATAGTTATGTGGTGGTTGTTTTATAGTCATATTCTTAAATTTAAAAAATAAATAAATATAAATAAATCAAACTGATGTAGCCAAAATGATATGTAATGGGTCTCAACAAATTTTAAACTTCACAGAACAAGGTAAATTTTTTTTAACTTATTCCATCAACATAGCAGTTCAGTCTTGTTCTGAATCTAATTCTAAAGATACTCAACAGCTGTACAAAGAGAAATCAAAGTACCAAACCAATTAAACAACTAAACATAAAAAGAAAAAGAACATTAATATGTACATCTATACTATACTAAATAAAAGGAGAAAATTTGGTGTATCATTTCGAAGTTTCCATACATTTATCCCATATTCATTCATATTGAAAATTTTTTATTGCACATACTCCCAATGAAACACCCTGTATTTTTCTTTTTTTAACAGCAACAAAAAGAATATAATTTCCAGCTGACAAAATTCTTGTTTAAATTACTACCAGTCTACCACAACTATATCAACTCAGCCTATAAGAGAGAATGAGACTGAGTTATGACTTACAAATATTATTTTGAGGAGGATTATAGCTGACAACAATAATTATGGTGGTGATGGTCGAGTTAGACATGGACTTGAAGACAATGGTTAACCTCAATCAGTTCACATTTCGTAGTAAACAAATTTATGAACAAAAACTCAAACCCCACCACTAACCAAACAATGATTACACTAAACAGCAAAATTGTGTTGGATCTAATGTAATTCAACAATAAAAAGCACATTTTCCCTCAAGCTTTTCATGTCCTTTCTTCGCATCGTTATTACGAGCATCATACATCACATTAAACTACGTACCAATTAGTGAGGCTTGAAACACCCATTTTACTTTGGGTGTAGCATTTATGTACCAATTGGGCTACAAGACGCATGGTGCCCTCTAGTTATATCAATTTGCGTGCAACTGTTAGTTGCAAATGATAAAAGTCACGTAGCTTGCTATGTTTTGGAGAAGATTGAGCTCCTTACGTTCCCCAGAGTCCTCGGGGTAAGTTCTTGTCATCACTGCAACACTGAACGTAACAATAGTGACCTATGATTCACAAACAGAACTAAAATTTCACTAAAATGTCCGATTGTTTCACTGAAAGTTTCCATCAATGATTAAATAGTTTTGGTGATAATTCAGTTCTTTTTTCTTTTTCCTTTTCTTGGTAGTGATAATTCAGCTCACATATAGCTTCTTACACACTAAAGAGCAGTCAAAACTATGCAACCAAATATCTATTTTTTGGTAAACAGGTCAACCAATACCCACTTCGCATTACCTACCTTATAAAAAACTAAAATATTTAATATATTCTGAAAACTTGTAACTATATAAAATAAGATCATGTTGGATATGAATTTGATCGTGCCAAGAATCCAACTAAACCACAGGCAGTGTAGTCAATCTATGAAAATAAATAAAAACTTCTTTCAACAGTGAATTTAAAACATCCCCAATTCAGATTGAGCCTAAAATAACAATGTGTCCGAATTTATCTTTCGAAAACCAACAATCAAACAAAGGTTAAATATAACATACTGAGATAAAAGAACATGAAAATTACTAAATTTAATAAGACGATTAAACAAACACAATCAGTATTTCATCAAGAGAACGTAAAATAACTAAGTTTCCTCAAAATCATTAAAGTTTCAATTAAAATAGCATCAAGAGTTGAATTGCATTTGAGAAGCTTGAAGCTTCTAGCATGTAACCAGAATAACTCATTAAAATCCTTTGAAGATGAGGCCTTATTGCATTACATAATGTTGAGAAAAATGTTAACACTCAATTGGCCATTTTTACCTTTATAAACTGCAATTCCATATATTTATTACATTTCACAGTTACAGATATCATCCAACAAACAAAAAATACATTAAAAAAAATGGGTACACATAACACGTGATGTGTGACATGTATAGAGAATCAGAGATATCATTGGGGGAAAAAAAATAGCATCAGGAAGATAATATGGAATAAATATATAAGCTCAAGCATAAGCAGTTGTATCAAAGCACAAACCTTGATCATTTCTGGCAGTGAAGATAATCATTCCTGTCTCATCACCTACCAAGCATTCAGCAAGTCGCATTTGGCGTCCTTGATTTCCATTGGCACGACCCTTAGGCAGTATCATCTTTGAATTAACAACTTTTACTGTGAGATTAAGTCCCTCAGCTTGAGGGCGAAGCTGCTCAACTTTTGTGAAAACTTTCTTTTGTTCTTCCATATCCAACAAAATCCTTTTGACAAAAACCAATGTATGAAAAGCTAATTAGTAAAACACAAAGATGTACCTCCTTTAGAACAAAAAGAAGCAAGCGAATCCTAATATGCTTCACTTTTGAAAACCACGGGCAAATAAAAAAGTTCCAACTACTATACACAATCCATATCATAAGAAAAGCAGCAATTTTTGTGGTGTCAGTTACGAACAACTGTGGTTGTGTTGTAGTTATGAAGGGGCACATCATAAGAAAAGTCTTACTTACGAACCATCCTGATTACATTACAAACTGATTTCATGTTATAAATTATGAATTTTTGTTACGAATCTATGAAAATAAATAAAAACTTCTTTCAACACTGAATTTAAGATCTAATAGAGATATGTATATATATATATAAAAAATCCCCAATTCAAATTGAGCCTAAAATAACAATGTGTCCGAATTTATCTTTCAAAAACCAACAATCAAACAAAGGTTAAATATAACATACTGAGATAAAAGAACATGAAAATTACTAAATTTAATAAGACGATTAAATTATGAATTTTTGTTACGAATCTATGAAAATGTCCTTTATGATCCTTTATGATCCATCATTTTTAATCCAGCTCCAATCGAAGTATTACTTACATATATATGACATTGACCATCTAAGTAAAAACACCTATAAAATAATCAATTGAATCGATAGACTGGTTCATCATTAAAAAACTTAGTCATTTAAAAAATTAGCAATAACACTTCAGTAATGCATCAACAGAGAAAACCAAAAATATATATACACAACAGATTCCCAAATCCCATTCATAGCACATTCATCAAATTCATTATAAGAAGGCATTATATATTCTTAAAAGAATAAAGCATGGCAGATTGAGTATTAAAAATATATATATATATTTAAACTTTTTTGTGTAATGTTGGTATAGACTGTGCATGCATATTGTGTACATGGGTTGCACACCTTTGGTACATTCTAATGGAGTATTTTATCTATGAAAAAGAGGGATAAGATAGGGGTCCTTACCTTGCCTTTAATTTCACAGTCATGGACTGTTGAATGGCTTGTGATTGAGCAATATGAGGGCATTTTCAAACATTTAATGCTGTTCTAAATTTTTAATTCTAGAAAATTAGCCTTTTCATATAGCATATGCCAATCAATTGCATTAAACATATGCATAAGCTCCCTAATTTTCATATGCTTGCAGCAAGCATGCCATTGACAAAACAGTTGACCGTAATCATAAAGAAAGAGAGAGAGGGAGCATTAGAACCTGAGATTTGAAGGGAAATCACGATTTCCTCCGAATGTGAAATACAACAGAGAGGGAGCAAAATTACCATGAATGCTCCAAGTAAGCATAGTTTAGGCCAGCAGTGTAATTTATCTATATATAAAAAAAAGAAATGAAATGTTCACATAATATATAACTATGAAATGTGATGGTTTTTCAGGGCCATAAAAAAGTCAAATTGCTATCACATTAGAAGTCGTGAAGCTCAATGCAGTTTTTCCAATAACCCATACATGATTGGGTTGGGAATTGTTGAGATTTTTCTGTCTCAAATCCCAGACTTTCACAAGCTCTTAATGTTGTCCATTGTTGCAGCATTCATGTAGACCAAAGTTATCATCCCAGTAATATGTTCATACTCATTCAGAAACTGATTAAAGATACAATTTGTTCTCGAATGGGATTAAAGTAAAATTGAATCAATTTCTGCAGATTGAAGGCTTCAAGGCATTCAAAATGAAAGATTCTAAAATAAATACATTTTTTTTATAAACAGATCTAAAATAAATAAATTTTTTTTATAAAAAGATCTAAAAATAAACAGATCTAAAATAAAAATATATAAACAAATATATTTATATATATATATATATAATAAATAAATTTAGAGAAAAAAAAAATAGAGTTTGAAGAAAATCCTAGATCGAAGCCCTAGATCGAAATATATATATACACTCAGATCGAAACCCTTAATTGAAACCCTATATACACTCAGATGTATATATATATATATATATAATATAGACATATATATAAACCCTAGATCGAAATCCCTAGAGAGAGAGAGAGAGAGAGATACCTAAACAGAGAGCACTGAGCAGTGACGGAGGAGAGCAGCGGCGGTGATGGAGGATCCGCGGTGAGGGAGAGAGCAACAGTCCCGTCGTCGTGTGTGTGTGTGTGTGTGAGAGAGAGAGAGAGAGAGAGACGGGGAGGTAAAACGGTAAACGGCAGAGGTGAGGCGGTGAGGGGGGCTCGGTGGTGACGGAGGATCGCCGTCGGTGAGGAGGGAGGCGCGGCGGTGACAGATCAAAGAGAGAGGGAGAGACCAGCGGCGAGTGTGAGAGAGAGGGAGGAGCGCCGTATGTGGGAGGTTGAATTTGTGTGTCTGTGTCAAACCTAAACAAAAATCAAGCATATATATATCCAGGGACAAAATCGTAATTTCAGCTAGGGGACTAAGCGGGGCGGTGGCGGTGCCGGGGCCGGGGGGCGGGGCCGAGGCCGGGTCTGAAACACCTATCCCCGTCCCCGGCCCGGATATCATCAGGGATGAATTTTTGAATACCATTCCCGGCCGTAGGGGATATTTTTCGGTAAATAACCACTGAATTCGGGGTCGGGGGATCGGGTCACCGTCGGGCCGGTTTCAGATTGCCATCCCTAGACGTGGGTAAGGAGGAGGCATGTTTGGGCGGGAAGGTATATATTTAGGATTGATATAAAATTAAAGGGGTTATCTGAGCCATTCATGTGAATACACAAATGAATCCTGACTCTTGAAATGTTCTAGTAGGACAATTGTGTCTAACACATTTTCAAAATTCGTTCTGCTTTATTAGATAGATTTGTTAATTTTATGATATTTTTACCATTATTTTCAGTTTTTAATTTATATTTACAAAAATTTTAAAAAATGTCATAAAAACTTGTTCGATACTTTTTTATATTTACAAAAATTTAAAAATTTTACTAATAAAATTTTTTTTCAATTAATTTTTTTTGTAACTGATACTAACCAATGGGGCAATTGGTAATGCTACTTTAAACCTTAGGGAGAGGATTGTAATTAATTTTTAAAATGTGAAGGGTGTCAATGTAATTTATCCACTGAGGGCAAAATTAGTATTTAAAAAAATTAAATTGCTAAAGGGGAAAATCTGTAATGAAACTTTAAACCTTAGGGGGGAAATGTAATTTCCAAAAGGTGAGGGGAGAACTGTAATAAACATAAACCTCAGGGGGGTGTTAGTATAATTTACCAAAAAAAAAGTTAATTGAAAAAAAAATTAATTGAAAAAAAAAATTAATTGAAAAAAAATTTTGCTAGTAAAATTTTTAAATTTCTATTTAAAAACCAACGTAAACTTATTTTTTGAATTTACATTTTTTCCTCAAATTTACAAACTGAGACAACCATTTATAAATCAAAAAAATTATCAAACAAGTTTTTATGACAGTTTTTTAAATTTTTGTAAATATAAATTGAAAACTGAAAATGAAATGGTTAGGGTCTGTTTGGTAACATTTACGTTTTCAGTTTATATTTACAAAAATTTTATAAACTGGTTTTCGTTTATTTTTAGAAAAATATAAACTACAAACACGTTTGGTAATTGACAAAATGTTTAACAAAATTTAAAAATATAAAAAAGAATGAGAAATGACAAGTGGCGGCGGAAGATGGCAGTGGAAAGTGGTGACGGTGGGTGGTGGGTAGCGGGTAGTGGTGGGTGGTAGCGGGTGGGTGGTGGTGGTGGTGGTGGCGGGTGATGGGCAATGGTGGCAGGTGGGTGGCGGAATGGCAGGTGGTGGTAGGTGGTGGCGGCGGGTGGTGGTGGTGGGTGGGTGACGGTGGTGGTGGTGGTGGTGGTGGTGGTGGGTGGGTGACGGTGGTGGTGGTGGTGGTGGTGGGTGGATGGATGGGTGACGGTGGCGGTTGGGTGGTGGTGGCGGGTGGTCGATGGTGGTGGCAGGTGTGTGGTGGTGGCAGGTAGGTGGCGGGTGGTGGTGGCGGGTGGGTGGGTGACGGTGGTGGCGGTGGGTGGGTGGGTGGATGACGGTGGCTGGTGGTGGTGGTGGTGGCGGGTGGTCGGTGGTGGTGACAGGTGTGTAGCGGGTGGTGGCAGGTAGGTGGCGGGTGGTGATGGTGGGTGAGTGAGTGGGTGACGGTGACGGTGGCGGGTGGTGAGTGGTAGTGAGTGTATGGTGGTGATAGTGGTAACGGGTGGTGGATGGTGGGCGTATTATGGGCGTATTATGGTGGTGGCAGGTGGTCGGTGGTGGTGACAACTCAATCTTCTCCAAAACATAGCCCTAGATTTGGGGTTTGAGGGAGGGAGGGAGGGAGGGCGTATTATGGGCGGAGAAGGATGAGAGTTTGATCCATGGTTTTGGTTTGGACTGGTTCAAGTGACTGCTAGGGCTCGTTTGCCCTTTCGGCTGCTCCTCCGCCGAGCGGAAATAGAAAAAAAAAAAAGGTGGGGAGGGGAGCGGGGCGGGAATAAAAAATAAATTTTTTTTTGTCAAAAATAAAATTTAAATAATAAAATAATGTCGTTTAATTTTTTTTTTTTTTTTTTGCGACGGGGTTGTCGTCATCAAAAAAATTTATTTTTTGTTAAAATATATATTTTTTTGTAGTTAATGAATTTTTTTTTAAAAAAATCTTTTTTTTTTAGTTACTAAGATTGAAAATTTATTTGTTTCATTTTTATTTTAATGAAAAAAATATTATTATTTTCTATTTGGTAGAAGTAGGGGTAATATTTTAATAAAAAATATTTTCCACTAAAATAAAAGATAATTTTCTGTGGTCAATGAAAAATATTTTTCTACGGCCTATTTTTTTTTTTGTTATTAAAAATCATGAACTAATTTTTTGTGGTAGAGGAGAGGCAGTAGTAGTAGTGGTGAAGGTGGTGGATAAGAGATGGTGGTGGTGGTGGTGGTGGTGGCGGCGGCGAAGGAGATTAATGGTGAAGTTGTAGTAGTGGTAGAGTAGATGAAGTGGCAAGGGTGAAGGAGAGGTAATGATAGTAGTAGTGGTAGTAATGGTGAAGGTGGTGGATAAGAGATGATGGTGGTGGTGGTGGTGGTGGTGGTGGTGGTAGCGAAGGAGATTAGTGGTGAAGTTGTGGTAGTGGTAGAGTAGATGAAGTGGCAAGGGTGAATGAGAGGTAATGGTAGTAGTAGTGGCAGTAATGGTAGTGGTGGCAATGGTAGTAGTAATGGTAGTCGTAGAGGTGAAGTGGTGACAGTGGTAATAATGGTGGTAGTGGAATGGCGTTTGCAATAGTGGTGAAGATGGTGAAGGAGATGGGTGGTGAGAGAAAGAGAGATGAGTGAGAGACAGATAGAGGAGAGAGAGAGAGAGAGACAAAGACAGAGTGATGAGCGAGAGAGAGACAAAGTGGTCGCTAAAAGTGCATTTTCTTGTAGTAGATAGATAAATCAAGAGGGAGCTCAGTAAATAGAGAAGACGGAAGAGAGAGAGTGAGCAACGCGAACACAGAGGGAGAGAGAGAGAGAGAGAGAGAGAGAGAAAGAGAGAGAGAAAGGGACAAAAAGATAAAGAGATAGAAAGTGGGAGACAGAAAAAGAGACTGAGAGAGAAAAGAGATGAACGAAAGAGACAGAGAGAGAGAGATAGAGAGAAGAGAGGTGAGCGAAAGAGACATAGAGAGAAGAGAGGTGAACGAGAGAGACAGAGAGAGAGATAAAGAAGAGAGATGAGCAAGAAAGACAGAGAGAGATGAAAGATGAGAGAGATAGAGAGAAGAGAGATGAGCGAAGAGATAGGGAGAGAAAAGAGATGAGAGAAGAGATAGATGAGTGAGAGACACAGAGAGAAAGAGAGAGACAGATAGACAGAAAGAAAAGAGTGATGAGTGAGAGAGAGAAACAGAAGAGAGAGAGGAAGATGAAAAAATGGGTAAAAAGATATAGACAAAGAGAGAGAGAAAAAAAAAGAGCGAAAATAGATAAACGAGAGAGAGACAGAGAAAGATGAGCGAGAGAGATAAAGAGAAGAAAGACAGAGAGAGAAGAGAGATGAGAGAGATAGACAGAAGAGAGATGAACGAGAGACACAGAGAGAAAGAGAGAAAGAGAGAGAGAGACAGACAGACAGATAGAGGAGAGTGACGAGTGAGAGAGAGAGAAAAATAAGAGAGACAGAGACACAGAGAGAAAGAGAGAGACAGACAGAGAAGAGTGATGAGTGAGAGAGAAAGAGAAGAGAGACAGAGACAGAGAGATAGGAAGATGAAAAAATGGGTGAAAAAGTTCCGTGTCTAACGCCTCATTTTCTAGTAGTGAGTCGTCTCTATCATTCATGGGTAGAATAGAGGCGCGGATTTGGGAATTGTATATTTTATATAAAAATCAAATTGAAATATTTTATACAATCACACCTATTTGGGGAGTGTGATTAAATATATATATATATATATATAATTATACTTATTTAAAAAGTGTGATTAAAAAGTAGTAATGTATATATAATCACACTTTAATTAAAATGTGTGATTAAAAAAAATATATATATATAATCACACTTATTTAAAAAGTGTGATTAAAAAGTAGTAGTGTATATATAATCACACTTTAATTAGAAGGTGTGATTAAAAAATATATAAATAATCACACTTTAATTAGAATGTGTGGTTAAAAAATATATATATAATCACACCTATTTAAAAGTGTGATTAAAAAGTAGTAGTGTATATATAATCACACTTTAATTAGAAGGTGTGATTAAAAAATATATAAATAATCACACTTTAATTAGAATGTGTGATTAAAAAAATATATATATAATCACACTTGTTTAAAAAGTGTGATTAAAAAGTAGTAGTGTATATATAATCACACTTTAATTAGAAGGTGTGATTAAAAAATATATAAATAATCACACTTTAATTAGAATGTGTGATTAAAAAATATATATATAATCACACTTGTTTAAAAAGTGTGATTAAAAAGTAGTAGTGTATATATAATCACACTTTAATTAGAAGGTGTGATTAAAAAATATATAAATAATCACACTTTAATTAGAATGTGTGATTAAAAAAAATATATATAATCACACTTGTTTAAAAAGTGTGATTAAAAAGTAGTAGTGTATATATAATCACACTTTAATTAGAAGGTGTGATTAAAAAATATATAAATAATCACACTTTAATTAGAATGTGTGATTAAAAAATATATATATAATCACACTTGTTTAAAAAGTGTGATTAAAAAGTAGTAGTGTATATATAATCACACTTTAATTAGAAGGTGTGATTAAAAAATATATAAATAATCACACTTTAATTAGAATGTGTGATTAAAAAATATATATATAATCACACTTGTTTAAAAAGTGTGATTAAAAAGTAGTAGTGTATATATAATCACACTTTAATTAGAAGGTGTGATTAAAAATATATATATATAATCACACTTAATTGAAAAGTGACATAAAAAATAAATATTATCACACTCAATCAAATTAAGTGTGATTAAAATATCAATCTAATTTTTTTTTATCACACTTCCAATAAAAGTGAGATCTTTTTTTTTGTCAAAGTGTGATCTTTAACTATTTTTGTAGTAGTGAGCATGTGTTACAATGATAAGAACTGAAAACTAAACAGGTAATCATATTCCCTATAGGCTTACATCTTTTCAAGTCATTGATTGGTTACAACAAAATGAGCCTAGTTTAATACAGTTAAAGCCCTTGGCTATACAAAAGAATACACAAAAGAAAGAAACTCTTGCTCCCAAATGTTCCTCCAAACTATTGCCTTGGCGGAGGCATATGACCAACACTTGAAAATTGTTTTTCCCAAATAAGGTGAGCTAAAACCCAGTAGGAATAATCTAATACAATATATGAGATTTAACAAAGATGTAAGTACAATGTGCATACACAATGCCTGTGACAAAACATTCACATTTTTAAATGATCATAAAATACCAAGTTCATATCTTATTCCATTTTTTTTCAATTCATCAGCCAATTTCATTATCTTTCAACAACCCAATTGAGCCTACAACTCAGTGGTTATCTAATCAACACAATTACTACACAAATACTTCAATTTGCCATTTTACTAAAATTTCGTCCATGGGATCGGCACCCATGTATATGTGCGGTTTCGGGACTTTCACCCAGGACACTCCAGCCAGCTTAATTTCAATGGAGTTCATCCCCTATCTCCACCCAAATATGGAATACATCTTATTTCTCCTCCCAAACATCACACATATTTAATGTATTTAAAACAAAGTCATATTCAATGGCAACCAACAATAGATTAGTTTTAATTCACTTAATCCTAGTGAAATTTCTACAATAATCAGAATTATCCTCCACCGATAGCCCAATACAGTTATTTCTAAACAGATATTCAATCTCAAGACAGATAATTTATTCAAAATTTCTAAAGGCGTGAGGTAATACATATCCAACTCCACAATCTATTTTAATATTCGTTCAATTCCATATTTACAACACTAATTTCATTTATTTATACAAAATAAATATTTGAATCATTTTAGGGTAAACTTCCTTTTTCCAAATATCAACCCAAGGCCAAAATCAACTATTTTGTAACCATACCACCTTATATTTAACCTCATAACCATTTTCACAACATACACTTAGAAACTACTCTTTTGATTTTACAACCCAAACCTTAGGTTTGTCCATAATATACCCAAAGCCCACCATTGTTATACAATCATCAAATAACTAAGTTAAAAACTATATGAAAGTGTAGAAATCCCTACCTCAAAGAGAGAAGATGAGTAAGGCAAGGATGAAACTCCAAAGATGCTCAAACCCAACTTTGCTCGGATCAAAATGAAGATCTTGAGACGTTCTACCTTTCTCTCAAAGGTACTAGAGTGAAAATCCCAATGGATCTAGGCGAAAAAGTAGAGAGAAGATGAGTTTTAGAGAGAGAAACTCAAGACCTAGGTTTTTGAAAAGTTTTAGAGAGAGAGAGAGGAATGAAAAAGTGATGAAAAAAGTCATCTTCGCGATCTGTTATACACGCAGTCCGCTTGAGCATGAAAAGTGATGCTCGAGTTTCAAACGTATTGTTCCGCTCGAGCGTAAAAAATGACGCAGCGCGGAATGCACACTTTCAAAAGTTTTGCAGATGAAGGACACCGCTTGAGCTCAAGATTGGACGCTCGAGCGTCCACTTGCTCGAGCATAGGAAATACCACTCGAGCGTAGAATACACTCATCCAGTATTTGCAAGTTTGCAAAAATACTGAGAGTTTGCAAAGCCCGTTCGAGCGCAAGAATGACCACTCGAGCGAAGGTGTAAAAATTGCAAAGCCCGATCGAGCACAAGAATGGCCGCTTGAGCGGAGTAGCAAAAATCTGGGCAACAAAGGTTTGGAAAAACAAGCAACCAACATGTTCTAAACACACAACTACAATTCAATAACCAAATGAAAGGGGAATTAAGGGAAAAAACGACAATGAACAACATTTAGAAACTATAAGCTTGAGCCCGGAATGCAACAAGAGTCGAGTCAAAACCGGAATCGCTATAAAATTTATATTATATTATATAATATATATATATATATATATAGGCAGGGTGTGATCATTCATACTAGGAAGAGAAAAAGGGAGAGAGACTGCTAGAGGAAGGAGATTGAAGGTGACACCAGAATTGTACAACCATGGCCATGGTTGGCCGAAGAAGAAGGAGAATGAGAAAAAAAAATGAGAAAGAGAAGAGAAGGAGCCGAAGCTAGGAGGTGGTGGTGATAGCGACACTGCCACCGTCGGAGCGAGCTTGGTGGAAGGGCCATAAAGGAAAAGGAAAAGAGAGAGAGAGAGAGAGAGAGAGAGAGAGAGAGAGAGAGAGATAGAATAATTGTGGAAAGGAAGGATGAAGAAGCAGGGAGATAAAGATAGAGGAAGAAAAAGGGGGAAGAAAGAAAAAAAAAAGAGAAAAATCTTAATTTTGCCAACTTTTGAAACTCTGACGACACGCAAAAAGATGTGAAACAGAGCGTATAAGGGGTATGACGAAAACTATTCCATGAGGTGAATCCAATGACTTGAAAATAAGGTAAAATGGAGCTATGAGAGGGAGATACAAGGAGTTGAACATGTGGGTTTGAATATAAAAATTTTGCTCTCTTCATATTCTTCTTTCAGTAGCATGCAGAGAGCAAAACAATAATTATTTTAAGAAGATTCCATTATGTGTGATTTCCCCAAAACTATTTAGCTCAACACAAACAAGTGGGTTTGTAAACTTAGGGGTGATCGCAGATCGAGTTCAATCAAGTGGCATCATATCCATCATCCATCCAATAAAGATGCTCACTAAAGATGCATAAATATTTCCCCATTTTAACTATCCTAAATTTAACCTGAAAGATATTGTGTGGTTATAATTGAATTTGTGTAATATGTGGTTTATGTATGAAATAAATTTGAACCATAAAATAGTAATTATGAAAAAAAAAAATTAATAATTAAGTTTGAGTTTATAATATTACTCATATTTGAATGTTACAACCAATATTTTGTTATTTGAATACTAGTGGAATGTACGTGCGTGGTTATCATCTAATCTAATATAATGTAATGTAATTAGATTTTAAAAGTCATTATTTATGTTTGTCCTTGTAATATAGAGAGCAAATTTTAGAGTAGAATGAGTATACTAAAACAATGCACCCCTTTGAAAGTATATTGTATAGATAATTTAGCAAAATTGTCAAAATATAACATATATAAACTTTAAAAATACAATAAATAAGTTTTTAAATACATAATGTTACCAAAAAGAAGAAAAAAGAAAAAAAAACCGAATAAAGAGGTTTTAGAACTAGTCCTGTGCAGTGAATATCTTGTATAATGAGAAAGATAATATTATTCATAATAATCATTTATATTCATGCAGAAAATGTGTGAAATTTATTTTGTAAGAAGGTGAATTTTACCTTAATGTTTTGATTCATATAGAAATTACATAAGTAATTTCTTGATATTTATAGACCCATCGTTTTGTGTATATTAAACTTTACTGTCAATTTACATTATCAAAATCTTTTATACGAATCACAAGTAATTATATATTAAAATTTAGAAAAGAATTTATGTAGGGTAAATTACACTTTGCACCTCTGCACTTTGTACCAAATCTCACTTTGACTCTTACACATGAAATCATGACAATCAACCCCCTGTACTTCTAATCAAATCCCACTTTAGCCCCTACACATGAAATTGTGACAATCAACCCCATATACTTTTTGATAAAATCGCTCTTTAGTTCTTACACAAGTGTCAATGTACCCCTTTTGTTACTCAATTATTTAAATCTTCAACAAAATCTAATCATGTGATAAGAATGTGACTAAGACATGAGGGTAAGAAAATCATTTACATTTTTCACCAATAAACACTTTATCTCAAAATTTACATTAAAATATAACTATATTAGACTAAAACAAAAGACAGATTGTGAACAATTAAGAAAATGAACTAGGGTTTTGCATAAATTGAAATCACGAAACTCTATTTTTCATAGTAACATAGTTTTTTGTCTATTCATCTTTATTTCTCTTTGATTTCTTTGTCGAATTTTTTATTTATTTCAAAAACTTCACCTCTTTATCTTTTTGTCTCATTTTTTACCATACGAATATATATATATATATATAGTATTATATAACTTTCATGAGCTTATCATATAGGACAAAGTGTATTAGTGGAAAACATAGATGATTTTTTTTCTCTTATTCTCATTTTGTAGTCACATCTTTGTCACATGACTTGATTTTGTTAAAAATTTAAAAATAAAATAATAGAAGAGGGATATTGGCACTTGTGTAGGGACCAAAGTGAGATTTGAGTAAAAATGCAGGGGTTGATTGTCACGATTTCATGTGTATGGACCAAAGTGAGATTTGACCAAAAGTGCAGTGAGTTAACTGTCATGATTTCATGTGTAGGGGCCAAAGTGAGATTTGGTGCAAAATGTAGGGGTGCAAAATGTAATTTACCCATTAATGTAATAGACTTTCTTTTGCACTATTAAGTTCTGGTCATGATGTTTGGCCATAATTTAATTTATCCCTTATTATTGTCAGTAATATATGTATCTGAATAGAAAATAAAAAATAATAATTTTTTTATGCAACCATATCGAATTATAGAGAGAGAATAAAAAAAAATTGTCTTGAAGGTAGAGTCTAATTATATATCAAACTCTATAATTTTTTTTTTTGAATAAATAAAAGGATGTCAATTGTAAGTTGTAACCGGTGTACTCGTTTTGAGTCTAAATTTAACCCTCTTTACATTATATATATATATATATATATAGTGATCATATTTTTTTGGATCAATTTGGTAAGAGATATAAATAGAGACTTATTCAATTGAAAATAATATATTAATCAAACACTATTTGGTTTTAAACTCCAACAACAAATTAACTTTTAAAAAAAGAATAGAAATTAAAATAATAATAAATAAATAAAAGAAAAAAAACTTTCAATCTTTTTGGTAACTGTAAATAAATTCAAATTTAGAATTTCAAGGGTTGTTTAGGATGATCTAAATAAGTATACTTTTTTTATTTTTTACCGAAAGATGTGCAGAATAGTAAAAAGGTGATATGACCTAAATAAGTGCACTTATTTAGTTTATGCCAAATAGTATCTCAATATGATTATAGAATAAATTATATATTTGTAAATGATTATATTTGAGAGTCTAATTTCTCATTCACTTTTTGAAAAAAATGAATGTTTTCTGCGAAGGTAGTTACTGCACCATCTCGAATCCAATTTTTTGGGGAGGGTTGAGAAACTCTTTGACTAGTCACGCCGAGGAGGTACTGCTCATCGGTGACGATGTAGTACTAGCCGTAACAGCTCTTGAATCGGATGACGATGTCAATATCATCACCTTTGAACCTTGCGGTAGCCCTTCGCCATTGATAATCACCTTCTTCTCTTGCACAAATTTCTTTCCGCTCACTCACAACTGTGTCGTCTCCACCCATCGCAGCCCATCAAGACATCTCACTTTCACCTGAGATTTGAACTCCAACCATTGTTAGAGGTAGCCAGTTAATGCAATTTCCTTCAGCAACTTCCGATGCATGTCATGACCACCATATTTTAGCTAATCTTATAAAGTATTAACCAACTCTCACCAACTAATTTGCAATCCATGCTCTGGTGCAACTATTCATAACTTCAATTATTTTCTCTTTTCATATTTAACAAAGGTGGTGCATTTTTTTATTTTTTTTTATATGTGATGAAATGGGTAAGGAATGGATGTATGGCAAAGAACGATGCTACACTGACCATGGGTGAAGGAAGAAAGAACAATGATGGAGAGGGACGTCGCTAAACATGATGCTTACGAGAGACAAAACTATTACATTTTTTCTTCAATGTAATCTGAATCGTTGAATAAACAAAATGATGAAGTGGTATCATCTCATTTACAAAATTGGACAGTCCAAGTTTTTGATAAACTGTAGATAAGTCACTCTCTTGTTATAGTAGTAGAAAGATGAAAGCAACGATTTATACATGCCTTTTCATTCAAATGTGACAATGTTTCATGCTTACCATTTCATTCAAATTTGATTATAAAGAGAATATTTTTGAAGTAGAAGAAAAGTAAAAAAGTAATAGAATCATTAAAATAATAATCATATTATGATATTTGATGGTATTTGAATTCTGGAAGGTGTTTAGTTGTTCGATATATATAGGTTGCTATGTGATGTTTAATAAGTTTAGGAGGGCATTTTTGAGATACGAAAAAAGTAAAAAACATACGTATTATTCAGACTTTTAAAATAGTAGTAGATATTACTATAGTATTTTTGGCATAATCTCCAACTATTTCACATATTATTAGTATAAAAATTATATAAGTAATTTTTTTATTATATAAATTATATCGAGTAATAAAATGCCTTAAAATGATTGTCTAATAAATTTTAGACTATGATTAAATTTTAAACTACGATTCTAATTATATAACTCAAAATTGTATAAAACAATTGAGTAAGTATTAAAAGAAAATCTAATATAAATCTATTAATTTTTTTACTAATTTTTCATAATGTTTCTCTAAGAAATTACTATCAATTTTCAAAACTAAACATTTTTTTTTTTCACATTCGTCCATGTTTGTCAAGTTCTTGCCTAAATTTATCAAAGCAAATTATATATATGAAACAATTTTATGGCACCTACTTAAATTGTTGGAACAATCTTCAATGTAAAATAAATAACTTAAAACAAATCAAACAAATAAAAATAAATTACGTATAGAAATTTATTTACCGAAATAACTTAACAATAAAAATGATCAAGTCGAGTGTGTGACACTCTATCCTTAAGACAGATTCACCCCGTTCCGGTGCTTACAGATAAATGACGTCTATCTCCCAGGATACAATGATCTACACATATTGTAGTAGCACTCCAAAAATCTATACGGCGAACTAGAACCTGTGTTCTATACTCTCAGAATTTTCTCTAAAAAACTAGTATGAAGAACAATGCAAAGAGAGAGCAAAAACAAGAAGAGAATTAATTTTGGTGGATGCGAAAATCTGCTGGAAAGGTCTTCTATTTATAGGAAAATTGGTGACTATTGGACAGATTCGAACAGATATGATTTTGAATTGAACAAGTGCAATCAACTTGAACAGATACAATTTAATCCGAACAAGTCTGATCAAGAACAAAACAGGTGCAAACTGTTTGAACCTGTTAGAAATTAAATATGTCCAGTTCAACCTATTTGAACCTGCTGGAAAATGGACTGGAAAAAGGGTACTGTTTGGATAGAAAAATTAGACACAAAAATTAAATTAATTTTGTTTAGAAATTCAAATAATTTTTTCCACTAGAATTTGAAAAAATTCAAATAAATTTTGTCCAAAAAAGTAATGTTAGGACCAATCCGACCCACACCTTCGCCTGGCATGGCTCGGCTCGGCTCGGCTTGATTGGTCGGACGGAGGTAGCGGCGCGCGCGCGTGTAATGGTTTGAGCCAAGGCTCCCTTGTTCCATAACTCCTCCCTTCTAAAAACTTGGGGTGCCCCTTGGGGCCCAACCCAAGTATTCCCACCTAGAGCTTATAAACATATACAAGCTCTCTTCAAGTTTCAAAGTGGGACAATCCATTTTAAGGAAACTCACATTTACTTTTTTAATTGTTTATTCCACGAACTCGAAAACGACGTCAACTTCTCATTTACTCATAAATGGTTTTGACAAACAGCCTTAATCGTGTGACTTGCCATGCGGCAAGGAACACGTCATCTTTTTAGACCAACCTCAAAAGACGTGTTGGCCCTGTTGTAGAAATTGTGTACTTAAATAAAATAAATAGATTCATATTGAACAATCACTTTGAATTTCAGAACAAGAACATCCTGGAATTTACAGAAATTCATATTAAAATAAAACTAGTAAAAGGAATCAAACTGAAGCCTGTGTGATACTATAGTGTCCTTAAAAAAGATTAGCTGCCTCACCATGGGTGTTGGAGGAACGTCAACTTCTGTCTGTCAAGATACAATGGTTTAGATCGGGCTAACGCAAAAGCACCTTCGGTTAGCTTTGGCGAACTTGATAATGGTTGCAGTATTTCTAACAAGAACCAAAGAAGTGACTAGCAAAAGATAGGGGGGGAAAAATTGGGTGTAAAAAATCTTCTTGAACTTTTTTTTTTTAATCTTAAAACAACATCTTCATTTTTCATCAAAAATCTCTCAAAACTCTTATTCTAAGTTGGAGGGGAAATGCCCTTTTTATACTTGTAGGGAAGAGGTCTTAGCCAAGAAGGCTACCATAAAACCTAGCATCAATGGCCATCAACTCTAGCCTTTAGGCTAAAGTTACAAAGATGCAAAACTCTCATGTTCATAATGATCAACAACTCTATCATCAAAAGATGAGAGTTACAAAGGTTGAATAAATAAATATATAATGCTATTTAAATAATCCAATTAGATAGGTCGCAAAATGGATACGGGTATTGGGTCATAACCCGATCCACACCCAGTCTAAAACATATGCACAAGACAAGCTCAGTCTGGCATAACACAATCTAGCCCATGCCCAAGACTAAATCCAACACATGCACATACACAAGCCTAGGCCAGTTTAGACTATGACTAAACCTAAGTCCAAGTCCAAGCTTAGGCCCAAGCCCAACTTCTATTGATGCCCACTTTATGAGACAATTCTCATTCACAACTCAATGGTTTCGACCCATCATTTTTATATTGTAATCTTCTCACTTGAGAGAATACAAAACCACTAAGACCCACCTCAATTGACGGTTGGGTCCCACTTTAATTTCGAATTAAAGTTGCTAAAAAATTATTATTTTCCAACAATCCCCCACATGAATAAAATTTGTCGAATAAAGAAAAATGGACAAAGCTTAACAACAAAGACTTGGAGAAAGAGCACACAGAATAACCTTGCATAAGAAAAGGTAGTTATTGGCCTTGAACCTTTCGGAGTGAATGCCTATCAAATTTACTGGCCGGCCAGTGAACGTGATGTCTTGAACTATTCTGTCGTTTGTGTAAATCGAGACAATAGACCTCACACAAGAGTTACTCCAACCATTATTCTTGTTCTCACTGGTGTATCCGGTTTGGCCCTGGAACACAAGCCTGGTTTAGTGAGTGTTTTTAAAGAATTCAGCCTTGTCAATTCTTAAAAAAGCGGCCCCTTTTCACACTCACGTAGGTGGCCTACATAAGGTATCTCTCTATACCATGGTTGACTATTCACAACCCTTAGGTCATTAAAAGCATCAGTTTAACCTCCCATCCCACAGGTATCATTGTATAAAGGAATGGGTAGGAGGATTTACCTCCACAGTGACTCATCCATTACACACAATTAGGTTGTCCCTTTGAACCTAGATCTTGGGATCTCCAGTCAACTAGGTTGGGTTTTTCCATTCTGGTAATGTTACTAAAGGCCTTAACTCCATTCCTCTTGATGACGTTTCTACTAACTCTCGAGTTAACCTTTTGGTTGGTAGATTCAAAATGTTGTCCTTAGACTTTACATAGTCTAGAGAGACAACTCCATTAGACAGTAGTTGTTGTATGGAATTATGTCTACGACGGATATGTCTAGACTTTCCATTATACATATGACTCTGTGCCTGTCCAATCACCGATTGGCTATCACAATGAATACAGGTAGCAGGCATAGGTTTCGGCCAACGTAGAATATCCTCAATGAATTGGCGAAGCCATTCAGCTTCTTCAGTTGCTTTATCCAAATCAATAAAGTCAGATTCCATCGTTGGTCTCAATATACACGTTTGCTTTGAAGATTTCCAAGACACGGCTGCCCCTCCGAAAGTAAACACATAACCACTAGTAGATTTAGAGTCCTTTATATCAGATATCCAATTAGCGTCACTATATCCTTCTAGTACCGCTGGTATCTACTATAATGTAGCTCATAATCCTAGGTGTAGCGTAGATAACCTAACACCAGCATAATGCCTCTTCAATGAGTGGCATTCGGATTACTCATGTATCTACTAAGCGTACTAACAAAGTAGGTTATATTTGGCCTTGTACAACTCATCAAATACATCAAACTTCCAATGACTCGAGAATATTCTAGTTGAGAGACACTCTGACCATTATTCTTGGTCAAATGTAGACTCACGTCTACTGGTGTCCTTGACATACTTATATCTGATTTCCCAAATTTCTCAAGTATCTTCTCAACATAATGAGACTGAGAAAGTACAATACCACTAAATGTTCTGGTAATCTTAATACCTAAAATGACATCCACAAGGTCAATATCTTTCATGCCAAACTTAGAGTTTAACAATCTTTTGGTAGTTCGAATCGTTTTATCATTACTACCAACAATAAGTATGTCATCTACATATAGACACAAAATGACATAACCTCTGTCAGTGTGTTTAACATATACACACTTGTCACACTCATTGATTCTAAACCCATTTGACAACATAACGTTGCAAACTTCTCATGCCATTGTTTAAGAGCTTGCTTCAAACCATACAATGATTTGACAAGCTTATAGACTTTCTTATTTTGTCCTGGAGCTGAAAACCCCTTGGGTTGCTCCATGTAGATTTCTTCATTCAAATCTCTATTTAAGAAAGCTATCTTTACATCTATCTGATGTATCTCTAGACCACGTAAAGCTGCTATCGCAATCACCATGCGAATGGATGTAATCCTTGTCACAGATGAATACGTGTTAAAGTAATCCAGATCTTCTCGCTGCCTGTATCCTTTGATAACTAGCCTAGCTTTATACTTATTAATTGATCCATCTGCTTTCATCTTTCTTCTAAAAATTCACTTGCTCCCCAAAGGCCTTACTGCCTGAGGTTAGATCAACCAACTCTTAAGTATGGTTCTGGAAGATGGAGTAAATTTCACTCTTAATTGCTTATTTCCACAAAAGACTTTTAGGTGAAGTCACAACTTCATAGAAAGTTCAAGGTTCTCCCTCTAACATATAAGCCAAGAAGTCCAAACCAAAGGACTTTGCAGTCCTAGCCCTTTTACCCCTTCTTGGCTCATCTGTTTCCTCAACTTGATCATCTATGTGATCATTGTCGCCTTCAACCTCTTTCATGGAACTTGGAACCCCTTCTTGGATATGACAAGGTAATACATTTTCAAAGAAAGATGCATTTTTGGATTCCATGATAGTATTCTTGTGTATATCTAGAATAGCAGACTTAAACACAAGAAATCGATATGCACTGCTATATTGTGCATAACTGTTCAATACAAAGTCAACGGATTTTTAGGCTTATCCTAACCCTCTTGAGTTTAGGTATTACCACCTTTTGCATGACACCCTCACATTTGTAGAATTTATACAAAGGCTTTTAGCCTTTTCGAAAAATTCATACAGGGTCTTTAAACAATTCCTTGTGTCACAATGATTATGAAACTCTCAAAATCATATCACAGTAAATACATTTCCAGAATGTCATCAACCGAATTAAGCACTCAAACATATTTGGTCCACCCTATCACTCTGAAGCCAATAGTCTTACTATTAAGAAACACAAATCCAGTATTCAATAGTCTACTATTCAAAACTTTATAACATGGCCAGTAGTCTTATCACTAGGAATCACTCATTTCTTATCACGTGGTTAGTAGACTCGCCACTACTAGGAATCACAATGTTTTGACATGTGATCAGTAGTCACTCGACTACTAGGAATCACAACGTCTTGACATAGGATCAATAGACCATTTCATTACTAGGAATCATCATGTCTTGACATATGATCAGTAAACTCTTTTACTACTAGGAACCATCGTGTCTTAACGTATGATCAGTAATCTATTTACTACTACGACCCACAATCTCATAACTGTGTAGTCAGTGGTCTAACACCTCATAAGAACTACCGGTTTTCTATCTCTGTGGTCAGTGATTTTGTACTCATTAGGAGCCATCAATTTAAGAATATATTTGGAATTTAAAATTTCAAAAATATATTCACACACCCTAATAAGTTGTCTCATCTTTGCTTTCAAGCAAAGTCACATAACAATCATATGAGCTATAATTGACACAAGGATAACATACTAATCGCCTCTGATTAATTTAGAGATATCATCATGCAATCTTATGATTTCCTTTAATCACATTTAATCTCTCTAGATCTTCCTCTAAGAACCTCGCAAGGTTTAAGGTTGTCAGGTGGAACAACATTTCCTGTTGTCACCTCTTGAAGCAAAATCACAACAGAATTTCACTATTCTATTTTTTCAGAAATTAAACTTAACACTTAGAAAATTCACGGTTGAAAATTTAATTCAAAACTAGTCTCACCACTTAACCTAGAATCGAACATGGTCAAGAATGTTCCCAGGAAGACTGGAGGGGTCACACCGGTTCTACTTAAAACCTAGTTAACCTTTTGACAAAACTTTCAAGAGCATGTTGATTCCTAGTCCATAAGAAACAATTTTTAGAATTAAGTTTTCCAAGGGATAAACCAAGTTATAACAAACCAATTCCTAAGCAAATAAAATTTGCTACCAAAATTATACCACTCATAAAAGTTAACTGGTACGCCCGGAACTAAGCCCATTATTTCTAAATAAAAATCAGAAATATTGCTAATGCTAAAATTTGGTTTCTTTTCTCAACAGCAAAACACTTTTGAAATAATTAGTTTATAACCAAAAACTTTCTCCAAACTTGGTTTTCCAACACTTTGGGAATAAAATGATTAAACCCAAAGACTTCTTCAAACCTCAAAAGTTTGAAACCAAAGTTGTCTTAGTTGTCATTTCTGAACAAATAAGAACTACTTTTTAGCCAAGGCTAAACACTTTAGTTTCTATTACAGAAAACCAAACCAAGTTCCAAATTTACAAGCAATTTAAAAATTGCTAACCGAATTACAAACAATGTAAAAAATTGCTACAACAATACAAGCAAATAAAATGCTTTTGCATATTGGTAAAAAACCATAACTAAAGTCCAAGCCAAAAAAAAAATTGCTTCAATTTGTATATAAGTAAAATAACCAATCCATACAGATTCTATTTAGTCCAAACGCCTTTCCACGCTTAAGTATTCCTTTTCAAATACGTTAGTAGCCCAAACTTTTGATTTGTACATCCCAAAGATTATTCATTTGGCTTTGTATTTGTTTTTCCAATCCCTTTCGCGTAGGTATTCCTGTAAAGCAAGTTAGCAGAAAATCATAAGAAAATACAAGCCAAACAATCTAAAGAAACTTGAAACCATCTAGCAATCTATTTAATAATAAAATTAAAATGGTTTTAGCGACAAAGGTTTTTTAGTAGCCAAAAGTGACAGTTTTTGGCGACTAAAATAATTTAGTAGCCAAAAGTGACGGTTTTGGCGACTAAAAAACAGTTTGGTCGCCGATTATACGTGCTTTGGCAACTAAAAACAGTTTGGTCGCTGAAAGTGAAACTTTTTGGCTACTAAAAAAAATTTAGTAGCTAAAAACAGACAATTTGCGACTAAAATTCAATTCAGTAGCCAAAAGGGACGTTTTTGGCGACTAAAAACAGGTTTAGTCGCCAAAACTGGTTATTTTTAGGCGGAACTTATTTTTTTAGCGACTAAAAAATAATTAGTAGCCCAAAATTATAAAATTGGCGACTAAATAATGGATTTAGTCGTCAAAAGTGGCCTTAATTTTTTTTAGTAAATAATTTATTTTTTACATAAATTATATTAAATAAAAATAATTATTTATACATATAGTTTTGTATTAATACCGGTCAATATACTATATAAATAATATATGTTGCATTTATATTCATGTGATGTTGTACTGGCATAGTGGGGAGAGTGTGTTGTTAAAGATTTAGAATGTGAGAGGTTGGTGGTTCGAAACTTGGCCTCAGTAGAGGGTAATTTTTTTTTTCTTGAAATATGCTTTTGGCGACAAAAATGTGTTGTTGCCAAAAGATTGACTATTGGCGACGAAAAGCTTAGTCGGCAAATGTATAAATAAAAAAATAATAATTCACTATTGGCGACTAAAAGATTAGTCGCTAAATGTATAATTTTCAAAAATGCATTGACTATTGGTGACAAAAGCTTTGGTCGCTGAAGACCAGTTTTTTGCCGACTAAAACATTTTTAGTCGCCAATACCTCCGGCGACCATGTATTCGCGACAAAACCAGCGACTAAAATATTTAGTCAGGGAAAGTGAAAAGTTGACTTTTGGCGACTAAAAAAAGACTTTTGGCAATTAAAAATTTAGTCGCCAAAGGTGCTTTTTCTTGTAGTGACTCCACAATTAAATTAAATTAAAACTTTAATACATATAAGTTATGTATGCAATTATTACACAACTAAAACTCCAAAATTAAATTTACAATTGAATTTACACAATAAACAAGTAAATAAATATAGACGAGTTACAAAATTAAAATTTATTAATCCACAATTAAATTAAAAATTTAATTAGCATATACCTTATAACTTCAAATTAAATTCAAATTATGAGGTAATTATATATGACATTATTACACCAATAAAATAAATTTATAGTTTTATTTACACAATTTTGATAACTCCAAAATCTTAAATTAAATTTAATAGGCAAGAGATATATATAATTGTTACAAAACAATAACCATGTAAGCAATTACATGCAAATAATTCTAGAAATTAAATTATGCAAGATAAACTAAAAGCTAAAAAATAATTAGCATGATAGGAAGTTATATAAATTATGCAAATTATATTATATTAAAAGTCATGCATCTTGTGGTAGGAAATTAAAACCTATACTCACAAAATTAAACTACACAGGGAAGCACTACTATGCAAAGCAATTTAAAACAACCTAATTCTGGGCATTTTGTTTATTTTAACACAAAGAAACAGGAAGCAAGCAATTGCAACATTAGACTACTATTTCCTATGAATAACAGTGGCCTTCTATGTACATTCAATTGAATATCTAAATAAGCATGTACTATTGAAACATATATATACATCTATAAAAAAACACTAAATAGCAGCATGCAAATAATAGTAAATTAATATCCTAATCAACAATTTCATAGGTGAAATAACGCGCATTAGATATTAATTTACTAACAAACAGTGGGTAGATAGGCTATTTGACGCGGAAACCAAACCAAAAAATCTAGGCAAAATATTTTTTTTTGTTTATTTATCAATAGAGGCCTATGTTGTTGGTTCTTTGTCCTAATAAAATAAAACTGACATCATGTATTATAGCATACTTAACATGCACATTTATACGATAGTGTTACATTTATACGATACGTTATTTCACCTATCAACATTTATTCCAACCAATTATCAGACGATTGTGTTTTAGTTCTCTCAGCCGCAATGAAGAGGATTTTTACCGGTGGGTTGATTTAGGAGAATCAAACAAAATATCAATCAAATAAAGAACAACTGAAGCATTTCATTAGAATGAAAAAACTTACAATGATTCAAACTCAGCCTCGTAGAGGGTTACAGCGACAATCTACTTGAAACTACTCCTATGAATAAAGTGCAGTGCAGAATTTAAAGTACTGGAATGTAAAGAACAGGACGTGTAAAACTAAGTAAAGTAGAATAAGACTGATTTTCTGGATCTGAGTCTAGGGCCTTTTTTCTAGGGCCTTCTCTGCTATTTATATTGCTCAAAGATGACCATCGAACTGTATTTCCAACCGTCGAACTGCTCCCCCATGATCGCTGATCATGTTGCCGCAAGATTAGCTCCACTACTCCATCACTTGCAGTTATGCTTCCCTCATAAATTTGAATTTAAATGTGAATAACAATTGATGCCACATCACCTTGTATCTCTTTGTTGATCTACTGCTACTCAGATCTCATAACAACCAATACTAATTGCCACGTGTACGATCAGGATCGAAGATTTGAATGGTCTCCCCGTACTACCCTTACTTTGCCACGCGTCGAATTGTAACTGGCTTGTACAAAATATGTAGCCAACAAACTTTTTTTTTTTTATTATCTCAAAACTACATCTCCATTTTCCATCAAAACTCTTTTTCTAAGTTGGAAGGGAAATGCCCTTTTTATACTTGTAGGGAAGAGGTCTTAGCCATAAAGGCTACCATAAAACCTAGCATCAATGGCCATCAACTCTAGCCTTTAGGGCTAAAGTTACAATGGTGAAAAACTCTCATGTGCATAATGATCATCAACTCTATCATCAAAAGGTGAGAGTTACAAAGGTTGAATAAATATATATATATATATATATAATGCTATTTAAATAATCTAATTAGATGGGTCGCAAAATGAATATGGGTATTGGGTCACAACCCAATCCACACCCAGTCTAAACATATGCACAAGACAAGCCCAGTTCAGCATAACACAATCTAGCCCATGCCCAAGACTAAGTCCAACACATACACATACACAAGCCTAGGCCAGTCTAGACCAAGACTAAACCTAAGTCCAAGTCCAAGTCCAAGTCCAAGCCTAGGCGCAAGCCCAACTTCTATTGATGCGCACTTTATGAGACAATTCTCATTCACAACTCAATGGTTTCGGCCCATCATTTTTATATTGTAATCTTCTCACTTGAGAGAATACAAAACCACTAAGACCCACCTCAACCGGCAACTGGGTCCCACTTTAATTTTGAATTAAAGTTGCCGAAAAATTATTATTTTCCAACACGCCCCACTCAAATTTGGGCTTAAAGTTAGCCTAAAATAAGCCTGTAAAAGCCATATTTTTCCAACAATCCCCCACATGAATGGAATTTAACGGAGAGAAAATGTAACAACATGATCTAATTATAGAGAGTACAAAAATTGAAAATATTCTTGTAGACACCCCATTTTTGACCGACCTTGAGACTCAGACGTCACCAGTTGAGCACTTGGTGATATTGCATAATGTGCTCGTTCAGAAGTTTCAGAGTCTTGGCTGCGAGCCCCGCCTCCGGATTTCCGAACCCTCTTCTGTGCCTTGTCTCGGTTTGCGAACCAGACTCGGTTTTCTCTGTTTCTTTTCCTGAGGGAAGGGAGAGGTCCCGTAGACCATCTCTCAATGTCCGTAGGCTACATTTGGTGGCCGTAGGCCATTTTGCCCATTTCGGAGTCCGGTTCCCGGTTTTCGGAGCCGTCAGGCCGTGTGCCTCGGTTCGGGACCGCTTAACCATCTCCTATTGCTCTGATTTTTGGCATACTTCCTATTTGCTCCCTTTTGAGGGACACTGGGGGCTGAGAAACCCACTTCGAGGTCGAATGCCACTTTCGGTGCTTAACAGCCCATTTTTGGGACCTCGAACTGCGTGTTTTGGCCCCGGAACATTCGTTTTGCAATGGTTTTCGTTCATTTTTGGCAGGTACCTCTGTTTTATCACAGGGAAGGTCACTGAAGGGTGGAAGGCCAGCAATTGTTGCAGCAACCAGTTATCTCTCCTCCGGAGCCTCCCGGCGCCCGTTTTTCCAACTTCCGGGCTAATGTTGAACACCCTAGGGGTAGTGTTGCCAACTTTCAACCACATAACTGTGATCTACACACCTTGGAGGACCCAAAAAAGTCATGGCCGGCCATTAATTGTTATTTCCATTTTTGCCCCTCCTCTTCCGGGCCAATGTTGAACACCTTGGGCCCACTTTCTTGAACTTTGAACCATATATATGTGATGTACACACTTGGGAGGACCCTAAAAGTTTATCGCCGGCCATTAATTTTTCTTTCCATTTTTGCCCCTCCTCTTCAAATGCAATGTTGAACACCCTGGAGTCACTGTTGCCAACCCCAAACCACATATATGTGATCTACACACATGAGAGGACACCAAAAGTTGGTGGGAGGCTAGTAATTTTGCCGAAAAGCCAACTCCTTTTTGGTCAAAAATGGTTCAGCATGAATCCGGGAAGGAGAAAAAGCTGCGCGGCTTCACCGAAACGGGCGTAACTCTTTGCACAAGAGGAATTAAGATATGAGGCCACCACCATTGGAAAGCTTACTTCCGGGGCTTCATTTTGCACTCAAGAATCTCCCAAGTCCAAGTCCGGGGGGAAGAGATGTGGTTGGTTGAAGTCCGCTTGGACTGAATCTGCGCGGCTTCACGGAAAAGGGCATAACTTTTTCTACAGGAGGAATTTTAATGCAAGGTTTGCGCCATTGGAAAGCTAACTTCTGGGGCTTCATCCTAGGGGGTGACCGGCCATTTTTTCTGGCCGGCCGGCCGTTTTTTTTCTTTGACCTAGCCGGCCGGCTATGTTAAGTGGCCGGCCGGCCACTTGCAACAAAAGTGATAGGCCGGCCTGTTTCTTCAGGTTGAGTGCATTCCAGCTGTGCCTTGGTTTTCTCCCAAAAATATCTACATCCGGGGGGACCCTTTTGGGGGAATTTTGCTCTCCTTTATGCCCCACCTTTACAACCATCTTCTTGTCCATATAACCAGCTGCCATTGTTGGTTATAGAGGTTGGAAAAATTCATCTTCAAGGCTCCATACCTAACTCCATTGATATACCTCTCATTTCTTCAAAAAACCCTAAGTCCCTAAGCTCCATTCCTTCTACACCACCAAGCTCTACCACCACCACCTCATCTCCAGCAGCAAAGAAGGATTCTTGAAGGCTAAAGAAGCTGCAAATCCATCCAAGAAGCAACAAAAGTTTGAATCTTCAAGGGTAAGTAACACTTTTACCCTTTTGACCCTTTTTCTTGATCCATTTCTAAGCCTCACTTCCTTTTTGTTTCAAGCTCCGGCCCTAACTGAAAAGGGCCATCTTTTGAGCTCATCTTCACTTTTCATTAAGGGCTCAACCCTGTTTGAGCCCTCCATAATACACTTGCTTCATTGACCATCTTGTATGTCATAGATTTGCATGCTATTTTTGACCCATGAGCAATTTATTTTCGAGCATGTTATAAACTGATATTAGGCTTATTTTGAGCCCCTCTTCAACATTGGAGAAGGGATCAACCTTGTTTGGTGTCTCCATGTGTCACTTGTAGTTCAATCCCTTATTTGGCCTCATTTTTGCATGAGTTGATAGCCCTCTTTGCTTCTGTTTTTGGACCTTGGTCCGAACTGAAAATGGCCTTGTTTTGGCCTATACTTCATGTTTCATTCACACTTTTTTTCTGTTTGGTGATTATTTTGTATACTTCATGTTTTAGCACCTTTTGAGCTTCATTTTACATCACATTTTTAGCATATTTGTATACTGATTTTGAGACTGCCATATACTGTAAATGTTCATATTTTTGGTCCATCTTCAGTGTTGTAGAAGGAAATTTTTCAGTTTGGGTTTTTCTTATACCACTTGCTTCTTTACCCCTCTTTTGGCCCCTATTCTTGCATGCTATGTTTCCCTTATCTATGCTTGCTGTTTGGCCATGTTTATAACTGTGAAAGTGCATATTTTGGGACTGTCTAGCTTCTGTCTTTGCATTGCATGTCCATATTATGCATGTTTAGCATGGCTATAGGCCATTTCGGATGCCTAATGTTGCATTTCGGGACATTTCCTTGCATTTCATGTCATTTCGCTTCATTTCGGGACTGTTTTCCCCCATATTTTGTTGCTGAAATTCCATTGGCATGCTTGTATATCTTTTTTTCCATGTTTCATTGCATTTTATCATTGCCTCGGTTTGCGTGCCCGTGTGCACGCATCTCGAGGCACTTCATTTTTCATTCAACGGGCATCTTATATGAGTGTGGCTGAGGCTCTCTCATGTTAGTATAAGTCCATTTGTCATTTTCCATGTCATTTGCATTGCGTATGCACCGCCTCGGTTTGCGTGCCCGTGTGCACGCATTTCGAGGCACCTCATTTTCTGCCACGGGCATCTTATATGAGTGTGGCTGAGGCTCTCTCATGTTAGTATAAGTCCATTTGTCATTTTCCATGTCATTTGCATTGCGTATGCACCGCCTCGGTTTGCGTGCCCGTGTGCACGCATTTCGAGGCACCTCATTTTCTGCCATCGGCATCTTATGTGAGTGTGGCTGAGGCTCTCTCATGTTAGTATAAGTCCATTTGTCATTTTCCATGTCATTTGCATTGCGTATGCACTGCCTCGGTTTGCGTGCCCGTGTGCACGCATTTCGAGGCACCTCATTTTCTGCCATCGGCATCTTATGTGAGTGTGGCTGAGGCTCTCTCATGTTAGTATAAGTCCATTTGTCATTTTTCATGTCATTTGCATTGCGTATGCACCGCCTCGGTTTGCGTGCCCGTGTGCACGCATTTCGAGGCACCTCATTTTCTGCCATCGGCATCCTATGTGAGTGTGGCTGAGGCTCATTCATGTTGGTATAAGCCCATTTGTCTTTTTTCATATCATCGCCTCGGTTTGCGTGCCCGCGTGTACGTATTTCGAGACACCTATCATCGCCTCGGTTTGCGTGCCCGCGTGCACGTATTTCGAGACACCTATCATCGCCTCGATTTGCGTGCCCGCGTGCACATATTTCGAGGCACCTCATTTTCAGTGCATTCTGTCATTTTCTCGGTTTGCGTGCCCGTGTGCACGCATTTCGAGACATCTCATTTTCATAGCATTGTGTATGTTAGGATTGCATCTTAGTTGCATTTCACGCATATCATGCATATTGCATCGTGTCCGGAATAGGAGTTAGCCCGGGCACGGGAAACGAGGTACATTTCGTACTCCGAGTGACGGAATGTGTCTCAATTCCCCAGTCACCGACACTCCAGATTACCCATGATGGAGTTAGGTTTTAGCTGTAGTTTCATGTGCATTCATCCTATATTGAGTTGTGCATTTCGACTCCTCGGCCATCATGCCTCGGTATGCGTGATTGGTGGCACGAGGATCGAGACATGCATATATCTGTGCAAATACATTGCTATGCCCCTTTCCTGCTCTCTGTTGCAGCAAAAATGAAGAATCAGCAACCTTTGGGGGCTTGGCATGCATTCCAAGAACAGGTGTAAACAGAGGCTAATTGGGGCATTCCGGTGGATTTCCGCGCAAGACAGTCCGGACATGCATCATCCACCAGAAGCAAGGCAGTCCCTGGCTTGCACGCCAGTTTTATTTGCTTTCTTAGTTAATTTGTTAATTAATTAGGATTTTGTAATATTTTGGACTGTAATATTCTTTTATTCGGGACTGTAATATTTGGACTGTATATTTATTCGGACCCTCCGAGTGAGGGCACAACTGTAATAAGTGTGCGTGAGTGTGTTGTATGTCTTCCAACCCCACGTCTTTCTCCCTTTTATTTATCCGCTTATGATGGTTAGATTAGGGCATATTTAAATTAGCATACAGTATGACAGCATGTTTGCATTCATTCATCTGTATTACATGCACCGGGCTCGGCGCATCATACTAACTGCATTGTACTTTCAATTTCAAAGTTGAATACATGATAGTTGTAGCATTTCATATGCCATCTTAGAATAGCCGAGCCTGCTATAGTTGCATTTTGCATGTGTTGCATTAGGCATTTTTGTATACTTAGGATCATGCATGATTTCTAATAAATTCCTATTTTGGCTTGGAGTACTCGGTAAGTTTTATGCTTTAGCATCCTTGCATGCGTGTGAGTGATTGCCATAATAGCATACTTACCATGAGGCTATGTGCTTATGTGATATAACTGCCTGAATGCCTGTGGGTGAAGGTCGGGTTGTTTAAATTAGAACAAATCATTGACTGTGAGTTTTAAGCCCACTAGATAGTGGCAAAGTCATATTTTTTTCTAAGCCCACCTGAGGGTGGCAAATCCATGTCTTAGCCTACCTGCGGGTAGCACCATCAAACCATTTTCAAATAAACAAGCATGAAATGTTTTGTTCCAATTCGGACGACCCAGTCTATATTTATATGCTGCGAGCATCACATAGTAACCTAGGCTAATAACCGGAATAAGAACATACAATGTTTTCAAAAATTGATATCATGGTTAGTAGAGGCCGGTCTATGACCGGGCGAGCGGGGGTGCTCACGAAGTGACCTTCCCCAATCGTACCCAAGTTCCCGAGCCGAGGCAACTTTGGTGATGACGGACACGTGGCCTTTTGGCACCGAGTCAGGGTTTCCTAAATTTCCCAAAATAAAATATTTAGGTGGCGACTCTGTATCTGGCAAAGCAGTCCATGTTTGGCACTTCTTTCAAAAATCAGTTTTCTCAAAACAATTTGCCGGATTTGGACTCTTTGGTTCAGACTTAGAACCGTGACTAACGAAAAGTCGAGTCCGAGCTGTAGCGAGGTCCCCCGCGGGCTTGTTACAGTTTCTGGCGACTCTGCTGGGGATTTAGAGAACTTGACTCGAACTCTTGATATCTGTTTTTGACTACACTTGTGTGTTTCTTTGCATTGCATTTGCATTGGTGCGCCTAGGACACCGTGTTTGCCATCTGCTATTCCTGAACGGTTTGCCAGAGGCTTGTCTTGTCAAGGCATGACCATAAGGCTGACCGGTTGTGGGCTCTGCCAGTATGGGAACACAAACCCCGGTTTTACCGGGGCACTCTCTTTGACCATTCGACCTAGTGCATATTCGGATCCATAGTGACCATTCCAAATTAGGACAGATCGCTTACCCGTTTATAGATTGTTTGAAGCCGCTGTGTGCGTAATGAAACCCTAGCTCCTGACAAAATAGGACAGGGAAACCCTACCCCAACATAGGGGTGTTTTGGCTCTCACTTATCTGTTATGTGCTTTAGAGTGCGTCTCTACAGGAATGCATGTATCAGTATATGAGTTTGGGCATCAGGCCTGCGGGCACCAGTTTGCGAATTTTGGCATCAGGCCTGCGGGCATTACTATCAGTGTTTGGGAGTCAGCTTTACCCGTGGGTTTCAGACTCAGATTTTGAGGCCGAATTTTGGGCAGAATTCAGTAGAGGGCACACTCATTCAACTATGCTCGTATCTGTTCAGGTGAAATCAGGCTGAGGTGCTGTCTGTTTTCTCTTTTGCTAGGTAGTCTTGGAACTGTCGCTTCAGAAGGCTCCGATATCCCCCGAGGTTCATCGAACTTGTGCTTATAGACTTTGTCAGGTCAGAGATTCAGTTCAAGGGTAATCAGTGTTCTTTCGCTGAGGCAAGGTAAAGAAAAGCCGGTCAGGGCTCATATGTTCATCTAATCCGTCAGTCGCCAGTCACATCACCTTTGTTCAGACTCAACAGGCCATGATGGCACAAGGTTTGGAGGAGTTTGCGGCTATGACAGCAGCGCTAAATCAGGGAACTACCATGCAGGCTGAGACCAGTATTGAAACGCAGCGCCCATCTGAGGCATCTGCCTCACATCCAGCTTTGGGACCCCAGCCGAACTTTGATCCAATTCCACCAGTTGAAGACTTGCAGTGTCTGAATCCTCGAGAAGGCTTGGCTCAAGCTCAGGTGCTCAGACCCCTGGTGCAGCCTAATGAGAAAACTCAACCCTTTAATGTTGATGAGTTCAATCCGACTGCAGTGAAAATTGCAAACCTTGAGAAGCAATTCAAAAGGGCACAGGGCCTTAACTCCATTCCTGGCATTGAGGATGGGCACACCGAGGCTTCCATCCGGCTCCCAGACAGATTCAAAATGCCATATATCGACCGTTTCGACGGGTCTGGAGATCCAATGGTACATATCCGACTTTTCTTGGATGTCCTAAAACCGATGGGTCTGACTAAGCCACAAAAACTCTCTCTGTATGGAAGAACCCTGTCGGGTGTAGCAGCCACCTGGTATACCAAATTGGAGGATACAGTGAAGCAAAACTGGGAAGAACTGGCTGAGGCCTTTGTCGATCAGTATTCCTACAATACCCAAGTTGAAATGACCATCCAAGAGCTTGAAGCAACCCGCCAGAACCCAACAGAGCCTTTTGTGGAATTCATTGCAAGGTGGAGAGCCAAGGCAGCACAAATGACAGATCGTCGCCCTTCTGAGAAGGATCAAGTGCAGATGATGGTCCGAAACCTCGAGCATGATATGTTGCAAAAGTTGATAGTCGTTCCACTATTCACTTTCAAAAATTTGCATGAACTGGGGGTTCAAGTCGAGAATGCGTTCAACAGCGGGATCATTCCCAGGACAAGGGAACTGACAAGGAAGGTAATTTCAAGGAGTACCAACGCTGGTAGTAGCATTCCCAAACCCACCGAAATCAATACGGTCACCACAGCCGACCCTTTTGCCAAACCAAGCCTACAAACAGCTGGCCCAGTCCGAGCTCAGGGTAGAACTTTCACCCCCCTCTATATGAGCCTGACTAGCACACTGAAAGCCTTGATGGAAAAAGGGCATCTCAAACCCCTCGATCCTCAACCTCTTCCCAACCCACTCCCAGCCAGACATAACCCCGCCAAGTATTGTATGTACCATCAGCAGCGCGGTCATGGCACCGACCGTTGCTACCGCCTTCGTCATGAGGTCCAAAATCTCATCGACAACCGGACGATAGCTCCACCTTCAGACCCCAATGACCAAACATCTCCTGCCTACCTCAATCACATCCACATACTGCCATCCACCTTTGACCCCAGTATATACATCACCCCGGCCCATCTACCCAAGCCTGAGGTGTTTATCCCAGAAAGCATGGACTTATGCATGATGGGAACACCCGAACCTCAACCATCTCAAACCCATGAACCCACTACTTCTGAGTTGATGGGAATGATTAAAGATCTTCAAAAAACCGTGATGGATCTGGCCTCCGGGACATTGGCTCCATCATCGACCACACCACATACCGGGAACTTCATGTCAAAAGACTCCCCGATGTTGGGACGAGCTGCGTTTGAGGAAGGCCAATCCCTTGGCAAAGTGGAAGCGACTGGTAAGAGCAAGGTAGGGGCAGGCATTGGTCCCCATGAACACCTTCGGTGGGATATTGAGGCTTTGAAAGCCGAAGGGCTGAACAAGCAGCAAGTACTCGCAGTTGTTGCAGAAATTGTAGATAACACTTTCGCCACTCAGCATGAGATTAGTCTGAATCAAGGGGCAATCCGGGAGAAGGGCCGCTGTACCAGGAATGTTCCTTTCAGCTCTAAACCCTTACTCGGAAGAGATCGGCAAACCAGGCCAGCACCTGCCAATCCCTTTGCTGGTGCACCCAGTAAAAATCCACAAACCTCAAAATACCCACCTCGAGGCCAGAGGGTGTTCGCACCACTATACATGTCTCTATCAGCGGCCTTTAGGATCTTGGTTAGAGAGGGGGATTTGAAGCCCCTGGAGCCGCAGCCATTACCAAAGAACCTCCCTCTCTCGCACAACCCAGCCGACTACTGTGCCTTCCATCAGCAAACCGGTCATGACACTGACATGTGCTTTCGTCTCCATCACGAAATACAAGATCTGATCGACAATGGGGTCATCCCCGCACCAGGTCCTGCAAAGTCTATCGGCACTTGATCAGTGAACTTGTAGGGGATAATGTGATGTGATTGGAGGGATGAACCACCTGCGGGCAGCGCTCAGTTTACTCCAGATATGGTGGATGGCATGCACTGTTTTGAGCATTGGCGAATGCCGGTTTCCGACTCGGGTATTGGGTCAGTCTTGTTGTTTTGTTTTGAGTCTGTCTTTTTGTTTTGAGTCAGTCTCTTTTTATTTTGGATCTGTCTTGTTGTATCGAGTCAGTCCTGTTGTACAGGAGTCGGGTGATTCCGGGGGGTGTTACCTCGGGCGTCACCATTTTGTTTTGTGTTTGTCTTTTCGTTTTGTTTTGAGTCCGTTTCTGCCAGGGAGCCAGTTGTACCAACAGATTTGAATGAAACAGCAGTAATTTTTGCACTTCTATGTTCGCTTCTGCCGTGTGCTAGTTGTGACGGAATCTGAATGAAATGGCAGTACATTCCACCTGCTCTCTTCTGCACCCCAAAATCATTGCATTTAACCTAAGTTTTTCAAAACTTTTTGAACACTGCGGTGAAAACAAAGAGGAAGTAATTCCTCGGGTTTTGCAAAACTTTGATCATTTGAGAGAAAGAGAGGCATGCTAAGCCCTTAATGAATGAAATCATGCTTGTTAGCGTGAGTACTGAGAAGGACCCTGGCTTGATCCAGATTGGTTCTACACTATCTTCAGCGCGAGCGATTTGTCGCTTTCTTAAAAATTTTCAAAAACAAAATGTTTTGCGCGGTCTTGCGAAGACCTGTGTGGAATCGCTCTTGAGATTGTGCAGCCTAGGATCGCTCTCAGCCTCGAGACTCAACCCCTTCGCTTCCAAACCTTGAACTTGAAATCAGAAGGTTCGACGGTCAACTACGATGTGAGGTCTGTGTGGCTAGATTTGAAGCAGCCCTCGAACAAGAGGCACCAAAGTCAGGTCAAGAAGATCAGATCTCATCAGAAGAAGCTTACAAAGCAAAGCAGCAGCCATTCTCCTGGATTCAGATGACTCCAGGATCTCAAAACCATTTGGCATGGACTTGTTATACTTTTACCCTTGAGAGGCTCGCTGGGCCGAAAACCCGGAAGGGCGACCCAGGCAAAAGTTAGAGCAAGAGAAAAATACAAAAAAAAGAAGAAGAAGAAGCAAAAAAATGCAAAAAGAAAAAAAGAGAACAAAAAAGAAAGATGCAAAGAAAAGAACGAAAAAATCAAAAAAGGAAAAAGAAATGAAAAGAATTGAAAAGAAAAGAAGAACAAAGCTCGCAAGGTCGAAAACCCGTAACGGGCGCCTTGGCAAAAGTTAGAGCCTAAAAAGGAGAGGTTAATACCCGAGTGTACCTTAACCCCGAACTACGTGAGGCTTGATTCCCATCTTTGGGATACGTAGGCAACTTCATTCTGAAGTCCAGCCGTAAAACAAACTCAATCATGTCCACGTAATGGTTCTGATAATCTTTGCCTTCTCTATATCTGAGAGTCTGGTTGCGTTCGTCGCTTTGAGGACTGACTACAATACACTACGGTGCCATTCAGACAAGGGGCAACTTTCCGTTGCCATTCAATGCGCTGCGGTGCTATCCAAACAAGGGGCAACTTTCCGTTGCCATTCAGAACGTCGCAGTGTCATTTCAAACAAGGGGCAACATTCCGTTGCCATGTAGTGTCCTTCAGACAAGGGGCAATTTTCCATTGCCATGGATCCGAGGTTGCGCATCTTAAGAGTAGGTTCCGTGCTCGTTGAGCAGTGGTCGTTTGCGAAAATAGTTTTTGAGAATTTTTACTGAGGTTGACTAATCTTCTCGAAAAGTATTCCATTTTCAAAACTGGACCATTTCTTGGACCCAAAAAAGGAAAACTCTCAGTGCTCACTGCCTAACTTGCATGATTTTAAATCAAAAAATTGAACAAGTATGTTAATCTAACTCTCATTTTGGTCAAAATTTTTTTTAGGAGAAAACTAAAACTAAAAAATGGTCAAAATGATGAACTACGGGCACAGTTGAGTCAGGCTTCCTGTCTTTTCCCCATTGCCAAACATACTTGCCAGAAAGGCCACTCTACCCGCCAAAAAAAAAAAGGGGGACAACTGAAGTTAACAACAAAGGGCTGAAAGCTCTCTCATCCTCCAAGCAACGAGGTATCAAGCTAAGTGCGAAGCACGAACTGGAATGGGACAAGACATTCCACTCCCTTATCTGGACAGATCTGATCATAACCCCTCTGTGGGAGAAACTCACTGTTGTGAACAAGAAGAAGAATCTAGCGGAATGCTAAGGGCACGAGCCCACAATTTGCTGTTTATCCATCAACCACCCAGGGGAGGGATGAAAAACGAGAGATTGAAGAATAGAGAGATGTACGATGAGAGAAAAAGTGAGAAAGGGGCTTTTTCAGAAAAAAAAAAACAGAGCTTGAGGGTCGAGTGATGTGAGAACCACAAATAAGAAAGGGTGGGAAACACTACCCGGTGAAACAGGCTCCCTGTGCACATTTGAGTGTCGTGTCTTTTTGTTTTATCTCGATTCTTGTTTTGAGTCGTTTCGAGTGTTACCCGATGTGTCTAGGTTGTGTGCCTTTTATTTCCGTGTTGAGTTGTCTTGCTATGTTCAGTCGTAGGCTCGATACCCGGTCAAGAGCTCATTTATCAATTTCAAAATAAAATCGTTTTGCGCTCCGAGTGCCGTGCCGTTCTCCACATCTGTGCAAAACAAGATTTGTTCTTTCATAAAACTGCAGGGTCCACCCCCGATAAGTGTGAACAGCAAAACCAGGACCTATTTGAAGTTATATAAGTTCCGGACTACGAAGCAAAAGAAAATAGGGAAAATTTTGAGCATCTGAGTGTGTTTCACCTTCAGAAAATTCTGAGATTACATTCCATATGTACCTCTTCAGGCCTTGCCAGTGCCCTGAAGAATGAGTGTGCCTCTACTCCAAGCTTAAGCATGCTTCAAGCCAGAACGGCAATTAAAGCAGCAGCAGCAGATGTTATCTCCCGCCAATATGAACAGGGTGTGCCCCTTTTTGAGCTGAGTGTGTTGCAAAGTCCTCTAAGAGGTAAATCAGAGGCACCAGAGTACATATTTGATACTTCTCAACTACATAGAATGTGCACTTTCATATACACTTCTGTGACATGCCTGCCGCACATCGTTATGATTCATGCATAGAATATGCTTGCTTTCGATTCTGCATAGAATTTGCTTTCAATATTGCATAGAATATGCTCCTGTTACTTGCATAGAATATGCTCGTATCTTTTGCATAGAAAATGCACTCTTCCATACTTGCATAGAATATGCTCGTATCTTTTGCATAGAAAATGCACTCTTCCATACTTGCATAGAATATGCTCGTATCTTTTGCATAGAAAATGCACCTCATTTGCATAGAACATGCATTCACTCGCACTATCTTGTGCACTTACACTTTGTATCTCACTAGCACTGTCTTGTACATCTTGTGGTTGTATCGCACTGTTAGTGCATTTCAATCGCGCTGTTTAGCGTATCGCACTGTCTAGTGCATTTCAAAATCAATCGCGCTGTTTAGCGTATCGCACTGTTTAGTGCATTTCAAATCAATCGCGCTGTTTAGCGTATCGCACTATCTAGTGCATTTCAAATCAATCGCGCTGTTTAGCGTATCGCACTGTTTAGTGCATTTCAACCGCGCTGTTTAGCGTATCGCACTGTCTAGTGCATTTCAAATCAATCGCGCTGTTTAGCGTATCGCACTGTCTAGTGCATTTCAAAATCAATCGCGCTGTTTAGCGTATCGCACTGTTTAGTGCATTTCAAAAATCACTCGCGCCATTTTGGGCATCGCACTGTTTTGTGCAGTTTACATTTCGCGCTATTTTACGCATCTCAATCGCACTTTCTTGTGCATTTCGAATCAATCGCACTGTTTAGTGCATTTCAATCGCGCTGTTTAGCGTATCGCACGGTCCTGTGCATTTCAAATCACTCGCGCTTTCTTGCGCATTGCACTGTTTTGTGCACCTTATTTGCATTTTGCATGCATTCCATCGCGCTATCTTGCGCATCTCACCTGTACTTGTTAGTGCATTGTATCGCGCTATCTTGCGCACCTTATTTGTATCGCACTGTTTTGTGCATTCACCTTGCTCGTACTGTTTTGTACACCTTTAGCATCGCACTATTTTGTGCATCTGTTTAGCACTGTTTTGTGCATTCACTCTGCATCGCACTGTCTTGTGCACTCCCCGGTCTAGGAGACCTTAAATCCTCCGGTCTGCGGAAACCTTAAATCCTGCATCTTTATTCGCACTGTCTTGTGCACTCCCTGGTCTAGGAGACCTTAAATCCTCTAAAGGTGCAATTCCTTTGGTGTTTGTCGTGCCCGAACGACTTCCGGTGGTCTGGTATAGCCACCTGCCTGTGTTTGCGGTGAGTTCCTAGGAGACCAACTGAGACGGTGGAAACTAGAGTTCGAATGGCTTATGCCTAGAACGCAAAGGTTCGGGATTTCCGAGACTAAAGTCTAGTTTAAATACCCAGGGGTATATCCTCGGCTTGAAATCTGTATGGCAGCCCCATAGATTGAGATAGCATCTGTATGCACCTCAATTCTGGATACTGAACCAACCTAGTCTATCACCCCGTTGGAGAATAGGGAAAGCTGCGACCTTGGTCAGGAAGAAAAGTAATACCTGCAGTTCAACCAAGAAGGAGCGAAAGATCCCCAGCAGCATGAGGTAAGTCATTGCCAATTGCCCCTGTAAGGTACCTTTACCTCTTAGCTATTACATTGCATTTTAGCCACTACGTTACAGTGCATTGCATGAATCCCCAACTCTTCAAACCGGCTTCGCTTAACGTATAAGTCCAACTTTCAAACCGGCTTCACTTAGCGTATAAGTCCAACTTTCAAACCGGCTTCGCGTGGCGTATAAGTCCAACTTTCAAATCGGCTTCGCGTAGCGTATAAGTCCACTCTTCAAACTGGCTTCGCGTGGCGTATAAGTCCAACTTTCAAATCGGCTTCGCGTAGCGTATAAGTCCAATTATCAAATCGGCTTCGCGTAGCGTATAAGTCCAACTTTCAAAACCGGCTTCGCGCAGCGTATAAGTCCAATCTTCAAAATCTTCTTGCATTATCATTTGCATTTTTGCCCCCTGCCTGCGGGCGCGTCTCTGTTTATCTTGTATGTTTGTCTAAGTCTTCGGCCTTGTCAAAAATGGGTCGTCTCTGGGCTTTGACATTCACTCCCGTCACTTGTGACTTCCGAGTTCTGTCAAAGAGGGGCAACTGTAGACACCCCATTTTTGACCGACCTTGAGACTCAGACGTCACCAGTTGAGCACTTGGTGATATTGCATAATGTGCTCGTTCAGAAGTTTCAGAGTCTTGGCTGCGAGCCCCGCCTCCGGATTTCCGAACCCTCTTCTGTGCCTTGTCTCGGTTTGCGAACCAGACTCGGTTTTCTCTGTTTCTTTTCCTGAGGGAAGGGAGAGGTCCCGTAGACCATCTCTCAATGTCCGTAGGCTACATTTGGTGGCCGTAGGCCATTTTGCCCATTTCGGAGTCCGGTTCCCGGTTTTCGGAGCCGTCAGGCCGTGTGCCTCGGTTCGGGACCGCTTAACCATCTCCTATTGCTCTGATTTTTGGCATACTTCCTATTTGCTCCCTTTTGAGGGACACTGGGGGCTGAGAAACCCACTTCGAGGTCGAATGCCACTTTCGGTGCTTAACAGCCCATTTTTGGGACCTCGAACTGCGTGTTTTGGCCCCGGAACATTCGTTTTGCAATGGTTTTCGTTCATTTTTGGCAGGTACCTCTGTTTTATCACAGGGAAGGTCACTGAAGGGTGGAAGGCCAGCAATTGTTGCAGCAACCAGTTATCTCTCCTCCGGAGCCTCCCGGCGCCCGTTTTTCCAACTTCCGGGCTAATGTTGAACACCCTAGGGGTAGTGTTGCCAACTTTCAACCACATAACTGTGATCTACACACCTTGGAGGACCCAAAAAAGTCATGGCCGGCCATTAATTGTTATTTCCATTTTTGCCCCTCCTCTTCCGGGCCAATGTTGAACACCTTGGGCCCACTTTCTTGAACTTTGAACCATATATATGTGATGTACACACTTGGGAGGACCCTAAAAGTTTATCGCCGGCCATTAATTTTTCTTTCCATTTTTGCCCCTCCTCTTCAAATGCAATGTTGAACACCCTGGAGTCACTGTTGCCAACCCCAAACCACATATATGTGATCTACACACATGAGAGGACACCAAAAGTTGGTGGGAGGCTAGTAATTTTGCCGAAAAGCCAACTCCTTTTTGGTCAAAAATGGTTCAGCATGAATCCGGGAAGGAGAAAAAGCTGCGCGGCTTCACCGAAACGGGCGTAACTCTTTGCACAAGAGGAATTAAGATATGAGGCCACCACCATTGGAAAGCTTACTTCCGGGGCTTCATTTTGCACTCAAGAATCTCCCAAGTCCAAGTCCGGGGGGAAGAGATGTGGTTGGTTGAAGTCCGCTTGGACTGAATCTGCGCGGCTTCACGGAAAAGGGCATAACTTTTTCTACAGGAGGAATTTTAATGCAAGGTTTGCGCCATTGGAAAGCTAACTTCTGGGGCTTCATCCTAGGGGGTGACCGGCCATTTTTTCTGGCCGGCCGGCCGTTTTTTTTCTTTGACCTAGCCGGCCGGCTATGTTAAGTGGCCGGCCGGCCACTTGCAACAAAAGTGATAGGCCGGCCTGTTTCTTCAGGTTGAGTGCATTCCAGCTGTGCCTTGGTTTTCTCCCAAAAATATCTACATCCGGGGGGACCCTTTTGGGGGAATTTTGCTCTCCTTTATGCCCCACCTTTACAACCATCTTCTTGTCCATATAACCAGCTGCCATTGTTGGTTATAGAGGTTGGAAAAATTCATCTTCAAGGCTCCATACCTAACTCCATTGATATACCTCTCATTTCTTCAAAAAACCCTAAGTCCCTAAGCTCCATTCCTTCTACACCACCAAGCTCTACCACCACCACCTCATCTCCAGCAGCAAAGAAGGATTCTTGAAGGCTAAAGAAGCTGCAAATCCATCCAAGAAGCAACAAAAGTTTGAATCTTCAAGGGTAAGTAACACTTTTACCCTTTTGACCCTTTTTCTTGATCCATTTCTAAGCCTCACTTCCTTTTTGTTTCAAGCTCCGGCCCTAACTGAAAAGGGCCATCTTTTGAGCTCATCTTCACTTTTCATTAAGGGCTCAACCCTGTTTGAGCCCTCCATAATACACTTGCTTCATTGACCATCTTGTATGTCATAGATTTGCATGCTATTTTTGACCCATGAGCAATTTATTTTCGAGCATGTTATAAACTGATATTAGGCTTATTTTGAGCCCCTCTTCAACATTGGAGAAGGGATCAACCTTGTTTGGTGTCTCCATGTGTCACTTGTAGTTCAATCCCTTATTTGGCCTCATTTTTGCATGAGTTGATAGCCCTCTTTGCTTCTGTTTTTGGACCTTGGTCCGAACTGAAAATGGCCTTGTTTTGGCCTATACTTCATGTTTCATTCACACTTTTTTTCTGTTTGGTGATTATTTTGTATACTTCATGTTTTAGCACCTTTTGAGCTTCATTTTACATCACATTTTTAGCATATTTGTATACTGATTTTGAGACTGCCATATACTGTAAATGTTCATATTTTTGGTCCATCTTCAGTGTTGTAGAAGGAAATTTTTCAGTTTGGGTTTTTCTTATACCACTTGCTTCTTTACCCCTCTTTTGGCCCCTATTCTTGCATGCTATGTTTCCCTTATCTATGCTTGCTGTTTGGCCATGTTTATAACTGTGAAAGTGCATATTTTGGGACTGTCTAGCTTCTGTCTTTGCATTGCATGTCCATATTATGCATGTTTAGCATGGCTATAGGCCATTTCGGATGCCTAATGTTGCATTTCGGGACATTTCCTTGCATTTCATGTCATTTCGCTTCATTTCGGGACTGTTTTCCCCCATATTTTGTTGCTGAAATTCCATTGGCATGCTTGTATATCTTTTTTTCCATGTTTCATTGCATTTTATCATTGCCTCGGTTTGCGTGCCCGTGTGCACGCATCTCAAGGCACTTCATTTTTCATTCAACGGGCATCTTATATGAGTGTGGCTGAGGCTCTCTCATGTTAGTATAAGTCCATTTGTCATTTTCCATGTCATTTGCATTGCGTATGCACCGCCTCGGTTTGCGTGCCCGTGTGCACGCATTTCGAGGCACCTCATTTTCTGCCACGGGCATCTTATATGAGTGTGGCTGAGGCTCTCTCATGTTAGTATAAGTCCATTTGTCATTTTCCATGTCATTTGCATTGCGTATGCACCGCCTCGGTTTGCGTGCCCGTGTGCACGCATTTCGAGGCACCTCATTTTCTGCCATCGGCATCTTATGTGAGTGTGGCTGAGGCTCTCTCATGTTAGTATAAGTCCATTTGTCATTTTCCATGTCATTTGCATTGCGTATGCACTGCCTCGGTTTGCGTGCCCGTGTGCACGCATTTCGAGGCACCTCATTTTCTGCCATCGGCATCTTATGTGAGTGTGGCTGAGGCTCTCTCATGTTAGTATAAGTCCATTTGTCATTTTTCATGTCATTTGCATTGCGTATGCACCGCCTCGGTTTGCGTGCCCGTGTGGACGCATTTCGAGGCACCTCATTTTCTGCCATCGGCATCCTATGTGAGTGTGGCTGAGGCTCATTCATGTTGGTATAAGCCCATTTGTCTTTTTTCATATCATCGCCTCGGTTTGCGTGCCCGCGTGTACGTATTTCGAGACACCTATCATCGCCTCGGTTTGCGTGCCCGCGTGCACGTATTTCGAGACACCTATCATCGCCTCGATTTGCGTGCCCGCGTGCACATATTTCGAGGCACCTCATTTTTAGTGCATTCTGTCATTTTCTCGGTTTGCGTGCCCGTGTGCACGCATTTCGAGACATCTCATTTTCATAGCATTGTGTATGTTAGGATTGCATCTTAGTTGCATTTCACGCATATCATGCATATTGCATCGTGTCCGGAATAGGAGTTAGCCCGGGCACGGGAAACGAGGTACATTTCGTACTCCGAGTGACGGAATGTGTCTCAATTCCCCAGTCACCGACACTCCAGATTACCCATGATGGAGTTAGGTTTTAGCTGTAGTTTCATGTGCATTCATCCTATATTGAGTTGTGCATTTCGACTCCTCGGCCATCATGCCTCGGTATGCGTGATTGGTGGCACGAGGATCGAGACATGCATATATCTGTGCAAATACATTGCTATGCCCCTTTCCTGCTCTCTGTTGCAGCAAAAATGAAGAATCAGCAACCTTTGGGGGCTTGGCATGCATTCCAAGAACAGGTGTAAACAGAGGCTAATTGGGGCATTCCGGTGGATTTCCGCGCAAGACAGTCCGGACATGCATCATCCACCAGAAGCAAGGCAGTCCCTGGCTTGCACGCCAGTTTTATTTGCTTTCTTAGTTAATTTGTTAATTAATTAGGATTTTGTAATATTTTGGACTGTAATATTCTTTTATTCGGGACTGTAATATTTGGACTGTATATTTATTCGGACCCTCCGAGTGAGGGCACAACTGTAATAAGTGTGCGTGAGTGTGTTGTATGTCTTCCAACCCCACGTCTTTCTCCCTTTTATTTATCCGCTTATGATGGTTAGATTAGGGCATATTTAAATTAGCATACAGTATGACAGCATGTTTGCATTCATTCATCTGTATTACATGCACCGGGCTCGGCGCATCATACTAACTGCATTGTACTTTCAATTTCAAAGTTGAATACATGATAGTTGTAGCATTTCATATGCCATCTTAGAATAGCCGAGCCTGCTATAGTTGCATTTTGCATGTGTTGCATTAGGCATTTTTGTATACTTAGGATCATGCATGATTTCTAATAAATTCCTATTTTGGCTTGGAGTACTCGGTAAGTTTTATGCTTTAGCATCCTTGCATGCGTGTGAGTGATTGCCATAATAGCATACTTACCATGAGGCTATGTGCTTATGTGATATAACTGCCTGAATGCCTGTGGGTGAAGGTCGGGTTGTTTAAATTAGAACAAATCATTGACTGTGAGTTTTAAGCCCACTAGATAGTGGCAAAGTCATATTTTTTTCTAAGCCCACCTGAGGGTGGCAAATCCATGTCTTAGCCTACCTGCGGGTAGCACCATCAAACCATTTTCAAATAAACAAGCATGAAATGTTTTGTTCCAATTCGGACGACCCAGTCTATATTTATATGCTGCGAGCATCACATAGTAACCTAGGCTAATAACCGGAATAAGAACATACAATGTTTTCAAAAATTGATATCATGGTTAGTAGAGGCCGGTCTATGACCGGGCGAGCGGGGGTGCTCACGAAGTGACCTTCCCCAATCGTACCCAAGTTCCCGAGCCGAGGCAACTTTGGTGATGACGGACACGTGGCCTTTTGGCACCGAGTCAGGGTTTCCTAAATTTCCCAAAATAAAATATTTAGGTGGCGACTCTGTATCTGGCAAAGCAGTCCATGTTTGGCACTTCTTTCAAAAATCAGTTTTCTCAAAACAATTTGCCGGATTTGGACTCTTTGGTTCAGACTTAGAACCGTGACTAACGAAAAGTCGAGTCCGAGCTGTAGCGAGGTCCCCCGCGGGCTTGTTACAATTCTGCAAAGCCTAAGTAGCTTTTAGCTTTAAACCTTCTCTTGTGAGACACTATCAGATTTATTAGCTAACTAGTGAACATGATGTCTTGAACTATTCAGCCATTTGTGTAAATCAAGACAATAGAACTCACACAATATATTACCCGATACAGCTTAGTTCTCACTATTGTGTTCATTTTGGCCCTGAACAACCTAGTCTTTCATAAGTGCTCTAGAGAACTGTAGCCCTTCACAAACCTCATAGAACTGGCCCAGTTCACACTCACATAGGTGATTCTTATGAAGAGTATCCTACTATACTCCACTAGGTATTCCTAGATATAAGAATCATTAAAAGTATTACTTAACCTAAAACGCTGCAGACATCACTATTTCATCATAAAAATGGGTAGGAGTTTGACTCTCCAGTGATCCTTATGAGTCACACACAACTCGGTTGTCCCTTTGAACCTTAATCTTGGGATCTCCAGCTAACTAGGTTGGGTTGCCATTGTGGTAACTCTTATTTAATAGGCTTAAATTCTATTCCGCTCGATGAATTCTCAACTAACTCTCTTGCTAATCTTTTGGTTAGTGGATCTGCTATGTTGTTTTTAGACTTCACATATTCAATGGAAATAATTCCATTAGAAAGTAGTTGTCTCATGGTGTTATGTCGACGACGAATGTGTCGTGACTTACCGTTATATATATGACTCTGTGCTCTACCTATTGCTGATTGACTATCACAATGTATGCATATAGCAGGCACCGATTTTGGTCGCATTGGAATATCTTCAAGAAAATGATAAAGCCATTCTGCTTCTTCCCCAGCTTTATCTAAAGTTATAAATTCTGATTCCATAGTAGACCTAGCAATGCAAGTCTATTTGGAAGATTTCCAAGATACAGCCGGCCCACCAAGAGTAAAGGCATACCCACTGGTAGATTTTGAGCCTCTAGTATCTGATATCCAGTTTGCATCATAGTATCCTTCAAGTACTGTTGGATATTTAGTATAATTTAGCCCAATGTTACGAGGAAATCGGAGATATCTTAGAACCCTTATTATAGCTTTTCACTGTTCTACTCTTGGATTACTCGTATATCTACTTAATTTACTTACTGCATAAGCTATATCCCAGCGAGTGCAGTTCATAAATTACATTAAACCTCCAATAATTTGGGCATACTCTAATTGAGAAATACTTTCCTATATATTTTTAAAAAGAAACAAATTAACATCTACAAGTGTTTTAGCAAGATGATCATCATCTTTGATGAATTTGTCAAGTATTTTGTCAATGTAATGTGATTGTGACAAAGCATATCCTTCTGATGTTTTGATAATTTTCATACCAAGAATTACATTAGCAATCCCTATGTCCTTCATGTCAAAATGTTTATTTAACATTTTCTTAGTAGTTTTGATCATATCATTATTACTACCTATGATGAGCATATCATTCACGTAAAGACATACTATAACATAACCTTTGTTTGTGTTTTTAATATAAACACATTTGTCACATTCATTAATTTTGAATCCATTTGACATCATTGCCTTGTCAAATTTCTCATGCCATTGCTTTGGCTCTTGTTTTAAACCATATAATGATTTAATCAATTTACACACTTTCTTTTCTTTTCCTACAATAGAAAATCCTTCTGGTTGTTCCATGCAAATTTCTTCATTTAACTCACTATTTAAGAAAGCGGTTTTCACATCCATTTCATGAATTTCTAAATTGTACAAAGATGCAATGAAAATTAGCATTCTAATGGATGTTATTCTAGTAACTGATGAGTAAGTGTCAAAGTAATCAAGAACTTCTTTTTGTCTATATCCTTCTTTTTGTCTATATCATTGTATTTGTCAATTGATTCATCTGCTTTCATTTTCCTCTTAAAAGTCCACTTGTACCCAAGAGGTTTACAACCTGGTGGCAAATCCACCAATTCTCAAGTGTGATTTTGCAAGATGGATTCAACTTCACTACTTACGGTTTCTTTCCATAAAGGAGCCTCAGGACTGGACATAGCTTCTTTAAAAGTTAAAGGCTTATTTTCCAACAAAAATGTTAGAAAATTTAGTCCAAAAGATTTCAAGGTTCTAACACGTTTACTATGCCTAGGTTTTTCTTCTTCATTTTGATCTATCTCTTGATTTTGTTCTTGATCTTGTTCTTGATCTTGACTAGTAATAGCATCATAAGATCTATTATTAGTACTAGTCTCTCCTCCAGTTTTATTAGAAAACAAATGTTCAAAGAAAAGATGCATTCTGAGATTCAATAATAGTATTTACATGTATTTCGGAATGTTCTGACTTATGAATCAAAAACCGATGTGCATTACTATTCATGGCATAACAAATGAATATGCAATCAACAGTTTTAGGACCTATCTTAGTTTTTTTAGGACTATGAATAGCCACTTTAGCCAAACACCCTCACACCTTTAAGTATTTGTAGGATGGACCTCTCTCATGCCACATTTCATAAGTGTTTGATTTACTTTCTTTCGGGATACTTTATTAAGAATATAATTAGCAGAAAGTTTTGCTTCCCCCCATAAGTTCTAAGGTAATCCATAACTTATTAACATGGCATTCATCATTTCTTTTAAAGTCTTATTTTTTCTTTCAGTAATTTCATTTTGCTGAGGTGAGTAAAGAGCGGTGGTTTGATGAATTATTCCATGTTCTTTACAAAACTCACCAAAAATTGATTCATATTCACCACCTCTATCACTTCTTAGTTTTTTTTTAATTTTCTTACCAAGTTGATTTTCAACTTCATTCTTATATCGAATGAAAGTTTCTAAAGCTTCATCCTTGGTTCGAATTAAATAAACATAACTATATCTAGTATAATCATCTATGAAAGTGATAAAATATTTTTTCTCACCTCTAGTTTGAATTGATTTAAAATCACAAATGTTACTATGAATTAATTCAAGTAGCTCCGTATTTCTTTCAATTGAATGAAAAGAAATTTTAGTTAATTTTGTCTTAATACAAATTTCATATTTATGATTTAAATCAATGACAAAGTTATAGATAAACATTCCATATTAATTAATCTACGCAAATATCCATAATTAATATGTCCTAGTCTACCATGCCACAAATTTGAAAACTCAAACAAGTATGAAAAAGATGTATTATTATTAATAACAGATGATACAACAGTCATTACATTTATTTTGAAAAGGCCATCAGACATGTAACATTTTCCTACATACATCCCATTTTTGGTAAGTATAAATTTGTCACTTTCAAAAACTAGTCTAAACCCATTTTTATTCAACAGAGATCCAGAGACTAGATTCTTGTGAATGTCCAGTACATGTAGCACATTGTTGAGAGTGAGTTCCTTTCCAGATGTCATTTTCAAAATAATCTTTCCTTATCCTTCAACTTTAGAAGTCGAGGAGTTGTCCATAAAAAGTTGTTAGCCGTTGTCCACCACAGAAAAAGATGTGAACATCTTTTTGTCGGTACAGATGTGATGAGTAGCACTAGTGTCCACTTACCATGCTTTAGGATTTCCAACAGGGTTTGCCTCGGAAACAACTACAGAAATATTTATGTCATCTACACCATTGAAAATTTTGTCCACTTCGATCATATTGGCTTAAGCAAGCTTCTTGCTTGATTTTCTTTTACCTTTGCGCTTACTACTGCAATCTTTGGCCTAAAGTCCCTCTTTGTTACAAATGTAACATTTTCCATTAAACTTGTATTTCTTAGTTTTCCTTCCTTTAGAGCCTTGTGCGGAACTTTCTCCAAAATACTTTCGTTTCTTTGCTTTTGGAGCATGTTTCACAACATTTGCCTTAGACTCCATTGGATACTTACCAGCCCGCTTCTCAAAATTGCGGTTATCCTACTCAATTCTCAAACACACAATCAATTCCTCTAAAGTCATTTCTTTGCACTTGTTTATGAGGTAATTATTGATTTTTTTCCGGCATTGTAGTAATTTCTCAATTAAAGCAGTAACTTGGAAGGATTCACTAAGAGACATGCCTTTTACATGAATATCATGCAAAATGAGTTGGAGATCTTAAACTTGGCTGATCATAGTTTTAGAATCAACCATCACAAAGTCTAAAAATTTGCCTATTATGAATTTCTTCGAGTCAGCATCTTCTGTTTTATACTTTTTCTCCAAAGACTCCCAAAGTTCCTTTGCCGTCTTGATAAGAATATAGGCATTGTATAATGTGCTGTCAAGCCCGTTCAAGATGTACTTCTGGCAAAGGAAATCAGTATGTTTCTAGGCATTGACTGCCGCAATCACTTGTCGGTCGGTTTCATCCTCTTTCAAAGTAAGAGCATTCAGGCCCGGCCCTGGCCATAGGTCCACAAGGCCATGGCTTAGGGCCCCTCAAAATAGACCCAAAATAGGGGCCCTCTCCTATTATAAGTTAGCATAATATATTGGGTATGTGTTTAAATTTACAATATATTTAAAAAATGCCCAAATTAACTTAATTTTTTTGACCCATTAAAAGGCCAATAGTAAAGGCCCAGCCCAACCATTTGAAAGGCCCATTTTTTCTAATTCCTAACCCTATCTCCTATTAATCCAACATTCCCTTCATTTGTTTGATAAAGCACACACCAACGGCATAGGGACGGAGTAACAGCAAACAGGTAAATTTTTTATTTATTTATTTATTTTCTATTCAATTAATTAAATATTTATCTTGTCTTTTGCACAATAAATTGCTATTATAATATTGATATTTACATCATTAAAAAGAATTTATTTAAGTTTAATAGTTAACATCACATAATTTAAAAGTTTTGTGTTTTGTTAAGTGGTGGCGCTCTTGTTTTGAATTTTGGTTAAAAAAAATATTTTGATCTCAGCATAGCACGCACACGTAATTTTTTTTTTTCTATTCAATTAATTAATTTTTTTTTCTAAGTATTTTTTGTGATTTTAATACAAATCTTTTGTCCTTTACCTTAAAAAAAATTCATTCAATAAAAAAAAACTGTGAAGGGCCTCAGAAATTTAGTAGTTGATTATCGGCTTTGGGCCCTGAAAATCTCAAGGCCGGGCCTGAGAGCATTCTTACGAAGGAAACGCACCAGGTTTAGAGTAGTAAGATAGAACAGCATTTTCTGCTGCTATAGCGATCCCGATTTTCCTTGTTGTTGTTTAACTATAATCCGGACTTGGTTCCGTAGATTTGTTGTTGTCCTATTCTCATTGCAGGCCTTTAGTCTTCGTATTTGAGTCTTGGGTTGTGTTGGGCAGGTTTGAAACAGGTTGGTCGAACTTAGAAACCTAGAGTTGATGCCCAGAATTTGGCCTTCACGCTCGAGCGGGGATTTTGACGCTCGAGCGGGCCCTTCGTTGTTGCTTATCCGCTCAAGCTGGCATTTTGACGCTTGAGCGTGGATTCCCATCTCCCAGTATCTTCCTCTGCAGGTCTTCGTGCGCTCGAGCGGGAGTTTTGACGCTCGAGCGTGAACCTTTGATTTTGTTTGTCCGCTCGAGCGGGGAGTTTGACGCTCGAGCAGGGACCTAGTCTGCAAAACTTCTGGAAGTGTGCAATCTACGCCCGAGCGGCTCTTTCCGCGCTCAAGCGTGAGTCTGTGTCTGACGCTCGAGCGGGGGTTTCCACGCTCGAGCGGGGAGTCGATTATATCAGTCCGTGAAATCACTTTTTGAATCACTTTTTCACACCTGTTTCTCTCTCTTACTTTTCCAAAAAGCCATTTGAGAGCTCCTCTCTCTAAAACCATAACTTCTCTCTAAGTATTGATCTAGCTAGGGTGTTTTCCTCACCTTTGGTCTTCACAAAAGTTGGGTTGATCGTCGAGGGCATTCCTTTGATCCGAAAATTTCAAGTTTTGGAGCACATTGAGTTCCGTCATCTTCTTCCCTTGAGCCCCGAATTTGAGGTAGGGATTCCTACTCACTATTATGGTCTTCAACATAGATTATTGGTAGTTTTGATAAAGTGTTGAAGTTGGTTGATTTTGGAACTTAGGATTTCACAATGGTATAAACAAGGGTTTGTTATTTTGATTCTTAAACATGTGTTTTGGGTCTCAAAATGATGATTTGAGTGTTGGTTACTGATATTTAAACCTATGGTTAATATTGAGAGTTGGGGGAGAAAGCCCTAATTTGTGTATTGATTAATTGATATAAGTAAATTTGGGAAAGTTATGGATTTGTGAAATTAAAGTGAATATAATGAAATTGGCTCATTATTAGATGGACTAGTGGAGTTGGATTTATTCATCGCTCATTTGTGAAAATGTTCATAATTTTATCTGTTGGAGCTTTTATTATCTGTTTAGAAATAATTGCTTGGGCTACCGGTAGAGAGTAGTTTCGATTGTTGTAGACAATGCATGAGGATTAGGCAAACTAAAACTAATCGAATGGACGTGTCATAGAGTGTGACTGTTGAATGAATACATTAACTTTATGTATTGATTGATTATGTATACTACCAATGTGTATATATATATATGTTGTTTTGTGTGAACGGTTTATTGGAAGAAAGGGGTTGGACCTCTAAACCAAACGGTTTATTGGAAGAAAGGGGCTGGACCTCTAAACCAAACGGTTTATTGGAAGAAAGGGGCTGGACCTCTAAACCGAACGGTTTATTGGAAGAAAGGGGCTGGACCTTTAAACCGGAATTTGATACAGCTCATATGCTTATCTATTGAAGTGTTGATACAGCTTATATGCTTATCTATTGAAGTGTTGATATAGCTCATATGCTTATCTGTTGAATTGTTGATATAGCTCATATGCTTATCTGTTGATTTTTTGGTATTGCTCATATGCATATCTAATGGGAAATGGGAAATATTTGACATGAGTTACTGTCTCATCTAGGCTGTGGGCTAGGTTCTGAGCCGTAGTTGAATTGTGAATTGGATAAGAAATGGAAAATGAAATGAGACATGAATGCAGTGGTCTTGTAACGAAAGTGGAGTGTGAATTGATTGGTGTGAGTTAAACGTTTATCAATTGCTAAAGTCTTAGTTATTGCTCATACTGTGTTTAGCATATCTCTACTGGGCGTTGGCTCACCCTATATGGGACATCATTTTCAGGTACAGGTAGCATGCCACCTCCAAGGTCATAGCTTGGATGGAGATGAGAGTTGAAGACTCTTTTTGATTCTTTTGTTTGTATTAAACACGTGTACCAAGCCTTGGGCTTTCCTTGTATAGAGTTAGTATTTTTTTTTGTAATCAAGTGTTGACTTGGAAAGTTATAAGCCCTTAGGGCATTTACTTTTGTTGCTAACATGTAATATTGTTGTAAGAACTACTCTGATGAATGGAAATGTGTTGATTTCTCTTATCTCATTGCATGTCTAGAGGGTTGGGTTTTGTGTACTATAATGAGGGCGTTACAGCTGCCATCTTTGAAAATCAGTTCCTAAGAACTTTTCTAACTTTTCACCGTGGTTGACTAACACAGTCACAACAGGAGAAAGGATTAGAGCAATTGCAGTCACCATACCAGTACTGGTTTGAGCATTGGTTTCAGTAGTCATGAATTTTAAATTATAAAACAAAATTATAATTAGAATTTTATACTACATAGAAAATTAAACCATAAACACAGAATTTAAATTCTGTAAAATAAAAGAAACAAGAATTGTAACTTTTATTTCAAATTAATTTAAAAATGAAATATTTAATTAAACAAATTAATTTCACACTGAAAAATATTTCTGTAAAACTTCAAAAATTAAAATATTGAAAACAGAATTTTAATTAATGAAAACCCAAAAATTATTTCTGAAAACCAAAATTAATTTCTGACCAACTTCACAAATAAATATTATGAATTGTTAATGACTACCAGTATATTACTACTATTTGTCAAATAGTATATTGCTACTTATTTGTATTTTTCAATCAGAATATTATTTTGTATACACGCAAAAAAATAATTTCTGTAAGAAGAAGGAAGGAAGAAAATGAAACAAACGAAAAATTCTATATAAACAGGATAATTCGATTCTGTCTTAAGATTGTTGGAACAATCTTTAGTGTAAAATAAATAACTTGAAACAAATCAAACAAATAAAAATAAATTACTTTCAGAAATTTATTTACTGAAACAACTTAATAACAAAAACGATCAAGTCGAGTATGCGACACTCTGTCCTTAAGGCAGATTCGCCCCGCTCTGGTGCTTACGGATAAATGGCATCTATCTCCCATAATACAATGATCTACACAGATTATAGTAGCACTTCAAACAATCTGTACGGTGAACTAGAACCTGTATTCTATACTCTCAAAATTTTATGTAAAAAACTAGTATGAAGAACAATGCAAAAAGAGAGCAAAAGCGAGAAAAGAATTAATTTTTGTGGATGTGAAAATTTGTTGGAAAGGTCTTCTATTTATAGGAAAATTGGTACTTGTTGGACAAATCTAAACAAATATGATTTTGAATTGAACAGGTGCAATCAACCTGAGCAAATACAGTTTAATCCGAACAGGTCTGATCAAGAACAGAACAGGTGCAAACTGTTTGAACCTGCTAGAAATTAAATCTGTCCAGTTCAACCTGTTTGAACCTGCTGGAAAATGGACTAGAAAAAAGGCACTGTTTGGACAAAACAATTTGGCTCAAAAATTAAATTAATTTCATTTAGAAATTCAAATAATTTTTCCCACAAGAATTTGAAAAAATTTTGTCCAAAAAATTAATGTTAGGATTGACTCGACCCACAACCGGTCGGATAGGCGGCAGCGGTGACGCGCGCGGTGGTTTGAGCCAAAACTCACTTTGTCCATAACTCCTCCCTTCTACAAATTTGGGGTGTCCCTTGGGGCCCAACCCAAGTATTCCTACCTAGAGCTTATAAACACATACAAGCTCTCTTTAAGTTTCAATGTAAGACAATCAATTTAAAGGAAACCCACATTTACTTCTTTAATTGTTCATTTCACGAACCTGAAAACGACGTCTACTTTCCATTCACTCATAAATGATTTTGACGAACCTTCTTCACCGTATGATTTTCCATACAGCAAGAACACGTCACCTTTTTGGACCCGCCTCAAAAGACATATAGGCCTCACTCAAATTTGGGCTTAAAGTTAGCCCAAAATAAACTTATAAAAATAATATTTTTCCAACATAAACTCCTTAATTGAGGGATTAAATAGTAAGATAATCCTTATTTTAAAAAAATAATAAATAAATAAAAAATGTTGAGGATAGCTTCAGAGATACGAACTCTACTTTTCGAAAGCAACTACCAGTAAAGTCTATGTACTTACACGTTTACTAGAAAAAAATAGCGTACGGTATAAATTTAATTTTTGTATATAAAGTGAACGTTTAGAATGAATTCTTTAAATTTGGATTACACACCATTTTTTTAAAAATAAAACTCTGAATGAGCACTTGACCAACAAATTATTAGGAACAAACAAAAAATAAGTACAAGTATACCTTTAATTACAAGTGAAATATCTTCGCAACAGGTCAAAACAATTGTATCGATCCCAAAGGGTAAAGCAGTGAAATGTATGATCAGGTTCAGTTTGATTTTTCAAAAACTGAATGATAAACAAACAAAAGCTGTGTGCATTTTTCATAATTTTTTTTTTTCATATTTTAGTTAATTTTTTAGATATATTTAATCTTGATGTATCTAAAAGTTTTTTTAAAAAAAAAAAAATCACTAAAGACAAACAAAAACCTATCTAAAAATAATTTATGAAAGATCAAACCAAACAAAGCCTATATTTCTACAAACACAGAGTTTGAAACGCACATAAGGTTTTTTATTTTTGTGCAAAAATAACTTTTTAAAATTTAAAAATAAAATTTTGACACTTTTTAAGAATGGGTCGTTTAAAAAAAATAGAAAATTAATTTTAGAACCAATTTGTCAAATAATTTTTCTATATGGAAACACAAAACAAAAAAAAAAAAAAGAAAAAGTGCAGAAATTGACGTAACCAGACATGCCCTTATGTTTCATAGCTGAAGTAGTGGATATTATTAATTGTTTTATGAAAAATGATATATAAGTTCATCTTCAAATCTATTTTCTAGGCTCAATAATATGTAAATGAGATGATTGGTTGATAATTAGAAGAAAAAAAATATGAAAGAGAATTGCCTTAAATATTCTAAAATACTGTTATATCATTAGGTTAAAAAAAAAAAAAAGAGGATTCCCTCCATTCCAAAATATGGACTAGAGTGGATTATTTGCCCACCACAGGTTTCATTTCAATAATATAAATCGTTCATTTTGCCAAATATTTTGTATATTTCATCCTCACAAAAATTAAGTTAATCTGATAACTGTAACTTATTCAATTTACTGTATTTTTTACTAAAAAAATAGACCATAATTGTATTTTAAAAAAATAAACTATACATTTTTTTATAACAAAAATAATAAATCGAATAAGTTGTAATTATTGGATTAATTTAATTTTTTTTAATGAAATCTACGAAATATCTGATAAAATAAATAATTTAAATTATCAAAATAAAACTTGCGATAAATCTCACTACTCCAAACAATCTCCTTCAAGCCAAATTTTAAAATGAAGAAAATTCTCCATCTAAAAAAGTATAATCTAATAGCATCCCTTTTTTATTTGGCTTGTGTGACTCCTGCATCTCTAGTTCTAGGAGGTACTGAATTCCCTTTGTTGTTAGGTCTGTATTAAAATTCTATCTGTTTAACCTTTATTTGAATCAAAAAAATAAATAAATAAATAAATAAAGGGGCCAAATGTGTACGTGGAGACATCCGTACGTATGGGCAATGTGTCCGTTCACATGGAGAAATTATTCAGGTGGTCTGATGCACGGCTAATTATTCAGTAATCTCGGAGTATGAATATGTGATGTTCTAAAATATTATGATTAGTGAAAAAGATAAGTATGTAAGATATTGTATTGAGTGATTGGAGGATATGAGGAGACATATTGAATAATGATTAGTTAGAGAATACAAACATGTGGTATTTCGGAAATATTGAATAATTTTTCCTGGTACACAATACTACTAGAAAAATGTTAGAAATTCTAAAAAATTTATCAAAATTTTTATTAAATATTTCATATAGGTGTGAAATCCACACTGTGTGAGTTCCATGTAGATTGGTAAAATTTTTAATAAATGGTGTATCAAATCAACAAATTTTTTAAAAAAGTGATTGTTATTGCCAACGTTCCTAAAATTTATCTATTTATTGTAATTTTTTCCCTTCAATTGTTCTCATTGACTGAACAAATTACTGATGTGTTATGATGGACTCATAGAATTACTTCTCCTTCCCATCAAATAATATATGAAGAATTTGAATTTCTGTTGTCCGGTGGAGAAATTTTTTTATTTTCATTATTAAGTTCCGTTTGTTTATGGTACAAGTTTTTTCTATGTCAAATTTGCACAAGAAAGTAGTTTACCTGTAATACAATTTTTTTTAAGACTTTCCAAGTGAAATGCTATTTTTTCAATATATATTTATTTATGTGTATATAAGTTAAATTATAGGTTTGTAAAAAATACAAGTAGTTTTATAATTTTGATATAATTACATTAATTTCCGATTTAGTAAGGTTCAAGGAGCCAAAACATAATGTGAAAAACAATGATAAAAGGAAAAGAAATATTCACTAAAGTATAAAAGATAAAACAATATATTTTTTATTTATATGATTAATAAATTATTGATAAAAAGTGAATTAAGTATTATGTGAATTAAAATCTAAAGTAATTCTTTGGCAAGGGCTCATTGGGCTTTTTTGGCTCAATGAGCCATAAAAGACAGAATAGGCTCATGAGTCACAACAGACAAAACATCCCATCCAACCCCATAATCATTACACTCTTCTCTCACAAAAAAATCAAAAAAGCCAAAAAGCCAAAAGCCCTTCCCAAACCAAGCTTTTGAGCCCAGGCTCATATAGTCAAAAAAGCCAAAAAGCCAAAAAGACAACCTACTTCCCAAACGGAGGCTCAGTTGAAATGGAAATCAAAAAAGTCAAAGCCTAATTCAGTTGTAAGAGCTCATATTTTTCCCTTCCTTCATCTTCTTCATCTTGTTCATATTTCAAAACCCTAACCCCAATACACCCACCAATAAATTTCTCTAGCTAGTAAACAAAGGAGCCCCTCCAGTCCTGGATCTGGACTAAAAGGCATTGTTCAGACCCATAGGGTTTATCATGGATCCTGTTTCGATAATTTAAACTGTTTATTTTGTCTCACATTTAGAGTATATTATAAAAAAAATTAGGTCGATTCGATAATCGTAACATATTCAATTCATCGAGATTGTCCAAAAAAAATATAAATAGATGACAATTATATTTTTAAAAATAGACAATTCATTTTTATTTATTTTTTATGACAAATGAGATGAATTGAATATGTTATAATTATCGAATCAATTTAAGTTTTTATATAAATAAAATATACAAAATATTTAATAAAATAAACAGTTCAGATTATTAAAATGAGATTCGGAATAAATCCCATGAATTACCGAGGGGATCCACTTCCTTTAAAAAATACAAATTATTCTAAAGTGTATATATGGTAATGGCAACCATTTATGATTGGAATAACATCATCTTAATCAATTACCCCAAATTTGTAAAAATCCCAACTTTAATTAGGTTGTGTTTGGTTAAAAATTTAGAAAGAAAAAAAGGAAATGTAAGTAAAATATTAATAAAATATATTTATAGTTTACTTAATTTCATATACTTTTTTCTTTTTATTTTTTAAATCCATTGTCAAATCTTCTACCCAACCCCCCCATCATATTGAGATTTAAGGTGCCCTTTAGGCCACTAAGGCCAAGTTTGACATGATTGAAAAAAAAATAAAAAGTTAAAAAGTCACTATCTTATTTAAGTCACATCATTTTATTTAAGTCACATCACCTCTCTAATACATCACTTCAAACCCAACCCATATTTCATAAAAAGTCAAAAAGTGTATTTATTTAGTCTTCCCAAACTAGGCTTTAAGTTTGCTTATGATTGGATCTTTGTAATATTATTGTGCAATATTTATGAGGAGTGATGGAGACCCCCTCTAATCACTATCCCACCACTCCACACATATATGACAGGTGGTGATTGAAAGACAAAAGAAACAAAAAAAAAAAAGAAAAAAAAAAAAAATCTAACCCATAAGAGAGAGAGAGAGAGAGAGAGAGGGGGGGGGGGGGGTGTCAAGGGGGCGAGAAAAAAAAGTGCTAGACATCTTTGAATATTTATTGAGGCTCATGCTTCTCCGATACCGTCGTTTCCTCTTTCGTAAATTCGGACCAGCATCGTCACCATCTGTTCCTTCTTGGACCACTGTCGCCGCCTCCTTTCAGTCTTGGACCATCATCGCCACTGCCTTCTTCAGTCCCCAACCAGCGTCACCATCCCATCCACCGCCACTGTTGCCTTTTTTCTATTTCGAAGCGCGATTGTCATTCTCACAGAAACAGAACACCCATTATCAACCATTATTTCCATTGCAAGACTTTCAATTCATGGCAGCAACTAATTACTCTATGCATATGTATAGTATACAGTTCCTCTGAAATATATATATATATATATATATATAATATGTGTACAGTGTGATTTACTAATTGGAAATTCAGGAATAATTTGTGATTTTGTTAAATTAATGTTTTTTTAAATTAGGAATTATGTGTATAATGTGATTTATAATAAATAATTAGAGATTTAGGGATAATTTGTGATTTAATTAAGTTGATGTTAGTTAAATAAAGAAAAAAATTTGTATAATAGAAAAAATTTAAATTGATTGTACTTTACATATTGCACGCATATACATTACATATTGCACGCGTTCTCATACATTATGTACAAGTATTTTAAGTTTCTTATCAAATGTTTGAAGGATACTTGTTAATAAAATCCATATATACCTATCTAATTTATTATTTATTATAGACACTTATCTTTATTAGTATCCCAGAAATATTTATCAGTTTTTTTAACTATCTTATCTAGCAAATATGTTCTTATATAATGATAGATCTATTTTTAAATAATTATTATTTATAAAATAGTGATATATTATTTGATATTTGAGCATGTATTGAATATATTGTGAACAATGATAAAGTTTATAAGAATTGTGATTTCAAACCGAATGAATTGCATTTTCATAGTTCTGACTAGTTTGACTCTAAAATTATCATGTTTATAAAACTATAGGTAGTTGTTTAGTCTTATTAGTTTATTTCAAAATCAAATCAAACTAAGCGATACTCACTAAGCCTATTTATGATTTTATTTATTTATAATGAAAAAATACAAAATTAATATTTTATAAATATGTGATTAAAATTTTCACTCTATACTCTAGCTTCCATCTCATTCATTTCTCATCATTGTCTGAAAGAAAATAAGAGTACAATTTTGAAGACAAATACAACAACTATCAAGGAGTCTACCAATTGAGTTATTTTCCTCAACCCGTCACGCATCCATCTATTGTTATTGTTTTCTTTTGTTGGTTTGAAATCTTTTAAGTTTGGATTTTTATTAAAATCTTTTTAAAAAATGGGTAAATTACATGGACTTTTTATGAGATTTAGAGAAAATATAATAACTTTTACGATTATGATGTAATTATATTAGATTCTCTTAAAATTTTAATTTATATATTACTTAATTTTAATAATTCATTAGTCATATGAATGAAAAAAATAATATTTAATGTGTTTGGTTTCAATTTTCTGAATTCAATTTTTTGAAAATTGAGTTTTTTATTTTTTGTGTTTTATTTTTTGTTTTTAGTGAATATTTTTAAAATTTTGAGTAATTTTTTTACTTTTTTAGATACACCTTACTTAGATGTGTGTAAATAGTAAAATATTTGTGAAAAATATTTTTAAAAGCTAATAAATACACAAAAATACGATAATTGTACTGAATTTTTATATTTTTCTTATATTTTTTATATTTAGTGAATTTTGTAAAGATTTTTTTCACAAATATTATACTTTTCAAGTGTATTTATGTTAGGTGTGTCTAAAAATTTAAAATATTAAAAAATTCATTGAAAACAAAAAAAATACGAAAAATAAAAAAGTAAATTTTTTTAAAAAGTGTTTTCTAAAAACCAAAACCAAAACCAAACAAGGTGATTGTCATTTTTATTTATTTATTCTGTCTTCACACTCTTTGTACTAGTTTTGATTCATTTAACCTTAACATTAGAAAAGTCAATATAATTATATTAAGGGTAAGTTATGCAAATAATCCTTGTAATTTATATAATATGTCAATTTGGTCTATATTTTTCAATTTACTCAATTTTGCCCCTTAATTTAACAGATTGTGTCTTCGTAATACAATAAATAACGGTTGTTAAGTTTGGTGGATGGAATGTCTATATAATGTGTCAATTTGGTCCCTATAATTTACACAATGCGTCAATTTGGTTCATATTGTTTTAATTTAACCAAATTGACACATTGTGTAAACTACAGAGACCAAATTGACACATAGTTTGACTTTCCGTTCACCAAACTTAACAACCGTTATTTATTGGACTAAAATGGCACAATCCGTTAAATTAAGAGACAAAATCGAACAAATTAAAACAATAGGAACTAAATTGACACATCTTGTAAACTAGAAGAACTATTTATATAATTTACCCTTATATTAAAATTATGAAACTATTTATATTTTTTTAACTTAAAGAAAAATTAGGGCAATTTATCTTTAAATAATGATAAATTGTAAATACTTACCCTGAGATTTATTTAAAATCTAAATTACTCTTTATAATTTTAGAAATTACATTTCATCCATTTAAATTTCTAATGGTAGAAGAAATTAATCCTTTTATTCATAAATTATTAAGCCAATTAAAAATTATATATATATATATATATTAATTAACAATTTTAATAATTTTACTGTTATATAAGAGAGTGGTTTATAAAAAATATTAATTTTGTTAAATAATAAATTCTAACAAAAAAAATATTTATACTTTCAAAATTATAAGAGACAATTTATATTTTAAATAAATTTCAAGAGATATATTTATAATTCCCCATAAGAAAAACAAAAATATTAGTGACTCCAAAATTTATCACTACCAAAGAGTATTTGATAGATATTTCTATCAAACACTCACAAAATTTTGGGTTTATTACACTTTATCCCCTTAAATTATTGTCAAATTATTTACTTAATTCATAAACTATCGATTGAAGTGTATTATGTCCCTAAAGTATATAAATCAAAGTCTATTAGTCTCTAAACTATCAATTGAATATATTAAATCTCTAAAGTATTTAATTTAAATCTATTTAATCCCTAAAAAAATTACAAAAATAAAATATAAGTCTATAAGTATTATAAATTAATAAAAAACCATACATAGTTAAAATTTTATTTTTAAAAAGTCTTTAATTTTTAATAAAAGACCATATATAATTTTTAATTGATTTTTAAAAGTTTTTTTGCTAAGTTTTTTTTATAAAGTAATTAATGTATTGTTTTGTCCTTTTTATAACGGCAGATGGTAGTATTAAGGGAATGGGTAAACCTAGATTGATGTGAACTACTGTAATAAATAAAGATATGAATCTCCTTAATTTGACTAACGAAATGACATTGAATAGAGTCGAGTGAAGAAGAATTTAATGAGAATTAAAGCTTGGCTTGGTTTAGTTTAGTTTGGTATTATTTAAATTGTCTAATTTTACTTCTTCAATATATCTAATATTTATATAATTTTTTTTTTTTGCCAAGACTGAGAAATCATACTTTAATACAAATTTAAACACACAATGAAATTTTAAAAAAAATTAAGACAAATTTTTTTTTTAAGACTTATCTGTAATAAAATCTTAATTAGGTAGACTATTTCACTAATTTATAATACTTGTGGGCATATATTTTATTTTTGTAATCTTTTTAGGAACAAAATAGATTTGAATTAAATATTTTAAGAACTTAATAGATTCAATTGGTAGTTTAGGGACTAAATAGACTTTGATTTATATACTTTAGGAACTGAATAGATTCAAGATAGTTTGGGGACTAAATAGACAATTTGACAATAGTTTAGGAATATAAAGTGTAATAAACCCTAAAAATCTTAATAAAAAATTGAGAAAACTGTTGAAAAATCCAATCTAGCAATTTTTTAAGGTATTAGGCCTAGTAGATATTTTTTGTTCGTGAGAGACCCACTATTTCTAAAATAGTTTGGTAAGAAATCCATTTATTATTTTGAATGACATTTTATTTTCAATTTTACCCCTTATTTATCTGTTTAATTTTTTTAACTATCTGTTTTAACATATTTTTTTATCTGTTTAATTTCTTTCACAATAGATTAAATTTTTTTATCTGTTTAATTTTTTTGATTATCTGTCAAATTTGTATCTATTTGTTGGAATATCTATCTGTTGAAATTCCTCATATGTTCAAATAGCTGTCCAAATTTTATTATCTATTCAATTTTTTCACTTATCTATTTAAATCTATTTGTTCAAATATTTTATCTGTTCCAATTTTGAACATATTTTATTATCTGTTCAAATTTTGGACAGATCTATCCTATCTATCAATTTTTTTAATCTATTGCAATTTGTTTCATCATCATCATCATCCTCATTATCAACAACAACAACAATCAACAACTATTGATTAAATCAAAACTTTTTCTTGGAAGCCTTGTCTAAATATATTACCTGTTGTTAGCAGATATTTTAATATTATAATGTGTTATAGATTATATTATGTAATTGGGCTCCAAATAACTTGTTAATCATTTCTTTTCCTTCAAGAAAACTTGCGCACCAAGTTTCCAAGACAAGTCTTCCAAGTCTTCTTCTCAAGTCTTCCAAGGAAATTGCTCACCAATTTCATTTCCTATTCTTATCCACTAAGTGTCTTCTCCTCCAAGCCACTTGCCTAACAAGTTTCATCTTCTATAAATTAATCTAACTTCTTATCTTGGAGGGTGAAGAAGTTTTTGTTGCTTTATTATGTTTTGTGTGAGATTATCAAGTAAATAAAAAAGGGTGCATGTGATAAAGCTTTGGGTTCAACCAATTGTGCAATATTGGTGAACCAGGCTGTTGTATCCTGGGGGGGATAAGTCAAGGTTTTTTTTCTGCTACACCAGTGTGAGGCTTTGTCTAACCACAGATAGCTTGAATCTTCTTAAAGAGAGCGAATTTCCCGCGTCTCAGCCTTACAATAGTTATTGTAATTTTTATTATTTGTATTTTCTAGTATTTTATTTGTAATTATCACCAACAATTTTAAGGAAATTCAAATAGAAAAAATTCATGGAGCCAGTATTGGAGAAGCCCAATGAGAATACCGGTGATCTCGACAAGCCCTTCCGATTTAAGGGAGCCCATTTTAAGAGATGGAAGGCAAGGTGCTTTTCTACCCCAGTTTCCTCAAGGTGGCCTATATCCTGACCGATAAATATCCGAACAAAGTCCCCACTGAAGAGATGACTGACGAGGAATATGCTGCTCATATTGAAAAAATCGAGAAATACAACACAGATGAGTATAAATGTCGATATTATCTTTTGAATTGTCTTTCAGATCAATTTTACGATTATTATGATATACTTACACCACTACCAAGAAAATTTAGAAAGCCTTGCAGAATAAATATGACACTAAAAAGGCAGGCGCTAAAAAATATGTTGCAAGCCGTTTTTTCCGCTATCAAATAATAGATGGAAAATCAGTGGTTGAGCAAGTTAAAGATTTTCAAATGCTAATGGCTGAAGTTAGATCAGAAGGCATCAAAATTGGAGATAATCTTGTTGTAGCAGGTATTGTTGACAAACTACCATCATCTTGGAGGGAGTTCCAGAAGTCAATGCGTCACAAGCAAAAAGAGACGTCATTGGAAACTCTAATCACACGAATTCGGGTGGAGGAAGAAGCACAAGGACAAGATGCACTTATGATATAAAAGCATTCCACTGCAAAGGTAAATTTAACTTTTGGAAATACTTTACCTAAAGTCGATTTCATAAAAATAATCACTTGAAGCCAGTTAAGAAAATCTGGAAAAATACTAGAAGGCCACAAAATAAAAATTACCCGAGGCAAAAGAAATGGAACCAAGAACCCCCTTCACAAGATCTGACAAATGTGACATGTTTTGTGTGTGGCAAAAGTGGGCATATTGCTCGAACTTGCAAATTTCGAAAACAACAGTCTCGACCACAAGCTAATGTTACCGAGGAACCATTCATGGCTATGATTACAGATATTTTTATGGTTCAATCTGTGGAAGGGTGGTGGGCAGACTCTGGTACCAATAGGCATGTCTGCTATGATAAAGATTGGTTCAAAGATTTCACTCATTTTAATGAGGAAATGATTATTATGCTTGGTGACTCCAGTTTAACCAAGGTACTCGGGTGTGGAGATGTTGAGTTAAATTTTACCTCTGAACGTGTGCTTGTTTTAAAAGATATGTTGCACACACCGTCCATGAGGAAAAGTTTGATGTCGAGTTATTTGCTCAATAAAGCTGGTTTCAAGCAGACTATTGAATCTGACCAATATGTAATCACTAAAAAAGGCATATTTGTGGGGAAAGGGTATGCTTGTGATGGAATGTTTAAATTAAATGTTGAGAATGAGAAAGCACATGTTTCTGTTTACATGCTGTCGTCTATAAATTTTTGGCATGCTCGTCTATGTCATATTAATATTCGATATGTGGGAGTTATGAGTAATTTAGGATTAATTCTCAGACTAACAAATAAATTTGAGAAATGTGAAGTTTGCAGTCAAGCAAAAATAACTAAAAGGCCTCATAAAAGTGTGGTGAGAAATACTAAATTGTTAGAATTAATTCACACTGATTTATGTGAATTTGAAGGAATTTTAATACGTGGTGGAAATAGATATTTTATCACTTTTATTGATGATTTTTCAAAATACACTTATGTATACTTGTTGAAAAATAAAAGTGATGTTTTTGAAAAATTTAAAGAATTCCTTCTTGAGGTTGAAAATCAATTCAGTAAAAAGATTAAAAGATATAGAAGTAATAGATGCCGGGAGTATGAATCTTTTGGATTCTACTCATTTGCTCAGTCTTTGGGAATAATCCATGAAACTACTCCACCATATTCACCTGCATCTAATGGTGTAGCAGAAAGGAAAAATAGAACTTTAACTGATTTAACAAATGCTATGCTAATTGAAGCAGGTACTCCTTCAAGTTTGAGGGGAGAAGCAATTTTAACTGCATGTTATGTTATGAATAGAGTGCCACATAAAAAAACAAAAATTACACCTTTTGAGTTGTGGAAAGGGCATAAGCCAAATTTGAGATATTTGAGGGTTTGGGGTTGTCTACCTTTTGTTAGACTTGTGAACCCTAAAAGACCTAAATTAGGTGTGAAAGCTGCCACTTGTGCTTTTCTTGGATATACAACAAATAATACAGCCTATAGATTTTTTGATATGAAAAACAAAATAATTTTTTAATTAGGTGATGCAATTTTTCATGAAGAAAAATTTCCTTTTAAATCTAAAAATGGTGGGGGTCAAAATTATCAAGAAAATATTTTATCTGAAACCAGTTCCTCTACTCCTCTTTTACAAAACCAAGATACTGTAGTTTTTGAACCTAGAAGGAGTAAAAGAGCCCGATTAGAAAAATATTTTGGCCTTGATTATCATGTTTTTAATGTGAAGGAAACTCCATTAACTTTACAAGAAGCTTTGGCATCTCTTGACTCTGTTTTTTAGAACGAGACTGTAAATGATGAGATGGAATCATTGTTATCTAATAAAACTTGGGTATTAGTAGATTTACCACCAGGCTGTAAAACTATTGGCTGTAAATGGGTTTTGAGAAAAAAACTTAAACTGGATGGAACTATTGATAAATATAAAGCAAGGCTTGTTGCAAAAGGTTTTAAACAACAAGCAGATCTTGACTTTTTTGATACATTTTCTCTGGTTACTAGAGTTACATCCATTAGATTATTAATTGCAGTGACTGTAATTCATGATCTAAAAATTCATCAAATGGATGTTAAAACAACCTTTTTAAATGAAGACCTAGGTGAAGAAATCTATATGGATCAACCTGAGGTTTTGTGGAACCTGTCAAGAAAGCAAAGTGTGCAAGCTAGTTAAATCTCTATATGGCTTAAAACAGGCCCCTAAACAGTGGCATGAGAAATTTGATTCCTGCATGATTGAGAATGGCTATAAAATAAATGAATGTGATAAATGCATCTACTATAAATCTGAAGAAAATTCACATGTCATTATTAGCCTCTATGTGGATGATTTACTTATATTTGGCTCTAATTTGCATATCATCGTGGAAACTAAAAATATGCTTAGTAGCCATTTTGATATGAAAGATCTTGGTGAGGTTAATTATATATTGGGAATGAAAATTACCAAAACCTGTGATAGTATATTTCTTGATCAGTCGTATTATGTTGAGAAAATTTTGAGAAAATATAATTTTTATAAGTACAAGTATGTTCTTACTCCTTTTGATCCTCATGTGCGTTTATTACCTATTGAAAATGATGAGGATATAATTAATCAAAATGAATATGCTAGTATGATTGGTAGCTTGTGTTATGCGACCTACTGTACTAGACCTGACATTGCCTATGCAGTTGGAGTACTTAGCAGGTTTACCAGTAAGCCTGGTAGTGATCACTGGCTAGCCATTGAGCTGATTATGAAATATTTATCTGGTACCATAAAATATGGTTTGTTTTATAATAAGTATCCTGCAGCACTTGAAGATTACAATGATGCCGATTGGAATACCTTGTCAGATGATTTATTATCAACCACTGGTTACTTATTTACATTGAGAGGCGGTGCTATAAGTTGGAAATTGAAAAAACAAACCATTATTGCTAATTCAACAATGGAGGCTAAGCTTATTGCTTTAGCTACAACTAGTGAAGAAGCAAATTGGTTGAGAGATTTGTTAAATGAAATCCTTTTTTGGAAAAAACCAATTCCACCTATATTGATGCATTGTGATAGCACCGCAGCAATTGGTCGAGTAAATAACTGTTATTATAACGGTAAATCCAGACCTATCAGAAGAAAACACAGTACTGTGAGATCTTATATAAATAATAGCATTATAAATGTGGATTATATTAAATCTGATGATAATCTTGCAGATCCATTAACTAAGGCCTTAGCAAGAGATAGAGTTTGGAATACATCGAGGGGGATGGAGTTGAAGCCCATTGAATATAGCAGGAGCCATGTATGAGGAAACTCAACCTAGGGACAAGAGATCCTGTAACTGGGTTCAATGAGAAAAACGATCATATGATGGCCGTGAGAAATGCACTAAATTACCTTTTACCCATCCCTATGATGTAAGTGCATTTATTCTATAGCGTTGTAGAGGTTGAGTTATCAAAAAACTCTTAATGAATTTCTATAGCTCTTATTGAGTGGGGTGTCATAGTTACAGGAGGACCCTTGACAGAACTCACCTATGTGAGTGTGGTAGTGGGGCCGCTACCTATGAGATTTAGGCTAATTCTCAAACACACTCATGAATCCTAGGATCGCACAAGGCCGTAATGTGCTGGCTCTTAAAGCTTATGTGAACACCTGAAATATTATATGTGTGCAATAATTATTTATTTCCCTTAAGCAGTCATAGTTCAATGCTGAACATACTATTGGCTCTGGAGTAGATATTATTGTTTCACTAATGGAAGTTCAATGCAGAGCACACCTACCATGATGCATAATATTCTTATTTGCCTAATAATCTCAGTTTTTGTTACCTATAATATTAAAATAGGTGGGGGAATGTTAGTAGATATTTTAATATTATAATGTGTTATAGATTATATTATGTGATTGGGCTCCAAATAACTTGTTAATCATTTCTTTTCCTTCAAGAAAACTTGCGCACCAAGTTTCCAAGGCAAGTCTTCTTCTCAAGTCTTCCATAACAAGTCTTCTTCTCAAGTCTTCCAAGGAAATTGCTCACCAATGTCATTTCCTATTCTTATCCACTAAGTGTCTTCTCCTCCAAGCCACTTGCCTAACAAGTTTCATCTTCTATAAATTGATCTAACTTCTTATCTTGGAGGGTGAAGAAGTTCTTGTTGCTTTATTATGTTTTGTGTGAGATTATTAGGCAAATAAAAAAGGGTGCATGTGATAAAGCTTTGGGTTCAACCAATTGTGCAGTATTGGTGAACCATGCGACTTAGTTGGGCTGTTGCATCTTGAGGGGGACAAGTCAAGATTTTTTTCTGCTGCACCGGTGTGAGACTTTGCCTAACCGCAGAGGGCTTGAATCTCCTTAAAGAGAGCGAATTTCCCGCGCCTCAGCCCTTACAATAGTTATTGTAATTTTTTTTATTTGTATTTTCTGATATTTTATTTGTAATTATCACTAACACCTGTTAATTCTAATCTTCGCAACAAAAAAGTGGTGGATGTTGATGTTTGTCCTTGATCTAATATGGGTTCAAAATCAACGGCTCACTATTTTCATAATTGTGATTTTGCGTTGATGGTTTGGAATGCATGCCCGCTATATTTTGTTTTTCAAATTGAACCGATTATGGATGTGTTTCACTAGGTGTGTCAGCTGATAAAGGTGCATGACGAAGGTAATTAAAATGGAGCTTTTATTTACAGTCTGTTAGTGCATTTGGTTTGAGAGGAATGTCAGGATCTTTAACCATGTGCAGCTTAAGGCTGTGGAGGTTGCACGGTTTGTAGGAGAGTACCTTCATGAATACAAACAGGTGCTACAATTGTCTAATGAGCCTAGTCCTAGTCGTCCTCAATGCCGATGGACAGTGCCTTGTGAAGGTGCTTTCAAAGTCAACTTTGATGGGTCGGTGAAAGCAAGGTTTAAGTCAGCGGGTATCGAAATTATTGTAAGGGATGATCACGGCGAGGTGGTGGTTGTGCTATTGGATGAGATTCCATATTGGGAAGATATTGATTGTGTGGAGGCCATAGCAGCATTGTATTCGCTACAATTTGCAAAGGACTTGTGCCTTACAAACATTCACAAAAGGCAATTCAATCTCCAGGGGAGGCTTTATCTTGGTTTGGGCATCTGGCTCGTGCAGCTCATAATTTACTAGAGGGCTTTATGTTTTCTATGGTTAGTCATGTTTGAAGGGAGGGTAATTATGTAGCTCATTGTTTGAGCAGATTAGCTTTTCATAATGTTGATTTGCGAGTTTGAATGGAGGATGTTCCATCTGAACTAGCACCAAGCATCTTAATATTACCTTTCACCTTTCTTTAAAAAAAAAACTACAATAAAAAAAAAATTAAAAAGAAAAATGAGAAAAGAGATAGTTGAAGTCTAGATCTAGACTCATAGTACATAGATCTGATTTGGTCCGATTCTAACTTTTCAACACTCAACATCTTCGTCAATCGCTACTACTAGGGTTCAGATTGGATCTTGCGTTCGATATCTGCGACTAAGGAATCAAAGGCGATGGGGTTGTAGTGGTGGTGGTGTTTGTCGAGAGTACCGGGGAAGAAGTTGGAATAGAGCTTGATGTGGTAGTGTGGTAGTGGTGGGCTTGGCGATGGTGGTGGCTGGATCGCCGTTTGGAATGGCGGTGATAGGGGAATAAGTGTGGAGAAGAAGCGATGAACTGAAGAAGAGAGATAGAGAAACAGAGAGAAAAGATCGGTGGACGAAGGAGATCGACGATGGGTGGAGGAAGTCGGCAGAGCGATGAGTGAAAGAAGGAGAAGGGGGAGAGAGAGAGAGAGAGAGAGGTTTGGTTATAGTCTAGTTTGGGAAACACTGTGCCCTCGTTTGGCATAAGCTAAACGGGGTTTTTTTTTGGCTAAAATAGTCACAAAAAGACAAAGTAAAATTTTTAATTCAATACGACAAAATGTCACATCCAAATCATCATCATTTTAATTTTTCTCTCAAAAAAGTCAAAAAAGCCAAAAAATTATTCCAAATGAGGCTTTTTAGCCTCACGCTAAAATAGCTAAAAAGTCAAAAAGTCAACCCACATCCCAAACAAACCCTATATATATATGGAGCTGTTGGGTAGCTCGAAAAACTCATTGCCCCTTATGGCTCGATTGTTGGAAACGACGTCATTTTGACCTTTTTTCTTTTCTTTTTTTTTCCTCTCAGCTTTCTCTTCTTCCTTCCACTTGGGCAATTTGAAAAATTAGAGGAAGAAGAAGAAGAAGAATCTTCAATTTTCTTTGTTCTTTCACCAACATAATTTCTTCAACCCATCACATGAAGAGAGAAAGAGAAAGAGAGAGATCATATAAACCCAAAATTGAGAGAATCAAAATTCAATTTTGATCAGTCCTTGTTTTCACTCTCACCATAAAAGTTTCTTGACCCGAATCTCTCTCCTCACATATATGTGTATACCCATCAAGCTTTGTTCTTTGTGCTATGAATCCAGGGGAAAAAAATAAAATCATACCCAATCTCTGTCTTCACATATGCATCAAGCTTTGTTCTTTGTGCTATGAATTTAAAAAAAAAAAAAATCATATTCATTTATCCTTCGAATTCAAATCCAAACCCAAAACCCCATTGTCTTTTTCTCCTCTCTTGTACTCATCATTCATACACATAAATAGCTATATATATAGAGAGAGAGAGAGAGAGAAGATGGGAGTAAAATTTGCAGAGGAAAGGTATTATACAAACCCAAACGTATTTACATATCTTCACCAAACCTAGAAATTCCAACAAACACTACATTCTCACACTATTCCATCCGCCGCTACTATAAAAGAACCCAACAAAGACGGAAAAGATAAGGGCTCCAGCAGCTTTGGCATTGAAGAGAAAGCTACTAGTTTGTGGGCTTCGACAACTCTGATGTCGATTTGATAAAGACGAAGTTGTTTGTGAGAGAGAGAGTGAGAGAGATAGAGAGTTTTGAGGCAATGTCTAAGTTTGAGAAGTGAGAAAGAGGGTTCGGCTTTTGAGAGGAAGAAGTGAGAGGAGATCGATTTCAGGGACTTTGGGTCTTCCTCTATTCTTTCTTCTTCTTCTCTCTCTCTCTCTCTCTCTCTCTCTCTGTTTTTTTGGGTTTGGCTCTCAACCTTTGAGAGAGAAACGAGAAGTGGAAGGGAAAGAAAAAAAAAAATCAAAACAATGTTGTTTTCAACAATCGAGCCATTTGGGGCAATGAGTTTCGAGCTATAAAACATTTTTTATATACATAGGGTTGCAAATGAGTCAAGCAGCCAAGTTTGGCTACTCAAAATAAGTACGCACTTTTTATCTTTTTATCTTTTTTCCATCACATCACCTCTCTACTTTTCTGCACATCTTTTCGTAAAAAGACAAAAAGTGCACTTATTTAGGTCATCCCAGACAACCCCTTAGTTTGGACTTATTTATTAAGATTTTAACGAACTTGAGCTTGAGCTCAATAAAAATTTGACGAACCGAACTCGAGCCGAATTGGTTTAGGCTTGACTCCAACTCGAGTCTATTCACGAGCCTTAACGAGCTAAAAAATTTATAAATTTATATGTGCGTATGAGACTAAAGTTACAATTAAAACTTTGATTATACAATATATATATATATACATTTTTAAAGAAAAATTAATATTTTATCAAAATAATAATATCTACTACCACTATTATATAAATGTACTATCTATATTTAACTATTATTTACATTTATATTTTTCAAATATATAAACAACATATTTATCTTATTTTTTATACATATTTTTAGATTATTTAATATATAAATAATAAATATTAAATGAGTCAGGTAACGAGCCGAGCTTACGAGCCGAGTTTTGTTTGGATTTGTTTATTAAAAATTTAACGAGCTTGAGTTCGAGCTCAAATGCAAAAAAAAATTAACGAATCGAATTCGAACGAGCTTTTACAGAGCCGAATTCGAACCTGTTTACGAATGGCTCTGACATGTTTACGAACGGCTCTATTCATTTGTAACTTTATGAGAGTGTTTGGGAAGGATTTTTTTTGTTTTTTTTTGTTTTGTTTTTTTTCACTAAAAGACAAATTGGTTACAAAACAAAAAAAAAACAAATCCAAACAAAATATCATATCAAACCCCATAATCATTTCACTTTTTTTTTCACAAACATCACATCCAACCACAAAAAAACTCAATTATCTTTCTAAACACAAAAAAAAATTTCTCCAATAATATCTTACAACCAAAAAAATCTACAAAAAAACTTACTTTTCAAACACCCACTATATATATATATGGATAATTAATTCATCTTTACAAACAAAATATTTTAAACTGTAGACCTTGAGGTAAAGAAAATTTATTAAAATTAAACTTATTGATCGAATAACCTAAAATTTATATATTTTAAATATTTTTATAAATTTAAAAAAAAAAAAAAATTGATGGACAGGGTATGTGGTTGTTCTCGTATTCCTTTACGCAATAAATTACGGAGAGGAACAGAGTAATAAGAATCACAAGAAAGGAAGGGGAAGTCACCTGATCAGTCAACTGAGCACTAACTGCCATTTGGGAATCCCACTGCCAAACAACCCATTTGGTACGGTTGACCCCTCCACTCTTTACCCAATCAACAATCCCCCTAACATCCCTTCACCATTATATGTATATATATATATAGTATAATAGAGGAAAATAATTTATATATATATATATTTTTATATACAGTCCCGATTGGGATCTCGAATTTGAGCCCTCCGAATCTCCCGAATTTCAATTTTTTTTTTTTTCAGAAGAAGAAAATCAGAGGAAGAAGGAGGAGAAGAATTGGAGGGGAGGGGGCCAACAAAATCGGGCTGGAGGCGGAAGCGGGACCGGAGGCGACGGCGGAGCTAGGGCTGCGACGAGCTGCTGGGCTGCGACGACGACCGGGCTGGGCGACGATCGGCGATCGGCGAACCTCTCTTCTCTTTCTCTCTCTTTCTCTCTTCCCCTCTACTTCTCTCTTTCTCTCCCTCTTCCTTTTTGCGACGAAAATGAAAAAACGACTAGAAAATGGAAGAAAAAAAAGAAAAAAAAAAAGTCCAAAACGACGTCGTTTTGGGCATTCGGGGGATTCGGGAGGAAAAGTTTTGAGCTACAAAACATTAATCTTTTATATATTATAGTGTCTTATAATTACTGGAGAAATTTTATGTCTTGTGCACCCTAATTACGATTTTTGCCGTCTTTGGTTAGGACTTAGGTCTCGTTTGTCATACATATATTTTAGTCAAAAAGTCATTATAAGTTATTATATTATTCTCGTTATTTTTCTATACATATTTTAGTAAAAAGTTGCTAAAATAATTTATTCTCAAAAGAGGCCTTATTATATTGTTAGTTATGATTTATTGTAATGTTAGTTATAATTCAAGAATTCTTTATTATATTTTATGTGAGGTTTGATTATAACTCAATTTTTTTTTTAGTTATAACCCTCACAATATTGAGTTATGTCATTTGTGATATCCAAACTCACAAATGATATAACTTGTATATGGTACAAATATTGAATTTGTGTACCATAATATTACTCTAATTACAGACATGTGACTGTTAAATAAGGGTTAATTACATTTTTTATTTTTATAATTTGATTCAAAATATATTATAATTTTTATACTTTTAAATTTAATAATTTAGTTTTTATAATTTTAATTTGATTCTTTCATTCGAATTGAAAGTTAAAATTAATAATTTTGAAAAATTTATCACTTTTTAAAATGTATAAATTATATACATAGATAAAATTAATAAATTAAATTAAAATTAAACTTAAAATATAAAAATCAAATTAAAATAATAAGAATTAAAATAAAATTTAGGTGAACTTATAAGAATGAAATGTATAATTATATCTAATAATAAGAATAGGGAATAGGATATACCTAGACAAGTAGTAAACAAAAATGCCACGCGCCTTGAGACCGTACGCTTTGCTAGACCAACATTAACCTTTGGCAAGTGAAAACATTTATATTAATAACAAAAATGCTTTAGAGCTCTAATATAGGAGCTCTAATAGCTCTAATGAGAAGGTGGGTCCCATCCTGACGTGATGTTTGTGCCTTGTTTTGTTTTATTTATTTATTTTTTTTTGCTTTGACACATCATTAGAGCTCAAATTAGAGCTCTATATTTAGAGCTCTCTATCATTTCCCTATTAATAAATACGGTAGTGATTGGGGGCCCGAAAACGGGACGCCCCGAATGTCCCTAATTTTTTTTTTTTTCTTTTCAGCAGAAGAAAGGAGGAAGACGAAGAAGGGAAGGAGGGAGAGGGGAGGGGAGGGGAGGGGAGGGGGAGGAAGGACTGGAGGGGGCCTAAAAAATGGAAGAGGAAAGGCTGAGGCGAGGCAGACGCGATCGGCGGTGGCCGACGCGATCAACGGAGGCGACGCGATCGGCGACGATCGGCGCAGGCGACGCGACCTCTCTCTCTCTCTCCCTCCCTCTCCCTCTGCATTGCAAAGGTCGAAAATGGCGGAAAAAAGAAAAAAAAAAAAAACGAAATGCCCAAAACGACGTCGTTTTGGGCATTCGGGGCAGGCAGATTCGGGCCACAAAACATTTTCCTAATAAATAATGACATATATAAATAAGACCTCTAAAGATCATCTCAATCAAACAATAAAATGAAAAAAAACAAATAATAAAAAATAAATTCGTTAAAAAATTAGTTATGATAAAGGAAAAATCATTGATTTTCTAAAAAATGTAATCTAAAAAGTAAGATCTGCATCAAACTAAATAAAATCTGCTTAAAAGTCCACCGTCTTGGTTGATGTTGTCCCTATCGCCACTGTTCATCTCCGCTATTGCCGCTGCCAAACTATAGACACCGCCGAAAGTTAGAATTAAGAAGGAAGTACACCCACATATAGTATGAGAGAAGGCTTGAGAGAGGAGGAAATCATTGTGAGTGTCGAAAATCAAAAAATTATATGTCGAAATCGAAAGAGAAAACTGTCAAAATCCCTATTTCAGACATAAAAAGTCTAGATCTATACTCTAAATTGCACATCTATACACCAGGAGTGTAGAGGGAGTCGCCAAAGTCACGTTAAAACACCATTGAAAATCGCCTAGTGAGAGAGGCTTTGCTCTCTCTTTCTCTCTCTCTTTGTTAAGACAGTAGTTGATATACATTTAAATTTTTGTGTATTTTTTATTTTTTATTTTATCAATTAGTAAAAAATTATTTATAAATATGAAAAATATCAAATAAATTACTAACCCAATATAGTTAGAGAGTCAACAATTATCAAGCCTAACAACCACTATTAGTTACATACAATCCCGATATTAGAAGAAAAACAAATACAAAAATAAAAATAAAAATAGTATCTAACTCTACTCAATAAGAGTTGAATCTGCAAATAAATCTAATCTATATATTTTAAAATTTTGACATCCATATTAGCATTGCACAGCATGTATGAGAAATTATGCTCACTACGTATGAAAAAATATACTTTGTTCTTAGAGTAAGTATGCATTCTAACTTTATAATTATTAGTTTAGATAGTAGAATTTATTAGTTTTGTGTTATTATTTCAAAAAGAAAAATGATAACAAATACCAAGATTATATATCAATGATGAAAAAAAAAAAGATAACAATGAATGTTTTGATTCGAAAGAAACATTCAAACATCATTCTAAATAAAATTATTTGCAAAAATTATGTTTGCATACATTATGCTTCTAGAGAATTAATAAAGTGTCACTTGATAAAGTTACCAAATTTTTGTTTTCATTTTACAAAAAATAGTTAGAAATAAATTTTTATTCCATATAAAAAAGGAAAACAAAATCTATTTGTTTTGGGATTTAATCTTTTCAGTGATTTTTAAAATTTTTATGAAAGGACATGTAAAAATATAAAGAACAATGATTGTCTAACCAGTAGAACAATCGACGAGTCTCTTAAAAGTAGTTGGAACTTATCAACCGATCACCGAAAGCCAATCATGGCCGATGGCGGCGATCGGTGATGGTCAAATGTAATGGAAAAAAAAGAGTAAAAATTTGTTTTGAATCCAAACCAAAATACATTTTTTTGTCTTTAAACTGTATAAAACTTTCAAATCAATTCCAATTTTTTAAAATAAAACCGAAGATTATATAACATTATCACAAAAAAATTATAATATTTATGAGAAAAAATACATAAAATAGAATTTTGCAAAATAAAAACAATAGCAAACAAGATCTTAAGGCTTCATTTGGCAACATATATTGGGATTAAAATAGTCACAAAATGATAAAATTGATTAAAAAGTCAATAAAATAAAATATGACATCTAAATTATAATTATTTCAATTTTTCTCTTATAAAAATCAAAAAAATTAAAAAATTTATCTCAAAAAAAAAAATCTTAATCCTAACTTAGATAGTAAAAAAATCAAAAATTCAACACGTTCCAAACAAAAGCTAAGGGTGTGTTTGGTAACGTTTACGTTTTCAGTTTATATTTACAAAAATTTTATAAACTGGTTTTTGTTTATTTTTTGTTTATTTTTTGAAAAACATAAACTACAAACGCGTTTGGTAATTGACAAAATGTTTAAAAAAAATTTAAAATATAAAAAATAGTGAGAAATGACGAGTGGTGGCAAGTGGCGGCGGAAGACGGTGGTGAAAAGTGGTGACAATGGGTGGTGGGTAGCTGGTGGTGGCGGTGGGTGACGGTGGTGGTGGTGGTGATGGGCGGGTGGGTGGATGGGTGATGGTGGCAGGTGGTAGCGGTGGTGGTGGTGGTGGCGGGTAGTGGGCAGTGGTGGCAGGTGGGTGGTGGTGGCGGGTGGTGGTGGTGGTGGTGAGTGGATGGGTGACGGTGGCGGGTGGTGGATGGTAGCGAGTGGGTGGTGGTGACAGGTGGGTGGTGGTAGGTGGTGGCGGGTGGTGATGATGGGTGGGTGGGTGGGTGATGGTCGCGGGTGGTGGATGGTAGTGGCAGGTGGGTGGCGGATGGCGGGTGGTAGTGGGTGGTGATGGTGGATGGGTGGGTGACGGTGGTGGTGGTGGTGGTGGCGGGTGGTGGATGATGGGGGGTGGTGGCAAGTGGGTGGCGGATGGCGGGTGGTAGTGGGTGGTGGCGGGTAAGTGGCGGATAGTGGTGGTGGTGGTGGTGGTGGGTGGGTGGGTAGGTGACGGTGGCAAGTGGTAGGTGGTAGGTGGTAACGAGTGGGTAGTGATGGTGGTGGTGGCGGGTGGTGGTGGCAGGTGGATGGGTAGTGGGTGATGGTGATGGTGGTGGTGGTGGTGGTAGTGGGTGGCAGGTGATGGTGGCCGGTGAGTGGCAGGTGACTGGTGGTGGTAGTGGGTGGCTGGTGGTGGTGGTAGGTGCGTGGTGAGTGGTGGTGGCAAGTAGGTGGTGGTGACGGGCGGTGGATGGTAATGGCAAGTGGTGGGTGGTGGCCGGTGGATGGCAGGTGGGTGGTGGGTGGTGGTAGTGGTGGTGGTGGTGGGGGTGAGTAGTGGGTGGTGGTGGCGGAAGACGGTGGTGGAAAATGGTAGCGGGTGGTGGCTAGTGTTGGGTGGTAAAAAAAAAAAAAACTGAAAACTCAAAATGGAAACACATTTTTTGTGTTTTCATTTTTTGGCCAAATTTATAAACTGAGATCACTGATTTATAAATCAAAAATTTTACCAAATAAATTTTTATTTGAGTTTTTAAAATTTTTATAAATATAAATAGAAAACTAAAAACGTAAGTATTACCAAACGGTACCTAAGGTGTCAAATAATTGGTTGATTATGTATCCACTATACAATATACACATGTCGACAGAGTGTGGACGGAGTGGAGGGGCCGCCGGGGTCAATAGTAAACATATCGCATCCAAAGGGGCCACCACGTGAATATTACTACTATTCCCTCTCTCTTAGATTTTCTTTTCCAATCGATACTCTCTCACTCGAAAAATTATTAGTTGTGGTGAGGGCGTACAATATTCCTCCTTAATTATAATTTATTATATTTTTCAAATTTTTTAAGAATAAATTATATTAATGGTCTATATAATTTAGACTTTGTGTCACTTTAATTCCTGACTTTTTTAACTTTAAATTTTAAATTTTAAATTTTGTTCCAAATAAGAATAATTGAAGATATAATTGTTCAATTTTAAGGATAAAATAGTAAATTTGATAAAATATAAATTAATTTGACAAAAATAAATATAAAAAAATATTTTTAAATTTTTAAAAATTATTTCTACTTACTAGAGATAAAATTATGTAAAATTAATAAATCTTTTAGATATTTATTTTTTTTACTAAATTAATTTTTATTATGTGTAATAGGTGGTTGTTTTATTTTCATTAAATTAGTTTTTATTTTTTCAAAAGTCAAATATGACGACAATTTTCATATTATTATTAAATCAATCCATTAAATCAAAAAATTCAAAACTAAAAATATTTCATATATAAATATATCGATTACACATTAAAAGTCTAACAACCATCCATTATATGATGATCATCATCTAAACACATAATAAAAATTAATTTAATAAAATAAATAAATAAATGTTTAAAATATTTATTAATTTTACATAATTTTATCTGTGGTGGGTAGAAAATATTTTTTAAATTTTAAAAATATTTTTTGATATTTATTTTTATCAAATTAATTTATGTTTTATCAGATTAATAATTTTATCCTTGAAATTAAGTAATGATATTTTTAATTATTTTTATTTAAGACAAGATTTGAAATTTATAATCAAATATATCATAATTAAAAAATTAAAAATTAAAGTAACATGTATTTAAATTATAAAAATTATTAATGTAATTCATTTATTTTTTAATTATTTAATACAAATTTATAGACCAATTTCTTTAGGGCAGATTACATATACCCTTCGAGGTTTGGCTAAATTACAAATACTCTCTTGAGTTTTGAGAAATTATAAATTCTTCCATGAATATTATATTTACATAACAAATTAAGGAATAATTTATTATAAAATTTAAATCTCAAAAAATAAATTATTATAAAAATATAAACCTTAAAAGACAAAATATAATTTTCAAAACTTTAAAAAAATATCGGTAATTTAACCGAATCTCAAAAAAAGTATAATGTAATTTGCCCTTTCTTTTATCAATCATCATAATCTTATCGGAGCACATGGCGGTATTTAGATAGCGATATCTTAAGGCCAATCCTCTCACTCTAGCACTTTCTCTCCTACAGTCGTCAGTACCAGAGAGAGAGAGAGAGAGAGAGAGAGAGTCAGTCCTTCCTCATTCATCCCTTGTACACATTTCCTTCCTTTTCACGTCCTATCAACTCTCTCTCTCTGTCTCTCGCAAAACACCCTCCGTCTCGCGAACTAAAAAAAAAAAAACTCTCAAATAATAGACCCCCAAAAAGAAAAAACAGAAACGAATTCGATTAGGTGTGAGCAAGGAAGAGATCGAGTTCCAAAATTGAGAAAACCAGGTTGTCCAAAGATTTGAATAGACAACTCTGATTGATGGATTCATCATCCGGAGCCGGACCATCCGACCCGAGCGGAGGCGAAGGTCCATCGTCTGCAACCGTAGGAGGAGGACGATCGGAAGAAGGTGCGTCAACGGCGGCGGCGCAGCCTCCTCCGCCGAGTCGGTACGAGTCACAAAAGCGACGCGACTGGAACACGTTCTTGCAGTACCTGAAAAACCACAAGCCGCCGTTGACGCTAGCTCATTGCAGCGGCGCACACGTGATCGAGTTTTTGAAGTACCTGGACCAGTTCGGGAAGACGAAGGTGCACGTGACGGGGTGCCCTTACTTCGGGCACCCTAACCCTCCGGCGGCGTGCGCCTGCCCGCTGAAGCAGGCGTGGGGCAGCCTGGACGCTCTCATCGGGAGGCTCCGAGCCGCCTACGAAGAGAATGGTGGTCGGCCCGAGTCGAACCCTTTTGGAGCCAGAGCTGTTAGGATTTATCTAAGAGAAGTTAAGGAAGGTCAAGCCAAGGCCCGAGGGGTCCCTTATGAGAAGAAGAAGCGGAAAAGACCCACTACGGCGGCGACTGTGGTGTTGGAAGCAACTACGACTGCCACTCAAGTGGCCGGCGGCGGCGGCGGTAGTGGTGGTGGTGGTGGTGGGGAAGGTAGTAGTGATGTTGTTCCTCCGACAACTGAAACAGTATAGTTTTTTCCACTAATTTTTCACTATTTCTTCAAGTTTAATTATAAATAGTATGTATTTTTTTTAGTTGTAAATACGAGTTATATAACTGGCGATTCTCTTACGACTAGATCGACCCATGAACAAATCTAGATAGAATAGAACTTAGAGCGATCTCTCGCTCTCTCTCTCTCAAAAGGATTTTCACCATGGATTATGAAGGTCATTTTACTATAGCTGATCATGTGAGTACAGATTTGAGATTGAGAGAAGAAAAGTTTGAAAGTCTCGAGCTATCTTTCTTTCATTTTTATTTTTATTTATTTATTTTCAAGAAATTCACTAGACACCATATGCCTCCACTACTACTGCTGCTACTATTGATAGTGCTACAGCAGCATCTTCTTCTTCAAACCACCTATATTAATTTTTACTATATATCATGAATCATGACATCAAGAACATTTGGATTGCCATCCTCTCCATTATAATATAATGGAGGATCTATACCATTATGAAAAAATTACTTTAAAGATTGTAATTATTTTTTATATTTATTTAAAATAATAATAATAACAAAACATTATTATTTTATTGGATGAGATGAAATTCAGATTTTCTCTTTTCATAATTATGTAATAGAGAGAATCTCAATCCAGCACGCCTCATGCAAAGTTTTTACAATTAGACTTGTGTTCTCTGGGGTCTCATTCTTTATAGATCTAATTTCAGAAGTTACCCTATATGGTAAGTCTTTTTTTTTTTTTTTTTTTAATTTGTGACTAGAAAGTGAGTTACTTAACTAAAGAATCTTATTTTTTTTGTTGAAAATGTTTTAACTCATTAACTAAACTTATTTTTGCCAACATAAACTTTGAACATTTTCAAAAGTCATTAGAAAAGTTAAAAAGATAGGAATGTATCAACCAAATTAATTTCTTTATAAACTTATTTTTAGTCATTAAATTATTCCTTTAATTTAAATCCCAAAACATGCGTAACTAAAGGGTTTTAGCGTGTGTGGTTAGCCTATTGGATACCAAATCTCTTTTAGGGTCTGTTTATATTCAGAAGTAGAATGGAATGATTAATAGTGAGGGAATTGATAATGACGAAATTAAGTAAAATTATGTTTGTTTTTGGAGTGCAGTATTCGTCATTAACAATCTACTTCGAACTGCTATAACCGGAAACAAACGAGGCCTTAAAGAGAGGTCTTGAATTCCACTCTTAAAAATTCTAAGAGGCAAGACTTTATGTATTTGCAAGAGAGGGTAAGAATTCAACTCCCTCAGTATGTTGGTTTAACAACTCACCACTAATTTTCTATGATCAAAAATAAAATTCCCAAAACATCCTTAATTGGGTTCTCTTTCTCCCTTTCATGTCCAAGCAACTCCTATAACTATAAGACATCATTAATAATAATAATAATAAATCAAAAATATATCATTCTGTTAGTAATTTTTCTTCATTTGATAACAAAGTGCATAAAACTTGATAAATCCACCCTTTAATCATTTGAAATCAATGTTTTAATTAAATAATTTTGTTAACGATTGCTCGAAGACTACATATAGCCTAGCGAGTTATCTAATAGCACGGAGGTAACACTCAGGTAAACGCATTCCTCAATTATTCATTTTTGTGAGATGTACTGTCATTTTAAAATTCTCTCTTGTAAATTTTATATTATATCTCTATCCCATTTCTTTCTCTACCCTTTTTTTTTATTTTTTTTATTTTAAGAGAGCATCTCTAATGGAGATACTAACACGTATTTTGGGACAGATGACAAATTAATTTACTGATAAAAATTATCATTAAAAAAAAATGACTAGCATCTTAGGGAACCTTTTTTCTTTTTTTCTTTTTTTGTATTTTTGTCTCCAGTGGAACTGTTTCATGTGTCAGTGTTATCAATATATTTTGATGAATATACGTACACACTATTACACACACGTGGGTGTTTCTTTCTTTGTTATTTGTTAGCACATTTTGCACTTTCACTTTTCAGGTGCTTTTTTTTTTTTTTTTTTTATTAAAAATGGTTGGTGGTCCGAATTTTTGTGGTTTAAATGGTTCGAATATGTTAAAATAACGTTATTTTAGATCTAAAATGACGTCGTTTTAAGACATTCAAATCATTCAAGTCAAGAAAATCCAAGCCACCAAGCATTATTTTTTTATATATGATTTTTACTCTCATCATCTGCTTGAGAATTCAGATTATGCTTTCAATCTTTTAGGATTTTTGGATTGTGGATACTCTTGTAACATTCAACTTTTACATTTTGGGTTTTGGGTTTTGGGTTTTGGAGATTGGGATACTCATCATTTGCATCCCTCTTTACCCGGTTGGATTTTTTATATTTGAATTTTCATCCTAAAATGATGTCGTTTTCGGGTGTTTACTGTTTACTTTAATCTGAGCCCTTGGATCATCATGGCCATGCTGATGTGTCATTTTGTGGGAGAAAGCATTGCAAGATTATTGTATGGCAGAGAATCCAAATCCCTCTCTGCTTGCTTTTGGGTTTGGGGGTTGGGATGGAAATTCCTAAAACCTCTTCTCCCACTGTTTCAAAGCACTCATATTGTTTTGACTTTTATATGTTTCGAATGTATACATGGTTGTGATTATATGATTGTTGTCTAACATTTCTGACTTATATGTGTTTTCAAGCATGATGATAATAGAGGTGTAATTTGGATAAACACACAAGCATGTCAAATTCGAGTTGTGTTAAGAGTTATCTAAATTCAACTTGCAATTTGAACTTTTATGCTAAAATTCGACCTGAGTATAATAAATTAAATTCAGACTAAGCCCAAATTGCTCACAAATTTTTATTTTTTATTTTTTATTTTTTTAACAACTAAGTTGATTAATTTGTTAAAGTTAGGTCGTATTAATAAATAAATAAATAAAATTGGGTAAAAGCATTAATAACATCAAAACGAATAGTTTATAAAGTTCCGTTTGTTTCAACGAAAAATATTTTATTATGTTTGGTTGTGCTTTTGAAATTAATATATTAATAGTTGCATTACTGGTGGTGATAGTGGCAGTGTTAGGGTGGAGGTGGCAGCAGTGGTGCAACAGTGGTGGTGGTAGTAGTGGTGGTAGTGGTGTGGTGATTGTAGTAGTAGTGTAGTAATGAGGTAGAGATGGTAGTGGCGGTGGACGTGGTGGCAGCGAAGGTGGTCATGGTGGTTGTGGCCGTGGTGGTAGTGGAGGTGATAAAACTTTTGCGGTAATGTGGTGGCATGAATAAACTTCTGGTTTGGAAACTTTTTTTTGTGTTTTAAAAGTGAAAAATATTTTCCGTTGATTTTTGTTTTTCATTGTACCAAACGATAGAAAATGTTTTATGTCCAAACAACTAGATCGTAAGATAAAATATACTAAGGAAAATCATGAAAAAACGTTTTCTTTCTTTCTTAAGCAATGTTATGTATTTAAAAAAGTATTTGAATCTGTAGATTAAGAGAAATTTTACTTTCAGAATTTCATCCAGAAATATTGGCTTAAATTTGTTTAAGGCATAGACTCTACTATGAGTTGTATCTCAACCACATTTTACTTCTAGGTAAATTTCTTGACAAAATTTTTAAGCATATATCTTTAGTTAAATCACTAATGTTAAAAAATACATAATCGGATTTAACTTTAGTCATTCACTGCATTTTTTTTGTGAATCATTATGTGATTTATTTTGTATTTCTTGCTCAAACTAAAATTCATTCTAAATTTTTCATACATCATACTTATGTACCATAAAAATTATTGTTGAATTTTATTTTTATAAGTGCATATCATTTCTCTTCTTGTGGGAAACAACTACATAAGGTATGGGACATATCATACGTACAAGCATCAATTAAAAAAGAAAAATAATCTTGGTGATTGCTGCCCTTTATTTTATTCTTGGGTGAAAACGACGTAATAGCTAACCCTTGCTTCCATTCCTCTCTATTTTTATATTAATTATTAATAATATTTAAAATGATATGATGTGTTTTAATTATTATATTGTTGTTATGATAATATAGACCCACAAACCAACTTGAGTACAACTTTTTGAACCCATTTCCAATAAAATCACCCCCACATTAATTTTGCATAACACTTATAAAAAAATAGTGTAAATAATATCATCGTTCGAAAATTGGGAAAATGGTATTTTTAATTTCTAATTATAGATTATCGTCTTTTACTTTAAATAAGTTGTACCAAATAAGGTGAACATATGTTTCTGAATTGAGTTGTTTTTATTTATTGGAATAATTTTATTTGTTATATCGAGTCGAAATCTTTTTTTCCTCTCATTTTCATCCCTTACCATAGACCAATCCAAAACTATAATTCTAGGGAAAATGTAAATAATACAATTGACATTTTTTAAAATAAAATCTTATAGGAGCAGGTACTAATTTTTTTTTGTTGAAGAAATTCGAAAACTAAAAATATAAATATAGATATCAATCTGCATGTAAGAGAAAGGATGACTAAGGCCCTATTTGGCAATCGGCTTATACAACCGAAAGGTTAAAAAGTTATTAAAAAATTAAAAAGTTAAAAAATTACACAAAAAAATTAAAGTTTTTTTCTCATTCTCTTTAATTTTTACATTTTTTTTATTAAAAAAAAAACCAAAAAAAATCCCAACACTTCAATTTTTTTATCTCATATTTTAGCTAAAAAATTTAGAAAGTCACTTAAAAAAAAAGACCTCTAACCTTTGTTTTCTTCTTCTCCTTTTTTTTTTTAATAAATAAAAACATAATTTAACAATAATACTACATTAATTATGTTTCTTTCATCACATTTTGTTTACCACCAAATAAAACACATTCATAATGATACAATAAGACAAACTTTTGAAATTTGGCAAAGCAAAAAAACAAAAAAAAACCGTCAAATTTCACTTTAATAGTTGAAAGTTTAATTGTATGCATAATTTTATCAACAAAAAGTTTGAAAAAGAATATGAATTTTTTAATTGCATGTAAAATTCACGGTTGTTCTATTTTAATTTACTTATAAATATTAGATCATATAACAATTTTTAAATATAAAACTTTTTAAATTAATTAAACAATTATGAGTAAATTGAAACAGAAATATGGTGAAACAGTCCGCGGATTATGTATATGCACGTACTTATAACAGCTAAAAAAATAACAAAAATTATCATTTAGTGGGAATTGAGGTAATTATTTACTAGAAGATGAGAACCTTCTTGGATATAATTTTTGTTGTGTTTTTTTACACAAAAATAATTATGCCCTATGTGTGTTTGTAATTAATTTTTAGGGAAAACTATAAAAAAAATGAAAATAAAATAAAAAAATTAGAGTTTGAGTCTTTTAACAAAATAAATCCGTTTTAATTTTGTCAATTTAAATCCTAATTTTTTGATTTATTTTTAATTTAAACCATTTGCTTATTTTTGCTAAGTAAAACTTGTAGAAAAAATCACAGTGTTTAGTTTTAATTTTTTGAATTCATTTTCTGAAAATTGAGTTTTTTTATTTTTTGTATTTTTTAAATTTTTAGTAAATATTTTTAAAATCTGAAGCAATTTTTTTTTTTTACTTTTTTAGATATACCTTACTTAGATGTATCTAAAAATGTGTATCTAAAAAGTAAAATATTTGTACAAAAATCAATAAATACACTAGAACACAAAAAAATATATTGAATTTTCATATCTTTTCATATTTTTGGTGTTTAGTAAAAAAAATTTAAAAAAAATCACAAATATTATAATTTTTAAGTGTATTTATATTAGGTGTATCTAAAAAAAAATTTTAAAAATTGATTAAAATATTAAAAATTTCAGTAAAATTATTTTTAAAAAACACAAAAAACAAAAAAATTTAATTTTTTGAAAAGTGAATCCTGAGTTAGGAAACCAAACAAGTCGTAGTAGTTTAGTTATTAAACTCAATGTAAATGTATATAAAATATCTAAAATATCTTTTTTTATTGAATTTAATAACTAAAATCTTCAATTTTTTTTTAATCTTTTTTAGTTAACAAAATTAAGTAAATAATTTAGATTGAAAATAAATAAAAAATTTAAGATTTAAATTGATAAAATAAAAAATTTAAGATTATTTTGTTACAAAGAAAGAGAGTTTTTTTTATTTATTTAATTTTTTTATTTTTGATTTGATTGGTAATATTTTAAGAAATAAAAAATAATAATAATGATGTGATGATGATGGATAAATGAAGTGAGGGAAGGACATATGAATTTTGACGAATTGTAGTTAGGGTGGCCGACAAAGATGTTGTCGGAAAGCGTTTTTTCACAAAAATTATTCTTTGCTTGGTGTTCTAATGTGACTATCATTGGTTAAATCAGTAAGATTTAGGGTCTGGCTTTGGTCCAGTCTGTCATCGGATTGGATTGTACTATTAGGTTTGCAGTGGTTCATTACGGGTCTCGTTTTGAAAATTTGAACTGTCAATGTGTAGAACTCGTCGAATACTATATGTTTGTGAAAAGTCATATTGATCGGATATCGATAGCTATGTGATCAAATCAGTTTTGTATAAAAAAAAATGAACAATGAATAAATTAACGGTTTATAAAAAAACTATTTTGATCACATAACTATTGATATCCAATTAACGTGATTTTTCACAGCCATATGGTACTCAACGAGTTCTACACATTGAACGGTTCAGATTTTCAAAACAAGACCTGTGGTGGGCTCCCACAGGCCCAACAGCACGGTCCAGTCCGATGGTGGACTGGACCAAAGCTAGGCCCAAGATTTAAGGGGTTGTTTGGTATGATTTAAATAAGTGTATTTTTTTATTTTTTATGAAATATGAGTTGGATTTAAGTTGGATTTGAAGTGATGTGTTAGAGAGGTGATGTGACTGAAATAGAATAGTAATTTTTTAACTTTTTGACTTTTTTTAAACATGCCAAACCAACCCATTTACCCCCTTTTATCTTAAAATATTAAAATTTGTTTGGTTTGTATATCAAAATATAATTTATAAAATTTTGTTTGATTCAAATTTTTTGAAATAAAAAAACTCAAAATCACTTTTTTTCTCTTACACATCAATCAATCATTTTTTTCTCTCCTTTATTATTCTCAATCAATTTTTCTTTCACACACATCTATACAACTATAACAAAATATCAAATCTCAAACTCTCAAACTCCAAAACTATTTTCAAAATAGGTAACCAAATAAACCAAAAAAAAAAAAAAATCTAAACTCTCTCCCCAAATTTTTTTTTTTGAAAATTAATCTCAAAACAAAAACGAAACACACCATTAGTTTCTTATTTTATTTTTTATTATTTCAAAATATTAGTCTCTTTTTAAAAATCAAGAAATAAAATAATATGAATTTACTATTTTATCTTTCTTTAAATTCATTAATAATACAAAAAAGTAGAATTATGATAATTAATATTTCAAAAACAATGTACTATCAAAAGCTAATTTTGAAAAATTAACGCCTTGCTTGTTTCCACTTTTCAAAAAATATTTTTCAGAAAATTCTACTTTCTTATTTTTTGTGTTTTTTTATTTTTACTGAATTTTTTTAATATTTTAAACAATTTTTTTACTTTTTAGACACACCTAACATAAATACACCTAAAAAGTAAAAAAAATTGTAAAAAAAATCTTTTAAAAATTCACTAAATACCAAAAAATATAAAAAAAATACAAGAATTCAGTACATTTTTTTATATTTTTATGTATTTATTAATATTTTAAAATATTTTTTCACAAATTTTTTACTTTTTAGATACATCTAAATAAGGTGCATCTAAAAAAATTTAAAAAAAATGTTTAAAATTTAAAAAATATTCACTAAAAACAAAAAAAACACGAAAATTAAAAAAGTCAATTTTCAAAAAATTTAATCCAAAAAACTCAAACCAAACACACTGAATATTTTTAAAATGTAATAATTATACTATAAAAAAAAATGACTATTATTTTGAAACAGAATAAGTACCTTTTTTATCTCCTTTTATGAGATAATTAGACACTTATCTTTATATGAATGATATAGGACAATACTCCTAAACCACTAAATAACTCTTTGTTTTTCCATTTGGATGTATATTGGTTAGTACACGCACTTGTTGTGGTTTTAAAGCATATTTATGGGACGTTATAATATGATATTTATTCATTAAAATAATAAAATTTAATTTATTTGTTTATTTATTTATTTTTTGTTAGATTTGAATAAATAAGTATCAAATAATAAATCGTTTGAAGTAAAAATCACCAAATAACTTCTCATTTTATCACATATGCCCTTTCACTTTCAGAGGACATCTCAAAATTACACACCATAATATTCTCTCTCCATCTCTTTCTTACACAATGGCCATACAAAATCTTCCACTTTTGCTAATCAGCTTTTCTTCATATAATAGTCATCATTTGCCTTTTTTTTTTATTAAAAGATAAATAAATATACTTGAGAAGTTGCTACAAAAATAGTGAAAAAATTAATGTTACATCTGAGTTTTTAATGAATTTTTGACTAATGACAAACCAACACCATTTGATTAAATTGGTAACAAATAAAATCCAAAGATTTAAACTTTGTAACTAAATAAATTCTGAATTTTTAATTTTGTCAATTTAAATTCTAGGGCAAATTACACAAATAGTCCATATAATTTGGGACTTGTGTCACTTCAGTCCATAACTTTTCAATTGTGGCACATTTGACCATGAATTTTGAATCTCATTTCAAATAAGGACAATTGAAGATACCATTGTTTAATTTTAAGGGTAAAATCGGCAATTTAATAAAATATAAACTAATTTGACAAAAATAAATATCAAAAAAATATTTTTAATTTTTTAAAAATTATTTTTGTCCACCAATGATAAAATTATGTAAAATTGATAAAAATTAATAAAAATTACATGATTAATTTTTTTAAATTAATATATGATCATCATCCAAACATATAATAAAAATTAATTTGGTAAAAAAAATAAATGTTTAAAAGATTTATCAATTTTACATAATTTTATTTTTAGTGGGTAGAAATAATTTTTAAAAATTCAAAAATATTTGTTTAACATTTATTTTGGTCAAATTAGTTTAAATTTTATCAAATTGATGATTTTACCCCCGAAAAATCTAATGATATCTTCAATTGTTCTTATTTTGAACAAAATTTAAAATTCATGGTCAAATGTGTCCCAATTGAAAAGTCAGGGACCAAAGTGACACAAGCCCCAAATTATAGAGACTATTAGTGTAATTCACCCTAAATTCTAATAGTTTAATTTATTTTCAATCTAAACCATTCATCTTTTTTCGTTAAGTAAAATTGTTAGAAAAAATTTATTTTTATCATTAAACTCAATGAATTTTAGATACTTTTTGCAACCCTACATTGACTCTAATGATTAAAATACTATTTTTTTATTAATTTTACTTACTAAAAATATACAGATAGTTTAGATAAAAAACAAATAAAAAAATTATGATTTAAATTTAAAAAATCAAAAATTCAATATTTATTTTATTACAAGGCTTACTTTGGAATTTTTTTGTAATTTTAAACCAAAAAAAAAATTTATTGTTTAGTTGCATATACTAGAAGAGAACATTTTATACTCCATAAAATCTTTTTTCCAAATCATATAACATATAGTGAAAGTTGTGTTTTTCATTAAAAATGTTTTAAAATAGTACCATGTGTATCTGTAAAAATGTGCCATGTGTCGATTATCCCTTTGAAGCCAAAATATTTCAAAACTTCATAATTATCAATTGATGCTTATTAAGTATTCACAATTTCCAGTGATCAAAGGACCTCTGTCTCTTTTGTCTTCTCAGCTTTCATTTCAATATGAATGTACACTGGTGGAAGTGGAGGAGGCATTAAAAATTTATTTTGAGTATGTGATTTGTTTGAATTATATTAGAGATTTTAAATAAATTATTAAATTTTTATTTTCATATGAATGTGAGGCGTACACACATGTGATTTGTATGGATTATATATTTATATAAGAGGTTTCGTAAAAAAATTAATAATTTATTTAAGGTCCCTAATTTTTCGATTTGTTTAATGGAGTATAAAAATTGTCTTTTCACTTTTTATTATGAGGTATCTCTATTTATATGTATTGTTTTTATTTTAGTCGTCTTCAATTAGATAATTTTTCACTACTATATCTATTTTAATTTATCACGAACTTATCTCTTTGTTTTTGAAGATTAAAGTTTTGATATGAAGTATTGTGATAAAATTATTCTCATTATGAATTTTTCAATTTGTTGTCTATAATTTTAAAAAATAAAAGTATAAAATTTTGATAATAACTATGGCTTCATTTGGGTTGTTGGGTTGGTTTTTTAATTTTTTGACTTTTTAATTATTTTAGCCATGCTAAAAAATTTGTTTAGATTGATTTTTTTTTACTTATTTTGGAAAGATAGTAAAAAGTGATTTTTTTTACTTTTAACCAAGTTTTTGGCTTTTTGAGACAAATGATTTGGGAAGTTGGTAAAAAGTTATTTTTGATTTTTTTTTATAAATATTTGTTTATGATGTTAAATTACAATAAAATGATCAAACTATCCTCATTCAATTTAAAATATTTATAATTTCACCCATGTAGCACATTTTGACTCGTGAGGAGTAAAATTGTAATTTCATCAATGGCTAAAAATCAACTTTCCAAGTGATAAAAAATACAAAAAATCAACTTTTAACTTTTGCTGCAAACCTAAAAAAGTGGCTAAAAGTCAAGTTTCCAAAATAATTATGATTTTGATGTGACATTTTATTTTATTAATTTTTTAACCTATTTTATCTTTTTGTGAATAATTAACCCTTCATTTGGGATGTGAGTTGGTTTTTTGATTTTTTGGCTTATTTAGCGTAGGACTAAAAAGCCTTGTCTGGGATTGGTTTTTTTACTTTGTGAGAGAACAAATAAAATGATTATGCTTTGAATGTGATTTTGTCTTATTAACTTTTTAATTTATGTTATCTTTTTATGACTATTTCAACCTAAATATGACATGCCAAACATAGCCTACGCCAAAAAGCCAAACCAAACCTATGTGTTTTAGTTTTTGAGCAATTGGACGTTGAGATTGGATGTTGAGATTTGAAGGTTTATTTTATGCACTATTTAATATAGGCATGCGGATTAAATATTTACTTTCAATTTGAACCTTTTTGTGATAGATTTTTATTGATATTGGATTTGACTATCCATTTTTTCCAGATTGATTTGTGTTGATCTCAATAAATTAATAAGTAGTTTGAGATTATTTATCCTCTCCTCTAATCAACTTGTGTATTGTTGAGATTAATTACATGACATTGTTAATATAAAATAAATAAATAAATAATTTAAAAGTACTTTTTGATAGGTTCCAAAGGTGACAAACATTCTGAATTTTATTCTTTTAGAAGGGATTGAATCCACCTGTTACTGCATTTTCTAAAATATTTGCATGGAATAAAGAAATGATTAACTTTTTCATCTATTTACAATGTTTCATTGTTTCAATAAAATTGTTGGAGGTGTCTTGACAACCAACTTGATGCATTACACAATAAAAACTTCACATTATATATAATTGAGAGGGAGATTTTATGAGCTGGAAATGGGTCACGGTAAGGGCTGGGCAAGTTGAAGGCCGAGCACGTTTGGGCCAGGATAGTTTTGGGGCTTGCATGGAGATGGGGTTACTCGGCTAAAAGCCCAAGACCGAGCTACTTGAACTTGCACAAATGAGAACCGTGCTACTTGCGTTGCTCGGCAGGAAGGCTCGCGCCTTTAGCTCGGCAGGAAAGCCTTAGTTTTACCCCGCGTGACCTATTTCGAGCGCGGCTCTGCCGGAATGCAGTGAGCTCGGTCGGAACGGAGCTTGGCTAGTGAGCATTCGGGCATGTGGCACAGCATGGCCGGGATAGGCCGAGGTGATTCCGCCAATCTGCCGGTCCCTGTCAAGATATCCCGACAGCTTGGTTGGGTGATGATTGTTGGATTTGTGCTGACAGATGAGATAGCAGCATCACGTGTCGAAAGGCTAATAGGAGTAGATTTGGAGCACAGAAGGTATATAAGCGTGTCTGCGCCCCCCATGCTGTGGCAGATGATCATTTTTGGTGAGATACACTTAGACATTCAACTCTCTCTTCTCTCTCTATCCCTAAGTGTGTGCTAACTTGATCGTCGGAGGGATTTTCCGGCCACACACCGTCGGGTAGCTCACCGCCGTTGTGCACAAAGGTCGATCAGACAGACAAGGAGCTTAGAAGAAAGGAGTACGGGTTCGCCGGAATATTTGTTCCACGTACAATTGGCGCCGTCTGTGGGAACTTGATAGATAAAATCTTGTCTTCCCAGCTCGTCTGATCGCCGTCCATGGCGAACAACGATGAGAATCCGTTGTCCGCCATCGACGGAGTTACCCCGGAATCAGCCAGACGGAGAAAAGGACACCCTACTATTCCGCCGATTGCAGACCTGGAGACTTCTCCAGAAGGACATTCAAGAGACGCGCGGGATAAGCGCAGAAGAAGCTTTGGTCATTCTCGGTGTCCAAACGGTCACCGGCGGCGGAGAGAATCGCACGCCAGATGTCTAGAACACAAGCTAAGGGACGCCGTTATCCGGAGAATGGCGGCGGAGATGGAGGATCTTAAGCGGCACATCAAAGGGAAGGGTATAGCTGGAGTGGGAGACCACAGTGAGCGCACCCAACCCCGTCGTTCAGGTAGTCAGAGCCAGCGATACACTCCGTCCCTCTCAATCACCAGAAGTTACAAGGTTGGAGATTCCGACGCGCCCGTAGAGAAGTCTAACACGCAAGATAGCACTTACTGACCCTCACGTCCGGCAACAACGTCGAGGTACTCCTAATCTGCTTGTTCAAAGGATTTGCGGGTAGTCTTGAAGGAGCGGGCTCGCCGGCGGGAAACTCAAAGGGTGCCGGCATTCCAGCGGTTATCCTATGGGGGTCGCGCCAGTGAAGAGGTCGTAATGCCTCCGCCCCGCCTTGTTGCACCTCCTTCTCCAGACACGGATTTGGCGAGGCTGAGCGCCACTCTTTTCTCCCTGGAAATAGAAACAACACTGCTTCCCACAGGCTTCCACCAGCCAAAGTTTACGCTCTACGACAGAAAGACTGATCCATACATGCATATAAACCATTTCCGACAGGTCATGGCCGGACATAGGCGGAATGACGCTCTGATGTGCCTTATCTTCCCGTCAAGTCTGGGTGAACTGGGCTTGAAATGGTTTGAGAGGCAGCCGGAGGGGAGCATCGAAAGGTGGCAACAGTTAGCGGAAGCCTTTGTGACGCTTTTCAAAACCAACACCAGAACGCCAAAGGAAGTTGACCACCTTCTTAGTGTCAAGATGGGGCCGAGCGACACACTCAAGGCATAAAACTCCAGATACTGAGAAACATTCAATGAGATCTTGGATTGTCTGGTCAACTTGGTAATCACACAATATAAGCGTGGTCTCCCGGTCGGACATAGATTGCGGGACTCACTTACCATGCACCAACGACATCCATGGGCCAACTAATGCAGCGCATTAACGAGCACATCCGAGTAAAAGATGATGCAGCAGCATCTACCGCAAAGGCAACTCCGGTAGCAACAGATAAGAGGTCAGCTGGCAAGGTACACACGGTCGGACAGGAGACCAACCGTTCAAATGATCGCGGTGAGGAATCTGACCGAGGGTCAAATCGTCGAAACCGGGGTAAGGATCGACAAAACGACCGAGATGAATACCCCTGCGATGACGAAGCTGATGCAAACAGAAGGTTGAAAGCTCGGACGGGCATCACCACGGTCTTTAAGATTCCAATCTATCTCATTCTTAGTGAAATCCATGACGAGGATTACGTCCGATTTCCTACTAAGTTAGGCGATGTGCAAAAAGGTTTCAATTCGAGGTACCGCTGCACATTCCACCGGGAACGCGGACACCGGACAGAGGACTGTTTGCCTTTGAAACAACACTTGAAGGAGCTAGTTACAGCCGGGCACTTGGACCTTTACATAGATGGGGGTGTGAAGGCCGCACATCAAGCCCCAGTTGACCCGCGTAGACTGGATGATCTAGAGGCCCCCCCACAAGGGGTTATTAATGTCATCCACAGCATAGTGGAGCCGGTGCGTGTCTGTGAGCTCCGAGGTATGATCAAGAAGGCAGAACACATGAGGAAAGTTTTTTCGGTAGAGCCCGCGATCAAGAGGGGGAAGACCAAAGAAAAAGACATGATCAGTTTCTCTACAAGGGACTTAGAGCGCATTCAGACACCGCACAACGATGCCTTGGTAGTCACACTGCGCGTCAAGGAATTCGATGTCAAACGCATCTTGATCGACCAGGGAAGCTCGGTCGAGATCATGTATTACGACGCGTTCAAATAGCTCAAACTCCGAGATATAGACTTGGCTCTGGTAACTTCGCCGCTGGTTGATTTCAACTCGCAACCGGAGTGGCCTTTGGAAAAAATTATTCTACCAGTCAAAGCTGGATCCGTGGTCAAGCAAGTGAAGTTCTGGGTGCTGCAAGTGCCGTCTACATATAACCTGATCCTTGGAAGAGGATGGCTTCACGCTATGCAAGCCGTAGCGTCGACTTACCACCAGGTGATGAGATTCTCCTTGGCTATGGGGGCAATTGAGGAAGTATGAGGCGATCAGGTTATGTCAAAGCAATGCTTCGTGGCAGTGAACGGGAGCCGAGCTGCCAAAGGCTTCGTCCAAATGATCGAAGGACCGGAAGACCAGGGAGTCCTTGACGACGTGGGCACCAAGGCTGAGGACAAAGCCGTTGAAGAGTTGATGGAAGTGCGGATTGACGTGGAGAGCCCGAACAAGTTCTTTTTGCTCGGATCAAGCCTTACCGCACAAGAAAGGACCGAGATGGTGGAATTTTTTATGGCAAATATCGAAGTCTTTGCATGGTCGCCTTACGACATGGCCGGCGTCGATCCGAGTTTCATTTTCCATCACCTCAATGTTTTCCCTGGGACAAAGCCGGTCATTCAGAGAACAAGGAGGTCGGCGCTACACCACGCCGAGGTAATTGCAGAAGAGGTGAAGAACTTGCTTGAGGCACGAGCTATTTAGGAAGTGCATTACCCTCGGTGGATTTCAAACATGGTCGTTGTACCTAAGAAGAATGGGAAGTGGCGAGTTTACGTCGACTACAAAACCGTAAACCGGGCTTGCCCTAAAGACAGCTTTCCTCTGCCCAGAGTAGACCAGCTTGTCGATCTAACGGCCAGACATAACAGGCTCAGGTTTTTGGATGCCTACCGCGGTTATCATCAGATTTCCATCATGGCCCCGATCGTGAGATCACCTCTTTCACTACTCCAAGGGGACTCTTCTGTTACTGAGTCATGCTTTTTGGTTTAGAGAATGCCGGGGTAACTTTTCAAAGGATGGTGACCAAGATGTTCGCTTCTTTGCTAGGCCAGACAATGGAGGCCTATATTGATGATATGGTGGTTTGACGTCAAGTTCCAGCCACGCACTGCCATAAAGGACCAGACCTTGGCCAATTTTGTTACTGAATTCTCATCCGGGATTCATCCCGTCTGCCTAGTGGATCTTGCGGCGGCAACTGAGGAGGTGAGTGCAGATTTAACAGAAATAACACAGCAAGGCGACGCTGGCAATGCGGAACTTGCGCGCCCCGCTGAAGAACCTTCAGCTAGTACGACGCTACAGCCCGACGATGCTACGACGGAGCTGGGTATTACCGATCAACCTGCTCTGCCCGGTGCTATATCGCCAAAAGGGGAGGAAGTGGAACCGATCAGCATTGAACCTGACGCCGCACAGCCGAGCGACCATGTACCTATCCACCTGTAAGCCTCTCAGGACCCCTCAGAATGTTGGAAGCTCTTTGTGGGCGAAATGTGGAAACTTTTCGTAGATGGGGCTTCTAACCGCCACGGTGCTGGGCTAGGCATAGTTCTGATCTCGCCAGACGGACTGACCATCGAACACTCTATCACCCTTGGATTCCCTGCATCAAACAATGAGGCTGAGTATGAGGCGTTTTTGGCCGGGCTCAAAAGCGCGCTTCAGATGCATGCATCGAAGCTAATGGTCTATAGTGATTCCCAACTTGTGGTTAACCAAGTTTCTAAGATTTACGAAGCTAAAGACGACAGAATGGCGAAGTACCAAACTCTGGTAAGGGAACATATCAAGCGATTCCAGGCCATAAGGGTCCAACAAATTGGCCGTGAGGAGAACGGCCGAGCAGATGAATTAGTCAGCCTTGCTTCCATGGTCGATAGTACATCTCCCAGCCCTCTCCTGATTGAATTCCTTCCGAGGCCCAGCATTGAGGAAGCCGAGCAGACAGAAGTACTCTGTACCGAGCTAGGTCCTTCTTGGATGGACCCAATTATCCTTTTCCTCAAAGATCGGACCCTTCCCACCGACAAAAATGAAGTACATAAAGTCCGGGTGAAATCAGAGAGGTTTTGGCTCTCCCCATCTGGCGCTTTATACAAAAAGTCTTTCACCGGTCCCTATCTCAAGTGTGTATACCTAAGTAGCATGGAAGCTTTCCTGTATGAAATTCACGAAGGCATATGCGGCAGTCACATAGGGGGCAGGTCTCTAGCCTACCGGGCTATCTCGCAAGGATATTGGTGGCCGTGCATGCAAGCAGACGCGCAGAAGTATGTTCGCAAATGTGAGAAGTACTAGAAGTTTGCCCACCAAATCCACCAGCCAGCCAGGGAACTTCTTCCCCTCACCAGCCCTTGGCCATTTGCGATGTGGGGGCTAGATATAATGGGGCCACTCCCAACGGCACCAGGCAATCGAAAGTTCTTTATCGCGGCTACAGACTACTTCACCTAATGGGTTGAAACTGAGCCTTTGGCAACAATCAAGGCGAAAGACGTCAAACGGTTTGTCTGGCAAAATGTGATAACGCGGTTTGGCGTCTCCAAAATTCTGATCTCTGATAACGGCACCCAATTTGACGGCCGCCTATTCAGAGGATTTTGTGAAGACTTGAAGATTGAATTCTATAACTCTACCCTGGCTTACCCGCAGTCTAACGGTCAAGCCGAAGCATCGAACAAGACCATTCTCGATGGGTTGAAGAAAAGGCTGGAGAAAGCCAAGGGAAAATGGGCCGAGAAACTTCCAAGCATTTTTTGGGCATACCGAACGACCCCACGGCGATCCACCGGCGAAACTCCTTTTGCCTTGGCATATGGCATGGAGGCGGTCATCCCTTTGGAAGTCGGTATGCCCACCCTCCGAAGTGAAAGTTTTAAGCCCGAGCTGAACGATGAAGCCATTGCCCTAGAATTGGACCTAGTTGAAGAACGCCAGGAAAAGGCTCTCATCCATGTTGCCACCTACCAACAAGAGCTTTCAAGAAAATACAACAAAATGGTACACCCTAGACCGTTCAAAGTAGGTGACTGGGTTTTGAGGAAGGTCATGGGCAACACCCTGGTGCCAGGTGAAGGCAAACTAGGAGCAAACTGGGAAAGACCCTACAAGATAACCGGTCTGGCGGGCAAGGGGGCATACTACTTGGAGGACTTTGAGGGAAGAGGAATACCCCGGCCATAGAATGCGGCCAACCTCAAACTGTACTATTTTTAGCTTTTGTGTTCTTTTTGTGCAAAGGAATTTTTTGCCTCACTTCAGAATGTAATATTCTTTTTGTTAATATAATAGAAGTGTCTCATCTTTGCTTTAGCATTCAGATTGTTGTTTTTCAACTTTGAGATTCCAACCGAGATGTTTTACTCCGGTTAATTGAGTTGATGATTTCCTCAACTTTGAGATTCCAACCGAGATGTTTTATTCCGGTTAACTGAAGTTGATGATTTACTCAACTTTGAGATTCTAACTGAGATGTTTTTATTCCGGTTGAGTGAAGTTGATGATTTACTCAACTTTGAGATTCCAACCGAGATGTCTTATTCCGGTTAGTTGAGTTGATGATTTACTCAACTTCCTTGAACTTCAACCGAGATGTTTTACTCTGGTTGACTATGTTGATGATTTATTCAACTTTTGTGAAACTTCAACCGAGATGCTTTATTCCGGTTGACTGAGTTGATGACCTACTCAACTTTATTATTCAAATCGAGATGCCTTTTCCGATTAATTAAGTTTAACAAGGTGGTTGGTTTTGCCGAAGTATTTTGTCCGACTGAAGTTATTTTACATGAAGACCGTACAAACACTTGATGAAAATTAAACTTTTTCATTGATGTGCAAAATAATTACAAGAGGATGGGCAAATAACCCGGTTACATGTGCAAACAAAAAGAAAGAAGACAGAAAACTAAGCTAGGGGGGAAAGGTCAGTGCATTCATCCCCAGTTGCGGCCTCCAAGTCGAACGTGATTGTGGTCTCCTAGGTGCTGGTCTTTTACTGGCCGGCCAAATTTGGGCGATTATCACCCTCCGTATCCTCCTTGGAGTTTTTGGCCTCTTCTTCCTCGGCCTCAACTTGCAGGGCACAGAAGCCATCGTTCACGTAGCGCATGAGATAGGTCGGTACGAAGGCAGCTGGAGGAGAGGCAAACACGTCGGTATCAGGTCCTTGGCCGAGCTATTCACAAGCAGTCTTCCAGCCCGCCTTGAAGAAGATGTCTTGGGTGGCATGGACCTGCTTTGTGTAGTTGTCCTTAGCCTCCTTGAAACCGGCATTATTTGCATCCTCCAGCTCCTTCTTTCTCGCTTCCTGTAGACGTCCCCGAACGCCCCGGGAGGGTTAAGTCCCGCTCTGTTCATTTGGGGTCACTACAGCTCGGACTCTTAAAATGTCACGGTTCCTAGTCTGAACCAAAGAGTCCAAATCCGGCAAATCATTTTGAGAAACTGATTTTTGAAAAAGTAGTGCCAAACATGGACTGCTTTGCCAGATACAGAGTCGCCACCTAAATATTTTATTTTGGAAAATTTTGAAAACCCAGACTCGGTGCCAAAAGGCCACGTGTCCGTCATCACCAAAGTTGCCTCGGCTCGGGAACTTGGGTACGATTGGGGAAGGTCACTTCGTGAGCACCCCCGCTCGCCCGGTCATAGACCGGCCTCTACTAACCATGATATCAATTTTTGAAAAACATTGTGAGTTCTTATTCCGGTTATTAGCCTAGGTTACTATGTGATGCTCACAGCATACAAGTATAGACTGGATCGCCTGAATTGGAACAAAACATTTCATGCTTGTTTTTGAAAATGGTTTGCTACTCGCAGGTAGGCTTGAAACATTTGATGATTCATTCCAATTCAGATAACCCAACCTTCACCCACAGGCATTCAGGCAGGTATATCAGATAAGCACATAGCCTCATGGTAAGCATGCTATTCATGGCAGCACTCACACGCATGCAAGGATGCTAAAGCATAAAGCTTACCGAGTACTCCAAGGCAAAATAGAAACCTCATTAGAAATCATGCATGATTCTAATTACACAGAAATGCCTAATGCAACACATGCAAAATGCAACTATAGCAGGCTCGGCTATTCTAAGATGGTATATGAAATGCTACAGCTATCATGTATTCAACTTTGAAATTGAAAGTACAATGCAGTTAGTATGATGCGCCGAGCCCGGTGCATGCAATACAGATGAATGAATGCAAACATGCTGTCATACTGTATGCTAATTTAAATATGCCCTAATCTAACCATCAGAAGCGGATAAATAAAAGGGAGAAAGACGTGGGGTTGGAAGACATACATCACACTCACGCACACTTATTACATTTGTGCCCTCACTCGGAGGGTCCGAATAAATAATACAGTCCAAATATTACAGTCCCGAATAAAAGAATATTACAGTCCAAAATATTACAGAATCCTAATTAATTAATGAATTAACTAAGAAAGCAGATGAAACTGGCATGCAAGCCAGGGACTGCCTTGCTTCTGACGGATAATGCATGTCCGGATTGTCTTGCGCGGAAATCCACCGGAATGCCCCAATTAGCCTCTGTTTACATCTGTTCTTGAAATGCGTGCCAAGCCCCAAAAAGTTACTGATTCCTGATTTTTCTGCAACAGAGAGCAGGAAAGGGGCATAGCAATGTATTTGCATAGATATATGCATGTCTCGATCCTCATGCCACGAATCACGCATACCGAGGCATGATGGCCGAGGAATCGAAATGCACAACTCAATATAGAATGAATGCACATGAAACTACAGCTAAAACCTAACTCCATCATGGATAATCCGGAGCGTCGGTGACTGGGGAATTGAGACACATTCCGTCACTCGGAGTACGAAATGTACCTCGTTTCCCGTGCCCGGGCTAACTCTTATTCCGGACATGATGCAATATGCATGATATGCGTGAAATGCAACTAAGATACAATCCTAACGTATACGATGCTATGGAAATGAAATGCCTCGAAATACGTGCACGCGGGCACGCAAGCCTAGATGCCTTGAAATGCGTGCACACGGGCACGCAAACTGAGATGATACATGAATGCAATGAAAATGAGATGCCTTGAAATGCGTGCACGCGGGCACGCGAACCGAGGCAATGCAAAATGCTATGAAAATGAGGTGCCTCGAAATACATGCACACGGGCACGCGAACCAAAGCAATGGTAAATGCAATGAAAATGAGATGTCTCGAAATGCGTGCACACAGGCACGCAAACCGAGACAACGGTAAAATACTATAAAAATGAAGTGCCTCGAAATACGTGCACACGGGCACGCAAATCGAGGCAATAGCAAATGCAATGAAAATGAGATGCCTCGAAATGCGTGCACACGGGCACGCAAACTGAGGTAGCGGTAAAATGCTATAAAAATGAAGTGTCTCGAAATGCGTGCACACAGGCACGCAAACCGAGGCAATGGCAAATGCAATAAAAATGAGATGCCTCGAAATACGTGCACACGGGCACGCAAACTGAGGCAACGGTAAATGCAATAAAAATGAGATGCCTCGAAATGCGTGCACACGGGCACGCAAACCGAGGCAATGGCATACGCAATGCAAATGACATGGAAACATGATATGGGCTTATACCAACATGAATGAGCCTCAGCCACACTCATATAGGATGCCGTCAGATAAAAATGAAGTGCCTCGAAATGCGCGCACACGGGCACGCAAACCGAGGCAGTGGCAAAATGCAATGTAATGACATGGAAATGACAAATGGGCTTATACCGATATGAGTGAGCCTCAGCCACACTCACATAGGATGCCGGTAGATAAAAATGTTGTGCCTCGAAATGCGTGCACACGGGCACGCAAACCGAGGCGATGGCATACGCAATGCAAATGACATGGAAACGTGATATGGGCTTATACCAACATGAATGAGCCTCAGCCACACTCACATAGGATGCCGTCAGATAAAAATGAAGTGCCTCGAAATGCGTGCATACGGGCACGCAAACCGAGGCGATGCAAAAATGCGAACTATGGCATAGGAAATGATACGCAAACATGGTAATGGGATTTCAGCACTAAAAAGTGGGGGAAAACAGTCCCGAAATGAGGCGAAATGACATGAAATGCATGGAATTGGTCCGAAATGCAACATTGGGCACCTGAAATGGCTTATAGCTATGCCAAACATGCACAATATGGACATGCAATGCAAAGACAGAAGCTAGACAGTCCCAAAAAATGCACTTTCACAGTTATAAACATGGCCAAACAGCAAGCATAGGTATGGCAAAAATAGCATGCAAGAATAGGGGCCAAAAGAGGGGTAATGAAGCAAGTGATACAAGCAAAACCCAAACTGAAAAATTTCCTTCTACAACACTGAAGAGGGACCAAAAATATGAATATTTACAGTTTATGGCAGCCTTAAAATCAGTATACAAACATGCTAAAAGTGTGATGCAAAATTAGGCTCAAAAGTGGCTACAACATGAAGTATACAAAATAATCACCAAACAGCCAAAGACCCTTAATAAAACATGTAGAATGGACCAAAATAAGAACTTTTCCAGAACTGTAAAATGGCCAAAAACAAAAGCATGGTAGGCTAACTAAACATGCAAGAATGGGGAATAAAAGAGGGGTATAACATGAAGTGACCTATGGAGGTCTCAAACCATGAAAGGACCTAAATGAAAAATTAAGTATGGACCAAAATAAGCACTTTTTCAGAACTGTAAAATGGCCAAAAACAAAATCATGGTAGTCTGCCATTGCATGCAAGAATGGGGAAGAAAAGAGGAGTATAAAGGGAGGTACAACATGAAAACCCCAAATGGTGTTGAGCCCTTCTTCAATGTTGAAGAGGGGCTCAAAATAAGCCTAATATCAGTTTACAACATGCTCGAAAATAAATTTCTCATGGGTCAAAAATAGCATGCAAAACTATGACATACAAGAGGGTCAATGAAGCAAGTGTGTCATGGAGGGCTCAAACAGGGTTGAGCCCTTAATGAAAAGTGAAGATGAGCTCAAAATAGGGCCCTTTTCAGTTAGGGCCGGAGCTTGAAACAAAAAGCAAGTGGGGCTTAGAAATAGATCAAGAAAAAGGGTCAAAAGGGTAAAAGTATTACTTACCCTTGAAGACTCAAACTTTTGTTGCTTCTTGGATGAATTTGCAGCTTCTTTGGCCTTTGAGAAGCCTTCCTTGTTTCTGGAAATGAGGTGGTGGTGGTAGAGCTTGGTGGTGTAGAAGGAATGATGGTTAGGGACTTAGGGTTTTTCAAAGAATTGAGAAGGATGAAGATGGAGTTATGTATGGAGGCTTGAAGGAGAGTTTTTCTAACCTCAAAATACTACAAGGCTTGCTTGCTATATAGGGGTGTAAAGGTGGGGGAAAAGGAGAGCAATATTCCCCCACGAAATATCCCCCAGATAAAGATCTTGTCTGGGGGAAACAGCTCCACAGCTGTAAAGTGTACAGTGCAAGGAAGCAGGCCGGCCTGGTACTTTTGTTGCAGGTGGCCGGCCGGCCACACCCCCTAGCCGGCCGGCTAGGGGTCAAAAGGTTCAATCATATTTTCTGGCCGGCCACCAACTGGTGGTGTTCTCCTATGTGTGTACAACACAACCATGTGGCTAAAATTCCAAGAAAGTGGGTCCAAGGGGTTCAACATTGGCCCGGAAAGAGGGGTTCAAAAGGGTCAAGTTGAATTACTGGCCGGCCATGAACTTTTAGGGTCCTCTCATGTGTGTACATCACAAATATGTGGTTGAAAGTTGGCAACACTAACCCTAGGGTGTTCAATATTAGCCCGGAAGTTGGAAAAACGGGCGCCGGGAGGCTCCGGAGGAGAGATAACTGGTTGCTGCAACAATTACTAGCCTCCCACCCTTCAGTGACCTCCCCGGTGATAAAACAGAGGTACCTGCCAAAAATGAACGAAAACCGTTGCAAAACGAATGCTCGGGGACCAAAACACGCAGTTCGGGGTCCCGAAAATGGGCTGTTAAACACCGAAAGTGGTGTTCGGCCACGAAGTGGGTTTCTCAGACCCCAGTGTCCCTCAAAAGGGATTAAATAAGATGTATGCCAAAAACCGGAGCAAAAGGAGATGGTTAAGCGGTCCCGAACCGAGGCACACGGCCAACGGTCCCGAAACCCGGGAACCGGACTCCGAAATGGGCAAAATGGCCTACGGCCACCAAATGTAGCCTACGGACATTGAGAGATGGTCTACGGGACCTCTCCCTCCCCTCAGGAAAAGAAACAGAGAAAACCGAGTCTGGTTCGCAAACCGAGACCAGGCACAAAAGAAGGTTCGAAAGTCCGGAGGCAGGGCTCACGGCCGCGACTCTGAAACTTCTGAACGAGCACATTATGCAACATCACCAAGCACTCAATCGGTGACGTCTGAGTCTTAAGGTCGGTCAAAAATGGGGTGTCTACACTTCCTTCAACACCTCAAGCTCAGCCTTAAGCGCATCCCTCTCTTGCTTGGCAACACCAAGCTGGCCGAGTAACCTTGAATTGTCAGAGTTTTCCATCTGTAGCGACGCTTTTGCCCGACCGAGCTTGGCTTGAAGGTGATCCACCTGGTTGGCAGAATCGGTAGCCTTGTACCAGAGACGGTGAATGCACTCCATAACTAAGTGTTGTTTCTGAATAGCCTGCAAGAGGAAGGTTTGATTAGAAAAAAAACCAAGCAAACACTTGATCAGAAAGAAAACCGAGCAAACACTTGATCAGAAAGAAAAAATGTGCAAAGTTCTTACCCTGGTCATAGACTTGACCGAGGATTTCACCAGCCGGCTGTCTGGCATATGGTCGCTGCCAACTACATCGGTCGGTAGCAGTAAGGCTTTGCTGAGGTCAAAGGCGAGCAGATGCTCCTCGTCGCCTTTGACAGAAGTTGTCACCGGGATCTCTTTACCCCAATGCTTGAGTTGGGGCCTCCATGGCGGAGTTGGGTCAACTATCACGGTAGGTTGCTCGGTGGTGAGCTCCGCAACTAGCTCGGCGGAAGGGTCTGCACATGGCTGTTTGCCAGCCCGGCGGTTGTCTTTGCTGGCTTGCCCGGCGACGGGTGACGCGAGTGCAACCACGGTCCCGCTGGATTACCCGGCAGCAGAAGAGCGAGCTAGGATGCTCGTATCTCGATAGAGGTGGTGGTGATGAGGTTCTTGATGCGGCTTCTTTTGTCCATCTCTTCTGTCTCGGTCAACCGGATGAGTGGCACGTCTGGTAATGTGGGATCGGGAGGTGGAGATGGACCGCAAAGAAAGTCTGTGACTTTACTCCGGCGTGGAGCTGAATATCTGTATGTCGGTATGTAATCGAGGAGCTCGTGGCAATCCCGGTTGCGATAGCGGAGCACGGTTCTGATGGCTGCCTCGTTGGGATAATGATAGTGGGCTTGTAGGGCTTCGATTGCTGCAAAGGAAAGCAGAAAAAATGTCAAGTACAAAATAGTGAAGAAAGATAAATTGACCGAGCAGGTAGCACGGCTTTCATATTGAACCGAAGTTCTTGTTAATGAACTAGCCCGGTACGTCGGCTGTTTCATAGTTGCCGGACACCTAGAAAAAGTCATCGTCGTGCAAATCCTTGTCCGAGGTGCCAGTCACTATCTTCTCTTTGCCCGGTCTAATTTTTAAATAGTAGGCGAGGCCGTCGCCTGTGTGCCCTAAGGTGTATTGGCGGAGTATCTTGGCTATTCCTAAGTTGGTCCCTAGCCGGTTGTTCAGCTCATGGACCTCGTTGATTATTCTGTAAGTGTTGGTTGAGACTTGGGTAGGTGCTAGCCTAGTGCGTCGCAAGAATTCAGTCATGAGTGGGTTGACCGAGAAGCGGAGGCCTCCTTCTATGATGGATAGCACGGTGAAAGGGCATTGGTTTAATTTGCCCCATGTAGTTATGTCAAAGTCGCCGAGCTCTAGGTCAATCTCGGTCGGGATACCCTACTCTTCCCGAAACGCGGCCAGGGCAGCCGGAGTGTCGGCAAGGAAGCGGTAGCGCCCCATGTGTAGCCGGCTGGTTTAGCTCAGCTGAGGTGGTTTGGCGCAGGTAGGTGTTTGATGGCTGCTCGGTCTTTGAGAGCCTCGGTATTGGTCAGTGGTCCCCTTGGACTCTGCAGGAAAATGAGGGTAATTGTAAGTGGAAGCGCGGTCACGCAAAATGAGCTTGACTTTAGCTCAGTCAGGAAGAATGCCAGACCACCTCGGTCGCGAAGGCAAACCAAGGAGCTTGGTCGCTTAAGCGGACCAGATGTCAGCCCGGTCGAGCAGCCAAGTCCTCTGCCTACCTTGATTTCTACTAAGGGTTTGGCAAACTTGTAATTTGCTCGGTCTTAACGTTTTAAGGGATCAAAAGAAGATCTGGAGCCCAGTCCGCCCCAGATCTTCAGGTGTTCATCAGTGAAACTGAAGAATAGTAAGGAGAACAAGGGGCAGGGGAGAGTTTTTGAGAGCTATATCCTAAAATCTATGGCTCTGTTTGGTTGTGAATTCAAATCAATTTTCAACACGTGAGTTCGCACATGACGTTTGGATACGACGTTCAAAAGTTGATTCTGCGTGTTAATTCAAATTGCATTTTCAAAATCCGTTTGGCAGCTTGTATCTCCACTTTCAACGTTTCTGCCTTCTTCCTCTTTTGATCTGAAAAGCTTCCATGTCCTTATTCATCATCTCTGAAAATTTCATGTCTAATTTCTCTATGTGCTCTCTCTTTTCAAAAAGAGAAGTGTTGACCACATCACTTCAAGATTGCACAGACATTATCTGCAAAAAAAAATCTAGAGCTATTCTTTATGAAAACTTCCTTCCTTTTCTTTGATCTTATCTCATATACTGAAATCACTTTTTAATCAATAACAGCAAGAAATGCTTTCCAACACCTTTTCGTGAAGTTGTTCCGTGTTTGATTCCATGCCCACAATATTATTTTTCATCCTGGACAAATAAAATATCAAACATATTCTTGCTGTCCATGTTGCAACAGATACGAAACTGAGAAATGGTGCGAGATGGGATGACCGGCCGGATGACCGCCCGGTTGTCCGCCCGGTTGTCCTGGTCCGACAATCTATTCTTCGACTATCTGGAGGTTCAAGTTCACAAGGTTCAGAAGGTTCATGTTATTTTTTTTTTTTTTTTTACTTTTTATTTCTTATCTATTATTTTTTTATAATATTATTAATTTTTTAATAATATTACATCCATATACGACTTTATTACAAAATTAATAACGTGTAATAAATGAAAAAAAAAAATTGATAATGTTTTGTAAGGTTTACGTTATAATTTGTATTTTAAAATATTAAACTTAGGGGTTGTTTGAGGTGTCCTAAATAAATGTACTTTTTGTCTTTTTAGACTAAAAAGTTGAGGGAAAAAATATGGATGTTTGGGTTAACTTTTTGATTTTTTATGAAAAAATGTGTATTAAAAAATTGTATAAATTAGTGTGTAGAGGAAAATTAAGATTGAGAGTTGTGCAATCGTAATTTTTGACTTTTGGTGAATAGTGATAACTTTTTAACTTTTTGAGTAACTTTTTTAACTTTTTGACTTTTTTGGGAGTTACCAAACTTGGCCTTAGTGTATTTATGTTAATTTTTATTAATATGTATTCTCAAAAGTTGTTGACTTTAACAAAATTTTAGGAAAAAATAAAAAAGGTATTGTACAAAATAATTGACTAAGATTTATTTTAAAATGAAAACAAAATTTGAAAAAAAAATTATTCAAAAAAATTACTGAAAAAAAATTACTTGAAAAACAAAATAACAAAACAAAAAAAGGAAAGAAAATATAAAAAATAATTGACATAGGTTTATTTTAAAATGAAAAAATTATTTGGAAAAAACAATTATTCAAAAAAATTACTAAAAAAAAATTAATTGACAAAAAAAAATCAATTTTTAATTTCAATATTTTAAAAATTGTTTGGTTATTATTGTTGATAAAAAATATGGATATCGATATATGAGTTGTGTGTTTGATGATAAATTATTGGTTGAATTAAGTTTTGAAAACTATTTTCAAAACACATCACCAAACAAATTTTCACCTTTCACATGTCACATTAAACTTTCAAAACTTAATTCAAAATACATCTTCAAAATACAATTCAACACTCTATTTAAAAACCATAACCAAACAAATTTTCTACACTCAAATCATAATTCTACAACCTACAAACTCAAAATACAACCCATACTCTCAAATCACATTTACAAAACACAACCAAACGCAGGCTATGGTTTTTGTGCCGTAAAACGAAGAATATCAAATGAAATAGTAATAAAAGGGTCGAAAAACTTACCAAAATGGGGTTGGAGGGGAGTCTTCAAGCACGAACGCAGCAAGGCGTAAGAAGGAAGCTCTTCGAAGGTTCTGGAGCTCTAGAATGTCAAGAACTGAAGGAGAGTCAGTAAGAACGAAATGAAGAGAGAAATGACGTATATATGGGAGAGAGAGAGAGAGACCGCCAAAATTTTTGAATGTGAAGGGACGTGAGGGTTGGCTGCTCGAGGCCAATCAACGAGCGACGCGTGTCCCGATTAACAGCGGCGTCAGAGTTGAAGAGACGGAGGCGAGATGAAACATTGACCGGGCAAGTTTGGAAACCAGGCATGTCAACTAGCGCGGTTAACTACTTGCAAACTAAGGGCCGAGGAAGAGTCGACCCTAGCTGGATCATGCAATCCCAGTCACGCTTGTGCAGACGGAATTAAGAGGCAATTGAGAGAGAGATTTTATGAGCTGGAAATGGGCCACGGTAAGGGCCGGACAAGTTGAAGGCCGAGCGCATTTGGGCCAGGATAGTTTTTGGGCTTGCACGGAGATGGGGCTGCTCGGCTAAAAGCCCAAGACCGAGCTACTTGAACTTGCACAAATGGGAATAGTACTATTTGCGTTGCTCAGCAGGAAGGCTTGCGTCTTTAGCTCGGCAGGAAGGCCTTAGTTTTACCCCGCGTGACCTATTTCGAGCGCGGCTCTCTCGGAATGCAGTGAGCTCGGTCGGAACGAAGCTTGGCTAGTGAGCATTCGGGCATGCAGCATAGCATGGTCGGGATAGGCCGAGGTGATTCCGCTAATCTGCCGATCCTCATCAAGATATCCTGACAGCTTGGTTAGGTGATGATTGCTGGATTTGTGCTGGCAGATGGGATAGCAGCACCACGTGTCGAGAGGCTAATTGGAGTAGATTTGGGGCGCAGAAGGTATATAAGCGTGTCTGCGCCCCCCATGCTGTGACAGATGATCATTTTTGGTGAGATACACTTAGACATTCAACTCTCTCTTCTTTCTCTCTATCTCTGAGTGTGTGCTAACTTGACCGTCGGAGGGGTTTTCTGGCCACACACCGCCGGTAGCTCACTGCCGTTGTACACGCAGGTCGATCGGACAGACAGAGAGCTTGGAAGAAAGGAGTACGGACTCGCCGGAATATTTGCTTCCCGTATAATAATTATAAATAAATCCTGTGCATAGTACCCATAGATCACTAGTTAATAAATATGGCTTATGGACCAAATTTTGGTAAGTCATTTTACAAAAGAGTGTTTATAAGTGTATATTAGTGTCGTTTGGGAAGTGGATTGGTTTTTTAACTTTTTGACTTTTTTGACTATTTTAACCTAGAGTTAAAAAGTCTAGTTTGAGAAGGACTTTTGGTTTTTTTGACTTTTTTGAGAGAGAAAGAATGTAATGATTATAAGTTGGATGTGATGTTTTGTCTTATTGGACCAAAAAGTCTTTTTTTTTTTTGTAACTATTTTAACCAAAAAAATCCTAAAAGCCTCTTCCCAAACAGCGGCAATGGTTCCGTTGGGTTTGAGGATTGGGAGATTCTTGAGTATGGGACTAGAAGTAGTGTTTTTTTTTTTTTTTTTTTTTTGAGAAGGATTTTCTCTAGTTTACAAAGTGGACTGGACAGTATTAATAGGCCTATAAGGCTCACTATGGGTTCCATTTCGGTAATCTGAACTATTTAATGTGTAAAAGTCGTCAAATATTTCATTTCTATAAAAAATTATATTGATCGAATATCGATAACTCCTTAATTAAAACTTATTTTTGTCAATAATTTATTTTTAAAATAATATTTGTCATTAAAAAAATATGATTTAATCAATGAATTATTAATATTTAATCAACATAATTTTTTATAATAATAAAATACTCAATAAATTTTACATAGTAATAATTTTGATCATCGAAATTGAACCCTTAACAAGCTTTATGGGTCCAATGATGCTGTCCAATCTACTTTGTGGATTGGAACGAAGTTTCGTCCTTTTGTATTTTTGGTACAAGTATTGGGGATAGTTCAATAGTTGTGATATGGTGTGTTCATTGTCAAATGTTGGGATAGTACAAATTTTAGAGATAAGTTCATTATTGTTAAGAAAATTCCAAAAAGAAAAAAAGAAGTTTGACTTTTGTAATAAAATAAAATTTTAATTTCGTCAATTTAAATTATCAATCTATTTTTATTAAGTAAAATTAATAAAAAAATAATATTTTAATCATTAAACTCAATAGACATGCACTTATATTGAATTAAAATACTAGTTTTTTTTAGTCGATTTTACTTAACAGAAATAGACAAATAATTTAGATTGAAAAAAAAATCAAAATTTTTAATTTAAGTTGACAAAATTAAAAATTCATAAATTATTTTGTTATAAGAGTTAAATTATGGAGTTTTTTTTTTCTTCTAATTTTTCCTTTATTTTTTAATTAAAAAAAATTCTTAAAATTTTTTTTTACAGGAAAGCCTAGCCTAAATGATGTAGAGTAATATTCTAAGGTCTTACTTGATTAGCAGAATTAATACTGAGGAAATTAATTTTATTGAATTAGTGTAAGATTGGTTATTCAGCTGATTTAGTCATATAAGTATGAAAAAATTAGTGAAACATTCCTCTCTAACTTTGGATAGTAAGAGAGATCTAATATGTTTTTTCTTATTACTTAAGGTCCCTCAATAATATTATTATAGAAATTTCAGCTCGTCATAAAAAAAATTCTACAAAAATTCTACTGAAATTTCTCTGTGAAATTTCTCTTTCTCTTTACAGAGTTGAAATTTCTCTGTGAAAAAAGAAATTTCTTTGTGAAGAGTTGAAAATTTCTGAAAAAATGTTGAGAGATTCTAATTATTATGAAAATATTATATCATTTATTTTATAAATCCTAATATCATGAATATTAAACCAAAAATCCATATAAATAATTCTCTCTTTCCTATTTTTTTATTTTACAATCAATACAAAAATATATAATTTCAATTATATTTTTCTTTTACATTATTAGTTATGTAATTAAAAAATTATCACTTTTATTAAATAAAATATTCATTAAAATCTAATTAAAATAATAAAAGTTTATAATCCACCAAATCAAAGCTATCCTAAAATCACCAAATAACGTTTTTATTTGAGTAATGTTAGAAACTCTAAAAATTCTACGAAGATTTTTACCAAATGTCTCACATGGTAAAATTTTTTATAAAACTTTTAGAGCCTCATGTGAGACATGTTATAGAACTTTTGATAAAATTTTTAAAATCTCTAATAAATTTTTTTTTTTCTATTTTGTAGAGAAAAGTGGGGACTGCAGTAGAGAAAAAGGAGCAAGGATCCCCTCCTTGAATTCTCTCCTTACTTAATGGGTTATTGGGTCCACTTTTGGGCCTAATTTTGATAATCTGAACCGTTCACATTTTAAAATTTATCATGTACATCATATCTGTAAAAAATCAAATTAATCAAATATGGAAAGAATTAAAAATCGTTTATTAAAAAATAATAATAAACAGTTTTATTGTTTAATAAAACATTTAATTCACGTAACTTTTTATATCTAATCGACTTAATTTTTTATAAGTACAATATGTATGATAAATTTTAAAATATAAAAAAATTAAATTATTAAAATTAGATTCAAAAATAAATCTAATGACTCATCAAATAAGAAGTAGGGATGGCAATGGATAACCTACCATGTGGGTATTCATGGAGACCCAACCCAATGGATTTTCCCCTCTTTTTCTTATCCATTGGGTAAGGTAAGTGATATTCTTTAAATATCCACAGGGGATGGGTTGGGATGGGTACCCACTAATTTCTCCATATTTTTTTTTTTAAAGATTCACAACCAAAACAAAATATACATTCAATCTTTTTTCTTTTTTTATTTATTTATTTTTTCAGGTTCACAACCATTTTTTTTTTTTAAAGATCCACAACCAAAGCTAAATATACATCTAATCTTTTTTTTTATTTTTATTTTTAAGGTTCACAACCATTTTTTTTTTTAATTTTTAAGATTCACAACCAAAGCTAAATATACATTCAATTTTTTTTCTTTTGTTTTTTTTTTAATTTTTTTTTTAAGGTTCACAACCATTTTTTTTTTTTTTTTAAGATTCACAACCAAAGCTAAATATACATTCAATCTTATTTTATTTTATTTGGCTCAACAATAAAATCAAATATACATTAATTAACATTGCCACATTATTCTTGTCAAATTTTATGCATATCTAGAATTTTTTAAATTTATTTAAAAAAATTAAGGACACTGTCTAGTGTAGGTTTCGGTTTGCTTTTCTATGTTATTTTATTTTGTTATATATTGTAATTTTCAGAATGGTTTGCTTGTTCTGAAATTTCAATTAACGAGTATGAATCTACTTGTTTTATGTTATCACACAATTTATACAACATATATATATATATATATATATACATATATGAATGTATTTGAAAATAAGGAAATTGTAGAGAATCAAAACAACATGAGTCGTGATTGGTTAGAAATGATGGGTACAAAGATTTATTTGCTGGAAAAACAAAAAGGGGATACAAAGTCTTACTAAATAATTTTTTTTAAATTAAAAGAATTTTTCTTAGTTATGAACAGATTTAACTGAAATCAGCTTGTTTCCCAATGTTATGCTTCATCTATTTAGATAGAAAATATTTTTTAATGAAAAATATTTTTTATAAAAAAAATTAAAAATATATATGTTTTATATTTGGTGGTGGTGGTGATGGAATAAAGGTGAAAATAGAGATTGTTACATAGTGGTGGGGTAATGGCGGCAGTGATGATGGTAGTGGCTATGGTGATGGTAGTGTGACAGTGAAAGTGAAAATAGTGGTGATGGTGTTATGAAATTAGTAAAAATTTAATTGAAAAAACATTTTTTGTTTTTTAAAAGTAACAAATAACAAAATTCGTGGGGGACTAAAGGAAGAAGATGGAGGATGGATTGGGTGTGGTAATGCATAAATATCTTAAAATGAGTGGTTCAGATTTGTTAAAGGTATAATTAGATTTTGGATAAATTAAAATGAATGGTTCAAATTTGCTAAGAGAAAGATGGTTTAATGTCTAAAATGTCCGTAGCTAAGAGATTAACAAACAATTCTTTGTTTATGCCCTGATGCAATTTAATATGGGTCTTATAACACTTTCTTCAGACAGGTTCTTTCACATTTTATTTCTTCAAGCAGGCTCTTATAACATTGTAATCAGGTTCTTATAACATGTAGGGGAGAGAGTGCGAGTGAGAGAGATAGAGATGGTTGTAATTTTTTTTTAATCTTCCACGTTCTTCCACATTTTTTTTTTCAATTACTAAAACTTATTTGATTGTCTCAAAATTATATATTTGATTATTATAAAACAAACTTTTTAATTAATTAATTAATGTGCATTTGATTTTGTTGTTGAACCAAATAAAACAAAATAAGATTGAATGTATATTTAGCTTTTGTTGTGAACCTTAAAAAAATAAAAAATAAATAAATAAATTAGTTGTTAACATTAAATATATTAAAAAAGAAAAAAAAAATTGAAGGTATATTTAGCTAAAACCTTTATAAAAAAAAGAAGAAGAAGGTTGTTAACATTAAATATATTTAAAAAGAAAGAAAAAAGATTGAAGGTATATTTAACTTTTGTTGTGAACCTTAAAAATAAATAAATAAATAAAATAAAATTGTTAACATTAAATATATTTAAAAAGAAAGAAAAAAGATTGAAGGTATATTTAGTTTTTGTTGTGAACCTTAAAAAAAAAGTGGTTGTTAACATTAAATATAAAAAATAAAAATGAGGATTAAAGTGGATTGGGAAAAATCCATACTCATTAAGAAATGAGGAGAGTGGTACTCATAAAGAATGGGGAATGGAGAATGAGAAAAATTTATTATAAAAAAATAAAGATGGAGAATTAAAATCCACCCCATTGTCCCCCGTTACCATCCCTAATAAGAAGTTAAGTAGGGAATTTTAAGAGAGAATCCTTGCTGGAGAAAGAGTCGCAAATTGACACGGTTTTGTAGATTGGGACCCACAATCGTCTTTTTACCTTTGAAGATGGCAAAAGGCAAAAATTCAACTACACGTTTATGTTTTTTTTTTTTTTTTTTTTTTTTTTTTTTTTTTTTTTTTTTAAACGATGAGGGTGTCCGGACCAATTTTTTCTTTTTGATCTAGTCATGAGTGAGTCATTTGTGCCGGAACTAAAAAATTCACAAAAAATTTCATAAATAATTATGCGAAAAACATATCTACTACTCATTCAGGACAATTACTTTTGTATTTACCATAACATCCGTGCGTCTTGTGCTATGCACGGACTTTGTAAATAATTAAAAATTACTTTTTAAAATAAATAATAATTTAACATTAATTAAATTTTAACTATTTTATTATAATTTTTTTTAGCTATTATATTATTAATTGTATATTCTAAACTTTTAATAAGAAATAAATGTCATAATTTTATTGATAAAAGATGAAAAAAAGTATAATAAATTACAAAATAAATTTATGATAAAGTAAAAATACATTTTGTCCTATAAGTTTTTAAGTTTTAGATTGTTTTATGTTAAAATTTGTCTAATTATATATAGCCAAAAATTTCATTCATATTTTTTATTCAAATATTTTTAAATTACAAATAAATAAATTTTATTTAGACTATTCTTTTACATCTCAAATTAGATGCAATTTAGATTTGGTTGTATTTTAATTTTTCATATACAATGTATATCTTATTCCACACATTTTTTATTATTATTATTTTTTTTAAATAGAAGGCTTAGATATGATTAAAACATATAGTTAAAAACACATCAGTTTTTAAGCATCACACGTATATTTTTTTAATTTTTGTTTACGTGTGCCATGCGAAATTCTTTTTAATTAATAAATGCGCTATAAATATTTTGACACCTAAAAAATTCTTCGTTCTTTAGACACCAAATGTATTGTTTAGTTTTCAGAAATAAAAATATAAAATTTTGAAATAAATATTTTTAAAATTTGAAATTATGTAAGACTAAAATTATATTTGAAATTTCCTTTCAAATATTTTTAAATTTCAAATTAAACATGAGTTAGATGTGGCTAACCTTTTTTTTAAAAAATAAAATTCTAAAATCATAGGTATGATTAGATGGACTAATATTTTGGTGCCGTGTGTATTTCGTAATGTTCACAAATTTTTTTAAAAAAAAATAAGAAATTTAGATTAATACTGTGGAACTCATAGAGCCTTTCAAATGAAAAATCTCTTTTGCTTAATATATAGTATAACTTTTTATTTTAATTTTAGGAAAAATTGCAGAATTTGTATTTAGGAAAAAATAAAATAAAATTATAGGGAATCAAATTTTTGGTAAAAATAACGAATCAAATTTAATTACACTAGTAGGTATGAGAAATTGAAAAACAATTACAAAAATTTATTATTATGCCCCTCTTTCTCTCTTTCTTCTCAATTTTTTTTTTTCTTCTTCTTCCTCTTTCCTTTCTTAAGCTTTGTTTGATTGAATTTTTAGAATATGTTTCTACACAATTTTCACAAAATTATAAGCTAGTTTGACAAAAATAAACACTAAAAAGATTAATTTTAAATTATTTATCCCAAACAAAGAGAAAATTATATAAAAATAATAAGTTTTATTTTTCTCACTAAATTAGTTTTTGAAAATTTTCAGAACTATTTTTAGAATTTATTTAAAAATAAGAACTTGTTACATCAAAAATAAGAACTTGTTACATCAAAAAGATTTTTTTGAAAATATAAAAATTATTTCTATCCTCCTAAAAGATAAAATTATATAAAAATCAAAAGAATTTTTATTATTATTTCATTGCTTTCACCATATTAATTTTTATATTTTTTAAAATAATCTGAAAATAGATTATAAAAACCAAACCACTTTGCTATCTTTCCTATAGAACTGGCATTTAAGCAGGTTGCGTAGGCTTTTTTATTATTATTATTTTTAGGAAAATGATTGGTGGCCCTAAAAAATTTACCCCTAATGCCCCTAATTTCCATTTTTAGAAACTGTTTTCTTTTTTTCTTTCTTTTTTCCTTTTTTTTTTTTTTTTTTTTACCTAAAGTGGAAATTTCGGGGCATTCGAGCCCCGAAATTCGGGCCCTCAAGCAGCGCCGTTATTTTTATTTGATTCATATAAGATATTACAATGAAATCGAATGAATTACAAATATAATAATGAAGAAAAAAACTCTCATAGTGGAAGAGAAAGCCTCGATTAAGACACGGGAAATAAAATTTACACACAGGTGGAGAAATACAAACCATTGACCTCTTAATGAGGTGCAATAGTTCTGACCAATCAGACTAAACTTGTTAATTTGGGTTGAGCAAGTTAAAAATTTAGAATTGAAAAGAATAATAATTTACATACAACTATAATATTTTCATAATTTTAGCCACAAATTAATCAACACGTACTATGTTATTCAAAATCTAATTTGTCAAATCAATATATAAATCAATCAAATTAAAGAAAAACATGGAACGAAAATGAGAGGCCTCTGATTAAAATAGTTCCTAGGATTGATGAGGAACTGTGTACTGGCAAATGCAAGATAAATTTAGATAGGGCAAACTTCACTTTGTCCTCTGTAATTTGGGTAAGGTGTGATTTATTTCCTAACATTCAAAAATTATTACAAAACTTTCATGTGGTTTGTGGATTAAAATACATTGTTAACTTTTCTATCTAAGATAGCAAAATGTAAAAGTCACCCGCCTCTAAACAGAGTGAGTTAGTTTTTATGATAAAAATATCCTTTCTACCTCTTCAAATTTACAAAAGATGTCATTTTATTTGTCAACCTTCAAATTTACAAAAGATGTCATTATATTTTTCAACCTTCTTTTTCTTTACCTCTTCTCTCTTCCCCTCACACCACCACCCATGTCTATCGCACCACCACCCTAGCCCCTCCTTTCACACCCCATCCTTAAACCTCCTCCCACATCAAATTGATTCAGTCTCAAAATTATGTTTCACACACACACACACACACATATATATATGTACAGTGAAGAAATAATATGGTTATACAAACACATATACATTCATATACATATATATCATTAGATATTTATTTTTTTGGAATCATATATATCATCATATACATATAAATCATTTTATATATATATATATATATATATGTTTTTCTAGAATCAACATTGATGATGTTGCTGATCCCAGGAAGGGCGAGTCGGGTCGACCCACACTTCCAACACCTTTCACCAGTCTCGGAGCTCACTAGTGGTGCCTGCAAAAAGGTCCAACGGGAAATAGGAGTCCCCCAACGGACCCTCCGACGATCAAGTTAGAAAAGAGGAGATTGATTGCTTAGAGAGAGAGTGAGTGAGAGAGAGAAGAAGAACGGAGAACTTAACATTTGATGTGTCTTGGAAGCCTCCTTATATCCTTTGTCCATCATTTCCTTGTCCATTCTGACCTGTCGTGGTGGCCGAAAGTCTATACTCTAGCTTGCATTGTTCACGGTGAGGCTGCCTGTTCCGACGTGAAAGGGTTATCACATTTAATGCTGTAGGAGCCTCATTAATGGCTGATGTGTGGTGCAATAACTCAGCAAGATCTTTATCTGCTTACATGGTTGGTTCCCTGCTTGATAAGTGTTTAGATGCCATTGGTTCCTGGTTCAACGTTGGGTTCTCTCTGGTGTTGGACTTTAGTATTTGAACCGTGAATTGGGCTTTTGTAGGCCCACCGAAGTCAGTAGTCCCCTCATTCCCAACTGCAGCTTTAGTCCAACGAAGAGAATAAGAAGGAAGATGGGAAGTGTATAGGGTCGAGCGAGAGGGCCGACCATGAGGGGGGTCGAGCGCGAAGACCGCCCGAGAGGGAGGCTGACCGCAAAGGGGGGCCAAGCGAGAAGACCGACAGAAAATAGAGCCGACCGCAAAGGGAGGTTGAGCGCGGAGGCCCGACCGTGAAGGGGGCTGAGCGAGAAGACCAACCAAGAGAAGGGCCGCCACGAAAAGGGGCCGAACGGAAAGACCGACCGAGAGGAGGGCCAACCGCTAATGGTAGTTTAGTAAGAAGACCGACCGGGAAGGGGGGCCTAGCGGGAAAACCGACCGAGAATAGGGCCGACCACGAAGGGGAGTCGAGCGAGAAGACCAACTGAGAGGAGGGCCGACTGCGAAGGGGGGCCGAGCAAGAGGTGGTGGCAGCGCACGGGGCTCGAGGAGCGATGAGGCACATGATGATATGAAGTGGAATAGACGTGGAAGGGGAAAAGGATGGGGAATCGTGGTTGTACACGTGGTATGATCTAAACTAATGGTGAGGGGAGGTGATGCGTTAGTAGGAAGCGAAAGTTTAGGACTAGGATAGGACGTGGAAAATGTGGGGGTTGTAACTTTTGAAATTTTCAAACTGGCGAAATTTAACCTTGATCCTTGGGAAATAGGCAAACCGTGGACATTTGGAGTTATCCGTTTTACATATCTCATTGCAAGAAACCAACACATCCCAGACCTGACCTCATTCGTTTCGTGTGACACTCCCTTCCAACAATTTGCGAACTTCCTCACGCCTGCGTCCGAAGTAATATACAGAAACGTAAAAGAGATGACTCGAGACGAAGCGCTAGCCATGAGGTTAGAGGCATTAGATGAAGACGATGCAGTGGAGTTGGCGGAGCAATACAGGACGGAGAGGCGGGAAGAAAGAGGGGCGGAGCAAGTAGTGCGACCTTGTTCGTCCATAATGATCGTGGCCGCGAGGCCAATTAGCCAAGTGGGACCTGACACTGGCACACCAAGGCTGACAAATCGACATCTACAGCAAAGGAGTTGGAAGAGGTGCGTAAGAAGTACCAAATTCCTGCGAAGATAGAGTTGAAGTTGTCGACGTCTATGGAGAAGGCGTCGGATGTGCATCAGATGGAGTTCACGCTGTACGAGGAGGCGTTGCGGAGAGGTTTGAGGTTGCTGCTCCCACAAATAGTGATGGACGTGCTGAACCGATTAGAGGTGGCGCCAGGTCAGCTTATGCCCAATATATGGAAAATATTACTGGCTTGAGCGATCGCATGGCCACAGATGACTGAGGGAGAAGCGATGACGCTGGATGAGTTCTTTTCTTGCTATAAAGCCTCTAGTCAACAAGAAACATGGGTGACCTTGCAGGCGGTGGCAGGTAGAGGATTAATGGCGTGTTTGCCATCGTCGGTGAAAGGGTAAAGACTAAGGTGGTTTTACGTATCAGCAAATGGCGAGAGGGGGGTGCGCACAATGTGGAAGATTCCCATCAAGTCGGTGGAGCCAAGGCTAGAGGCAAAGGCAAATGATAGGGTTAAACGGGTGAAAGAGTGAAGAGACAAGGAGGGCATGAAGTGGGACGACCTTGTCCAGCCTTCAACCTTGTTTGCCTTAAGCCTGGGGCCACAGTCGACCGAGGAGGACCTTGCGCCGGAAGAGTTGGAGACGAGAAAGAAAATGCAGGAGGCAGAAGATAAAAGGGCATTCGCCAAGGCAGACAAGTATAAAGAATCACAGTTAGGCCGTGCGCCTAAGCCAGTTATGAAGGAGCAAGTTCGACCACGCCCCAAGCCTCTGGGAGATAAGGATCTGACCGATTTTGTGCCGCTGCCACCCTCAGTGGATCCGCTGAAGGAGAGGAGCAAAAAGGAGGTGGAGGCGGGGTTGATGAAGAAGAAAAAAATGAGGGCAACTGTGGAGGAGAGTGAGGGGGGACCAGTGTTGAAGAAGGTGAAGGAGGGGATGACGGAGGTAGCCCCAGAAGTAGATGTGGGGGAGACAAGGATGGGGGTAGGAGTGGCTATGGGCCCAAGTGCCCAAATCGTGAGTAGAGTAGCTGAGCCAAAGCAGTTGGCAGAAGGTGAAAGATTGGAAGAGCAATCGCCCAAGGGTGTGCCTGTACAAGAAATGTCCCCTAGTCCTGGGGTAAGGAGGGGGCGAGCAAGTAGAGTAGAGACGAGGGGGACGTTGAAGACCGCCACGTATCATGTTCGTGCAGTGGCCGGTCGTTCGGCAGAAGAAGGAGGTAAAGCCAGGGTCGCCGCAGACCATCTCTTAGGGGTAATGAATGATGCAACCGTGCAGTCGATGGCGCAATTTACAGAGGCCAACCTCCTGAGAGGCTTCTTCTCAGCGCAAATGGAAGTAACGGCCTTAGCGGCGGCCCTGCTGAATAAGGCGGTGAGGGCGAAGGTGGAGGCAAAGCCGCTGAAGGCCCAGATAGAAGGGATGAAGGCTGAATTACAAAATTTAAGGGTGGAAATGGCGGGCTGGAAAAAAGCCGCGCGCAGTGCCTGTGCAAAGGGCCTGGACTATGCGCAAAGGGCGAAGTAGATGGAAGTATTAGCCATGGTGCAGAGCTACTTGGCGGAGCACGCTACCTCCGAGCTCGCTGTCACCAAATTGGAGCTGGAAATGGTGCGCCACAAGGCGGTATCACTGGAGTTTGAGTTGGCAGGCAAGCGGAGGAAGGTAGACATGATCCAAGAAGCTTGCAATGCCGCTAAGGAAAGGTTGGAAGAGGCCCTCTCCAACAACGAAGATCTGTGCGACCAGGCCTTGAAAGACAAGCAAGAAGCAGATGGACGCATTGCGAAGTTGGAGAGAACGCTGGGAGATGAGAAGGTTAAAATGGCCTCTTAGAGGGTGGCGTACCCAGACTTTTGCGTGGTGTCAGTGGAGCAGTTTAAAGGGTCTGTCGAATTCCAGATGGCCATCAATGTAGCGGTCGCGAAGAGTTTGGCCAATGAGGGTGAAGGGGGTACTGGGCCATCAGGAGTGGTCGTTGGAAGAAGGAGCGAAGAAGAAGTGATCCAAAGCTTCCAGCGGTCAGACTTCTTGTCACGACCCTAACCTGTCCCTATGGGTTTAGCACCGTAACCGGCCAGTAATCCGAGATTACCAAAGGCCTGCTTAACAGTAAAACAAGAATACAGAGTACAGGGGCTGGCGGAAGCCAATACAGTAAATAAACAATGTCCAATGAGCTACGACAGTCTGTATGCCAAAAAGACTTTCATACACATACATGAACAGTACATAACAGAACAGTATGTACATATATACAATCATTCAGTTCAGGGACCTAATCCCTATTAAACAGTACATTAACAGTCTATGCAGTTATACAAAACAGATACAGAGACAGACGGGGAAGTTAAAAACACCCCTAAGCCATAACTTGACAGGCTCGGAACCTCGCAGTGAGGCACAGTGGTTGGCTTGACAAAACTGGAGCTTAACCCCGACGCTTCTAGCCACGGTCTGGTGCCTGTACACCTACATATATATATGAGCAGTGAGCTAAAGCCCAGTGAATAACATAATGCGTAAAGAGGTTAAGAATGAATGTCCTTACAGTAATGAAAACAGTTCGTTAATTCAGTATATCAGTCATTCAGTCATATGTGGTACATCCATTAACATAACAGTACAGTAAACAGTAGGTCTTAAAAGACCGAACAGTAAATGATGGCCATCAATCAGTAACAGCAGTGGTTCCAACAAGGGAACCGACAGAGATCTCTGTAACAGTTACAGTAAACAGTAGTTGCTAAGGATGCCACAGTACAGTTCAGAATATAGGACATACATTCATTCAATTAACAGTATCAGTTCAGAAAGCGGTACAGTTCAATTGTTCAAAAGATAATCATTTTGAACATATCTTTACACAGTTGTTACTCACAGAGTTCTGGGCTACAGTAAAGCTAGAGCGCGTCCCCAGTCGCCAACCCTACATAGTTACAGATTAAACACACGATAAGCTACGCATTTGGGAAAGATAATAACTTAATCCCTAATTTGCCTCGGTGCGTTCTATATCTATATCCTCATTAAGATGTCTTAAACTAGGCCTAAGAATGCCTAGGATGGGATGAGGATGCAAAGATACATTCAGAAAACATTTTCAGAAAACAGGGGTCACGCTCGAGCGTAGGTTACTCCGCTCGAGCGGACATGCAGACAAAGGTTTCCGCTCGAGCGTAGACTTACCCGCTCGAGCGTTCTGCAAAACAGTCAAAAGTGCTAGATAGGTGAAAATCACGCTCGATTGGGCGCTCGACACCCGCTCGAGCATGAGACACAATGTCCCGCTCGAGCGTCAATTATTCCGCTCGAGCGAACTTCAAAACAATGCAAAGTACTGGGAGCACGAATTTCACGCTCGAGCGCCAGTCACCCCGCTCGAGCGTGAGTTCCAAATCTGAAATTTCCAGATTTGAACTTCCAAGCTCAAACCAAGTTCAAATGCATTAAAACCAATTCCTTTGGGCCCTTTTCCCTGGAAAACATTTGTAAACACATAGAATAACATGATTCAAAGCTCAATTTGTAAAATCAAGGCCCAAAAGGAATATCAATTCAACTCAATTTGAAACCAATTTTTATGAACATAATTCAAACATAACATACATGAATTTAAACCATTTCAAAGCTTCAATTTCATGCTCTAATGAGCCAATTCTTTCAAAGACAAGATGAAATCATGGACTTAAATACAATATGAACATGCATGTAACATTTTACCATGAAATCAACTCACAACTCAACAATTCAAACATGCATGCATCGAATGAGCTCCAATTTAACATTATTAGACTAAGACATGACTTATCTCTCTAGAGGCTCAAGAACCATGCAAGAACAACCTTAAATACATCAATGAAAATGTGAAATCCTTACCTAAGTCTTGAATCACAAGACTAAAAGCTTAATTAGACAATTGTCCTTCAATTCTTCAAGTTCTCTAAGCCAACTCTCAAGAACACTCACTTCTCTCCCTCTCTCCCTCTTGGGCGGCAAGTCTAAGAAAAATAGGTTGATGAAGTGTTGTAATGTTAGCATTAGAGATCAACTAACAGGCTCATGAAAGTCCACTAGATGGCAAAATGGCAATTAAGTCCAACTCTTGTAATTTAACTCATTTTAATCCAATTTAATCATACCAAATCACATTTTAGATAAATACACCATAAAATCATATAAATTCCAATGAACACAAATCATCAATCAATTTCAGATTCGGCTGCCGATAAGGCCTTTAATTCGCAATTTAAATACAAAGGCATGAACAGATAATCAAACAATCAACAGATAGACATACAATTAACAGATATACTTAATTAATTCAGTTCCAGATTTCAGTCAGTCAGTTCAATACTTCAATCAATTCAGTTACCAATCATAATCAGTCTCAGTTTAGCAGTAATCAGTGGTTAATCGGTAAACAGTGACGAGGGTTGTTACAGTCTCCCCTCCTTAAAAAAAGTTTAGTTCTCTAAACTCAAGTTACCTTCGTTTTGGAAGAAAACAGGATTCAGTGGAAACAGTTCAGGATATCTTTTGGCCATGTCATCTTCCCTCTCCCAAGTGGCATACACGCCACCATGGTTTTGCCAGTCAACTTTCACTAACGGGATCTCTTTGTTTCTCAACTTCTTGATCTGTCTGTTCACAATCTGAATAGGCCGTTCCTCGTAAGTGTAGTTTATCACTCAGCACTACACGAGTAGGCTCTATTACGTGGAAAGGATCCCGGAGGTAGTCTCTCAACATAGAAATATGGAAGACGTTGTGCATATGCTCAATTTCAGGAGAAAGCGTAACTTGATACGCCACCGGATTGATTTTCTCAATAATCTCATATGGTCCGACGTATCTCGGCGCTAACTTGCCTTTGACTCCAAAACGAGTCTGGCCTTTCATCGGTGTCACTTTCACAAATACATGATCACCCATTTCATATTCTCTGTCCCATCTTCTGACATCAGCATAACTTTTCTGTCTGCTCTGTGCGGTTTTCAGTCTCTATTGTATCAGTTTCACTTTCTCAGTCGTTTCGTATACAATCTCGGGCCCAAACAAAGGCCCATCTCCAACTTCTGCCCAGCAAATCAGAGATCTACATTTTCTGCCATACAATGCCTCGAAAGGCGTCATACCAATACTTGAATGATAGCTGTTATTGTAGGCGAATTCAGTTAAGGGCAAATGACTTTTCCAGTTTCCCTGAAAATCAAGGACACACATTCTCAATAAATCCTCCAGAGTCTGGATGGTCCTTTCTGACTGACCATCTGTCTGAGGATGATAAGCACTACTCAGTCTCAATTCAGTACCTAATGCAGTCTGTAGGCTTTGCCAAAATCTCGATGTAAACTTCGAATCCCTGTCAGAAACAATAGACACAGGCACTCCACGCAGTCTAACAATTTCATCAATATAGAGTATAGCCAATTTGTCCGCATTATAAATTGTCTTAACAGGTAAGAAGTGAGCAGATTTAGTCAGTCTATCAACAATAACCCAAATTGAGTCCATACCTTTACTGGAGCGAGGCAATCCCATAATAAAATCCATGGTGATATGTTCCCATTTCCACTCCGGTATGGATAAAGGCTGCAATAGGCCTGCGGGTCGTTGATGTTCGGCTTTAACTTGTTGGCAATGAAGACATTTTGATACAAAATCGGCAATTTCTTTCTTCATTCCCGGCCACCAGAAATTCAGCTTCAGATCTTGATACATTTTCGTATTCCTTGGATAGATAGAAAATTTTGAATTGTGGCCCTCTTGCAGAACTCTTCTTTTCAATTCAGAATCATTTGGTACACACAGTCTTTCTTGAAATTTCAGTACATTACTTTCAAATTTGAAACCCGGTCTTGGTTTAGTTTCCCTTTCTTCGATGATCTTCTTCAAGAAGTCATCCGATTGTTGTTTCTCTTTAATCTCTTCGATCAGTGCCGGTTGAGCAGAAATAGCAGCCATTGTTCCACCTTGTTCTCGTAAAACAATTTCCATTTCAGATTTTTCAAGGTCACAAAGCAATTCTTTCTGTCCGGTGAGCAAACAGGCTAAATTTCTAATCGATTTTCGACTCAGCGCATCGGCAACGGTGTTGGCTTTTCCCGGATGGTACAAAATCTGTAGGTCATAGTCTTTAATCAGTTCTAGCCATCTCCGCTGTCTCATGTTCAGTTCTTTCTGTGTGAAGAAATATTTTAAACTCTTGTGGTCGGTATATATTTCACATGTCGCCCCATACAGATAGTGACGCCAGATTTTCAGTGCAAATACTACTGCAGCAAGTTCCAGATCATGGGTTGGGTAGTTCTTTTCGTGCGGTCTCAGTTGTCGGGAAGCATAAGCAATAACTCTCCCATTCTGTATTAAAACACATCCCAAACCCTTATGAGAAGCATCACTAAATACAGTAAAACCATCCGTACCTGAAGGTAGGGTAAGAACCGGTGCAGTCGCAAGTCGAGTTTTCAATTCTTGGAATGCTGATTCCCTTTGGTCAGTCCCGTCAAATGATATCCCCTTCTGAGTTAACTGAGTCAACGGTAAGGCAATTTTGGAGAAATCTTTGACAAATCTTCTATAATACCCGGCTAGTCCCAAAAAGCTTCGGACTTCTGTCACATTTGTTGGTCTAGGCCAGTTTACTACAACTTCAATTTTCTGTGGATCGACAGAAATTCCATCTTTACTAACAACATGCCCCAAAAACACAGCATGATCGAGCCAAAATTCGCATTTAGACAGTTTAGCATAAAGTTTCTGTTCTCTTAGGGTCTGTAGGGCAAGTCTCAGATGATGTTCATGTTCTTCTATACTTTTGGAGTAAATCAGTATGTCATCAATGAATACTACAATAAAGTCATCAAGGTATGGTTTAAAGATTCTGTTCATGAGGTCCATAAATGCAGCAGGTGCATTGGTAACTCCGAAAGGCATAACTAAAAATTCGTAATGTCCATACCTCGCTCAAAAAGCAATTTTGTCAATGTCTTCTGGTTTAACTTTCAACTGATGGTATCCTGATCTGAGGTCGATCTTAGAGAACACTTGAGCACCTTGTAACTGATCAAAGAAGTCATCAATACGTGGCAATGGGTATTTATTTTTCACAGTTACCTTGTTCAGTTCACGGTAGTCAATACACAGTCTCAGTAAGCCGTTTTTCTTCTTCACAAATAAAACAGGAGCGCCCCATGGCGAAGTGCTAGGCCTGATGAACTTCGTATCTAGTAGTTCTTGCAGTTGCACTTTCAATTCTTTCAGTTCAGTTGGAGCCATTCGGTAAGGAGCTTTAGATACTGGCTGCGTTCCCGGAATCACATCAACGGTAAATTCAATCTCCCTGTCAATCAAATCCCCTAGCAGATTATCTGGAAAAACATCTGGGAATTCTCTGACTATAGGAATACTGTTCACGTTAGCATTATCATCAGTAGATACAGTCAATACAGAACACAGATATCCCTTACACCCCTTTCTAATCAATTTAACAGCTTTCACAGATGAAATCAAATACGGAGGAGGTACTACTCCAACCCCATTAAACACAAATTCGGGTAAACCCGGTGGGCGAAAAACTACTTGTTTCGTTACACAGTCTATGGTAGCATGGTATTTCGTTAACCAGTCTATTCCCAATATTACATCAAAATGATCAATGTTCAGGGGCAGTAAGTCAATAAACAAATGTGCATCTCCAACAATAATTTCACAAGCAGGGTACATATATGCACAGGTCATAGATCCCCCAATGGGTGAAGATACAGCTAACAGATAATTCATGGGTTCTAATGGTCTATTCAATTTTCGCGAAAAAGCATGCGACACATATGAATGCGTAGACTTCAAATCAATCAGTACATAAGCATTTTGAGTACAAATAGAGAGAATACCTGACGCAACGGTCTCGGTATTCTGCACGTCTCCCGGTACTAGGGCGAACACTCGGCCCTGCCTCATAGGCTCTTTCCCGGTAGCTTTGGGGTTCGGTTTTGGTGCAATAACTGATGCTGCCACGCATGGTGCAGCTTTACTATTGGCTTGTGGAGCAGAGGGGCAGTCTTTAACCATGTGGCCCACCTTGCCACACCTGTAACAGGCTCCAGATATTTTGTAACAGACCCCTTTGTGCTTCTTGCCACACTCAGAACAGGGTCGTATGAAGCCATTCCCTTGGCTGGGGCTAGTTGTTGACCCCGTATTCTGTTTCTTGTTGAATGGGTTATGCTTGCCTTTCTTGAATTTAAAACCCTGCCTTTTACCACGCCATTCAGACGTTGGTGTTTCGGTTTTCAATGCTTCGATGTTCGATTCAGCCATCAAGGCTCGATCAAGAACATTTACATAATTCGGTAATTTCAGAATATTTATTCTGTCGAGTATTACAACATTAAGGCCGCTTTCAAACTTTCTGGCCTTCTTGCAGTCAGTGTCAACCATATGTGGTGCATATCTAGCAAGCTCGGTGAACTTCGTTTCATATTCAGCAACGGATATTGTGCCCTGTCTCAGCTGTTCAAATTCAGTTACTTTTCTGTCCCTAACACACTGAGGGAAGTACTTTTCAAAGAAGGCTCCTTTGAATTGAGCGCAAGTCATAACAGTATTGTCATCACGGATAAGCATCCACCACCTTCTAGCTTTTTCTTGCAGAGTAAAGGTGGCCAACAGCACTTTATGTGCTTCGGAGCATGGAAAAACCTCAAACAATTTTTCTGTCTCGAGAACCCATGCTTCAGCTTTTAACGGTTCAAGGCCTCCCTAGAAGGACGACGGTTTCATTTTGCTGAACTTATAGGTGAGAGCAATTATGTCCTCATCATTAACATTCACATTCTGCTCCGGCTGTACCGGAGGAGGAGGTGGGAGCTGTTGATTCTGTTGTTGATCTAGTCTTTCAGTTATTAGTTCCATCATTCTCTCCAGTCTTGCCATTCTTGCATCAGAGGATGAGGATTCAAATTCATTTGCAGTTCTCGTATTATCCATTTCACTATAAGCATTTATAACAGTTATCAACATAGGCAGTCATTTGTTTAAATAGGTTAACACATTAGCATATATTCAGTCATGTCATAGCCACACACTTATCATGCTCATGTAACACTCTAATCGCTTTTCTAGGACATCCTATAGCTCATTGGGACACGTGTGTGCGGTATAACTCGTGGTAAGTATCGCTCTGATACCACTCTGTCAGGACCCAGACCCGCCCCTATGGGTTTAGCACTGTAATCGGCCAATAATCCGAGATTACCAAAGGCCTGCTTAACAATAAAACAGGAATACAGAGTACAGAGGCTGGCGGAAGCCAATACAGTAAATAAACAATGTCCAATGAGCTGTGACAGTCTATATGCCAAAAAGACTTTCTTACACATATACATGAACAGTACAGAACAGTATGTACATATATACAATCATTCAGTTCAGGGACCTAATCCCTATTAAACAGTACAGTAACAGTCTATACAGTTATACAAAACAAATACAGAGACAGACGGGGAAGTTAAAAACACCCCTAAGCCATAACTTGACAGGCTCGGAACCTCGCAGTGAGGCACAGTGGTTGGCTTGACAAAATTAGAGCTTAACCCCGACGCTTCTAGCCACGGTCTGGTACCTGTACACCTACATATATATATGAGCAGTGAGCTAAAGCCCAGTGAATAACATAATGCGTAAAGAGGTTAAGAATGAATGTCCTTACAGTAATGAAAACAGTTCGTTAATTCAGTATATCAGTCATTCAATCATATGTGGTACATCCATTAGCATAACAGTACAGTAAACAGTAGGTCTTAAAAGACCGAACAGTAAATGATGGCCATCAATCAGTAACAGTAGTGGTTCCAACAAGGGAACCGACAGAGATCTCTGTAACAGTAACAGTAAACAATAGTTGCTAAGGATGCCACAGTACAGTTCAGAATATAGGACATACATTCATTCAATTAACAGTATCAGTTATCTTTACACAGTTGTTACTCACAGAGTTCTGGGCTACAGTAAAGCTAGAGTGCGTCCCTAGTCACCAACCCTACACGGTTACAGATTGAACACACGCTAAGCTACACAGTTGGAAAGGATAATAACTTAATCCCTAATTTGCCTCGGTGTGTTCTACATCTATATCCTCATTAAGATGTCTTAAACTAGGCCTAAGAATGCCTAGGATGGGATGAGGATGCAAAGATGCATTTAGAAAATATTTTCAGAAAACAGGGGTCACGCTCAAGCGTAGGTTACTCCGCTCGAGCGGACATGCAGACAAAGGTTTCTGCTCGAGCGTAGACTTACCCGCTCGAGCGTTCTGCAAAACAGTCAAAAGTGTTGGATAGGTGAAAATCACGCTCGATTGGGCGCTCGACACCCGCTCGAGCATGAGACATAATGTCCCGTTCGAGCGTCAATTATTCCGCTTGAGCGGACTTCAAAACAGTGCAAAGTACTGGGAGCACGAATTTCACGCTCAAGCGCCAGTCACCCCGCTCGAGCGTGAGTTCAAAATCTGGAATTTCCAGATTTGAACTTCTAAGCTCAAACCAAGTTCAAATGCATTAAAACCAATTCCTTTGGGCCCTTTTCCCTGGAAAACATTTGTAAACACATAGAATAACATGATTCAAAGCTCAATTTGTAAAATCAAGGCCCAAAAGGAATATCAATTCAACTTAATTTGAAACCAATTTTCATGAACATAATTCAAACATAACATGCATGAATTTAAACCATTTCAAAGCTTCAATTTCATGCTCTAATGAGCTAATTCTTTCAAAGACAAGATGAAATCATGGACTTAAATGCAATATGAACATGCATGTAACATTTTACCATGAAATCAACTCACAACTCAACAATTCAAACATGCATGCATTGAATGAGCTTCAATTCAACATTATTAGACTAAGACATGACTTAGCTCTCTAGAGGCTCAAGAACCATGCAAGAACAACCTTAAATACATCAATGAAAAGGTGAAATCCTTACCTAAATCTTGAATCACAAGACTAGAAGCTTAATTAGACAATTGTCCTTCAATTCTTCAAGTTCTCTAAGCCAACTCTCAAGAACACTTACTTCTCTCCCTCTCTCCCTCTTGGTCGGCAATTCTAAGAAAAATGGGCTGATGAAGTGTTGTAATGTTAGCATTAGAGATCAACCAAGAGGCACATGAAAGTCCACTAGGTGGCAAAATGGCAATTAAGTTCAACTCTTGTAATTTAACTCATTTTAATCTAATTTAATCATACCAAATCACATTTTAAATAAATACACCATAAAATCATATAAATTCCAATGAACACAAATCACAATCAATTTCAGATTTTGCCGCCGATAAGGCCTTCAATTCGCAATTTAAACACAAAGGCATTAACAGATAATCAAACATTCAACAGATAGATATACAATTAAACAGATATACTTAATCAATTCAGTTCCAGATTTCAGTCAGTCAGTTCAGTACTTCAATCAATTCAGTTACTAATCATAATCAATTCAGTTACACTTCTACAAGCACAAGATGAGCCAGTACTGGGACAGCGGCTGGATGAGCTTCAAGTATAAGGCACGAGAGCTGTTCCCAAATGTGGACTTCAATCTCATGAAAGTAGAAGAGGACGGCGTCGCCCAAACTCCCCTAGATGAGGGAGTGGAAGAGGAAGATTTGGCGTCCAACGAAGGGAAGTGAGGGCTCAATGTTCTTTTTTTTTTTTTGTAATGAAGTGAACGTAATGAAATGAATGTGATTTCTGTAATAAAGTATATAATGTTGCAAGTTGTTAATAAATAAAAGTGACAGTTCTGTTATGGTTTTTTGTTGTTGTTGTTTTTTTTTTTTTTTTTTGTAAATAGTAAAATTGGACAAGTAATCTAAGTTGTATGAATGGTAAAATTGGATAAAAAATCTAGCTTAGGTAAAAATGACCTGGAATAAGAATGAACTGAGATTTAACTAAGTAGTGGCACTATGTACAACTCAGTCTGGCTGGGTTGGCTCACTCAGATTGGTTGAACTCTTCATACTCAGTCTGGCTGAGACTTTGAGGGCTCAGTTGGGCTGAGGCTTGGCTTAACTCAATCAGGTTGAGCTCTTCATGCTCTGTCTGGTTGAGACTTGGAGGGCTTAGTCGGGTTGAGCTCTGCATGCTCAGTCTAGCTAAGACTTGGAGGGCTCAGTCGGGCTGAGGCTTGGCTTAACTCAGTCAGGCTGAGCTCTTCATGCTCAATCTGGTTGAGACTTGGAGGGCTCAGTCGAGCTGAGGCTTGGCTTAACTCAGTCTGGCTGAGCTCTTCATGCTCAGTCTGGCTAAGACTTTAAGGGCTCAGTCGGGCTAAGGCTTGGCTAAACTCAGTCAGGCTGAGCTCTTCATGCTCAGTCTGGCTGAGACTTTGAGGGCTCAGTCGGGCTGAGGCTTGGCTTAACTTAGTCTAGCTGAGCTCTTTATGCTCAGTCTGGCTGAGACTTGGAGGGCTTAGTCGGGCTGAGGCTTGGCTTAACTCAGTCTGGCTAAGCTCTTCATGCTCAGTCTGGCTAAGATTTGGAGGGCTCAGTCGAGCTAAGGCTTGGCTTAACTTAGTTTGGTTGAGCTGTTTATGCTCAGTCTGGCTGAGACTTGGAAGGCTCACTCGGGTTGAGCTTTTCATGCTCAGTCTAGCTGAGACTTGACGAGCTCGATCTAGCCGAGACATGGACTAAAACTTGTCATTGAAGCACGACACAGATAATTGAGATGTGAAATTGTTGTCATTGAGGCACAGTCTGTCGATCACAAATTTACATCGTGTATGGAAAGGGCAAAAATGAACAAGTGTTCAGATCGACAAAAGAGAACATATAACTGAGTGTAATCAGTTCCGTTGGTGGAGCATGGGAGATGTTAGCAAAGAGCTGGCATTTATCACACTTAAGCACGAATTCGTTGGCATCTTGATTGAGCGTGGGCCAGAAGTAGTCGATGTGGAGGATTTTATGGGCCAGAGATCTTCCACCTGAATGATTACCATAAATGCCCTCGTATACTTCTCTTATCACATAGGTCGCTTGAACAGGACTGAGACACTTGAGGTATAGGCGTGAAAATCCCCGTTTGTATAGCAGGCCACTGATAAGGATATAATTGGACGACTGGGCTCTGAGTTTAGCGGCCTACTGTTTATCATCCGGTAACTCCCCTCGTGTCAAAAACAGAATGATATCTTGAGCCCATGAGATAGGTTCGTTCTAGAGGAAATGGATCTCCTGTGGATTTGACAAAGTTGCCGAATGGGTCAGATATTCAATGCAAATGCCATGAATGAAGTCTGACTGGTCGGTCGAGGCTAACTGAGCCATTTCGTCCACCTTAGAGTTTTCTGACCTAGGGATATGTCTGATCTGGAAAGTATTGAAGAGACAGACAAGAGGAAGGGTAATGTCCCTGTATGCTTGCATCGTTTTCTCCTTTGCATCGAACTCCCTAATAATCTGTCCAACAATCAGTTGAGAATCACTGAATACCTGGATATGGCTTACACCAATGTCTCGGGACAGTCGAAGACTTGCTATTAAGGCCTCATACTCAGCTTCATTATTGCTTGCGTCAAACAGGAAACAGAGGGCACACTTGAAGTACTCACCCTCTGGGGTGGTGAAGATTAGACCGGCTCTACTACTCTCTTTGCGAGATGAGCCATCAACACTAAGGGTCCAGGAGTGGGGGTCTTCTGCATCAGTGGTGAAGTGTGCTAGTAGAGGAGGTATGTTCGGAGTGAGATTGGTGAACTCCAAGATAAAATCGGCGACACCTTGGCCTTTGATCGCTCTTCGAGATCGGTAAGAGATTTCAAATTGACTTAGCTCGACGGACCATTGCATAAGTCTTCCTGATGATTCTAGTTGTTGCATGACCTTTTTCAGAGGCTGGTCAGTGAGAACCACTATAGAGTGAGCTTGTAAATAAGGTCGGAGGCGTCTAAAGGCTATGACCATTGCGAGGGCCATTTTTTCTAATAGAGTGTAGTTTTGTTCTGCCCCCCTGAGAGTGCAGCTAATGTAATAGACTGAGCATTGTACTGAGCCATCTTCCCGGATGAAGGCAACACTAACCGTAGTGTTTGACACAGCAAAGTAGAGGAAGAGGGTTTCGCCTGGCAGTGCTTGAGAGAGAAAAGGAAGGTTGGCCATACACTGCTTTAGTTGTTGGAAGGCCTCCTCGGATTCGGTGCTCCATTTGATCGCTTGTCAAAAGACTTTGAAAAATGGAAGACACTTGTCGATTGCTCGGGAAATAAAGCAGTTGAGGGCGACAACTCTGCCCGTGAGCCGTTGAACCTCCTTGACCGTTCTGGGAGACCGCATTTCTATGAGGACCTTGATCTTTTCGGGGTTAGCCTCAATGCCTTGTTGGCTAACCATGAAGCCCAAGAACTTCCCAAATCCCACACTGCAGGCGCAGTTCTCCGAATACAGCTTCATCTGATATTTGCGTAAGGTTTCGAAGGTCTCTCGCAGGTCTGCCAAGTGATTGGAGGAGAGTTTACTCTTGACTAGCATATCATTAACGTAGACTTCCATGTTCTAACCTATCTAGTGTTGAAAGATGGAAATAACCAGGCGTTGGTAAGTTGTTCCGACATTCTTCAAGCCAAATGGCATAACATGATTGTGATAAGTCCCACTGTTGGTAATGAAGGAGGTGTGCTCCTGGTCGGCCGGGTGCATCAGGATTTGATTGTAGCTGGAGAAGGCATCCATGAAGCTAAGCATCTGATGTCCTGCAGTTACGTCAACCAACAGATCTATCCGGGGGAGGGGATAACTATCTTTAGGGCAAGCTCGATTGAGGTCGAAATAGTCAACGCAGAGTCGCCATTTACCATTATTTTTGCGGACCAAGACTACGTTGGATAGCTGTAACAACCCTCATACTGTTTACTGATTAATGACCGAATGATTACCGTTAATCATTGATTACTGCGAAATGGAACTGATAATGACTGATAATTGAACTGACTAAAGTACTGAACTGACTGACTGAAACTGGAAACCGAATTGATTGAGTATATGTTAGTTAAATTGCATTCTATCTGTTTGATTGTATGATTATCTGTTCATACTTATATGTTTAAACTGCTAATTGAAGGCCTTATCGGCGGCCGAATTAGAAACTGATTGATGTTTAATGATCATCATAATTTATGTGATTTTGTGGTGTATTTACCTGAAAACTGATTAGGTATGATTAAATTAGATTAAAATATGCTAATTAAAGAGTTGGACTTAATTACCGTTTTGCCCTTGAGTGGGCCACTACCTCTACACCTTGAGCTCATTATACTTGAGCCAAACACATTTGCTCAGCCATTTCTTCTTGTTCTAGCCGAATTTAGAGAGAGAGGAAGTGAGAGTCTTGAGTTCATTTCAATATTGCTTAGAATTTGAAGAGAATTGAAGGTTGATTGTTGCTTTGTGGTCCTACACTTGGAATTGAGGCTCTAGGTAAGGGAACTCAACCTTTATTGATGTGTTTGAGCTAGTTCTTGCATGAGTCATGCTTCATTGTAGAACTAAGTCATACTTTGGTTCATTGTTGTTGATTTGAAGCTCATTTCACGCATGCATGTTTGTATTGTAGATGTTTGAGTTGTTTTCATGGCAAAGGGTTACATGCATGTTCATAATCATGTTTAAGTCCATGATTTCACCACGTTTTGAAAAGAATTGGCTCCTGAGAGCATCAAATTGAAGCTTCAAAATGGTTTGAATTCATGCATGTTTGCATGTTCATCTTGTGCTTGAAAAATGGTTTAAATTGGGTTTGAATTAAACACCCTTGGGCTTTGATTTCTTAAAATTGAGCTTTGAAACATGATATCCTATGTGTTTATAAATGTTTTCCAGAAAATGGGCCCAAGAGGATTGGTTTTGATGCTTTTGAGCTTGGTTTTGGACCTGGAGCTCGAATCTGGGATTCCCAGATTTCCGTCGTCCGCTCGAGCGGGGGAAGTGCCGCTCGAGCGGGAAAATCGAGCTTCCAGCATCTTGCACTGTTTTACAGTCCGCTCGAGCGGAGGATTGGGCGCTCGAGCGGAGTCATGTCTCAAGCTCGAGCGGGCGTCGAGCGGGGATTTCACCCATCCAGTACCTTTACAGTACGCTCGAGCGGGAAAGTTTGCGCTCAAGCGAGTACCTTTGTTTGCCTGTACGCTCGAGCGGGGAAACCTGAGCTCGAGCGGGACTCTGTTTTTCTGAAAATCCTGAAAATGCTTTTAAATGTGCATTTTTGCATCCTCATCCCATCCTAGGTATTCTTAGGCCTAGTTTAAGGCATTTAGATGAGGATATCGTTGTAGAACACACCAAGGCAAATTAGGGATTAAGTTATGATATTTCCCAACTGTGTAGCTTAGTGTGTGTTCAACCTGTGAACTGTGTAGGGTTGGCAACTGGGGAGACACGCTCTAGCATACTGTAGCCCAGAACTCTGTGAGTAACAATTGTGTAAAGATATGTTCAACTGATATCTTTTGAATACTGAACTGAACTGTTTACTGAACTGGTATTATTTACTGAATTAATGTATGTCCTTTATTTCTGAACTGTACTGTGGCATCCTTAGTATCTACGGTTTACTGTTACTGTTACTGTCACAGAGATCTCTGTCGGTTCCCTCGTGGAACCACTACTGTTTACTGACTGATGGCCATCATTACTGTTCGGTCTTTTAAGACCTACTGTTACTGTTATGCTAATGGATGTACCACATATGACTGTTTACTGTACTGAACAACTGAATGACTGATTGAAATGAACTGTTTTCATACTGTAAGGACATTCATTCTAAACCCCTTTACGCTTTATGTTATTCACTGGGCTTTAGCTCACTGCTCATATATATATGTAGGTGTACAGGCACCAGACCGCAGCTAGAGGCGTCAGGGTTACTCCAGTTTTGTCAAGCCAGCCTTTGTGCCTCATTGAGAGGTTCCGAGTTGCCATGCTATGGCTTGGGGGTGTTTTGTCTGCTTTTCCCCCTTCTGTACTGTTTTACTGTTTTGTATAGACCGTACTGTTTTGTACAGACGGAATGTTTTCTGTACTGTTCTGTAGGGTTGAGTCCCTTGTTGAATGGATGTGAATATTGTACATACTGTTCTGTACTGTTTATGTGTGAATGTATGAAAAGCCTTTTTGCATACAGACTGTCACAGCTCAATGGACACTATTTATTTACTGTATTGGCTTCCGCCAGGCCCTGTACTCTGTTTTACTGTATTACCGTTCTGCAGGCCTTCGGTAATCTCGGATTACTGGCCGGTTACGGTGCTAAACCCATAGGGCCGGGTTTGGGTCGTGACAATAGCCACCTAGGGTAGTCCACGTTTTTGATGAATTGTGCTTTCAGTAGTTTGTCCATCTCAGAGGTGATGAGGGTATTGCGTTCTGAGTGAAAAATACACTGCCTCTATCGAAAAGGTCGGAAGTGGGGCTCAATATTGAGATGATAAGTGATGAAAGAAGGATCGATACTTGGCATGTCTGAATGGGTCTAGGCGAAGACATCGTTGTGCTCGGCTAAGAGAGCCGTGAGATCGGCCTTGGCCTAAGAGGATAGTTGGCTGCCAATCCTGGCTGTTTTGGCTGAATTAGTAGGATCGATAGACACTTCAACAAGTTCCTCCATTGGTTTCCCTTTGACTAACTCTTCCTCGTCTTTGATGTCGAGACCTTCGATGATCATAGCCTCCTTCATTTTGACCTCTTTTAGTGAGGCGACGTAGCATTCTCTAGCCATCATCTGCTCGCCCCTCACGGTGCTGACCCTGAGGTCGGTTGGGAATTTTATGGCTAGATGGTATGTGAAGGTGACAGCTTGGAAAGCGTTGAGAGTTGTGCGTCTGAGGATTATGTTATAAGTGGAAGAACAATCGACGACGAAGAAAGTGAGTAGCTTGGTGGTCTGCCGTGGATATTCTTCGATGGTGATGGGAAGATCGATGAAGCCTATGAAGGTCACCCAATCGTCAGTGAAGCCAACTACCGGGATTTGGAGAGGGGACAACTTTTCTTCTTCGACCTTGAGTTGGCGATAGACGTTCAGGAAGATGATGTTTGAAGAACTGTCATTGTCGACAATAACCCATCTGACTTTGTAATTGGATAGGAGAGTGGAGATAACGAGGGGGTCGTCGTGAGGGTAACGAATGCCTATACAGTCGGCCTATGTAAAGGTGATGGGTTCAGACCATTACTTGGGTTGTTTGAAGGGGCGATCTAATGTTGTGACTTCCTTATCGGAGCCTTATTTGATTTTTCTGAGTTCGGCTCGCTAGGCCGAACGAGATGGCCCTCCGCACGCGAGCCCGCCTATCACGACCCCATTCCGCACCTAGTAGAATAGTGCCATGATGGCCAGTAATCCGAGATTACCAAAGGCCATCTTACAAAGATTCACACACAACAGAGTATACATAAGGGGCTTACATGTGCGGAAGCAATAATTTAATTCTAATTAGTCCATAAGAGCTGTGCATAAATCAAATGAAATGACATACATCATATCGAGGTCTTATAACTTGAGTACAAATGAATAAGTACATAATACATCTTGATCAAAAGGTTTCTCAAGCCGTCATATGCAAAATACAATGAATCACAAGCCAAGAAGTATAGTCTTCAAGATGCTATCAAAAGTATGAAACCAAAACATCATGCCAAACGCATCTAGGCGTCACCGTCGTCCTGCTCATCACCTACATATATATATATAGAGGGTGAGCTTGGATACTCAGTAAATAATATAATCAATATAGGGGTTTGCATGAATGATATCCGAGATCTTTAACAAGCCAAAACACATCATATCTTGTACGAAATCAAAGGACAAATCAAGTTCATCTACAAATCTTTCAAGTCTCAAGGGATGCTTACTAGCATCAATAATACAAGGGCTGACATAATCAAAGGTGCTACAAAAGTTTAGAGTCCCCTAGCACATACGGACTTGTGCTACAAATGTTTATAGTCCCTTAGCACGTACGGACTTGTGCTACAAATGCTTAGAGTCCCTTAGCACGTACGGACTTGTGCTACAAATGCTTATAGTCCCTTAGCACGTACGGACTTGTCAAGAATGTTATCAAAACCAAAGCTAATACTTGATACGCAAAATAGGGATAGTCATTCATGCTTAGGAAATACTTTTCCAAAACAAGCAAGGCAAAGCTTTATCAAATGTCATAACATAACTTTATTAAAAATACCACTCACATAATTCTTCAAGCATCGAGGTCAAAGCAAGAGTCCAAGTCCTACAAACACATGGCAAAGTCTATTGAATGCACTCTCAAACAAGCGTTATATGAATGCAAATGATCTCGGCATTCCTTCAAAACTAAGTCGGACCAAAACAAAACATTGTTTCTCAACTCAGGAAAACATAATGGGCACCAACCAGGTCTTGGCTGAGGTCCCACACCTCCTTGCCGAGGTGTGGTCTCGATGGCCATATTTAAGGAAATGAAGTCGGGAAAATCTGGGTTTCCCTCTGCTGAAGAACATGAATGCTCAATCACAACTTGTTATTACGAAATCTGGGATTTCATAAGATGAGTTCGAAAACATGGACCTGGGTACCCATACTTGAAGATCTTATGAAGACAAACACGAAAACATCAATCTTGATGCAAGCTTTCAGATCAAACAAGGCTTTTATTGAAGAACACATGAATATCACTTTCTCTTTCTAAAACCAAACTTTAAATCAATGCATGGCTTACAAATCGTGCTCGATCATGCAATGCAGCTAAATGAACAATAAGAACAACAAGAGTAGATCAAGATTCTAACCTCAAGACACGAATCTAACGGCTCAAGGTGTGAAGATCAAGCTTGGAAATCTATTCCCTCTCTAAGAACTCCTCCTTCTTCTTCCTAGAGCCTCTCTCTCTAAAAGACAAGATATGATACAAAATGATGTGTTTCTCAACAGCTCACTGACTTAACCCTCTGCTGGGACACGTGGCATCGACTGGTTGGCTCTTCTTAAAAAGGTGACTGAGTGAAAAGACAAGACTATGACAAAGTGTGTTCAACAAGCAAGATGGCATAGGCACTCCGGTAGGTAATGATCTCGGCTAAGGACAAGGCTTCGACAAGTAAGGTCTCAATGATCTCGGCTAGGAAGGACAACACTTAACTTAGCTGTGCCACACCTCAGCCTAGATGTGCCACACCTCGGTCTAGGTCATACCAATCCAAGAACAAGATCACTAGGTGCAAGAGTAACATCTCGGCCTAGATAATACACATCTCGGCCTTGGTGATGAACACATCGGCCTGGATAGTGACATCTCGGCCGATATGCCAAGGTGCGAGTGGAGGTTAACCAAAAGATTCCAAGATAGTCCTAGGTATAAGAGATTCAAAGGTGCGACCCAAGCTTAAGATGACCTCGGCTAAACTCACACCAAGCAAGGAACAAAGCATGCAGTAACACTTAAGCAAAACAAAGACAAGATTTGATATGCAAGCTTAACAAGACAAAATCATATAAATGCATGAGAGCATGACTAAGATGAAGTGAGGGTTGTTACATCCTACCCCCCTTAAAGAAGAAGTGTGCGACCCAAGACTCTATTTCTCTATCAACTAAGCAGCCAGGCAAGTCACTTGGAAAGACGTCGGGGAATTCCTTAACAACTGGGATGTCGGCCAATTCAACGTTTCCACTCAGATTGCTTAATATACTACACAAATAACCTTGACACTCTTTTTGAATCAACTTATAGGCCTTCATGAATGAGATCAAGTAAGGTGGGGATACTACTTCTTTACCTTGAAACGTAACCTCGGTTTTGTTTGGGGGTCTCAGTATGACACTTTTGGAAATACAATTAATGGATGCGTTATTCGCTACTAACCAATCCATCCCCAATATAACATCAAAATGAGTTATGTCCAACGGCATCAAATCAACTAATAATTCTACATTCTCAATCATAATAGCACATGCTCTATAAATGGATGCAACAATCATAGTTCTTCTAGACGGAGTAGACACAGATAACACATAATCAAGGGGTTCTAATTCCCTATTCAACTTCTTGGCAAACTTAGTAGATACAAATGAATGAGAAGAACCCGAATCAATCAATATATATGCATCTTGAGAGCAAATGGGGAGTATACCTGACACCACTGTCTCGGCACCCTGAGTGTCTCCTGGTACCGATGCAAAAACTCTGCCCTGTCTCATCTGTCCTCTCTCGATGTTGCCTTTCTGCGCCAAACCCGAGGGGTTCCCATTCTTCTTACTATCATCAGCCTTTGCCTTCGGACAGTTCTTCACTCGGTGACCCATCTCGCCACACTGAAAGCAAGTCCCTGACGCCTAATGACAAAGCCCGAAATGCGGCTTCCCACAATCTGCACACGTCGGCTTAGCATCACCTTCTTAATTAGAGTTGCTGGAACTGCCCATGTTCGCCTTCTTCTTAGCGTTATACGGTGCTCGGCGGTTCTCATAGTTCTGTCTCTTCCTCTGGCTATCTCCTAAACTCTGGTATCGGTTTAAGTTAGCTTCTGCTAAGATGGCCTTGTCTAATACCCCGGCGTAAGTTGGCATGTTGAGCATGTTCACTCGATCCTGTATCGATCCACGCAACCCACTTTCGAACTTCCTAGCCTTTCGGTATTCGTCGTCAACCATGTGAGGCGCATATCTTGCCAAGTCGGTAAAAACACGGTCGTATTCCGCCACTGTCTTGTTTCCTTGTGTCAGAGTCTGAAACTCTGTGGTCTTGCGGTCTTGGACACTAAGGGGAAAATGCTTGTTGTAGAACAACTCCAAAAATCTAGCCCAAGTCAAACCTAGATTGCTTTCTCGGGTCATCATCCACTATCTTCGTGCATCGTCATCTAACGTAAATGCTACCAATGACACCTTCTGGGCGTCGGTGCTGGGAAAAATCTCGAATAACTTCTCCATTTCCAAAACCCATGCCTCGGCCTTCATCGGCTCTATACCCCCTTGGAACCTCGGCGGTTTCATCGTTTTGAACTCTCTAATCAAGGCTATGGTGCCGTCTCCATATAAAGCTTGCTGTGGAGGCACTTGCGGCACTAGAGGAGGTGGAGGTGGGACTGCATGTCGGCCGTTCGTCTGCTCGGCCTGGGTAGAGGTAGTACTAGCATCCTGTGGCCTAGGCTGCCTCAACTCACGGACCAAACCTTCGACCAACCTCTCTAGTCTGTCTAATCTGTCTTCAGAATGATCTCGGCCAACTGGAGGTCTACCCCTTCTCATGATGCTAGGAGTATGCAAAATATGACTTTAAAACAAAATGAGCAAATAAACATGTATGCCAGTAACAAACAGTTATGCCGAGATGATGCACCCCTTGTCAAGTAGCAAGCAATATGATGCAATCCTAACATCATTCTAAGGGACATCCTATGCTCTTTAAGACTCAAAGTGTGTGAATAAACGTACTATAAGGAAACTTATGCTCTGATACCAATCTGTCACGACCCCATTCCGCCACTAGTAGAATGGTGCCATGATGGCCAGTAATCCGAGATTACCAAAGGCCATCTTACAAACATTCACACACAACAGAGTATACATAACGGGCTTACATGTGCGGAAGCAATAATTTAATTCTAATTAGTCCATAAGAGCTGTGTATAAATCAAATGAAATGACATACATCATATCGAGGTCTTACAGCTTGAGTACAAATGAATAAGTACATAATACATCTTAATCAAAAGGCTTCTCAAGCCGACATATGCAAAATACAATGAATCACAAGCCAAGAAGCATAGTCTTCAAGATGCTATCAAAAGTATGAAACCAAAACATCATGCCAAACGCATCTAGGCGTCACCGCCGTCCTGCTCATCACCTACATATATATATAGAGAGGGTGAGCTTGGATACTCAGTGAATGATATAATCAATAAAGGGGTTTGCATGAATGATATCCGAGATCTTTAACAAGCCAAAACACATCATATCTTGTACGAAATCAAAGGACAAATCAAGTTCATCTACAAATCTTTCAAGTCTCAAGGGATGCTTACTAGCATCAATAATACAAGGGATGACATAATCAAAGGTGCTACAAAAGTTTAGAGTCCCCTAGCACGTACGGAGTTGTGCTACAAATGCTTATAATCCCTTAGCACGTACGGACTTCTGCTACAAATGCTTAGAGTCCCTTAGCACGTACGAACTTGTGCTACAAATGCTTATAGTCCCTTAGCACGTACGGACTTGTGCTACAAATGCTTAGAGTCCCCTAGCACGTACGGACTTGTGCTACAAATGCTTATAGTCCCTTAACACGTACGGACTTGTCAAGAATGTTATCAAAACCAAAGCTAATACTTGATACACAAAATAGGGATAATCATTCATGCTTAGCAAATACTTTTCCAAAACAAGCAAGGCAAAGCTTTATTAAATGTCATAACATAGCTTTATTAAAAAGACCACTCACATAGTTCTTTAAGCGTTGGGGTCAAAGCAAGAGTCCAAGTCTTACAAACACATGGCAAAGTCTATTGAATGCACCCTCAAACAAGCTTTACGTGAATGCAAATAATCTCGGCATTCCTTCAAAACTAAGTCGAACCAAAACAAAACACTGTTTCTCATCTCGAGAAAACATAATGGGCACCAACCAGGTCTTGGCCGAGGTCCCACACCTCCTTGCCGAGGTGTAGTCTCGATGGCCACATTCAAGTAAATGAAGTCGGGAAAATCTGAGTTTCCCTCTGCTGAAGAACATGAAGAACATGAATGCTCAATCACAACTTGTTATTACAAAATCTGGGATTTCATGAGATGAGTTCGAAAACATGGACCTAGGTACCCACACTTGAAGATCTTATGAAGACAAACACGAAAACATCAATCTTGATGCAAGCTTTCGGATCAAACAAGGCTTTTATTCAAGAACACATGAATATCACTTTCTCTTTCTAAAACCAAACTTTAAATCAATGCATGGCTTACAAATCGTGCTCGATCATGCAATGCAGCTAGATGAACAATAAAAACAACAAGAGTAGATCAAGATTCTAACCTCAAGACACGAATCTAACGGCTCAAGGTGTGAAGATCAAGTTTGGAAATCTATTCCCTCTCTAAGAACTCCTCCTTCTTTTTCCTAGAGCCTCTCTCTCTAAAAGACAAGATATGATACAAAATGATGTGTTTCTCAACAGCTCACAGACTTAACCCTCTGCTGGGACGTGTGGCATCGGCTGGTTGGCTCTTCTAAAAAAGGTGACTGAGTGAAAAGACAAGACTATGACAAAGTGTGTTCAACAAGCAAGATGGCATAGGCACTCCGGCAGGTAATGATCTCGGCTAAGGACAAGGCTTCGGCAAGTAAGGTCTCAATGATCTCGGTTAGGAAGGACAACACTTAACTTAGCTGTGCCACACCTCAGCCTAGATGTGCCACACCACGGTCTAGGTCATACCAATCCAAGAACAAGATCACTAGGTGCAAGAGTAACATCTCGGCCTAGATAATACACATCTCGGCCTTGGTGATGAACACCTCGGCCTGGATAGTGACATCTCGGCCGATATGCCAAGGTGCGAGTGGAGGTTAACCAAAAGATTCCAAGATAGTCCTAGGTATAAGAGATTCAAAGGTGCGACCCAAGCTTAAGATGACCTCGGCTAAACTCACACCAAGCAAGGAACAAAGCATGCAGTAACACTTAAGCAAAACAAAGACAAGATTTTAAATGCAAGCTTAACAAGACAAAATCATATAAATGCATGAGAGCATGACTAAGATGAAGTGAGGGTTGTTACACCGCCAGCGATGACTCTGATCTCTCCGGCTGGGGAAACAGGATTGCCTTGTGTCTGGGGTTGTGGTGGGGGCCGATCATTGTCTCGCTTAGGTTGTGCGGGTTGTCGGAGGGGTATGTCGGCAGTGATCCCCCGGTGGGTCGGTCCTTGGTCGTTGCTGGGGACGAGCTGTCGTGAACCGATTGAGGCGTCCTTGGCGTATCAAATCCTCTACCTGCTCTTTAAGGTTAACGCATTCCTCAGTGTTATGGCGATGGTCCTGATGGAAACGGCAGTACTTGGATTGATCTCGCCGGTTAAAGGGAGATCATGATAGTTGAGGCCATTTCAGGTTATAATCTCGTTGAATCTGGTTCAAAACTTGTTCCATGGGGGAATTGAGAGGGGTATATCGCTCGAACCGACCAGGCGGTTAGGTAGGTATCGGTTAGTCGGCTCGAGCGAGTCGGTCAGTATATTGAAGGGGTTGCTGTGTATATTGGGAGGATCTGGTTTCGAGTTCCTTTATTTTATCCTTAGGGGTTGAATTTTTAGGTGTGGTATCTTGGCAAGCTGCCAAAGAGTCTTGGCAGGCTGCCAAAGAGTCTTCGACATTCATATATTTTTGGGCTTTGGAAAGAAAGGTGGCCATGGCGATCAGAGGGTTTTTAGAAAGGGAGAAAAGGAAATCAGATGGTCGTAAACCGGCCATGAAGGCTGTAAGGATGACCTTGTTGTCATTTTTCACCACCTGTAGGACCTCGGTGTTGAAACTGGTGACAAAGCTACGTAGTGAATCCCTTTCCGTCTATCAGATACTAAGCAGTTGAGTTGTTGGGCGCCGCTGGCGCTGAGCACCAATGAAATGGCTCAGGAAGGAATCACTTAGGTGTTGGAAAGTAGAGATAGAGTCCAGCGGTAGCTGACTAAATCATAGTCAAGCCGACCCCTTAAACGTTACGGGGAAAGCTCGACACATGATTTCGTCAAGAAAAGCATGGAGGATCATAAGGGTCATATAGGTCTCCAAATGGTCAACTGGACCCATTTTGCCTTTGAAGGAGTCGATCGAGGGCATTTTGAACTTGGGGGTAGGGGTTTGTCCCTGATGGAGGCGACAAACGAGGAGTTGGCTGTTGTAGAGGGTTTATTCTGTATGTTCCCCATGACTCCATAAAGCTAGAGTTTCATGGCTCAGAGTTCCGCATCCCAAATAGGAACATTGTCTCTTCCAGAGTGCAGTAGGGGCTGAACACTACTAGCCTCTCCTTCAGGGGCAGGTGCTTGAATTAATGGATGTAAACCCCGAGGTGGTGGGTTCATGTCTTGAGGTGGGGCTTGTAGACCCTCTTGGTTGGAGAGGTGGGCTTGTTGTAAAGGATGGTTCGGGGTCCGTTCTCAATTGGAAGGGATATCTTGTGGTGGTGGTGGAGGTATAGGGAGGTTTCGCTAGAGTAAAGTGTTAATCAAGGCCCGGTTTTGCTTGGCCAAGCGGTTGATGTTGTTGGTGAGCTCTGTGAAGTACTGAGGTGAGTTGAGGGTTGGGAGGGTCGGCTTGGGGGTCGACGACATTGTGTTGAGAAGCCAATAGATCTCATTGTAACCATCCACCTCGATGGCGGGTAAAGAGAAATTATCGGGAATGGGTCTCCGGCAACAATGAGCACAACTGTTACCCGGAGTGGCTTTCCCACAGACGACGCCAGCTGATGATGTTGCTGATCCCAGGGAGGGCGAGGCAGGTTGACCCACGCTTCCAACACCTTTCACCGGTCTCGGAGCTCACTGGTGGTGCCTGCAAAAAGGTCTAACGAGGAATGGGAGTCCCCTAGCGAACCCTCCGATGATCAAGTTAGAAAAGAGGAGATTGACTGTGTAGAAAGAGAGAGAGAGTGAGAGAGAGAAGAAGAACGGAGAACTTAACCTTTGATGTGTCTTGGAAGCCTCCTTATATCCTTTGTCCATCATTTCCTTGTCCACTCCAACTTGTTGTGTTGGCCAAAAGTCTATACTCTAGCTTGCATTGTTCACGGTGAGGCTGTCTGTTCCCACGTGAAAGGGTTATCGCATTTAATGCTGTAGGAGCCTCATTAATGACTGATGTGTGGTGCAATAACTCTACAGGATCTTTGTCTGCTTATGTGGCTGGTTCCCTGCTTGACAAGTGTTTAGATGCTATTGGTTCCTGGTTCAACGTTAGGTTTTCATTGGTGTTGGACTTTAGTATTTGAACCGTGAATTGGGCTCTACGTGGTGGGCTAAAAGCTTTTGTGGGCCCACCGATGTCAAACATCATGTTTTTGGAATCATAAAATTATTTTGGATTCATCAACATCATCATCTAAAACACAGAGCAAAAAACCATGGAGTATATGAATTGGAGTACAACCAAGAGCAAAAATCATAATTTTTGGGTTTTTGTTTTGGGTTTGATATGTATATATGAAGATGAAACTGTAAACTAGGTTTGATATGAATATATCAAGAGAAAGATAAAGATGAGACTGTATATGTAAATATATGTATATGTATGTACACATATAAAGTTTGAAGTGGAGAGAGAGAGAAGAAGATGAAAATAGAGAGAGAGAGAGAACTGAGTTTCCCCTAAAATGGAGAGAGCGAGAGAGAGTAATTGTCAATTTACTTCTATTAAGTTAGTGTACCTTTCGATCCAATAACCCTAGGGGATTATGCGGTCATTTCCGAATGTTAGGAGGTTAAGCTGTACCTAACCCAAACCACATGAAATAAAGTAAAATTTGCCCATTTACATATACATATAGGCAAATTGGATCAGTTTATAGGTAAATTTGATCATTTTTAAACTGAATACAAATTGATTCATCAACTTTTATCTTCATTTTACCAATTTAACTCAAACCCCTCACCTTCTTAAACCACATAAATTGATTTGAGTTCATTTAAATCAATGCAAATTTACGAGTTGACAAAAAAAAATTTATTTTTGGTAATTTTTTTCCACATACGTACACTATTTTCTAGTGTATATTCCATCACTTACAATGAGTAGAGCCCACACACGGACACTAAATTATGCAATAGAAAATAATTTGTCCCTAATCCTTATCCAGATATTACAACCACCACCTTACAAGCCTAGACAATTTTAGCTGTACAAACAGCGATCTTTTGGCATTATCATTTGGCATCAAGATTTAAAGAAATTTCAGACTTCCGATACCGTTAAAAATTGACCCATATTAGCTCATATATGACTATATTTTTAACCCATATTAGCTGATATATGCCTATATCACACCAATACATATTCTAATACTGCTATTTAAAAATATGTTTGGCATGCTTCCAAATTCGGTTTGTTCGGCCCCCCTCTATTACAAGGAGAAGATCATTCAAGAAGTACATTGAATCCACTAAATATGATTATTTATGCTACAAAGTACCTTGTAGAATGCCAAGACATATTTTGCTTAAGAAATAAATCCTTTGTTCTTTAAACTCTCAACGGCGTCCTTGATAATTTCCTCCATAGGAATGAAATTTAAACCCAACTCCATCAGCTTCTTAGATGCATTCTTGGCCCTCAATAATCCAGGTTGAGTATCCCTCAGCAGCCTTCAAAACCGACACTAAAATAGATTAAGCAATGCCTACATCTCACAATCATTTGTTACCACATAAAATTAAGCTACCGATCAAGAATTACAATGCATCAAAAAACACTAAACGGGCATTAAAAAACAAAGGCATTTGTTAGCCAATGTCTCACACATCGGAATTTAGGTCAAAAAATGTTTACAAGGTGAAAGACTTTAAAGTGTTATGAAATTAATGAAAAATGTTCTAAAATTTGTGAGAATTGTTTCGTGTCCATCTCGTTTTTTGCCTTTCTGTTAGCAAAGTGCAAGACCCAAAATGAAAACCACCTGGTATAAATAAGTCCATCACCAGCCATTACTCAAATTTGAGAAAAAGTTTCATTTGATATGAAATGCTCCAATGACAAACTCAAATTTTACTCATTTAAAAATAATAATAATAATAATAATAACAATAATAATTTCAAGAGTGTCTTTCTTTCATTTTTACCTCCAAAATATTTTCTCACGTCCTTTCCTGTACTTAAATTCCCTCCAATACCTCATGGTTTGATAATTTTTCCTTCCCCCACTTTCTCCTTTTGTACTTGCTCAAGAATACTTGCTCAAGAAAACCACAAAATTTGTTCACAAACTTTTGAATCAAAGACCAACAATGGGAGGGTGTTCTTTGCACAGGTCAAGAGAGACAGATTTTTTCATTTGCTTTGGTATGAGAAAGAAAAGGCAAGAGAGAAGAGTGTTTGAAATTTAGCTTGTTTGGTTCCAATTTCTTGAATTCAATTTTCTAAAAATTGATTTTTTATTTGTCGTAATTTTTTGTTTTTAGTGATTTTTTTTTAATATTTTAAGCAAATTTTTACTTTTTAGATACACTAAATATAAATACAATTAAAAAGTATAGTATTTGTGAAATTTTTTTTAAAAATACAAAAAAAATTACAAAAATTTACTGATTTTCGTATTCTTGTGTATTTATTTGATGTTTTAAAAATATTTTTTTGCAAATATTTTACTTTTTAGATACATCTTAGTTAGGTGCATCTAAAAGGTTTAAAAAAAAAAAAAAAAAAAAAACTTAAACTATTAAAAAAATTCACTAAGAACAAAAAAACACGAAAAACCAAAAACTCAATTTTCAGAAAATTGGAACCAAATAAGGTGTGCTTTTGTTGCTTATGGATGTATGTCCGTATAGGTTCGTTCAACAATGAATGGGGTTCGACCACTAGCCATTGGGCTGTTGCACTGAACTAGCATTGTTGTATGTATAGGTCACTTTAAGCAATGAATGGAGAATGCCGTTGCAAATGGCAAAGTGGTAAATAAATGCACGGTTGACATGTCATTTTTTTTACCATTGGAGATTTGAGTAAGGAAACAGGCAAACCTTGGTTGGGGGGAAAGAAAAAATGCAAAACTCAAATTGACAGATTCGAGTCAAAGAGTGGAGGGGTGCTTTAAGTGATTTCAAATTGTGTAAAATGGCCGCAGATGCCCTAAGATGATCGTGTTCCCATCATTGAGTAAAATGGCTGCACAATTCTATCTTTCAGATCAGAAATGATTAAACCATATGGCACAGAGTCATTAGGTTCAGACACCATTATCAAATCAGTCTCCTAGCTATAGAAGATTCAAATGGTTTTCTTATCAAAAACATTTTGCGAGTGTGGAGAGTGAAAACTGGATTCATGAACCATGTGAAAAGAGAGGGCAAAGCACATTACCTGGGGACCTTATATTCGGGGTAAAGTTCCGCAACCTTGGCAGCAAAGTCACCATAATGGGATATAGCTTCAACACACAAGTGCCTTCCAGTTGCTGATGGGTTTTCATAGAGCAATATGTGCGCTAAGGCCACATCTTTAACATGGACAGATCCCATAAAAACATCCTCATAAGTTTCAGTGCAGCCTGGCAAAGAAAAAATGTCATGTTAGTCTTCTAATTAATTGCCACACTAAGCAAAAGTTGACTCTCTGTATCATTACTAGCACCCTTTTTTATTCAACACCGTAAATAGTTTTCATGGCACAGAGAAAGCAAAGGTTAGTTTTGGTGCAACAACCCATGAAAAGCCTTTAATTTTAAGCCATATCAACATGAATCATCAATGCCATCAAAGTTGTTCTACTTGTCACTGAAAGAATCAATATCAAAATATATTAGTTTACCACAAGACAAGTTTCTGGGGCAGCTGTCAACTTAAGCAACCAACTCCTATGTATTGCACCTCATGTTTTGGGTGGATTTAAATTATGGTTTCAGCTTTAATTCTGCCTTAAGCAATATGAAAAGTGATTTATTTAAAAAAAAAATACAGTCATGTCAATTTACTAGATTATGAATAAAACAAAAGCAAAAATATTTATGTATTTTTTTGAATTGAAAATTTTACAAACATCAACTGGGTAGATGATGCTTATCAAACAAAAAATAAAAGGATAGATGAAAATTTTGTAATCCATTAGTTTCATACAAACTCTTTTTTTTTTTTTCTTTTTTCCCCCCAAATGTGTTTGCATGAACCCTAGCAGAACTACAAAGCAAAAGAATACCAAACAAAGCACCCATTCCCTCTCGTTAAATGATGCATTTACAAATCAACGATTACTTCTATAAAATCTAAATCGCTTATTTAAGTTGCTGCAGAAATTACCCTGAAGAAGGAGAAGAAGCATTAACATGCTTGCATTAAGGTTTGGGGGAAGAATTGGGCCCATAGCAGTACCAGGATTCAGAACAACAACATCCAAACTTTGTTCCTTAGCAAATTCCCACGCAGCTTTTTCTGCTAGTGTCTTAGAAACTGAATACCATAACTAGCCAAACAAATTATCCATTACAGTCCAGAATTATGAAAACCCATAGATCATGCATGAATCCTTTTAAGATGAAAGAACAGAAAGTGGTTACTGTAAATAAACCACAAAATATCCCTTTGCTATTAGCACTTTCAAGCAAAATAATATGCTATGATCTATGAAGCACGGATACTTTTAGAAGAGAGTCATATCCATATAGTATACCGATACTCCTCCAATACTTACTAAACGTATTGGATACGTGATATTAATTTTCTCTAATTTTGAGAAGTATCGGATGCTTTTCAGATACTCCAAATATCCAAACTATTATGCCAGTGATGTTATAGTAATTCTTGCATAGCATTAGAGTATAATTGTTGGAATAAATACAAGAATAACTTCTCAACTCTGTGCTTACTTCTTACAAAAGAAAAAACTAGTGAGATTGAAATACTACCTTACTTTTTCAAAATTTATCGAATTGACGTATCCTTATAAACGAGTCATATATGTATCTCATATCCATATACATACTTTTCAGAAAGTAAAGATAAATAAGAAAATATGATTATATTAAAATTGAATTTCAACGGTTAAACAACCAAGTAAACTTGCATACAACTCTATTGCATATAACACATTTAAGTATGAAAGGGAAAAATACAAGAGTAATAAAAACAGTTTTAGACTTGATATATTAAATGATATTTTCATAGGACCAACTAAAACAATAGTGAAGTGGTTGGCCATTGGCTCTTTTAATTAATACCAAAAGGTTTTTCACCATTTTCTGAGCTTATGTATAATTTAACACTAAAAATTATAAAACATATTTTTTTACAAATGTATTCTGACCATAACTTTATAAGTTTTGTCTCATCGCCAAATCTATATCGTATCATACCCGTATTCCATATTTGTATCCATGCTTCATATTTTCACAGAGTAAGAGACCACAGTTAACTTGGTGTCTATCTACTTGAAAATAAAATTCATTCTCATTTTTGTATAAAAAGGTGTTAAGATATTAATTACTTTTTATTTAAAAGAGTATTTACTTTTTCATTTCTTTTTTTAGAGGTGAGCATGGTCCGGTTTGGATCGGTTTAGGATAAAACAGGACCAATCCATTACCTAGGATTCCATAAAAATTAGAACCAAAACAAACCATTAAAATCACAGAACCAATCCAAACCAAACCATTTAAACACAGTTCAGCTCGATTTGGAACCACGGTTTCATATAATTTGCTCACAAGAAAAAACATATAACATTTTCAAAAAAAATCAACCTATCATAAATTTTAAAAATAATAATAAAATGGCCATCAAACAAACTACTCTCATAATATTCACCAGTTAAGCAAAAACATAACATTAAGCAAACATTGTTCAACATTAATCCGCCATAATTTTTCAAAACATAAATATGCCCATTGTTCAACCATTAATTTAAACAAGGATAACATCTAGCAAATAAAGATATTGTTCAACATATAGTAAACATAAAACTCTCATTAAACAAACATAAGTTATACGGTCCGGTTTAGTTTAAATCTGAAACCGTGGACCTAAATCCAGAACCAATCGACTGAGACTGGTTTCCCAATTTTCCAAACTAGAACCAAACCATGAATTAAAAAAACCAAACAAACCTACCAGCTTGGTATGGATCGGTTTGGTTTGCGGATTTTTCGGTTTCCTTACTCGACCCTAATTTTTTTCCATAAATCTCTCCTACTTATGAGACTTGAACGGGTCCTTGTATTACAAAATTCATGTAGAATTAGGATACCTTAAGCTTACATTTATTCTTGTTAGCAATTTGACAAAAAATAATCTTGCCGGTAAACCAAACTATTTTTTGTAAAAGCATACTTTTTCTTGTTCTTTAGTTTCTTTTTACCGTACCTCTCTACCTATTGCTTCGCTATAAACCTACAACAATGCAAAAGCAAGAATATATGTATAGAATAATTCTTGGTTAAAACTAATATGAAATTCTAATTTGACTATAGTATAACAATAGGATTTCATCATAAACAAAGCATATAAACGTAGTTGTAAATCTGCACTATGATCATTCCATGCCAAATCAGGAGGACAGAATTGTAATTTGCAAAATTACATAAAACTAATGACCGAATCAGATGGAATTTTGTGCTCATAACTAAAGTGGATTAATGGCCTAGCAATTTCATTTTCCTACCAGAAAACAACAATGTGGTTATAATAATTGATAATTCCTACTCACAAACTTTTAAATTGCAAGAGATCACTGGAGTTAGGAAGATAGGACATTAACTACAAATCAAAACTAAACAAATTTGGGAGGATGGAGGAGAAAAAAGGAGGCTCTCACTTCAATCTGCTTGCAGTAGTCTACATCAGTCCAGCAATTCTCGTCCTTGACCACATCAGCTGGCCAATAGCGGCTCGGCGTGATGGCCGATACTGACGAGGTCACCACCACACGTCGAACCCCCAACTCCTTCGCCGCTCTGAGTACATTCTTTGTCCCCTCAATTGCCGGTGCCAATAGCTCCTTCTGCAAATCACGGTCAACTATATATCTATTTACATTGATTCGAGTACGGGTGTCGAGTGCCGATATGTATCTAGAAATCGGACTCATCAAACCATAAATTCAAGAATACGCATCAAGTATGTGAGATAAAATAATATTATATGTAATTTACATTTATAACAATTATATAATAATGTGTACATATAATAATAGTGTTATATACAATTATATAAAAAGTATCCGTACAAAAATATCTGACACATATCTCGTACCCTTGTCCAAGTGTCCGGTGTACAACACGAGTATTTGATTTATTTTGAAGAGTCCGTGCAACATAATATATATCTAGATTGTCGATAATAACAATTGAACTAAGAGCTTGATGTGAATCATGATACAACACTCCAATACTTACTTTTTTTTCTTCAAACTTGAGTAAAAAATTGAGTTAAAAGCTTGATATGATGATATAGAACACTCCAATCCTTTCTCTTTTTTTATCAAATATTTTTTAAACTTATCCTAAAAACCTATTTTAACCATTCTTATAAAAGAAAACCATCTCCAATCCTGACTCACTCTAAAATTTCATCAAATTTGAGTAAAAATATTACTGTTAAGAATTTGGTGGAAATTCTGGTTCTTCTTTGATTTGCGCTCCATTTGAATCGCGGGGTGCAAAAAGAAAAGTACTGATAGTAGTCTCTCACTTTGGTGAAAAAAGAAAATAAAAGATTGTTATTTCTCACTATGATTATCATGTTTGGATGGATAAGAAAGTAAAACATATACAAACTCAATATTATAAATTTATTATAATCAATTAGAATTTTTTCTCACCAAATCTGCCCTCTTTTTATGAAAAATTAAATGAACAAAGTAGAGAGAGTTCTGTTTGGCAACATTTCTTGTTATTTCACACCATTTCTTGCCTAATTATAAATCAAACATGACAAATAATTCTCATAATCTCTTATCATATCTCAACAAATCACCCCATCCAAACAGAGTGTATACATACAGATTAGGTGAAATGCATGGAGCACACTTTTAGCCATTTTTTTCATCAAATTTGAATTTAATGAAAAAATTGATGAACGATTGGAGATGCTGATATATAAAATGCGTGTGTGTGTGTACAATTTGACAGGGGATGAGAGGTAGGGACAGACCTCGAGATCTTGAACTTGATCAACAATGACGGGAGAAGCAAGGTGGAAGACACCGGCGACGCCGTGGACGGCGGCGAGAATGGAGTCGTAGCGGAGGAGGTCCATCTGAAAGAGGCGGAGACGTGATTCAGCTCCTTCTAGGGCTTGGAGGTGCTTGGTTTCTTTCTCATCGTCTAGAAACAAAAGACAAGAAGCAAAAATTCGAAAGAAATACTAGTATAGCTCAGTTCAATTTTGGTGAGCATTGAAAGACCAATTTGAAATTGAAAGAAAAAGAGGGAGAGGAGGAGGAGGAGGAGAGTAACTGAGATGTTTGACAGTGGCGTGGACGGTGTAGCCACGGCGGAGGAGGAGACTGACCAGCCAGGAACCGATGTAGCCACTCCCCCCGGTCACGCACACCACCTCCCCTTCTTTCCTCATTGACATTTTTGCCTTCTCTCTCTTCTCCCACTTTCTCTCACTCTAGTCTTCAGTCTATGTGGTTTTTAAAAATATTATTAAAAAATTTATTTTTTATTTTAAAAATTACATTTTCATTTACTTTCCTTAACAATTTTTAGATTCTTTCTTTATCCTATTAAAATAATCTTGATATTTTTGACATAATAAAATAATGAAAACACATGTGAACCAACTCTCCAATTTCACAGCAAAAAGGAAAGAGAAAGAAGATTAATACTAGTGAACAAGCCGTCAGCATAGTAAATGATAAAGATGGTCCGTAATGTGGGCATGATTGTAAGTTACCTCAAGCACAAACAAATTATTGCCTTACCTTCCTAAGAATCAAGACACTGCTATGAGGCTGTCTTGTGACACGGGCAATGGATTATTAATCAAAAAAAGTCAAGCATTGGTGTTGTAGCAGGACCATTAATTCGTTACTTGAATAACTGGAATCGGGTTGGGAGCCTCTGGCATGGCTTGATTACTGATAGTTATTGCTGATACAATTAGATCCATAACATCCACTGAGGAGGAAGAAGGAGTTTGATTGTTCTTAGTTGGTGCACTCAACTCTAAAGCAGCAGGAGCTCTTGATTGTGAGGATGATAGCTTCACAATATTAACTACCATCTCCATTGACTCCTCATAGAGACTTGTTGCTTCTATGTTGCTTTTGCCTATGTTGTTTATGTCCAGTCCTAACTATGGGCTGTGAGCTTCACTGGAACAAAGGTACTCAATTAAACAGATGTGAGGTCATCCGCCATGATGTTTGGCAGGACGGCCGGACGTCCAACCGATCAACTCCTTGGACGTCCGGCCCCTTGTCTGGGTTGCTATGTTCACCTGTTCTATGTTCACCTGTTCTGCTGCAGTTGTGTTCGCCTTCAATAAATTAAAATAAGAATTTATTAGATATGAATGAGCTACAGTGACTAGGGAGTCACTATAGCAAAGTGCTACCGATATTCGATCAATTTGATTTTTTGCAGGTATTTTCTATTTAATACACCTTAAAAAGTGAACGGTTAAGATTATCGAAATAAGATTTAAAATGGGTCCAATTAACTGCACAACAACGACTATTGTACTTTATACACAGCAGCTGCCCATCTTCCCCATTTGAGAGATTTTAATGTAAAAAAAAAAAAACTTATAAGATTACAATAATATTTATAAGACTAAATAATTTATAAATTATGAATATATAATTTATTAATAAATACCTCTTTATTCATACATCTTGTACTTTTATATGTATTTATATTAAGTTGGTCTTGAAAAATGAGCATTTATTTATAAACCTTTCTTCATCTATTTATATTTCACTTAGTCAAAATTATTTTTTTATGCCTCAATAAATTATATAAATAACATAATTACCAAAATACTTTTAAAATAATAGGATGAAGTGCACGAGGTAAATCCCCTTTGAACTATTTATTTGAACACAAGCATGTGCGTGATGTAAATTTCCCTTCAAAGATAAAAGCCTTGTTTGGTTTGCTTTTGAGAGAGTAATTTTAGAGAAAATTTTTCAAAATTTTGTTTGGTTTAGTGATTTTTAAAAAAAAATTCTAAAATCACTTTCTCTCTCCTACACATCAATCAATCACTTTTTCTCTCTCCTCTCTCATCTCTCCTCTCTCCTTCTCAATCACTTTTTCTCTTACACACATCTACTTAACTACAACAAAATATCAAATCAACCCAAACTCTCATACTCCACAACTATTTCCAAAATATACAACCAAACAAATCAAAAAAAATTCTAAACTCTCTCCTCAATTTTTTTTAAAAAAATTTATCTCTCAAAACCAAACCAAACACACCAAAAATTTGACATTATTATGATGGAAAGCAGGATCAAATCTCAGCTAAACTTAGATTATCTCTAATCTAGATTCAAAAAAATTATCAAATTTAAATTTGATAAAAATAATGTTGCAGGATTCGTTTGGGAAGTGGGTTGACTTTTTTATTTTTTTGACTATTTTAGCATGGGGCTAAAAAGCTTGGTTTGGGAAAAGGTTTTTGGTTTTTTTGATTTTTTTGTGAGAGAAATAATGTAATGATTATGGGTTGGATGTAATGTTTTGTCTTATTGAGTTTAAAAGTCTATTTTATTTTTTATGACTATTTTAATCAAAAAAGTCCGAAAAACTACTTTCCAAACATAGGCATCATTCTACCAAATTGATATTATAAAGCTTTACTTTTTTCAGCAATTTTAAGAAAGCGTACCTTTCATAAAATCTTGCAAGGGACCGTCGATGGACGACCGGCTAGACGATCAAATTGGGAAAAATTTGAAGAAAATTTACACTAAGATTGTTTGATAAAAATTGAAAATTTAGTGTTGGAATATTTCGTATCAAATAAAGCTTTTAACCTAAATCTTTACTCAAATTTGATAAATTAAAAAAAAAAAGATAAATTACACTTACACCCCCTGAGGTTTAAGTTTCACTCTTTGACATTTGAGAAATTATACTAACCTCCTATCATTGTAATTATTTAGACGGAATTAATATTAATATCAAAAAGATATTGAATTCATACACTATCTTTTCTTACTTTGTTTTATTTCTTTTGTAATATTAATGTAATTTCTTCTATATTTCAATCAGGAATTGTTGCCTTCTATATAAGCAGAAGGGTTTGTGAAATAAGACTATTAATCACATAAGTGAGAATATAATTTCAATAACGTCAGGGTATGGAATGTAATGGGACCAAACCACAAAAGAGTGTCAGTGAAATTTATTTGGATTAAACTATATAAATGTATTTTTTTACATAAATATATTTTTTTAAATCACATCAATCAATATCTCATCTCTATTTTTTTATAAAAAATTAAAAAATACATTTATCGATAACATCCCAAACCAACCTAGTGTCGGAGATGTTCTCAAAAAAGTATTTTACTAGTTTCACCGTAGAATTACGTGAATATGGAATCATATTCTCCTTTTTCATAAGATTCTTTTAAGTAAAGTGTAAAGAAATAATTAATAATTACTTTTATATTAAAAAAATCTATAACTGAAGCTCACCTTTTATCTCTAGGGTCTCATTTGATAATGTTAGGTTTTATTTCTTGGCAATCCCGTTTGACAAAACTCCTTTGAGTTGTAATTTTATTCGCATTTTTATTTCAGTGAGACTTTGAGTGTTTAGATGCGAATCCAACCCAAATCAAGCCTTTCAGAGAAGTTTGTGATGATAAAGCGTTCAAGATTGCCACTTCGCTGATTATGACGGGGATCGAGCTGCCCGGTCAGCTCGCGGGGGTCCAGGGGGCAGCGCCCCTTGGCGGGTCCGGGGCAGCGCCACGGCGGGGTCGAGAGGCAGCGCCCCCGAAGCAAAATGCAAAAATGCATTCAAAGTTGCCTGTCCGATCATGTTATTTTTTTCCAGTTTTTCCATTTTTGGCCTTCCCGCTCGAGCGGGGAAAGGGACGCTCGAGCGGGGATTGGAAGCTCTCAGCATCTCTGCAGTCGCCTGTAAAAATACTGGAAGGTGTGATTTTACGCTCGAGCGGATTCTCCTACGCTCGAGTGCATCTCAGTTTATTCGCACGCAGTTTTTGGTCAGTCCGCTCAAGCGGGCTGTGTTGAGCTCGAGCGGAGATCGCGGGACAGATTCTATAAATTCGCGTGTTGGGTCAGATTTTAGGATAACTTCTCCAGATCTTCTTTTTGGTTTCTAGGGTTTATATCTGGGGATACTTTGGGAGTTTTCTTTGATGTTTTTATTGAGTATTCAACTCATGATCTAAAGAGAGTACATCAAAGGTTTGTTTGTTATACACAAAAGAGAGAGTTATTCTTCAGTTGTGGATTCTGAAGAATTCGAGCCTGAAGCTTTGGTGGAATCCGGAGTGACTCATCAGAAAGACAATTCCGTGGTGAAGATGGGGTTGGAAGAGGCACATAGAGGTTGGTTCAATTAGGCGTTGTGGATTCGCTAGGTAATTGAGAGTATACATGTGTAATTCCTTTAATTCTTCTTAGTGGATTGTTCTTGTGGCTGTTGCCCGTGGTTTTTTGATCATAGTTGGAGGTGTCCAATTGTGGTTTTTTCCACGTTAAATCACTGTGTCTCTTTGTCTTGATTGTTTGATTGGGATTGTTATATTCTGCTTAAAATTGATACATAATCACAAATCAACATCTAGGGGATTTCTAGATTTTTCAGATAACTTAAAATTTTAGTTAAAAAACAAAAAATTATTATAAGTTGTCATATTTCTTTTTACTTTTTAAATATCTCTTTATAAAAGGTCAAAAAATTATTAAAATAATATGTTCCTAAACCAAGTCCCAATTATAGCAAAACACTTATACAAGGCGGAAGTGTATTAAATTTTGGTCACCCGCAGTTGGGGGAGGCGGGGAGGGGACAGATATCACCTCTCTTGACCCAAACTCGATATGATATAAGTAATAATATATAAATAAATAAATAAATATATATGTATATATATATAATATAATTAGATATAGAAGTATGTGATTCTATTTAAATATAAATAGATAAGAAGCTAAACTATCATCTCCTTATTTTGTTAGAGGAAATTATTTAGTGTATTAAGGATTTAAATAGTTCTTAATTTTTTTGACAATTTAAAATTTAGTCGTGTATATGTAGGTATCAGGTATCCGCAGAAGCGAGGATAGGGTTGAAAAATTACATCCAAACTCGCCCCGTGGCCATCTTTACATCCAACCACTCAATTAAAATGCAATAATAATAATCATTTCTCACAAAACATGCTCTGTGCATCACCATTCGACAACAGATTTTCATTATTAACGTCTCAAAAAGTATGAAATGATAATAGCTAGCAACAATTAATTGCATCAACTTTTCCAACACTTCAACAACCACACCTCAACCCTACCCTTACAAATTTATAAGGTTTTCTTATACAATTTAGGACTACCCATATGCAATTTGTGATAATAAAAGTAAGTTCGATAAGAAACAACAGAGAAAACCCAACAAAATCACCAAACCTTAGCCTTTGTTTGGCATATTAGTTTTAGATGCTAAAAGGCTAAAATAGTTACAAAAAGACAATATAAAAGCTAATAAGACAAAATATTATATTCAAACCATAATCATTCTACTTTTTCTCCCATAATTCCTTTGTTTGGCATATTAGTTTTAGATGCTAAAAGGCTAAAATAGTTACAAAAAGACAATATAAAAGCTAATAAGACAAAATGTTATATTAAAATCATAATCATTTTACTTTTTCTCTCATAAAAGTAAAAAAAAAACTAAAAAACCTAACTCAAACGAGACTTTTTTAGCCCAGGCTATAGCCAAAAAGTCAAAAAACAAAAAAACCAACTCACGTCTCAAACGAAGCATTAACTTCAAATACCTATTCTTTCCAAATCAACAACATCAACTTGTAGATTTTATATTAAAACTACCAAAAGTTCACCAATAAACTCATATAGAGTTAAAAAAATAAAACCATACCTTTTAAACAGAAGAGGGGAAGCTAGGAGCAACGAAGATCGTGCAAATCAACTATTGGTTGAGATTAAAACGATGCTCATGCCAAGCTCTACAATGCCCGAGAAGGAGATGGAGATCAAATCCAAGCTTAGATGTCTCAAAACCAAGGTTAAAGCTCTTAGAACTAGGTCAAAATAGCACAAGATAAAAAGAGTACCGAAAGTTGAATCAAAAGTGATATTTTCATGCATTACTCTGTATTTTATAAAGAACAGACCGTGAACAGGATGGTTTTCGTCGTGCGCGTGAAAAAGACAATCACAGGCGGTGACTTAACTCATCGCAAGAGCAAAACTACACATAGACAAAAGTAATGGGATGTGTTTTTTGTTGTAAACGCCATCGTATGCGCAACCATGTTATTCGCGACTTTCCTCGCGGCCTACCACAGGCCATACAACTACTTCAGGCCTAAGGACCTGAATGTATGTTCTGGTTGTGTCCTAGTCGTGGGTATGACACACAACATCGCGAGAGTGACTATAAGATCGCGAGCGATAAAGACCAAAACAGATCATCACCATATTTTTCCTACAACAGTTATAAGTGTAAATAACTACTTCAAACAACAAACAAAGTACCAAAAGAAATAAATAAGATAATAACAACATCCCTATCCATTCACAAGCTCAAAATTGTGCTGGGGCATCCATACAAATGGGTTTAAGTTGGGTTTTAAAACTAGGACATTACAACAAAACTTGAATATAACACTAATGTATCTAACCTAGTTGAAATGGCCAATTCCCTCTGTTTGAAGATTATTGGGCAAGCTCTTTATCAGTTCGGGCTTCTTCAATAAGCTGTGCGTCAATTTGAGTTTCTCTAGCAAGTGGTTCATCACCTATTGCCATCTGTGTTGCTGCATTTTTCACCCAGACTTGTTTAACAAGTTGTGAGATTTTAAAAAGTGTAAATTGTTTACTTGTGTTGCTACATATTACTTTGAGTTTTGTCAAAGAAACAGAAGAGGTATGTTTCTCATCCATTTTCATTTTCTAGTTGCTGTTAAATCCAATTCATTCTTCCATGGTCGTATGTTTGCTTGATTAAAATTTGAATTTAATTGTTTTGATTGAATTAACTGTCTATAAATTTGTGATTTCAGATGATGATGTTCTTCTTCACAATTATTAAAATTACCGCTCACCAAATGTTTGATTAAATGTTCAAAAGAGAAATTCAGGAGAAAAAAATTATATCAAATTCAAAATATATTAAAAAAAAAAAAAATTTATACTTTTTTAATGCCATATCTAAAAGATAAGTTGGGGGTAAAGTGACAACGAGCGATACTTGTTGGGGGTAAAGTGTAATTTGAGTAATTTGTAAGACAGAAATAAGCGAGGGTGGAGGGTGGGCGACTTTGGTCTATATCTGTAGTCGACCTCTATTGATATTAATACTAGCTCAGATTTCGCTGTGTGAAAGAGGAACGGTAAAAGGAAACCCTAGGAAACCCTAGAACATGTCTGGTATGTACGGTCACGAAGGCGATGGATCTGCGAATCCTCCCGGCAGCGGAGGCTATGGAGGCAGCGGCGCCGGAAATTATAGTGGTGGAGGCGGAGGGTACGGTGGAGGATATGGCGGTGCCGGCGGAGGAGGTTATGGAGGTAGCGGTGGTGGAGGATATGATTCAGGTTATGGTGGTGGCGGCCGAGGCGGCCGAGGCGGTGGTGGTGGTGGTGGATACGGTGGTAATTCACAGAGTCGAGGTGCTTATTTTTATTGCTTGTATCTTGTTTTTGGTTTTTAAAGATTCATAAATTTGGGGTTTTTTTCTATGTCTGTGAAGGATTTGAGTTTGTTTGTGTAATTTCTTCACTTTATTTGTATTCGATTGCAGGTGGTGGTGGCGGCGGTGGTGGTGGATATCAAGGAGGAGATCGTGGCAGTCGAGGTGGAGGCGGTGGCGGTGGCAATAGAGGGGGTGGCCGTGGTGGTGGTAGCGGTAGGGATGGTGATTGGCGCTGCCCAAATCCCAGGTACTTTACTTTTGGATCTGCAATTCCAATGGAGTTTGTGTTTTATTGTTTGCAATTGTGACTTTGTTTAGTTAGTATCAGTAACATTAACACATCTGCTGTCTGTTTTTGTTTTCATTAGAATAGTTTAATTTTTTTTCTTCTACAACTTGAAAAAAAGAAAAAAGAAAAGGAAAAAACATTGTTAAGAAGAAAAAGGTCACAGTTTTTAGGGCTTTCCTTTGATTGTTACTTCCTTGTACCAATGTTATTGAAACTGATAATGTTGTTGTAGCTGTGGGAATCTGAACTTTGCTAGAAGAGTCGAGTGTAACAAATGTGGTGCACCCTCTCCTGCCGGTGCTGGAGATCATGGAGGCAGTGGTGGTGGAAGTTACAGGGGAGGAAGTGGCGGGGGAAGAGGTGGTAGAAACAATAATTATGACGGTGGAAGTGGTAGAGGCAGTAATTATGATGGTGGAAGTGGTGGAGGTAGTAGAGGTGGTTCTTATGGCAGTAATCAAGGAAGAGATGATAGTGGTTATGGTCAGGTTTCCCCACTTGCACCCCCCTCTTATGGTGGGCCGGATGGCAATTACCCACCTCCAAATAATTATGGTGGGAACCCTAGTTATGGAACGGATGCAGTTCCTCCGCCTACAAGCTATACTGGAGGACCTAGTTCATATCCCCCATCGTATGGCGCTCCTGGTGGTTATGGTGGTAATGCTATAGGCGATACCCGTAGTGGTGGGCGCGGTGGCCGATCGGGTGGATATGATGGTGGGTATGGTGGTGGTCCAAGAAATGCTGGAGGTGGTTATGGTGGTGCTCCTGCTGAGGCTCCAGTGAAGGTGAAGCAATGTGATGGGAACTGTGGAGATTCTTGTGACAACTCGAGAATTTACATCTCAAATTTGCCCCCAGATGTGACTACTGAGGAATTACATGAACTTTTTGGAGGCATTGGACAGGTGATAAGCAAATTCCCTTCTTTTATCTTTTTGCATTTAATGTATTTCAAAATACGTTGCATTTACTGGTGATATAATGCGATCAAGAGGGACCATCCATACAATTTCAAGGATTTTCACTGCATGAATTTCTTGTGAATCTCCATTTCTTAGGAATTACAAATATTCTTAAATGCAAAAACGAATTAACTACGCAAAAAACTAACAGGCGAGGATTATTTAAACTTGGTAGAAAAATGTGATGACTTTAGAATTATTTTTGTTTATATTTCAGTCCATGTGGTTAGGTTGGGCTAAATTTTATGCCCTTTTATCAAATGAGCTAGATTTGGAAGTAGTTCTTGAAGTTTAACCCAATTTAGGTTGCTCGAATATTATTGTATATTACATATATTAGTGTATATAGTACATTTATAATTTATTTAGTTGTATTTTTGATTAAATAAGAATAATGCATTCAAGAAGGAAATGGACTTCCAATGTTTAAACTTAAAATGTATTAGGTTAATAAATTAAATGTGCCAACAAAACTAGGAGGTTGCTAATGTTTAAATTTGTAACATTTATTTTTGCGTAAGATTATGGATACACCATTTTTTACACTATTGTGAGCAGGTGGTGTAAAATGGTAGAAACAAAGGTGTCTATAACAAAACTTTGTGTGTAAGATTGTAAATACACCATTTTTTTACACTATTACACATCACGTACTTACTATGTGTGAGGCCCACTCCCATTGTGAGTAGGCAGTGTAAAATGGTGTAAAAAAGGGTTTGTCTGTAGCAAGACTATTTACATCAAGACCCCTCATTTATTAGCGAATATCATCGTACCCCTTCATCTATGAGCTTGTACATTTTGGCCCCTCTCAACTATAAAAATGCATAAGTTTCACGCGGGGAGGGGGATTATTTGTACATTTTTTACTGTAATCAACCCCTTTGTTTTTTATTTTTAATATATATATATATATATTTATATATGAATTTATTGTATGGGTTTAGGATTGTATTGCCATTTTAAGGTTGAGGTTGCATAAGAGGGTGTGCACACCAGATGTGTGTATTCTTAAAAATTGAAGAAGTTATAACATTTGAAATCTTTACATAGGTGAGGAAAGACGTGATAGGGTTTTAAAAGGGTGTTCACGCCAAATGGGTTATACACTTCGTATGATAATATAAATATTGTAGATGAGTTTTAATTTTTTATTTTATATATGGGTTTGTAATGCCATTTTAGAGCCGAGCTTATATAATATTTGATTTTGGTTTATTTATTTATTTTTATCTATGGGTTTATTTGACAGTTTTGGGATTGTAACGTCATTTTAGCATTGAGTTTGGGATGAGAATTTTGAGCTTAATGTCAGGTTAGGCCGAGCTTGGCTAAGGCATTTTACTGTCCTTTCTAGCGTAGGCCTGACCCAAACCCAACATGGTCATTGCCAATCCCTACTTGACGTTGAGCAAATAGGAGGAATAAATAACTAAAAAAGGGACAAAAAGGAAACGAATCAAAAGCAGTGAATTTTACGTCGTATATGAAAATGATTTTTGTGACTTGTCTAACTACTTACTAACTTGCATTCAATGTGAAAGGTTACTACATATATAATTTATGGGAAAGGTTACTGTATACACTGCTAAAATGGTGCATACCGTGTGCACTGTCATAACTACACCACAATAATTTGTAACTAACACCACAAAAGATCATAACAAAAGACAACACAAAAGATCATAACAAAAGACACCACAAAGCCTCATAACTTTGCTCACCACAAAGCGTCATAACAAAAAGCCACAATATTCATAACAAAACTACAAAACCTCATGATTAGAACTTTTGTTTGCGGTACATCCTTTCGTAACTCCACTTTGATGATTCATAATTAACACCACAAATTCTCATAATTTCTCTTATGGTACAGGGTTGTGTACTGCAGCCTTTCTCATAATTTACGTATGTCTTTTTAAAATGACTAAAATACCCGCAAATATATATAGCAAGACAAAAAAACAAGTGAGGGCCAGAAGCAGTGTTTCTCTAGGGCTGAAAAGGCCGGACGAAAGTGGCACTCTCTTTAAATATTGTGGATTTGGGGGGTAGTAGTGAGTTGTTTTCCATAGAGATCATGCTGATTATGCATTTAGATGACATGATAAGTGAACCAATGTAAGGTTTTACATGGTCCAATCATTGGTAAAGGTGAAGGTAATAATAGATATTGTTTTCTTTTGGGTGAAGTAGATAAAGCGTGACTAGCGCGAAGTTGATTCATTGTGCATTCAGTTAATGTGGCGGTGGCATTTATTTTGATGCTAATGTTTATTTAGGTTGGAAAAATCAAGCAAAAGCGTGGCTTTAAGGACCAATGGCCTTGGAATATTAAAATCTACACAGATGAGCAGGGAAACAACAAAGGAGATGCGGCTTTATCTTATGAAGATCCATCTGCAGCACATTGTGCTGGCAGTTTCTATAATGGTATTATTTGAAAAAGGATTTCTTGGCTGTCAATATCTTTGTTAAATGCTTATCATAAATTCTCCTCATCAGGTCATGACATTAGGGGTTATAAAATAAGTGTTGCAATGGCTGAGAGGTCTGCTCCAAGGGCCCCTCCTGCATATGGCGCTGGGTATTCCTCTTACCTCTATCCATATCATACCTTTGGTTTTTTTTATTGCAGTTGATTCTATTTTGATGGGGATGGGATACTGGCAAGTTGGCAACCATGTTTTAGTTCCTTTAGGTGATTTCAATGTTGCCATTGATCTAATAATTTTCAGTGTGTTATTTGTTGATCTTACATTGTGGTAGTTTTTGTCTCTGTTCGGAGTCATTCTCTGTGTCCTATGGGATAGTTTTTGTCTCTGTTCGGAGTCATTCTCTGTGTCCTATGGGATAACAATGTTGTGCTGTTGTACCTTGTTTGTTCTTATCTACTTGGCCAGTGTCAGCAATTTTTTTCTTAGCAATTTATTTTGTTTAGCTTAAGCTCAACTCTAATTTGACTTATTTTCTTCAATTTTCAAATTCTCTAGGTTTGTTTGGCAGTCCTATGTCCAAATTTAATTGTCATTGTGATTCTTGCGTGCTTTGATACTTGACGAGCATTAATTGTTTAGTCATTGTGTCGTGAGGCATCTGTATCGAATTAACCTTTGTAGTATGTTATGTGACGTTGTGCATAACTACCTTTGCTATACGTTTTCCATCTTGTTTTAAATGGAATGTATACTTTTCATTGAATGCCTTTTTTTGTGCATTTAAAGCTGCTTTTAAAGGATTTCGGGGATGGACTGTTGTTCTGTAAGTTTTAGTCCATCATCTTTTTTCCTTTTTCATGATTTCTAGAAGAGAATGTACAAGAGTGGATTCTAACAATTTTACATCCAATTCTGCCGGTAATGTATTATGGAGAGCATTTGTTTTGATGGTGTAATTTATTATGGAGAATATTTGCTTCATCATCACAAGCTTGTTGGTAATTTATTGTGGTATATCTGCCCTTGTCGAACTGCAATTGTACACATTTTAAAGGTTCTCAGTATGCGTGTGTTGCTGTGGATGAGAGGCATGATGTTGCCTTTGCTTTCTAGTAGAGGTAGTCTTAGGAATGGAGTGTTCTTGCTGTCATCTTACAGCCCCAGTATGTGATGGTATTGCAGCCTATGGGGGAAGGATAATGTTATTAAAACAGACATTAACAAGACATGATTTTCCTTGATGCTTTTTAATGACTGTTCATACAACAGGGGCGGAGGTAGAGGTGGATATGGAGGCAGTGGAGACAGACGCAGAGACAATTACAGAGACAGTGGAGGTTCTGGTCCAGATAGAAATTATCATGGTGGAAACCGTTCTCGCCCATACTGAAGTTCAAAGGAGCATATTTATGTACTAAAAATTGTGCTTGAAGTGATTTAATTATATTCTGTTCGCGGGATTGTTCTCATACTGGAGACAAAGAGGTAGGTTGTTCACTTACTTTGAGCAATGCCCCTTTTCTCCTTTCTTAATCTTATGCTAGATGGTGGGGTTTTTATATTCAGTTTGGGATTGATTTAAACTGTGTGAATGTTTTTATAGAGGCAAGTGGATATTCTCCAAATTGCTGCTAAGGTAGGTTGAAATTTTCAGGTGAGTATTGCCCCATCTAAATTGCATATCTATGCTAGTTGTTGGACTCGGAGTGGCGCATTTGTGGATTTGCTTGCATGTCAGCGACATGCTTGCATCTTCATCTGATGTTGGTGTCAAAGAGTAAATGTAGATGTGTTGTTTATCACTCACTTCTAACACCATCAGTAGATAATGTAGTATAACTTATGAACTTTTTGGAGTGGTAGTTTGCAACTTATAGTAATAATTCTTGTTGCAAGTCCTATTTCAATTCTTGGTCTAAGATATTGTGCCTGATGTGGCTCATGCTTTTTGTTCTCCTCTTTCCTTCACTACTTGGAAAAAGTTAGAATCTTGTGACTGATTACTTGAAGACCTGGAAAGTGTGAGTTGTTGGAGGAACTATATTGGGGCAAAGTCATTGTAAAAGCTATCATGCTAAATGAAGTTTTGTACTTCTCTGTTGTGTGTTTTGTTCAATAAAGTTTGGGAAGCTAAAGAAGAGGGATATTTCTCATTTTCCCCTGTTGTTTGTATAGGCCAAGAACAGTAACATCTTGGTCGTTGTTTATTTTTTGTGTTTGTGCCTTGTACTGATTTGTTTTATGCCAACTTGTGTTCTTAACTCCCCAAATTTCTTGTCTTAAAGAGGAAAGTATTTGTGAGCACAAGAGGGCAATTTTAAAATATTCTTTCCATTTCCCTTCTCTCCTCAGTCTTCCACATGGTTGGAAAGGGGTGAATTTCAAACCAACTTCTTACTAGTCTATGTTCATACAAAAAGCATCGCATTCTGCTGCCTGCCATTTAATCATGTTTTTACTGCCTTTCTTTTGGGTGCATTTTGCTATAAAATTGTAATTTGATTTCTACTCATTGGATGGCCAACATGGTAAGCATCTTGTTTTAACTGGTGTATTTTTTTTTTGATGAGGAGGTAAGCATTAGATGCTTTACCCATTATAAAGAATCACAATAATTACAAAAGTAAGTAATAGGAGATTGCTAAAGCCATGGCTGTTATGCACTAATCTCTCACAAGTGGGGCCAGTTTTGAAGGCTATGGATGGCGTTTTAGGATGTTCTTTTAGCGCTCTTTTTTTTTTTTTTTTTTTTTTTTTTTTTTTTTTTTTTTTTTTTCTAGTAATGAATCCATGCATGGTGTCCATGGCGTACATCATTTATTTGTTGTGCTTTGCTAGCATAATCCATTGTTGTAGATGCCGGTATTTTATTCTCAAAAAAAGAAAAAAAGATGCTGGCATTTAGGCATGAGAGCTCTTACACCTTTAATGTATTTTTTTATTTCTTGATTTTATTTGTACTTTTATTTGTTTGTTGTGTGTGACTGTAAACAGTTGACAATATGTTATTTGGGTATGTTATTTGAGGTTGGGTATGGTGAAGAAGGTAAGTTTTACAGCAAATAGGGTTAAGATGCCCTCCGGGTTCAATGTGTCGTAATAATATTTACTTCGTCGGTTATTGTTCCAAAGCAAAATGATTGGAAAGGAGCTGCAGATGATGCTTGGCTTGCATGTTACATATGGAACCAAAGTGTGATAATGAACTTGGACACTAGAATTCAAGTAAAATTAAAATTTGTACCCTGGTTTGATTTGAGCTAGTTGTCCTTCCTCGGCTCTATATTATCGCCCTAACCCCTCTGTATGTTCTTACCACTAATGGTTTTTTTTTCTTTTTTCTTTTGGGTCTTGGACAAGGTAACTTTGCATCAGATATTTGTTCCCTTTAATGTTTATAGTGTTGTCAATGTGAGTGCTGGTGTTCGGTGTATGGAATGAGGAGCTGAACTGCAGGTTTTGATAGTATGATTTGTTAAAGTTCATTATTTTTATCAGAAGTCTCCGAGCTTTTGAAGAGTTCAGGGTTTTTGGAAGATAGTCCTTTTAACTGTGAGAATTCCTGTGAATCCTTTCTAATGAATTTGAATTTCATAACCAATGGCACTGATGTTTTTTAAATTTAAGAAATTCATGTATGCTTATGCTAATAATCTATTTTAGTTTTATTTTAGAATATTTTGGTTGTTATTATTTATAATGTGTGTTTTGCACAGGTAATTTTCAATTTTGTCACTGCAATTTAGCTTGTCTCATTGTCCCAAGACTCCATATTGGATTATTGTAAATGAGCTTGTAAAGAGACAAGTAGTTGTGCTTTGACTGCAGTATACCAATTTAAAAGTTATACAATTGTTGTTTTCTAATAATTTGGGAAATGCTAGACCCACAATTCATCTAAAATTGTCTAATTTGAAGTTGGGAGATAAAGTCCTCTTCTAATGACTAGAAAGGTTTTGTTTTTTGGAATGAATTTACACTTGTTTTTGTTTTTATGTTTTTGGGTGTAGATTTTCTATTTGATCATTTCAAATTGCTGTCGGAAATCATTATGCTATATTCACTGAGAAAGAAAAAAGAAAGAAGAAACAATGGATGAGATTCTACATTATTATTTTGCAAACCAACTCATTGGAACGTGGATTAGATATCTTCTGCCTGGCGGTTGGAAGAATTTGATCTAAGATTGTGTGTGGTCATGTAATTAATTTTTTTTATTGATTTTTTGTTTACAACATAAAACATTTATATATTTATTTTTGTAAAAAAAGAAAGTAAATATATTGTTTAGTGTATATGTACTTTAAGGGATTGGATTGTCTCAAGTTGAAAAGTCTAACAGTTTGGCCCATTTAGGGCCCATCTCACGATTTGAATTGTTTGATGTGTAGAATTCGTCGATTACTTTATTGTTGCAAAACATCACGTTGATCAAATATCGATAAATCAGTCTACATTTTTGTCAACAATTTTTTGAAAGTCATATTTACTGTTAGTAAAAATGTGAACTGATCAAGTTGTTATCGATATTTGATCAACGTAATTTTTTATAAAGATGAAGTACTTGATAAATTTTATATATTAAACGGTTTAAATTATGGAAAATTTACCCATAAGTCCTAGTTTTTGAAACGTTGAACCATTTAGTCTTAAAAGTTTTTTTATGCTCCATTTAGTCCCATTTTTACATCAACATGATGTGAATGATGTAAATGATCTGATGTTTCATTCTATAATTTCAAAATTTATTGAAATCTGATGAACATTAGATGTTTTTCATCCTATATTTTCAAACATTATTGAAATTTGATGAACATTAGATGTTTGAAATCCAATGTTTGTAACATGACTCTGATGTTATTAACATTGTATCTGATGTTATTAACATTGTAATGGGACCTTTCAGTCTATAAGAAAACTTTTAGGACTAAACAGTGCATAAGTTATTAATTTGGGATTTATTGGTACATCCCCCTTTTAGTTAATCATTTTATTAATAAATAAATCATTAAATCAATTAATAATTTTTCATAATATGAGAAATATTTTTTATTAAAAAATCTTTATAATTTATTATTGAATAGGAGAATAGTTTTTTTCCCTTAGGTATTGTGTTATATTAAAATTTATAATAAATGATAGTTGTAATTTCTAATATTATAGGACTGATTCATATTTTAAACGAACTTTATGAATGTATTTGTTATTTGTTAAAAAATAAAAGATTTATGTTTCATAATTGATCAAGAATATTTACATAATTATGAGAAAACATATTTTATAATTGACCAAGAATGTTTGCAAGATTAAGGAAAAACTTGTTGCATAATGGGCCAAAAATATTAACATAATTATGAAAAAAACATTTGCTCAATATATAGGTCACTTAAATTATTCAAAATAAAAAGGCAAAATAGGAAGAAAAAAAAAAAGACGAGCCATGGAAAAGAAAGAGTTTCTTATATATATAAGTATATGTTTTCTATTTTTGTTTATTTATTTTGAACAAAATTTTCAAAACGTTTGGAATTTGAAAATGAAAATATGTTTAGTAACTTCCAAACCAAAAAATAGAATGAAAAAAAGAAAAGAAATAAGTTGACTGTTGAAAACTGGCTTTCACACCTCATCAGCTTGGCCCGTCTCCCCTTTCACTAGCATAAACAACTTCTGGTTTTAAAATAGGCCAGGTTGGTCACCGGTTCTAATCAGACCAGATTGTGCTGTTAGATCTACGTGGACTCACCAGAGTCTCAATTAATAATTTAAGGAAAATTTACCCATAAGTCCTAGTTTCTGAAAAGTTGAACCATTTAGTCCTAAAAGTTTTCTTATGCTCCATTTAGTCCCATTTGCACATCAATCTAATGTTCGAAACATTAATCTGATGTTTGGAATCTAATATTCGAAACATTAATCTGATGTTCGAAATCTAATGTTCGAAACATTAATCTGATGTTTGAAACATTGTAATGGGACCTTTCAGTCTATAAGAAAACTTTTAGGACTAAACAGTGTATAAGTTATTAATTTGGGATTTATTGGTGCATTCTTAATAGTTTTTTTTTTTTTTAAAATAAGTGACTTATCTTAGTTTTTATTTTATATTTATCTGTTGAGAAAAACTACACACTATAATTTTGTTCTTTTATAAATTCAGAAAAAATATTATACATCATTGGGTGTATAACAAATTAAAAAATGATACATATCATACTGCATAAACTCTATTATATATCTAATGATTTATTCTTTTCAATTTCATAAAATAATAGTTGAAATTTTTAAAAAATTATCAAAATATAAAATTTAAACATATTGTAATAATAACACATGCCTTGCACGCACGGGCATGTGTATATATAAAACGTTCCCAAACCACCCTTAATGTGTGTTTTGTGCATGATTACATTTTTGAGCTTTAGTTGCTAAAACAATCCCATACAGTTTGTTGAAACATGAAAGAAAACTCTTTTTTTTTTTTTAGTCCCCTAATTTGCTCAGGGTTTTCTTGCTTAGAGTTTTCAATAAGCTTGGATTTTTTATTTTTTCAAATTTGATCCAACTTTTTTAAAAACTAACAAGCTTTTAGATTAGAAGCCCCCAACATTTTAAAAACAAAATTGAATAAAAAAAAAAAAATTCAATAAAGACAAAATCAAAAGCATGAAGGCCTAAGAAGCAATGTGCAGTTTCAATGGAGAGTTACAAAATCATAAGCTAAGCTTTTGATAAAAATTAATGCATCAAAGTAAAATTGGTAATTTCTAATCATGTAAATCAACACTACTTCAGAATTGTAATATTAACCACAAGTTTCATCATTCGCATTTTGACTAATGAGAAATAAAAAAGAAAAGAAGAACAGCCATCTTAAATTAGGGCTGTAATGAAAAAAGTTGGATACTGGTGGCTGCATCCAGAAACCAAATATATGAGCCTTCACGCGGAAAAAGCACGGAGGGAAAGTGTATCTGAGAAACTGGCTAATGTCAAGCCACATAACCACCTCAGTCTTGACTTATGCGGACACACGCTGTGGTTATTCAATGATAGTGATGCAGAAATTTGCATTTCAAGAAAAACGGCCTTCTTGGAATCTTGCTAATAACTTAAAGGCCCTTTTGGGGCCTCACAGCAAATATAATTTTTGAATTCTATATTATTCTGATGCCCAATGAGAGCTTACCTATGTACATGGGTCTGCTGTGTGTCATAAGGGCTGTGAGGCCCTGCTGCAGAACTGTATTGAGGACCAGCATCGGCACTACCTTGAGCCTGTGTAGAAAAGACGAATAATAAGATTGATTATTCTAAAACCTTATCACTTGTTGGGAAATTGTGGAGGTACATGGTCCTAAATTAATCTGACATATATGTGTTCTGTGATTCCATTTTCAACTATGAATTCAAATATTATTCAAGTTGAAAGTGCTAAAAACCAATCATGACAAGAGGAATATGTATAAGAACACAGGCCAAGGCAACAAGAAAAGCCACAAACACCTATAACCTGACAGATCTACAGTCCTAATATATATGAATGCCAATGCAGGACTTGAATAGCAGACCCCACATTATTGTTGACATTGCTGCTGATTTTGGTTTCTTGAAATGTCAAGCATCAGTGTGGCACAGTACTAGAAGTTCTGTTTCCTAAGTTTCAACCAATAATTTCAGACTAATTGAGACATTAATGAGTTTGGTGACTGATTCTTGTACTATCAATGTCAGATGATATGTTAACTGTTTAGAACACACATCGGCTTTGTGGAGTATGTGAGAACTTTAAGAAGACACAACGAGACAAGGGCAAGCAGGTCAACAAAATTGAATAGCATCTCAGAGTTCATAATGACATGATAAAGGAATCCCAAAAGCTGAAAAGAAAACCGGGAGCGAAAATACAGTTCACTTCAGGATATACATCAGTCTCAATCAATAGGAATCTAACAAGGGACCACTATATGCCCCTCAAAATCCAAGAATCAGGCAGTAGAACATTGGCTACAGCCATTTCTATCTGGAAATTGGCACCCACGTGGTGTGTATCTGATCATTCACATCAGTAGTCCAGCAGTAAATATTTTAAAATATATTTAGGGTGCACAAATTGCATTCCAAAGAATACAGAACATTGTTCCTATAAAGAGGTTCATCACATAGATCGTGTTTGGAAGGTTCAAAAAGTGTCACTGAAGTGTCTTATATTATGAAATTTTTTAATTAAGACATGTTGAGGAAGTGTTGGACACACTTTTAGGAGTGTTGCAGAGTATTGTGTCCGACACGACATGCTACTCCATATAAATGTTCATGCTTCTTAGTAACATGCTACAACCATGCAGAACAGCCAACAATCAAGGAGCTTCATGGAGGACCAAGTCATTGAAGGCCTCCTTAGTCTATAAAAAGTTGTCCACAATGTTGTCAAAATCATGACTTCAATTTATGAATTTCGGATAGTTTTACACCTTAGGACCATTTGGTATCTGGGCTACTTAATCATTCTAATTCTTGATTGGGGTTAGCTGAATCATTCTAGAAGTTTCAGAGTTTTCATATATCAGAATTACTTACAGACATTTCTATTTTCTTGGAGTTACAATTTTGTTTATAGATTCTCTTTCATAGGATCAGGAGTCTCCTCTTGGGTTGCAATCTAGTCATTAATTATTTGGATATAGTTTATGTGATGAAATTTTGACTGCTACAGTACTGAGTGGGTCAATTTCAAGGGTAATTTTCTAATTAGGGCTCTTTTGTACTTATGAATCAGGCATTGCCATGTAAAAACAAAATTAAAATTTTAGTGAATAGATGAATTGTAGCCAATTGCAGCTAGCTTAGTCGGAAGAATTCTTGCACCTCACTAGGAAGTCAAAGGTTCAGGTCTGCCATAGGCAAGACTCTCTGTTGAAATTCAATGTATAAAGAGAATTGTATTATTGATTGATTGATTGTTATATTTATTACAATGATTCATGATTCCTATATATAGAAGAGGGTGAGTGTGTAGTAGGTAAGGAGTAGGTGAAGTGGAGGTGGTAGTGGTGTAGTGGGTTAGGTTTAGTGGAGTAGGTGAGGTGGTAGTGGTGTAGTGGGTTAGGTTTAGTGGAGTAGGTTTAAGTGGGTGAAGTAGGTGATAGGTTTTAACAGCCCCCCACAAACTCAAGGGGGATAGGAACTAGCCAACTTGAGTTTGGAGAGAGTAACAAAACAAGAAAATAGACGAATACATAAAAGAAAAGAGGATAGGAGACACTGTATGGTCGTGTCAGACCGATGGTGAAGACACTGTATGGTGGTGTCATAACGTTGTAGAGGACACTGGATGGTTGTGTCAGACCGATGTAGAAGACAGTTTATGGGGTCATGTCGGACCGTTGTAGCAGACAATGTTGTGATAGTTGTTGTGACAGTTTACGGAGTCTTGCTGGACCCTTGTAGAAACTAACCGAAATCAATGTCGGGACAGTTTACAGAGTCTTGTCGGACCCATGAAGGAGCTAACCGGAATCAATGTCGGGACAGTTTACAGAGTCTTGTCGGACCCTTGAAGGAGCTAACCGGAATCAATGTCGGGACAGTTTACAGAGTCTTGTCGGACCCTTAAAAAATACACTGTATGATGGTGTATATAGGCTGCCCAAATATATATATATGGATATATATAGTGAGCCCTCAAAAGTCGCGCCCTCAAAAGGCGCGCCCACTTCATCAAAAGGCGTGCCCGACAGAAAGCGTCGAGCCATCAAAAGGTGAGCCGGAGACGCGGCGAGGCACGTGAGCGACAGAGTGGCGTGTCGGCCGCGTCGTCAGTGTCGATATAAACCAATGCGGAGGCGGTGGAAACCAAACCAGACTGAAACCTCTGAACTTGTCATTCTGAAACAATCTGTAAATACTCTGTATCCAACCCTTCTCGGAAACACTCAGCAACCCAAAAAACATGGCCTCTTCTTCCCGTTCAGCTACCCAGAACATGGCCTCATCTTCCCGTGGTCTGCTCACTCTCTTTCCCGACCTCAACGAGTCAACAAGAGAGATAACTGGTGCGGTGGCACTGGAACCTCAACCAAGCGCCCCGGAGTTTGCTCCGTTGAACTTTCCTATGCGGTCTGTGGAGCAAAGAATGGCAGTGCAGTCGGATGTGGAGGCCAATCAGTATACATTGAAGTCATGTGTGGAAACCATGACTGCGGTTACCAATTTGTCGAACCGGCTGCAGAGTAGGACAAATGAGGTGCAGCAGTTAAACGCCCAACTGGCTCTGCTCCAACGCATGTATAAGGATGCGCGAGCAGAGATAAGTGTGCTAAAGGCGGAAAACAAGGAGCTGAAGCGGAAGGCCACCGTGATGTTCCGATTTGGAGGTCCGCCATATGCTGCAGTGGAGGAGCAGGGAGTAGTGATCGTGCCCAGTGGAGTGGGAAACACGGAGGCAACACCGGCAAGGGCCGTCCAGGACGGAGGCAAGAAGAAGAGACCTGCAGCAGAGTAGAGAAGAAAAATCCCACTGTGGGTGTGGGTGTGTTGTTTGTTTGTTTTTTTTTTTTTGTTTTTTTTTTTGTGTAAAATTGTGATCGGGGTTGGATCCCTAACAGGAATAAAATGAGGTTGGTGTGCAGTTCGTCTTCTTCTGCTGCCTTTTTTTTTTTTTTTTTTTTTTTTTTGCAAAGAAAGAATAATGAAAAAAGGTTTCTTGGCCCACGGTTTGGTTGATGATGAAAGTTGGGATGATATATATTATTTTGAGTCGGTTGTCCATGTGGTGGATATAAAAAGATGGGTCAGGAAGAGAAAAAATAAAGGTGATGAAAAGTTTGAAAGAAATGATGGTGAAAATAAAGGAGGGACAAGGAAAGTGGCTATAGTGGTGGTATTGGGAAAGTGGGTGCAAAGTGAGAGAGAGAGAGAAGCAGTGTGGCTATCCTTCGTTGAACATCAGCACCAATCAGTTCAGCAGCCTTTTTCTCATCTTTATAGAAGTGGAGTGCTGTCACAGAGTGAATATTTAATTTGCTTAATTTGCTTCCAAGCTCCTCCTGAGCAATATCAATTTTATATATGGTGACATGAGGGGTCGAGTGTGCCAACCCAGCAAGAGAAACCCACTGTTCTCCTCCACCCATCACCAACAACACACCAACAGTTGCACTAATGAAAATACTGATGCCCACAATAAAGATGATTATATTGTTGTACCCCCAAGAAAGAAGAAGAACCTTCTCATAGAATACGGTGGACAACTCCGAGTGGGCAAGGCTGAGGGCCCACAAACGAAGGTATGAAGCTGTATTGGAGACTGCTCCAAGTACAAACTCTATTGTATGTATAAGTTGATGGACGGAAATTTCACTAAACTCAAATTCCTCCCCATGAGAATGGGAATCATGGCTTGCCTCCAATTGTAATGAATCTTCTGTGCCTTGAAGTGGCACGTAGGACTGACCGCGGTGTCTATCTTCATGCTGTTTCTTCAAAAGAAGAGGCTTTGGGAGCAGCATCCATGGAACAGCAACGAGGGCCAGCAGCAGCAGTACAAGCTGAACTGTTCTCTGGCCAGCAAAAAACTCGTTTTCCCCAAGTGCGTCAGTGGGACTGAGGAACATATATATCAGTACGTGATATAAATCAGCTTTTGAACCAGTGCACCATTTTACAATGATGAGGAGAGAAAGGTAACCGAACAGGCTATTTAAAAATATCAGCTGGGGAACAAATTGGAACCAGATATTCAGGCTATTGCGGAAGAACTTGGCATTGAAATAGCTCAAAAAGATTCCAAGGTTCATCTGGGCTACCCCGAGAAGTATTGACATTTTCATCTTTAACGAACTGAGGAATGGCAACTCACTGCGGGAACCATGCCAGACAGGGTCCACACCAAATGGATATGTGTCACCCACCTTAATCAAGCCTGCAGTAGTAGCATCCCTGCAAGAAAGATCACGGCAAGCATAGGCTGAACGAGCAAATAGTTCAAACGGGACAGAGAAGAACTCATTATAGATCAAGCCTGTGTAGATTGAAAAGAGTGCCATCATCAAAATCACATAGCGACCACCAAAGGTCATTTCTGTGATGTCTCCAAGCTTCTGACCAGAGAGAGAGAATGATGGGAAGGTATGTGTAGAAAATAAACGGAATAGGTTGAGGTCCGGCGGGCGGCTAAGGTGAGGTTGCCGCCCGCCGGGGAAGCGAAAATATTAGGTTCTAAACCTGCTCTGATACCATGTTGAAATTCAATGTATAAAGAGAATTGTATTATTGATTGATTGATTGTTATATTTATTACAATGATTCATGATTCCTATATATAGAAGAGGGTGAGTGTGTAGTAGGTAAGGAGTAGGTGAAGTGGAGGTGGTAGTGGTGTAGTGCGTTAGGTTTAGTGGAGTAGGTGAGGTGGTAGTGGTGTAGTGGGTTAGGTTTAGTGGAGTAGGTTTAAGTGGGTGAAGTAGGTGATAGGTTTTAACACTCTCCCTCCCTAGGCTACGACCTCCAATGTACCAATAAAAAGAATAGTTGAATCGGTTAATATATGCAAGCAAAAGGAACACCAATCCAAACAAACCATCGCAGAGTAGGACATTCACAATAGTTCTTGTTATACATGTTACAATCTTAATATAGGTACTTTTTGCATCACATGAAAGGAATAATGAGACAAACATGATAGAAAAGCAACTACAACTCAGATGTTACAATGAGATCAAAATTACACGAGATATTCCAGTCATAAGGTCAAAATTTAGTCAAATCTGCATAGTTGTCTAATTAATTGCCCTTTCTCTAGAAATTTCAAGATTCAAAAGTTTTCTCTTCTAATTTCCCTTCTTCTTTTTTTTCTCATGAGGTACTAAAACGAATACTATTATTTTTTAACTTTTTCCATCTATTTTTCTCCCTTTTCGACTTCTGTGGAAGTGATCAAGCCTCCACTATTCTTTGCTTCCATCATCTCCAAGCTTTCTTCATTGTTAGCCACACCTTTTTATCACTAGGAGGGACATTTTTTCAAAAAATTTCCTCCTCTAGGTTGTGCAACCCAAAGACGCTTATCTTTTTTTTTTTTTTTTTTTTTGTTATAAGTCAAAGAAGACTTTGTCTTAAACCGTCAAGCAAGCCATCGAACGTGCAAACTAGCAAACAAGGCAGGAGTTCAAAGAACCATCCTTAACATTGATTGCAGGGTTCATTTGATGGAACTAGCCTCTCGGGATGTGAGAGGTTGCCATATTGGTATCATGACTAGCCTCTCTAGGGTTATTAGAGAGTTTTTACCCAGTGCTAGGTATTTTTGCTGATGTTGTTTGAGCTTCAATGTATATTATTTGTTGGTAATAAAATTTGATTACTTACCCAAGAAAAAAGTTGTTCAATTAATTATCAAATTTAAATTTGTACATGAAAAACTTAAATATTTCATACAATGATACATGCTAATTAACAGATAATTTTGATTTAAAGATCAAACACTTGACCAAATTTCTATTAACCAAGTTTGGATGGCTTAAAGAGACGATGTGGGACAAGACTCTGTCACTGAGGCATCCAACCTAAAACCAACTGGTGTTAGGTAGAGAGGCCCCGAGAGACGATGCGGGACAAGTTTAGGTATGAAATTATGGAACAATGCAAACCTCAACTCAATATAGAACCATGTACATGTATCAACCTTAAAACAATTAACATGCATAAATGAAATACAATTGCTTACACCCTAATTTCTCACATCCATCTTCAAGGTGCATGCAAATCACCCAATAATCTCCAACAAAAGCCTAACATCTCTGTCTCATTGCTCCAGCAAAACTTTTCAACTATTTTTACAATTTAACATTTCATTGCAACCACAGATCCCTAATTCCAGTTTTCTATCAAAGGATTCAAACTTTCTATTAAGTGGGAAATTGAAGACAAATACATAAATAATAATAATAAATCAAAAGACTAACAAAGAAAATACTTAAGACTTTCACTTCAATTGGCTTTGATGATACAAAGGCCTTATAAAGTCCCAAAACAAGCCCTAGTTGGAGTATAAGGAGCTATTTTTCCTGCAACAGAACTCCCAAAATGAGAAGCTATATACATAATTCCTGCTGGAAAGGTGGACAATAAAATTTGAAAAAATTATCCACGTGGAAAAAATGTTGTGAAAAATTGATAGTCACAAAATCAGTAACTTTTTTTTTTTTTTTTGGATCCATGACAAAATCAGTAACTAGTACTTGTGTTGCCACTTTTTGGAGTGTGATTCCATTTTGAACACTATTAGACTTGCTCATGCAACTTGCTCAACTACTGGTAGAAATTATGATGCTGGTAGCCATGGTTTGGGTGATAAGATATCCACTTTGAAAACCCAAAGAAAGTCTATGGTCCCCACATTGAAAGCATCCATGATAGTCCAGTCTTGTTTTATATTTACATTAGGTGCTAATGCTGCTAGGACAATTTCATTACAATGTAAGGTTTGATGAGTTGAAGATACATCAGTAAACTTCTACCATGATGGAGATAGACCTCAGTAATGGTCCACGAGGCCTACAAGATCTATAACAGTCTTGTCTTAATAGTTAATCAAAGTTTCTTACTTTTCAAGTCTTAGCGCAAATAGGGGTCAGAAATTAATATCTGGCTACAAACATCTATTTCTCCTTTCCATTCAGTAGAGTTGATGTGTAATGTACCTAAACCTCACTGGGTAAGGCCATTCACTAGAGTAAGTCCTACATTCTCTTCTTCCTCTTTTTCTTCTTCTTCTACTTCATTCATATACTACACTTCTTAATATGCAATCAGGCTTTAAAAGTCAATACTAGCCAATACTTTAACCCCAACCCCTCCCTTCATCAAAGATCTAGTCCTAGCATACTCAAAACCTCCAAAAATACACTAAAGTTACTGTTAATGACATATTGTTCACAACACAAAAACAGAACCTTAACTAGCCTACCAAGCCCTAATCAACTGTAACCTTTCCCAATTGTTTAGTCTTATCTCACCCAAAACACTATAATCCCTTGCTACTTTCAGTTATCAGTACAGTAACTTATTTTCTAAATATCCAGCAACTTAAACTTCAAAATCCAAACCAAAATCCGTCCCTTTCCTTCAATAAAACCTAAAGGCTGCAGTAGTTTTTTCTATATTAAATACTAAACGTACAAGCTTTCCCTAAACTTAGTCCACTGTAAATACCAATTGCAAGCAGAATAAAAAAAAAATTTCTTTTCTAAATTAAACCAACAGAACAATTTAGAATAAGCACCATATACAGGTACATAAGAAGAAACAACCCAAACCAAACCAAACCAAACCAAACCAAACCTTAAGTCCCATCAAATGGGGTCGGCTGCATGAATCCTTCTTCTCCACTCGACTCTATCCAATGCCATTTTGTTAGTTAAATAAAGGAGATTCATATCTCTATTTACTACACTAATCCGCGTTAATCTAGGTTTACCCCTACCCCTAACACTACCATCTACCGTCACTGTATCGCATCTCTTCACTATTGCCTCTGTTGGTCTCCGTTGTATATGACCAAACCATCTCAATCTATCATCTCTCAACTTATCTTTATCAGTACTACTCCAACCCATTCTCAAATATACTTATTACTAACTTTATCTTTTCTAATATTACCATACATTCACCTTAGCATTTTCATCTCAGAGGTAGAAAAGAAAGAAAGAAAGAAAGAAAGAAAGAAAAAGAAAAACATCAACACATACCTTATACACAGCATAAGGATCCGGATATGATCTTCCCCCACAACCCATTTCAGGGTTTCCATAGACTGCAGCATATCCAGGACCTGCATATGAACAATTCCCACAATTTACTATTTGGATGGGGTAAAACACTCAAATTCAGCTCATGTTAAATATTTTGCACCAAAACAAGCATAATTAGAAAACAACAAACAATAAATTACTTGAAGTTGCTGCTGAAGCAGCGGCAGCTGCTGCTCTTGCTCTCTTATCTGCATTAGCAAGCTCGGCACGTAATTTCTCAATTTCTCGAACCATGGAGAACATGTTTTTCTCCATTGCCTGACCTTGTTTGAAATTACTAGCATGTGCCTTTTTTTCATATTCAATGGCAGCCCTGTTGAAATTCATAAGCAGAAGAGGGACACAATTAAGCCATTGACACTACTCTAATAAATCACACAAAAAAAAAAAAAAAAAAAAAAAAAACACTAAAAAGTACCAGAGGAATATATACGTAAACACCAATTATGTCATACATATAAGATATTAATACACCACTAATTATGATGAGACATTGAACTATAAGATACAAATCATTCCAAAACAATAAGAAAAGTAATGCATTAAATAATGAATAGAATAAGGATTTCAAAGGATGTAATCATTCCAAAATAACACCAAAATGTAAATGCCAACACAAAATTGAACACCATGTTTCAATGGTTCCATTCTGAGTATCGTTAGGGTTTCATGAAGTGATATATTATTAGTACATATCTATTGCTATCCGATAAAGTGAACTCCCTATGTTTTGCCAATGACTACATTCTCGTAGATAAACATAAAGCATACACCTTATTTGCTGTGAACGTTGTCGCACTTTTACTCTTTTAAGAAATTCTCTCCACTTCCCATAGTTATTACCACATTCAATAACCGCTAAACAAATTTTCTCATTCACCAAACCGCCCAAAACCGCTAATCGATTCCCCTTGTTCGAAAAGTGCTAGACCTTTTCCTCATTCATCAAACTTTTCAAAAAACTAAAAAGATAAATTACTAACACATCACATTTGCACCCACAGCATGCAACAATTATATAGAAGCACTCAATTTTCAGAGAAAAGCAAGCAATCCGGTCTAATCCACATGACAATTAGACTCAAAAATAGCAAACATATATCTATCTACATATAAAGAGGGAGATTGATGACGAATTGTATATGACCTTCCTCTTTGGACTTCTTGGTGCATGGTCTCAATCTCAGCTTTGATCGAAGGCAATTGCTGCAAATCCGATCGAGCCCTCACAAGGTCACTGTCGATCGCCTTCAGCTTCGCAGCAAGCTCTTGACGATCAGAGGTCAGTTTGGGAATATCGGCCCTGACCTGAGCGAGGTCGGCGGAGAGAGAATCGATCGAGCGGACCTCAGCTTCAATCTTCAGCGATCGCTCATAGACATCGCGAACCTGAGCGTCTCTCTCGGCGGCAACATCGGAGGCGGCGGCGGAGAGGTGGCGGAGCTCCTGCTGGGAGACGGCGAGCTCCTGCTTGAGGGCCACGTGGAGGGCGGAGAGATGTTGATTGTCGAGGAGGAGGGATTGGATCTGACGGTGGCGGGCGGCAATGTGTTGTTCGAGAAGGGCAGGGTGGGGGGGGACGGCGGCCGAAGGGGGAGGAGGAGGGAGGAGGCGAGGGTCATCGATTAGGGCAGGGTGTCCTCCGGGGAGATGGCGTGGCCTTGTTAAGGGCACTTCTCGGAGTTTCAATGCATTTGGTTGAAGGTGGTTCCTCCCGGCCATGTCCACTCTCTCTCTTCACTATCTGTTTGGGTTGTTCGGTTTTGTCCGCTGGGACTCTGCAAGCGTTACCCGTTGGTCTGACTGTTGTGTTGGGTAGTACCAAAAAATAAAAAATAAATAAATAAAATAAAAAAACAAAACAAAACAAAACAAAACAAACTTTTAGCATTTTATTTATTTCGGATTCTATCACTTCTTACAATTTTTTATTCGTAAAAAAATAAAATAGATTAAAAAATCAACACTACAATGATCCGTTTGGGATGAATAGTGGGATTAAAATAACATAGAAGATAAAATAAAAAAATTTAATTAAATAGGATAAAATATTACATTTAATTTATAATTATTTTATTTTTTTATACAAATTAAAAAAATTAAAAACATAGATTAAAAAAAAATCAAAAATTCAATCCAATGTGTGTTTTTTTAAGCAAAACTTATCATTAAATTTTTTTAATACATTTTAGTCCTTTTATACTGGATTTGGAATATAAATTTGAGTAAAAAAATCCTACAAAAGATACATATTTTATTTATATTTTACATTTCTTTTTTGGTTCTTTTCTTTTCTAAATTCTTACAGAAATTCATACTTCAAACATCACTTTAACTAATGTATTAAACTCAAATTCAAATTATAATTTAGAGGTAGAATGGAGGGCTATTAAACTCAAATTCAAACTATAATTTAGAGGTAAAATGGAGGGGATTGATAGTGAGAGGATTGATAGTGAGGAGATTAAGTAAAATTGTGTTTGTTTGGATGATAGTGATTAGTGTAGGGATTGTTAAATTATTTTTATATAAAATAATAAAACAAATAAAAAAATACAAAAACATTAAACATTAATATTTTTTAAAAAATGCCCAACATGTAAAAAATTTAAAATAAAATAAAAAATAAAAAACTTTCAAAAAAATAAAACAAATAAAATAATGATTTTTCCTTAACAAAAAAAAAAATTAAACATTAATGTTAAAAAAAAATGCTCGACATGTAAAAAATAAAAAAAAAAATTTCTAGTCCACCGGACTATTTTTCTAATATCAAGTCCTGGAGGCCCATTCAAATCCCCTTGGGGAGGCCCATCCGAATTCGGAGCTCACTATCAATCATCTCCCCATCTCTCAAAATAAATACAATATTAGTAGGTCTTACCTCACTATCAATCTCAATCCCCCATCTAATTCTCAAAACAAACGAGGCCCTAATGTGTTAACCAATGATGCCATGATTCAGGGGTGATAGATTATTTGGGTTACACCTATTTCTTAATATTTAAAAATTCTCTTTATTTTCAGAAATAGAATAGAGGGGATTCATAGTGAGGGGATTAAGTAAAATTATATTTATTTTGATGATAGTTGTTGGTTTAGGGGATTATTAAATTATTTTTATATAAAATATAAAATAATAAAAAATATAAAAACATTAAACATTAATGTTAAAAAAAAAAAATACTCAACATGTAAAAAATAAAAAAAATTTCAGAAAAAAATAAAACAAATAAAACAATAATTTTTACTTAACAAAAAGTACAAAAAATTAAACATTAATGTTAAAAAAAAATGCCCAACATGTAAAAAATAAAAATAAAAATAGTTCGACGGACTATTTTTCTAATGCGGAAGGAATTATGAATCTCCTATCTATCTCCCAAAACAAATACAAAGATAGTGAGTCACACCTTATTATCAATCCCAATTCCCTCTCTATAACTCCAAACAAACGGGGCCAAAAGTATGCTAGAATTTTAGCTTCGGCTTTGATGTAGTAGGTGTGGTGTTGGTTTCGACAGATGCCAATAGATATTAAAGGACAATGCTTCTTGACGGATGTGTAGAGTAGCCCATCCGCACATTGATTTTTGAATTTAAAAAAAAATGTTAAAATGAAATTTATATGTCAACTAAAATTGAAAAATTACAATTCTTACCTCACATGTAAATATCTACCTCACATGTAAATATCTATATAATAAATCAGGATGGTTTCTCACCCACCCTCCCATAATCTCATGAATAATCCCATGAATGATCCTACGATTATACTTTTCTCCTTTTCTTTTTCTTTTTATTATTTATTTTTATTTTCCCCCATTTTTTATTTTTCTCTCTATTTATTTAATTTTTTTTTTCTTTTTTGTTCACTTATTTTTATTTACTCTGTGCCTTCAGGCATGAGTATACACTAGTATATATATATGGAATCATTACTCATGCAATGTTTTACAAATCGGGTTGGTGAGTGAATCGAAAAAGAAATCAGGTAGACGGGTCACCAATTCAATCGTTGAGTCGAAACCGAATCAAACCATGACATCATAATTATTTTATAAATATATTAAAGATTATTTAATAATAATATAGATTAAGATACATTTATTTAAATTATTTTTAAATTTTAAGATAAATTTATAATTACATAAAGGGGAATTTATTAAGAAATCATCTTTCAAGTATTGGTATCTCAATTATTCTATAACTTAGTCTTGTATTCTAATAAGTTTAATTATTTAGATATTTGATCTACCAAATTATAATTTTCATATTTAAAGTATTTTATGAAGAATTTTACCCTTATACTATTTTGGACTATTTTGTACCTTTTTATATATTAAACTTTAAAAATTCATAATTTTTATTGTACATATATATATTTTTTTAATGAAATTTACATATTTAAAACCTAATTAATGAGATCCATCAAATAAGATCTCAGTTGAATATGTAATTTTATAAAATAAAAATAAATAAATAAATAAATTTGACAATTTGAATGTTCCATGATGTGGTTGAAGGGCATTGTTCAGGCCCATGGGGCTCACTACCGGCTCCATTTTGAAAATTTGAATCGTTCATTTTTTTTTTTTTGTGTATTTCATTCACACAAAAAATTAAGTCATTCATATTTTTGGTGACAAATACAATGAATTGAATAGATTACGATTATCAGATCAACCTAATTTCTTTGGTGATTGATATACGCAAAGTATCTGACAAAATAAACGGTCCAGATCATCAAAATGGAACCTATGGTAAGCCCCACGGGCCCAAATGAAGGAACGGAACCTGTGATAAGCCCCATGGGCCCAAATAGTGTCATCCAGCTCTTAACTTGAATTGAAGGGCTGCTATATATAATTATTGAAATTTATTTAAATATATAACAAAGTTTTTTTTGTTTTTTTTTGGTAAGGGGAGAAAAGGGGTGATGTAGACTCCGCCAGACCCCAGCTCCGAGCTAAGACATCCCTAGAGGCAACGTTTAAAGGCGTCGCACCAAGGGGCGACAAAGAGTCAAACCCGAGTTGAAAGCATTTTTGGGCCGAACCTTTTCGCTGAATTCAACCCATGGGTAAATATATAACTCTCTTTGTAAATTTGGCTCGGCCCGGCCCGACCCATGTCGGCCTTCGCGAGCTCTCACCAAAATTCTGGTCGGGCCGGCCAACGGGCCAAAAAATTAGGCCCAGGCCCAAGGAGATTTGGGCCTCAGGGGGGGCGGGCCTGATCATTTTTTTTTTTTATTTTTTTTACCAAAATTTTATTATTTTCTACTAAAAAAGACACTGGGTCTCGGGCCGGGCCTTTGAGTGAGCCTTAAGTGGGTCGAGGGGTCGGGCCACAGTGTGACAACTCTCACATCTGATAAGTGCTAAACTGTGTTTAAGCATGATAAGTAACTGATAAGAATGATATCCTAAATCGATTGCGTGAGTGTATTGTTTTGAATGCATTTCTATCTGTTTGATTTCTGAATGAATCTGTTCATGTTTTAATTTCGAACTGCGAATTGAAGGTCTTATATAGCATCGAGGCCTTTTCCCGAGTGGTGAAATCCCTAACAGAACTCCACAGTTAAGCGTGCTTAGGCTGGAGTAGTTCTGGGATGGGTGACCCACTGGGAAGAATAAATCCGTGCGGGCGTGGCCCAAAGCGGACAATATCGATGACATGTGAAGGGTCGGGGCGTTATATTGCATCTATTCTATTGAATATCTTTTGAATATGGATTATACTGGCATACATATCATGAAATGCTTTTGATTGATAAGTTGTTGAATTAATTGTTTATAACATTCATGTTATGTTCCACATTAAATAAAATGTTTTATCACACTTGAGTATGTAGATTGAATTGATGAAAATGCCTTTTGATAATGTTATGTGATTAAATGAGATTGTTGCATCATTTTTTTAATAAAACAAAGAGAAAACACTATTTTCTTATGCATATTATGCCATGTGCTACAACTTGAAAATTCTGAAAAATAGTATTCCAAACTCTTGTTTGATCATTGAATTATTTTTTACTTTTTGAGTTTGTGATAAGGAGTGATTTATGTTGTATTTTTATTGAGTAATAGTGATTGTTCTATGAATGCTATATTTATATAAATCACATTAGAAAAGGTAGCACCAACTTAGGAGGAGAAATCATTTTGCTAACATACTTGTTAAACCCTTTTGAGATGAATTCCTCATGAAAGAAAATTGAAGATTGAAAAGCTTCCATCTCCTGAACCTACCGTATGCCTCATACACTCTCTTAAGCTTTTGAGGTAAAAATTCTATCTTATATCCTTTGAGTTAATACTATTATTACTTTGATATGAAAAAGATTGATTATGCTTCATATGATTTGCAATGTATACTCCTTGATGATGCTCTTGCCTAAAAATCATGCCTATGCTTAAAATGTGTGCTATATATTGAAACTTATGATTTTTTTTGGCGTATGGATTGCTATACCTTGAACATGCTTCATTTTTTAGATTTACATTAGCTCCATGAGATTATATTGAGTTTAACCTATTATGAGCAATATTTGGTATTCTACATAATGCTTGAGCTATGATGTTAAATTTTCTAGATTGCATATTAGTATCCTTGATAGATTGCATGTTGGTATCATTTTGGCATCCTATTTGATATTATTGACGAGAACATTTCAGTTATGAGCTTTCATCTATCATATCTCCTATTGATTTTGCCAAATGAAACAAGAGAAAGAATTTAAACTTGATTAGTTTAAAAAAAAAAAAAAAAAAAATCCCCTCAGATTCTATTTTATTTTTGATATCACGCTTATGAGCTTCCACCTCACATATTATTATTTTTTATTTCTTTTATTTTTTTAATTTTGCTATTAGGCTTAATTTCTTTTATTTTTATTTTTTCCTCATTATTATTTTTTGTTTGGGCTTAATTTTCTTATTTTCTTTCTGCTTTTTCATTTCATTTTTCAGTACTTAAATATATAAAAAAAAACAACTCAAAATACAAATATTTATATTAAAAAAAAAAACAAAAACACCTTTAATTTTTTTTACGACCATACGCCGATCAAACTAAACATATTTAAAAAAAAAAAAAAAACAACCCTTCATTTTTTTCTCCGGTCATACGCTGACCTCACTTACTCACGTCTTCCACCGCTCTCTTCTTTTTTTTTATCACCTTGGGCAACCCTTGACGCCCATGCCCCCGTGCTTTCGTCGAAAGCGACGACTCCCCGCTGACTATCAAAGGCCAAGTACGACGTTGCTCCAAATCGGGCCATGAAGGTGGCTTTCCGTTTAAGCTCTTTATTTTCGGCCTTCAATGCGCCTATTTCTACTCGCGCATCCTTGTACATGCGCTGAAGCAGAGAGAGTTGGGCGTTGACTTGATGGAGGTCACTTGTCTTGTTTTGCAATCGGTGAGCCAATTTTGTGACTGCCGTCACCGTCTCCATACAGGACGTCAGTGTGAAATGATTGGCTTCAATGTCTGATTGAGCTGCCATGGTTTACTCAATCGACATCATAGGAAGGTTAGGTAGAGGAATGATAGGAAAAATATGAGTAGGGATACTCGGTCCAACAGAGCTTATGGGATCGTTCAGGTCCAGAAATAGAGTGAGGGGACGGGATGAGGAAGCCATGGTTTAGAGGTGAGAGGTGTAAAAGCAATGAGTTGCAGAGAAATAGAAGAGAACAAACTAAGGTTTGGCCTCTTCCGTTCAGTTTTTGTCACTTGATGAGGAAGAAGAAGAGATAGAAGAGAGTGAGGTGAAGAAGAAGAAGTGGACGAGTGTGATTTAGAAGAAGGCTGAAGATAAGAGGTTGAAAAGAAGAAGAGAATGAGGGAGAGATAGCTAAGGCGAGCGGCAATCGAGGAGCGCTGCTTTTGTCGGCCAATGAAGCAAAAGCCAGGCCGCGTGGCAACCGCGTTTTGCAAAAAAAAGAGAGAGACCCTTGACGCGTTGTATGTGAGTGCATATATGTATATAATTTCTATAGCTATGTAATATATATATATATATATATATATATATATATTTGTTGATTGACCGTTGATTGACTCGTCTCGCTTTTGTCGGTCGGCTGACGCAACAGCGAGGACGCGTGTCCGACGCGATTTTCGACGGAAAAGAGAGAGGCGCGCGAATCGTATATATATGTGTATATATATGTTTTGAATTATATAGATGCCATTTATCACTATCATTTTCCTCTTCCTCCTCCTCCTCCAGATTCTGAGCCATAATTTCCTTGTGATAATGTCACAGGGGGAGAAATTATATGATGTTATGTATTATGGTATTATTTGAGAACTAATCCGATGATTATATATTTATAGTTTGATATCTTAGTCGCATATCATGTCTCTAATTAAAGTTTATTTATTACACATGTGCTAACTTATGTATTTAGAAATGAATTCAGGGAGTATGACTTGAGGGGGAACTTTTCTTACTCCCAAATCGAATCAAAATATCATTGTGTGCCATCATAAAAAAGGGGGAGATTGTTAGACTTATTTATTTTGATAATTTATTTAATTATGTTTTAATTTATTTAAAAGAGAAAAATAGAATCCAAAATTTATTTTGATGATTTATTCGAAAGAGAAAAATAGAATCAAAATTTATTTTGTCCCATTATTTCTCACCTAAACCTTTATCCTAAATGTTGTTAGAATGTATTTAATATTTGATTAAATCAGAAGTTCAAACAGCCCAAAACAAAGGTTCAAACAACTTAGCACAGTAGCAAGCCAAAAGGTTCAAGTAGAAGATATTCAAATTAGTAATGATGGAAGTACAACGGCTATAAACGACTATAAAGGTTCAAAAGGTTCAAGTGAGAAGATATTCAAATTTGTAATGATGGAGTGGAAGATGTTCAAATTGGTAATGATGGAAGTACAACGGCTATAAATGTCTATAAATTCAAATGACTACAACGGCTATACACGGCTATAAATTCAAATGAATACAACAGCTATAAACGACTATAATTTTCATTATATATACCAAAGCCTCTAATGTAAACAAGTTGCAAAAACCTGAAAATATTCTTTAGTCTATAATCATTCACATCTATTCTCAGAAATTATACACTGAGTCTTATAGCTTTAAGCCCATCTTTTCGGTGTGAGATTTACAGAAAAATCAAAGTTTTATTTTATATATCTATCTTTGAGAGATATTTATTGTAAGCTTTCTTTGAAAGAAAAAAATACCATTTCATCTTATAAAAGTGTTGCAAACACTGTGTTCTTGAAATTTTGAGAGTGATTGTAAATCACCTAAGATTTGTAAGGGTTTGGACTTGTGAAGTCTGTGTAAAATCCGTGGAGGATTGCTCCATTTGTAAAGAGGTTACTAGCACTCCTGTGAAGCTAGAAGATAGTGAAAAATCTCAAGTGAAACTTAAGGAGTAGACGTAGGTCGAGTTGAAACCGAACCACTATAAATTTGTTTGTCTCTCTCTCCCTTATCTCTTTATTTTATTTTAAATTGCCATAGCTATATTTCACATTTTTACTGTGCTAAAATCATTAACTGACATAGTTGTTAAGACACTTGTTTTAATTATTTTTATTTCATTAATTATATTTATCTATTGTGCTAGTCATAATTTTTATTAGGGTATTATTAATTTTAATTGTAAAATCCTAATTCAACCCCTTCTTAGATTGTTTTTAGGGTAACAAGCTTGTTGAATGAAGAAACTAGAAGAAAATTAGCGGGTTCTTCTCATTCGAAGACATTTGTTGTGAGAGGCTGAAGCAAAATAAGAGGAAAGAGTAAGGCTCTGTTTGTTTATGTTTTCAAACTAGTTTTCTATACCAGAGTTTGAATATGATGTTTGTTTAGTGTTTTAGAATGACGTTTCGAAAGCTCTGCGGAGAGCTCTGTCTCAGTCGCTTTTTCAGCCGTGCTTTTCAGAATTTTTTTTTTAAAATTTTGCCTGACGGGACGTCCGGCCGGTTGACCGGAATAGTGATTTTTTTTTTTTTTTTTTTTTTTTTGCAGTTGATATGTCAATTTTTATATAATCGAAAAAAAAATTTCTGAAATTTTTAAAATTTTTTATGTATTTTAAAATAATTTTGAGTTGTATGTTTAGTTATGAGTTATAAATTTTTTTATCAAATATCAAATGTCACATCAACAATTCCCCACTCAAATCAAAACTCTTTTCAAAACTATTTTCAAAACTCTTTACCAAACAAATTTTTTACACTCAAATCATAATTCCAAACCCCACAAACTCAAAATACAACTCATACTCTCAAATCATAATTACAAAACACAACCAAACGCAGACTAAGACTCTCTATGGTCGTGATCAAAGTTATGATAAATCAAGAGATGGTTCTTTTTCAAAGAAAGACATTGAGTGTCATTATTGCCATGAGAAAGGGCACATGAAGTGAAAATGCCGAAAGCTCAAGAATAAGAAGAAAAGGCGTAACAAAAGTATGGATAAGAAGCAACAAAACACAACGGTGATTACTACCAATGGTGATCTTATGGTCATTTGTTAAGATGATTATATCAATTTTGTGGGCCAAGAGAGCAATTGGGTGATTGATTTCGGCGCTTCTTTTCATGTGACTTCTCGAGTTGATTTCTTCACTACCTATACCAAAGGAGATTATGGGTGTGTTCGAATGGTTAATGAAGGTTTGTCCAAGATTGTTGGTATGGATGATGTTTGCTTCGAAACAAATTTGGGCTGCAAGTTATTGCTTAAAGATGTGTGGCATGTTCTAAACATTTGCATCAATTTGATCTCTACCAGAAAGCTAGATGATGAAGGCTACAACAATAAATTTGGTGATGGAAAATAGAAGCTCACTAAAGGTTCTTTGGTCGTGGCTAAGTGTAAGAAGACTCATACACTTTATTCGATGCTAGGAAAAATTTGTAAAAGTATTATCAATGCACTTGAGGATGATATTTCTACTGAATTGTGTCACAAATGGCTTGGGCACATGAGTGAAAAAGGGCTGCAAGTTTTGTTTAAGAAAAAGCTTCTAACCGATTTGAAATGTATGCATCTTAAAACTTGTGTTCATTACTTAGCAAGCAAACAACATATAGTTTCTTTTCATAAAAATGTTACTTCTAGAAAAGAAAATGTTTTGGAGTTAATTCATTCGATTGAAAAGTTAGAACACATAGTGGTGCACTTTATTTTGTTACTTTCGTTGATGATTATTCAAGGAAAGTTTGAGCTTTTATACTAAAAACTAAAGATCAAGTTCTAGATATGTTTAAACATTTTCAGGCCATGGTTGAAAGAGAAACAAGACAGAAATTGAAATGCATCCGAACAGACAGTGGTGGTAAATACATTGGGCCATTTGATGAGTATTGTCGCAGCTAAAGTATTCGACACCAAAGACAGTTAAGAAGACTCCTCAACAAAATGGCGTTACCGAGAGGATAAACCGCACCATTGTGGAAAGAATAAGATGTCTGCTTTCATATGTTAAATTACCAAGATTCTTTTGGGGTGAGGCAATGAGGATAGCGGTTGACGTGATCAATTTGTCTCCTTCCTATCCTTTGAATGGTGATGTTCCTGTTTGGACCGGAAAAGATGTGTCTTATGAGCACTTGAGAGTGTTTGGTTGCCGAGCCTTTGTTCACATTCCAAAAGATGAGAGGTCCAAACTTGATAGCAAATCAAGACAATGCATTTTTCTTGGTTATGGGTGTGATGAATTTGGTTATAGATTGTGGGATCCGGTCGACAAGAAAGTTATTTAAAGCCGTAATCTTATGTTTCTTAAAGACCAAACAATTGAAGACTTTGGCAAAAGTGATCAACTGGAGCCAAAAACTGGTGACCTCATTGACATGAATCCATTTCCTTCATCTTCAGTTGATGATGAAAATGGGAGAGATATGCAGCCACCTCTTAAAAATGTAGACGATGATGTTACTCCAAATGAAGTTGAGCCAAAAATTGAGAAAGAGCATCCAACTCAAGAATCGCCACCACAACTTGAGTTGAGAAAATCTATAAGGGACCGGCAACCTTCAAGAAAGTATCATCCCAATGAATTTGCATTGATTTCCGATCAATGGGAACTCGAGAGCTACCAAGAAGCAATTGAGCATGCAAAGAAAGATAATTGAAAAAAGGCTATGGAAGAGGAAATGAATTCCTTACTTGAAAATCACACTTATGATTTGGTGAAGTTACTTAAGGAGAGAAAAATTTTAAAAAATAAGTGGACCTTCAAATTGAAGAATGATGGCTAGAATGTAAGGTACAAGGCACACCTTGTTGTGAAAGGTTTTGGGCAAAAGAAAGGTGTTGACTTTGATGAAATTTTTTCGCGAGTTATGAAGATGTTTTCCATTCGAGTTGTACTTGGCATGGCTTCAAGTATGAACCTTGAAGTTGAACAACTTGATGTGAAGACCGCATTTCTTTATAGCGATCTTGAAGAGGAAATTTATATGGAGCAACCAAAAAGTTTTGTAGAAAAAGGGAAAGAGAAATTTGTTTTCAAATTGAAGAAAGTTTGTATGGTCTCAAGCAAGCCCTACGACAATAAAACAAAAAGTTTGACTCTTTCATGATGAATAATGATTTTTCTAAAACCACTTCGGCCATTGTGTGTTTATGAAAAAAAAATTTGGATGGCAAATTTATTATTCTTTTGCTTTATGTTGATGATATGTTAATTGTGGATCAAGATTATGCCATGATTAATAAGTTGAAATTGGAGTTGAGCAAGTCATTTGCTATGAAAGCTTTGGGATCGGCAAAGTAAATACTTGGTATGAAAATTGTTCGTGATCACAAAAATGTGCTGATTTGGTTGTCTTAAGAATGCTACATTAAGAAAGTTCTTGAGAGGTTCAATATGGATAAAGCAAAGCCAGTTGGTTGTTCACTTGCAGGTCACTTCAAGTTTAATTCAAATCAATGTTCTACAAGTGAGAAAGACAAGGAAGAGATGCTAAAAATTCCTTATGTTTCAGCGGTTGGTTCCTTAAAGTACGCCATGGTTTGTACAAAGCCGGACATTGCTTACACTGTTGGTGTAGTGAGTCATTTTCTCTCCAATCCGGGTAAAAAACATTGGGCAGCGGTAAAATGGATTCTAAGGTATCTTCGAGGAACTTCGAAGGTGTGTTTGTGTTTTGGGAATAATTAGCCGATGCTTGATAGGTTTATAGATTCCAACATGGCTGGTGATGTTGATTATAGAAAATCTACTTCGGAGTATTTGATGACATTTGCAGGGGAAGCTGTGGCATGACAATCTAAGTAGGTGTTTAGGGTAAACTAAAAAAGTGCACTTTTTTTACCTACATACATTTATTTGGGTCACATCAATCAATATCTATCAACATCTCCTCTCTACTTTTCTAACCACTTTCTCTACTTTTCTACATTTTTTTTAATATAAAGTCAAAAAGTACACTTATTTAGAATATCCCAAACCACCACTAAATTAAAAAATATATGTATATGTTGCGCTCTCAACTACCGAAACTAAATTTATTGACATTACGAAAGCTTGCAAGGAAGAGATATGGTTAAAGAAAGTTTTGCAAGAGTTGGGTTTGAAGCAAGGCAAGTGTATGTTTTATTGTGATAGTCAAAGTGCTATTCATTTGAGTAAAAATTTCACTTTTCATTCAAGATCAAAACACATTGATTTGAGATACCATTGGATTCGTGATGTGTTAGATTCAAAATTATTACAACTCGAAAAGGTTCACACAGATGATAATATTTTAGATATGTTGACCAAGACTTTGTCAAGAGACAAATATTTGAAGTGTCGAACTTTGGCGGGTATGATTAATGTCTCTACCTAAGTCGGTAGGGGGAGAATTGTTGGGTATCCCTCCTTATTGGAGTATGAGACCCAATTGGTTTATTAAAAATATTTAATTTAGTTTGGTGTTGGTTATAATATATTTTTAATATATTATATCTGACTTTTGAAAGCCCAATGAGTAATTAATAATTTGTTTGGTAACAGCTAGGGCTTTGATAAAAAGCCCAAAAAGGTTTTGTTTATTGTTCCGTATGTGTTCGGCAGCTATAATGTTTTTCATTCATCCTCGGTAATGGTGCTGCGTGATTTTCAATTTGGTGTTTGGTCAATGTTGTGGGTTGGATTTGTTGATGCTGCTACTATCTTTGATTTAAAGCTAATTTGGGTTATTATTTTGGGTCTTCTTCAACTCTGTTTCGAAGACAATTCTATTGGTAAGGTCTTTCTTCTTAATTATTTGTAATTATTTGAAATTCACCTAAGGGTGGTTTTGTGAGACCATTTATGTCTCGTTTGTAATCATTTGAAAACTTTTGGTTGATAGTAGAATCGGATTTCGATCTCGATCTCGTGGACGTACCTCACGTTGAGAAAACCACATAAAAAAATTTATGTCGTTGTTGATTTAATTTTTCCGCATTAGTTTTTATTTCCATTGATTGATTTATTTGTGAGAAATCATATATTTTCCCTAACACAGAGCAATGGCTCAACGCGGGAAAATAAAGACACAAGAGAGAGAGAGAGAGGGAGAGAGAGAGAGAGAAAGAGGTCCAGGAAGAAGAGAGATTGAGATCTGAGATATGAGAGAGTGAGATAAAATCAAAGTATGGGAGGGACAAACGATATGGAGAGATAGTTTGGTCATTTTACAGAGCTTGTCCTTATGAATATTATTGTTTAATGCCTAGACCTTTAGATGAAAGAAATCTAATTTTGGACTTTTGCGTCCTTTTTTGTTTTTAATTTTATTTGTTGTTAGCAATTTTTTTCCTTCATATTTCTTCACAAATATTTTAAACTGCATCGCATCTAAAAAATTTAAACATTTGACTAATATGAAAAAGTTACTAGACAAAATAAAAATAAAATAAAAACTCAAAAAAAAATTTTAAACTAAAACCAAAACCAAACATACACACAATATTGTCTAATATATGTAAATTTTCAACTGATGCTAATTGCGTGATACAATTGTGGAACAATTTTATTTTTTATTTTTTTTATTTTCCATATATGTATACCTCGAACCTAACTGCATTGGGAATTGTGGTTAAAATGGGCCCAATCGGCCCAGTTAAACCCAGATCCTCCTTTCTTAGGCCTAGACCAGCCCTTCTGTTTGTTTTTAGAACCAAGAAAGCCCGCCTGTAAAGTTGTGTTGCGATTAATGCGAAGCCAATCTATCGAGATAATATCAACTTTTGGCCCAGTTTTTCATAATGTTATTTTCAGAAAATTTACATTGATTCACTCGAACTGACGGTAATATTATATTTTAATTCTTTTTATTTTTGTATCAAAAGATAAATCACCAATGGTATATATTTTAGAATAGGATTAATTTCATTTTATTCCTTTTTTACTATTTTATACTTAAATTATTAATTTTGTCTATTTTGTGTCTAAAATTTTTTATTTATGTTAATTTTGTCCAATTGGAGATGATCATACAAATTAATAAGTATTATCATATTATCTAGACGGTTGCTATTGGCACCTACCTAATGTCTTTAGACCCTCCAATTTCTATTTTTTTAATTACAATTAAACCCTGAAATAAAATTACATTAAAGAACACCTTTTAATGGAACACTCACATATCAAATAAAACCATTATAGTGACACTCTATAATATTATACACCTATTTCCGCCTCCACCTCCACCTCAACATATTCCATCAACCTAAACTTTAAACCTATTACTCTAAACTTGCTCATTCCTGTCACAAACCCTGAACGTATCATCTTCATCATTGTCATAAACCCTCTTGAACCAAAAGCCTTAAATCAAATTATATCATTTTCTAGTCCAACGTATTACTCTTCATTAGTTATTTCACTATTCATTGATACTTATAGAGTAATGAAAGACGATGACAACAATTCTGATGATGTTGACGTTCCATTGGTAAATTTATCTATCTTGCGTTAATATTTTCTGTCGTTTCAATTGTTGTTGTTTTGTTAGAGCTGTTCACTACTGGGTTGCTATTGGCACCTACCTAATGTCTTTGGACCCTTCAATTTCTATTTTTTTTATTACAATTATTTCCTGAAGTAAAATTACATTAAAGAACACCCTTTAATGGAACACCCACCTACCAAATAAAACCATTACAGTGACACTTTATAATATTATACACTCACCTCCACCTCTATCTCAACGTATTCCACAAATAAAACCATTACAATGACACTTTATAATATTGTACACCCACCTCTGCCTCCACTTTTATCTCTACCTCAACATATTCCACCAACGTAAACCTTAAACCTACTACTTTGAACTTGCACATCACCATCACAAACCCTGAACGTATCCTCTTCATCACTATCATAAACCCTCCTGAACCAAAAGCCTTGAATCAAAACGTATCATTTTCAAGTCCAACGTATTACTCTTCATCAGTTATTTCACTATTCATTGATACTTATAGAGCAATGAAGGACGATGACAACAATTCTGATGATATTGGCGTTCCATTGGTAAATTTATCTATCTTACATTAATATTCTCGATCGTTTTCAATCGTTGTTGTTTTGTTAAAGCTGTTCACTATTGGTTTGTCGACTGTTAAGATTATGTTCAGTAACACAGTACTAAACACTAATATTTTGTTCAATACATGGGTTCTAAACAGTAATGCAGCTAGTCGACATTGTTTAACTAAACATGACATTTATTTTTTATACTGGTTTGACGAATGGTTCCATTTTGTAGAGATTTGTCCTACTTGTGTTTTTTGTGAGGTTTTCTCTCTCTAAAATCTCCTTTTATTTTTACGCCGAAATAAACAAAAAAAAAAAAAAAACATGATGGGAAGAAGAGAAGCAATAGTGTTGATAAAATTGGAGTTAGAGGTTACCTAAGAAGATGGTGCACTAATTTCACTGATTTGGACACCATCGTTAACTGATGGACCGTCATCGTTCACTAATGGACCGTCATCGTTCATTGATGCAGAGAGAGGGACCATCTTCAATAGCAGAGAGAAAGTCGATGTTCTTCAACAGTAAAGAGAGAGTTATGAAGATGGACCTTCTTCAACCATGAAGGATAGAGGGTGCAAAATTAGGTAGGTGTGTGTACTTAGGGTGTGATGATATTATGTATAAGAATAAAAATTTGGTATTAAGTGGGGTGTTAAAAGAAATCTTATTTAAGTTTAGGGTTTAGGGCGGGAGTTCAAAGAAATAAGAAGTCCAAAGACACTAGGTAGGTACTAATAGCAATCCTCATAATTTAAGTTGTTAAAATTATAAAATTATCTTTTTACCTATCAAGTCAGGCTTCAATGGTTACTAATTTATACAATCTTTTACAATTGGACCTAATGAATATAATTTTTTTTTTTAAAAAAAAATAGAGACTAAACAGACAAAAATTAATAGATTAAGAATGAAAAAAAAAATGATAATAATTTAGAGGATAAAAGTAAAATTAATTCTTTAAAATAAAGGTTTAGTGGAGAGGTATCCCCGTCTATCTCTCTTTTTTTATGTATTCCTGATATGCGATTTTGTAAATTTTTAAAAACCCTTACAAATCTCTTATAAATCCATCATTTATAATAGAGTCGAAAAATCAAAATATGCGGTCTAATTTAATTCCTCAACTAAAAAAAAAAACTAAAAGATTCAGTTCAATATTATTTTTTTTCTCCAAATCCTGATCAAACCGAACCACTTGCACACATAATGTTGAAAATGGTTCGTTTGTCCCCCTACATGCATTATAGTTGGCTAGAAATCATAATTTTTTCAATCCTTTAAATATTCCAATCGGCAAACAACTTCAACTGATTACCCACCAAACAATGGAATTCTACTGCCTCGCCTACCCTTCTACACAACCCAAACTCACTCACACTCTTTGGATTAAATGGCAACAACCTTCCCCCCCTTTTATCAAACTCAACACCGACGGTCACTTGGATCCAACCACTTGTTCACGATTGCAGGTCTCTTCTTGGGCGTGATTGGACGGTCTCCATCCAGCATAACTATTGCTAAAGTTGTTGTTTTTGATCAACAAGGATCCCTTATAATATATCATCAACCTCCTTGTTTTGTAAACTCTTTTGTCAACAAGGATATAATAATATTATAAATAATAATACTTGCCTTGCCTTGCCTCGCCTCTTTATCAAAAAAATTAAAAAAAATAACCCATTCAAACCTATGCTTGCTAACAATCTTCAGAGTTTGGAGTTTGGCCCAGTATAAAATTTCCAAATTTCTTACCTAATTATTCCAACTAAAAACATGAAGAAAATCCATGAACAGAAGAGAACAAAAACAGAAGTGGGGGAACATCTCACGTTTTTTCCTCAATTCTGGTGAATTGTAGTCTCTGCTGGCCTCAATCTTCTGATCTGATTGATCCACTGATCTTCAGGAACTCGATTTGCCCAATCTGGAGCAAATCCACCGAACGACACTCCACGCATCGCCTCCATCACTCTCGTCGCCGTCTCCGCCGTCAACGGAGCATTCCGACGACTCTCATCTTCTCTGAACGCTCTCTGTATCGCCGAATCAGTAACCTCTCTCATCCTCTCATCATCATCTTCTTCGTTGCTTTTTGTATCTTCGTCATCGCTGAGATCGATCGAAGATACCCCAATTTCTATGGGATTTGCATAACCGTTTGCAAGATGAGGAAAAACAGAATCATCGTCTGAATCGCCATCAGAATTCGCTGGATCGGAAACATCGGAGATTGGCTGATAGTATTGAGGCGAATCGTCGGTGTTGGTGTTGATGTCGGTGTCGGAATCGCTTCCCTCAGAGTTGTCTGCAAAACAATATACACAAATCAAGATTCCAACAAAGTACATGAAATCGACGGAGTAAATCTGAATTAGAAACAAGTGAATTGAAAAAATGTTTGATAGTAGTATCAATAATCTGTGGGATCGAATGGTTTGCCTTGGATGAAATCGTTGGCGGAGTCGTTGGATACAGCGTTCATCGTCTGCGATAACAGAGATCGAATGTGGACAAATGAGGGCATTGTTTGGGGATTGAAAATGAATGGCAAATTAAAAGGTAAATTACACTTTGCTCCTCTTATTTGACTATTTTTATTTAGTCCATAAATTAAATTATATTTTTTTCTTATTTTTACTTTTTATATTTCAATTTTTTCTTAATTTATTTTTGAAGTTATTTTTTTTTTAAAATTAAATGTAAAATATCACGTTAATTATTATATAATATAAATACATATCGTTATATCAAATTTAGATTTGTGTTAAAAGTATGATTTATATTAAAATATTTTTATATCATGTATTTGTTAATGTGTCATTATTTGTTTAATTTTAAATACATATTAATTTTAAAAATAAATTGAAAAAAGGTAAAAAGTTAAAGTAAAAAACAAATAAATTTTAAAGGTGAAATGACAAAGGAGCAAGTACAGCCATAAAAAGAAAATAAGATAACAATTGCACCAGCCGGGAACCGAACCCGGGTCTGTACCGTGGCAGGGTACTATTCTACCACTAGACCACTGGTGCTTCATTTTTCCGCGGTTTTACATAAATAATTTATAAATATTTTTTAAATCTACAAACGAAAATGGTGATTCCCATGTTTGAGTTTTCTTCGATCTCTGTTCGTCCATTTCTCACTCTCAAGATAGTTCCATTAATTATAAATCTTAGACTGTGTTTGATTAGAGTATTTGATGAGGGAAAGAAAATGAAAAATAATTGATAGAATTCGAATTCCAAGTTATGTTTGGTCGAGTTGGGTAATGGAGGAAAAAAGGAACCCAATGAACCTAAAACACAAAAAGTGGGATTGTATTTCCCTCTCACTTTATTTTTCCTTGTGTTTTCCACTATAACCAAACAAAGAGTGAGATTATAGTTCATTTTCTCTTTCCATTTCTCACACCAAATCCTCTAACCAAACATAGCCTTAGGGTGCGTTTGAATGGAGGGATAAGGAGGGATTATTTACTGTGCAGATTGTAATCCATTAGAAGCATTCAATTCGACGTTTGTTTTTTTTTTTAGTCCGCCGGACATGGAGTCCGGCCAGACTCCATATCTCTTGTCATGACCCAACTCCAGGGGCTTAGGGTTGGAATTACAACTTACTAACTTATTCTTATTCGAAGCAAATTAAGCTGCGCAAGCGAAAATAAAAATAATTAAACAGAAATTTTACTTCATGCTACTATTTAAGAAAGAGGAAATACATTTTTAGGGCTTTCATTATTTTATTATTCAGTGACCAGCCCCGAATAGAAATAAAAGGGAGCAAAAATATAAAGAAAAGAAAGATAAAATAGTCATTCAACATCAGTCCATGTGCAGGTTCCATTTTGTGGGGTTATGGGTTTCCCTTACATCCCGTCACCTGAAAGGGTAATAGCTATAAGCATACAGCAGAGTGAGAAATATTATGCCAAGAGTATAGGAAATACAAAACAACCATGGATAATTAGTTAGGTTAAAAATATTTGCATAGTTTAATTTAAAATAACAATTACAGAAATCATGTAAATAGATAATCATAACCATGATATTAATAGAACAGAGCAGAGGTCACAGAAGTGACAGTCAGGACAGAGGTCACTGGATCCATGACAAACAGAGGACCACAAAGTGGTCAAACAGAGGCTAGTAGTTATTTAAGTCCCCCAAGGCGTGGGACTCCCATGGTGATACTTACAAAACATAATTGTTTATAAGGTTATAGTCAAATATATACTAAAATTTAAACAAACATATCCATGAGTTTCCTTTTAAGTAAATAGAGTTTAGAAAGTAACCCACGTAACTGAAATATTTATAAACATAACTTTTATTTATATAACTTAATAAATATAACTTGTATAAAATAAGTTATGGTAACTCAAAACATTCGTAAAACATATAATGGTAAATCAATTTATAATATAACTCACCTTAATTATAACCCTTAACTTTACTTTACTATCAGAATTTCCTTACTATAAGTTCTTTACCCTGAACTGATGTATCTCTCTCTCTCGGTTTTTCTTTCTTTATTTCTTCCCTTCACATACAACACTTCCTCCCCTATTTATACACGCTTCAAGTGATGACTCAACCCCAAGGTGATGACTCACTCCCTCTACCCAAGCCTAGGTGTCCAGATGGCCCCTCCGTTTCTCATTTCGGTAGATTTGTAATCTAAATAATTAATGATCCTTGATTCGCTCCGTTTCTCATTTTGGCAGATTTGTAATCTAAATAATTAATGATCCTTGATTCGTTTTCATTTGATAAATCTGGGCAACATTTACAATCTAGATAATTGATGGTCCTTGATTGTTTTATTTGATAAATCTGAGCAACTAAGTTACCTCAAATAAAATTGGTATTTAATTTACCTTAATAATGACAAATTAATTACATAGCACATATAACTTATTTATTTTATTATTGCCATTATTATTATTCCTATTCCATATATTATTTTATCATTATTGTTATTATTATTTATTTATTTACTACCTTTAACTTTAATTTGACCAAACTAGTATTAGAATTTCATATTTCTGTTAATTTGGTCCTAAATAAAAATTCCTAATTAATCCCATATAACCCAGTGCTAAATTAGATTCTGTATTTATTATTATTTAATAATATATATCACATACACCCATAATTATATAACTATAAATATTTATGTGGTATTTAATTAAACATTCAGGGTGTCTCATTTCTCATATGAGGGACTATTGTATCCTAGGGGGGTGTGGGATTATTTCCATGGAGCTATTTACTGTTGGGATTATGTGGTGAAATGACCATTTTGACCTCTACTATTTAATTATGTATTATTGTAGACGTTTCCGGAACGCCCCGGGAGGGTGAGTCCCGTTCTGTTCATTTTGGGGTCACTACAGCTCAGGACTCTCAAATTTGTCACGGTTCTAAGTCTGAACCAAAGAGTCCAAATCCAGCAAATCGTTTTGAGAAAAACAGATTTTTGAAAGAAGTGCCAAACATGGACTGCTTTGCCAGATACAGAGTCGCCACCAAAATGTTTTTTAATGGGAAATTTAGGAAACCCTGACTCGGTGCCAAAGGCCACGTGTCCGTCATCACCAAAGTTGCCTCGGCTCGGGAACTTGGGTACGATTGGGGAAGGTCACTTCGTGAGCACCCCCGCTCGCCCGATCAAAGATCGGCCTCTACTAACCATGATATCTATTTTTGAAAACTTTGTATGTCCTTATTCCGGTTATTAGCCTAGGTTACTATGTGATGCACACAGCATATAAGTATAGACTGGGTCGCCCGAATTGGAACAAAATATTTCATGTTTGTTTATTTGAAAGATGGTTTGCTACAGCCAAGTAGGCTTAAAATGCAGATTTTGCCACCCGCAGGTGGGCTTAGAAAAAGATGATTTTGCCACTATCTAGTGGGCTTAAAACAAATAGTTGATGATTTATTCCAATTCAAGTAACCCAACCTTCACCCACAGGCATTCAGGCAGTTATATCAAATAAGCATTTAACCTCATGGTAAACATGCTATTCATGGCAGTCACTCACACGCATGCAAGGATGCTAAAGCATAAAGCTTACCGAGTACTCCAAGCCAAAACAAAAACTCATTAGAAATCATGCATGAATCCTAAGTATATAGAAATGCCTAATGCAACACATGCAAAAATGCAACTATAGCAGGCTCGACTATTCTAAACATGGCATATGAAATGCTACAACTAACATGTATTCAATCTAGAATTGAAATACAAATGCAGTTAGTATGATGCGCCGAGCCCGGTGCATGCAAAACAGATGAATGATGCAAACATGTTGTCATACTGTATGCTAATTGAGATATGGCCTAATCTAACCAGCATAAGCAGGTAAATAAAAAGGAAGAAAGACGTGGGGTTGGAAGACATACAACACACACACGCACACTTATTACAGTTGTGCCCTCGCGCAGAGGGTCCGAATAAATATACAGTTCCGAATAAAAGAATATTACAGTCCAAATATTACAGTCCAAATAATATACAAATTCCTAATTAATTAACAAATTAACTAAGAAAGCTGTAAACTGGCATGCAAGCCAGGGACTGCCTTGCTTCTGATGAATGATGCATGTCTGGGCTGCCTTGCGCAGAAATCCACCGGGATGCCCCAATTAGCCTCTGTTTAGCAGTTTATTCTTGGAAAGCGCGCCGAGCCCCGGAAGACTGCCGATTCCTGATTTTGCTGCAACAGAGAGCAGGAAAGGGGCATAGTAGTGTATTTTCACAAATATATGCATGCCTCGATCCTCGTACCACCAATCACGCATACCGAGGCATGATGGCCGAGGAGTCGAATTGCACAATTCAATATAGGATGAATGCACATGAAAACACAACAAAAACCTAACTCCATCATGGATAATTCGGAGTGTCGGTGACTGGGGAATTGAGATACATTCCGTCACACGGAGTACGAAATGTGCCTCGTTTCCCGTGCCCGGGCTAACTCCTATCCCGGACACGATGCAATATGCATGATATGCATGAAAATGCAACTAAGATACAATCCTAACATACACAATGCTATGGAATGACATGTCTCGAAATGCATGCACACGGGCACGCAAACCGAGGAAATGCATGAATGCGATCTAAGATACAACTTAGTATACACTATGCTGTAAAAATGAGATGCCTCGAAATGCGTGCACACGGGCAAGCAAACCGAGGCAATGGCATACGCAAAATAATAGGGCTAAAATGGCATATAGAATGCAACATGGACTTATACTAACATGAGAGAGCCTCAGCCACACTCACATAAGAGGCCGATGGATGAAAATGAAGTGCCTCGAAATGCTTGCGCATGGGCACGCAAACCGAGGCAATGGCATACGCAATGCAATATGGCTAAAATGGCATAGAAAATGCAACATGGACTTATACTAACATGAGAGAGCCTCAGCCACACTCACATAAGAAGCCGATGGATGAAAATGAAGTGCCTCGAAATGCGTGCACACGGGCACGCAAACCGAGGCAATGACATACGCAATGCAATAGCATGGAAATGATATGCAAACATGCTAATGGAATTTTCAGCAATGAAATGTGGGGGAAAACAGCCCCGAAATGAGGCGAAAACACACCCGATGCATGGAATAGTCCCGAAATGCAAAATTAGGCACATAGAATGAACTACAACTATACAAAGCATGCATAATTGGTACATGAGATGAAAAGACAGAAGAAAGGCAGCCTCAAAATAAGTATTTTTACAGTACAAATCATGGCCAAACAGCAAGCAAAGATAGGGCAACAATGGCATGGAAAAATGGCCCTAAACATGAGATTATGAAGCAACTCTCAGCTGCTAACTCCAAATAGGTTAGGGCCCTTGAACAACATTGAAGAGGGGCCAGAAATAAGCCACTTTACAGAACTATAAAAACCCTAAAAACAAACATAGATATGGCTAAGCTCTTATGCAAGAAAAAGGGCCAAAAGGTGGCCAAAGAGGCAAGTGGTATATGCAAAGCCCAAACTGAAAAATTCCCTTCTACAACATTGAAGAGGGACCAAAAATATGCATATTTACAGAACTGTAAAAAAACCAAAACAGTATACAAACATGCTAGAAATGCAATGCAAAATGAGGCTCAAAAGTGGCTATAACACAAAGTATACAAAATATTCATCAAACAGCCAAAGACCCTTAATGAAACATGAAGAATGGGCCAAAATAAGACTATTTTTAGTTCTATAAAAAGGCCAAAAACCGAAGCATAATAGGCTGCCAAAACATGCAAGAAAAGGGGACCAAGGAGGGATATAACATGAAGTAGCATATGGAGGTCCCAAACCATGAAAGGCCCTTAATAAAACATGAATAATGGACCAAAATAAGACTATTTTTAGTACTGTAAAAAGGCCAAAAACCGAAGCATAATAGGCTGCCAAAATATGCAAGAAAAGGGGACCAAGGAGGATATTGAAGCAAGTGCAAGATGGGGGGCTCAAACAGGGTTGAGCCCTTAAGAAAAAGTGAAAAAGAGCTCAAAAGAAGGCCACTTTCAGTTATGGCCGGAGCTCAAAGCAAAAAGCATATATGGTTAAGAAATGTTGCAAAAATAAGCTCAAAAAAGGGGGAAATGGCAACTCATCCTTGTAGACCAATCTTTGGTTGCTTCTTGGACCAAGTTGCAGCACCTTTAGCCTCTGAGAAGCCCTCCTTGTTGCTGGAAATGGAGTGGTGGTGGTAGTGCTTGGTGGTGATGAAGGAATGTGGTAGAACTTAGGAGCTTTTGAGAAAATGAGAGAGATAGAGGGAGGTTTGGATGCCTATGCTTGAAGCAAATTTTTCTAACCCTTAAAACAAAGGTTGGCAGCTGGTTATAAGGACTAAAAGGAGGGGGAACATGGAAGGAAAGGGTGGGGGAAAAGGACCAAGGCTTTCCCCCACAAAATATCCCCCGGATACAGATCTTTTCTGAGGGATACAGCTATACAGCTGTAAAGTGTGAATTGTGAGGATCATGGCCGGCCACTTTTTGGAGCTCCAGGTGGCCGGCCGGCCACCTCCCCTAGCCGGCCGGCCAAAGGTCAAAAAGGTCTAGTTGAATTAGTGGCCGGCCACTTCACATTGGTGGCCTCCCAGGTCCCCTCATCACAACCCTGTGGTTCAAAATTGTAAACTGTAAAACAGGAGAGAGAACAAGCCATTTTTAGGAGGGGTTCAAAAGGGTCAAATGGAATTTCTGGCCGGCCATATGATATTAGGATCCTCCCATGTGTGTACATCACAAATATGTGGTTCAAAGTTCAAGAAAGTGGCCCAAGGGTGTTCAACATTGGCTCGGAAGGAGGGGTTCAAAAGGGTCAAGCAACATTAGTGGCCGACCACCAACTTTTAGGGTCCTCCCATGTGTGTACATCACAAATATGTGGTTCAAAGTTCAAGAAAAAGGGCCCAGGTTGTTCAACATCAGCTTGGAAGTGAGAAAAACGGGCGTCGGAGGGCGCCGGAGGAGCAAAAACTGGTTGTTGAAACAATTGCTGGCCTCCCACCCTTCTACGGCCTTCCCGGTGATAAAACAGAGGTACCTGCCAAAAATGAACAAAAACCGATGCAAAATGAATGCTCGGGGACCAAAACACGCAGTTCGGGGTCCCGAAAACGGGCTGTTAAGCACCGAAAGTGGCATTCGGCCACGAAGTGGGTTTCTCAGACCCCAGTGTCCCTCAAAAGGGAGTAGAAAGGAAGTATGCCAAAAATCAGAACAAACGGTGATGGTTAGGCGGTCCCGAACCGAGGCACACGGCCAACGGTCCCGAAAAACCAGAAACCGGACTCCGAAATGGGCAAAATGGCCTGCGGCCACAAAATGTAGCTCACGGCCACTGAGAGATGGTCTACGGGACCTCTCCCTCCCCTCGGGAAAAGAAACAGAGAAAACCGAGTCTGGTTCGCAAACCGAGGCAAGGCACAGAAGAGGGTTCGGAAGTCCGGAGGCAGGGCTCACGGCCGCGACTCTGAAACTTCTGAACGAGCACATCATGCAACATCACCAAGCGCTCAATCGGTGACGTCTGAGTCTTAAGGTCGGTCAAAAATGGGGTGTCTACAGTTGCCCCTCTTTGACAGAACTCGAAAGTCATAAGTGACGGGAGTGAATGTCAAAGCCCAGAGACGACCCATTTTTGACAAGGCCGAAGACTTAGACAAACGTACAAGATAAACAGAGATGTGCCCACAGGCATGCCCGCAGGCGAGGGGGCAAAATGCAAATGATATGCACAGAGCCGGACATAACTCAATGATCATGCAAATGCAGCAAGCTGTAATGAAGCAAGTATTCGCAAATAGATGCAACAGTTTTAAGCAAGAATGCAAAGCAACAACTACATTTCATGCAGTTAAGAATGCGGAGAATTGTTCAATTCTCGCCACGTTTCACACGGAGAAGATACGATACCTGCGCGATTCGTCTGGTTGCACCAGCTTCAAATGAGCCGTACATACAATATCGTGCCTGCAAAAGAGAGAAATTCAACAAGCACAATATGCTACCAACATATATTTAATGCGATTCCGAAAGTTTGACACACGCAGTGCTGGTGAGTGAATGCATCGCGATGCGAGAAAGGACATGCGTGACAACGCATGCTCAAGCATAGAGGTATGGCAACATCCAGAAATGTGCATAACAATGCAAGTATGCTCATGAGAATGCAAGTTATGTGCATGATAGTGCAAAACGAGCATGAATCAAGGTGCCCGTTCGTTACGAAACAACGAGCACAGAAACGCGTGTTTCGGCGAAGGCGACTCGATCACGGCCTCCGATTCACTTCCTGGAAAGGTTACAACACATTCAAAAAGGATACGCCTTGATTTCAATGAATGATGATGAGACACATGTCAGAACTTGAAGCTGAAGTCCCGGCGGATCATTTCGCGACAGAAAGTGCACTTTTCTTGAACTTTTTCAGGTCCCGGGAACTCCAATCTTCCTCAAAATTTGCAGAGAGCTAGGTGGGCATGTGGGGGACATGGCCGGCCAGTTTTATGAGGGATGGGAGGTGGCCGGCCAGTTTTGCAAAAAGGAAATGGCTGGCCGGCTGGAAAAGGTGGCCGGCCGGCCATCTGCCCAAATCCGAGGGCATTTTGGTCCTTTCACCTCCTTTCTTTATGCTCCTTCATCCAAAGACTTTGAGCCTATAAATGCAGCTGAGAGGTCTTCTTCTCTTGTCTCCTACACCATTTTCTTCTCCAGATCTGAGTTCCATACGCGTTTTCCAACGCCCCATGCAAGTTGTTTTCGCGAAAATAGTCAGTTTCAAGCACTTTGAACTGATTAAATTTTGGTTTCGGAGCTTCTTTTCTCATTTTCGCCACTTGAGGTGAGTTTGTCTCAATATTTGGAAGATTTTCTCGAGAGTTGACTTTTGTTGACTTTTTCATTTCCCGAGAGTTGACTTTTGTTGACTTTTTCCAATTTTGGCTCATTTTCGCTCATTTTTGCTCCTTTTGCAGATTTTCTGAAAATGGTGGGTAATTCTCCCCATGGTGGAGGCTTTCCGGGTGCCGGGGACAATTTTGATCCCATGACTTTGCCCCCGAGGGTCCGACCTTTTATTCCCGGGAGGTACGCTCCGCCAGCACATGTCCTTCCTCGTGCCGTTTTTCGTCATTTCACTGATTTTGATGAGCGAGCACCTGGGGATCTGCTTCTCCGAGAGCCAGAGCATCACCTCTCCCTTGAGGCTCGAGAGGTATTTACTTCATTTTCTACATTTTTCGTACATTTCGCACCTTTGCCATGCTTGAACACACAGTTTAGCTTATGACATAGTACTTTGCTTGCATCCTGAACATGTAGTTTAAACACTTGAATTTCTGAACTCTCGGCTCATTAATTGATTGCGAACGCACAGTACACATTAGTTAAGAGGTGAACACACGGCTCAAACACTGATTTGTCGAACACACAGCCCGAATTTGAAAGTGAACACACAACACTCACTGACTTAGAGTAGAACACACAGCCCAAACTCCGATTTTCTGAACACGCAGCCCAGATTGATAGTGAATACGCAGCCCAAACTTTACTTCCTTGAACACGCAGCCCAAACTTTAATTTCCTGAACACGCAGCCCAGATTGATAGTGAACACGCAGCCCACACTGATTGAAAGTTGAACACGCAGCCCAAACTTTAATTTCCTGAACACGCAGCCCAGATTGATAGTGAACACGCAGCCCACACTAGTTGAAAGTTGAACACGCAGCCTAAACTTTAATTTCCTGAACACGCAGCCCAGATTGATAGTGAACACGCAGCCCACACTGATTGAAAGTTGAACACGCAGCCTAAACTTTAATTTCCTGAACACGCAGCCCAGATTGATAGTGAACACGCAGCCCACACTGATTGAAAGTTGAACACGCAGCCCAGACTTTAATTTCTTGAACACGCAGCCCAGATTGATAGTGAACACGCAGCCCACACTGATTGAAAGTTGAACACGCAACCCAAACTTTAATTTCCTGAACACGCAGCCCAGATTGAAAGTGAACACGCAGCCCAAACTTTAATTTCCTGAACACGCAGCCCAGATTGATAGTGAACACACAGCCCATTCATTTCATTGGCACATAACTCGTTCATTTCATTGGCACACAGCTCATTCATTTCATTGGCACACAGCTCATTCATTTCATTGGCACACAACTCATTCATTTTATACTGACACATGTATTCATTCTGAATGCAGGTTGGTTCTCGCAGTGTACGGGGGGTATTCATTCTGAATGCAGGTTGGTTCTCGCAGTGTACGGGGGTATGGCTCTACCGCCGCGCGGGATTGGTACGTTGAGCTCTCGGAGGCTGTCCGGGATTTAGTAGACTTGGCAGGGTTCGGGGCCTTCTGCATTGGATTGTCACGTTGTCCTGCCAGGAGGACACTGATGGCGGCCCTGGTGGAGAGATGGTGGGACACCACCAACTCCTTTCATTTCTCTACCACTGGGGACATGACTATGACCCCTCTGGATTTTGCGGTATTGACCGGCCTGGACATAGGAGGTTGGTCCATTCCCTATGACGAGGACATGGGCAAGTGGGAGGCCGCTTGGATATATCTACTGGGAGCTCGCCCGCCTGTCGACAGAGTCTCCGGGAGAGTTCGATATACTTGGTTCTCTTCTCACTTTCGGCGGGCGGAGATAGAGCCCGAGACTCCTGAGGAGACAGAGCAGTATGCCCGTGGTTTCCTTATGTTCCTCTTCGGGACTACTCTGTTCGCCGATAGAGGGAACACTGTTGGGCTCTATCTGTTGAGCGCTCTGGTTGACCTATCACAGGTCAGTCGATACGACTGGGGTGGCGCCGGCCTGGCTACCCTTTACTACTATATGAGCGCCACCTCCCGCGGGCGGGGGGACTTACTTGGCGGTTATTGGAGAGTCTGGGAGGTACTTTTCTGTCCCCTTGATTTACATTTCTGCTCTTCATTACTTGTACATTGCACACACAGCGCACTTTACAGTCTGTATTTTGCCCTCAGCACTTTGTACTTACATTCTGCACTGCTTTTCTCAGTTATGGGTTTACGTATACTTCCCAGTATTAGCCCCAGAGTTGGAGGCGGCAGGGCCCCCCATGACCCCATATTCACTGGTGTTCGAGGGCCCGCACCGGCCGAGACCCCGAGAGATTCTCATTTATCTGCGACAGTATTTTGACACTGTGCGCCCATCGGAGGTACTTCAGAACCCTCAGTTCTTCCCATTTTTATCTCTGATCTGCCCTGCACGTTCCTGATTTCTGATTGGTTTATTCACTTGTTATCCGCAGATTACATGGCAGCCTTGGGCGCCCTTGGGCGATGGTCTCCGATTTCAGTATCCCGGAGGATCGGGCACCTTCCAGTACAGGTTCCTGCTCGAAGGACCTGTTGGTAGAGCATGGTTTCTGGGGGAACGCTTTCTGCGTCAGGTATGGGGGTATACTTCTCAGGACCCTCCCGCAGCACCCCCAGTCAGTATGCGGACTGCTGATAGGCTCTCTCACCAGGAGGTAGTCGGCGGTATGCTGGGTAGTGATGCCCTGTTGCACCTCGAGGAGGGGGACTACGCCACTTACCGTCATACATATTTGATGCCTCCACTGGCGGGGGCTCGCACCCCGATGACGAGGTCTGCTGGTACGTCATCTTCGAGCCAGGCCCGGGCTCGGGCTGTAGACGCCCCTTCTACTAGTAGGGCTGGTACATCGAGAGGTGGGGGTAGATCGGTTCCTCCGATTACTCCGACTTATCCTCATCCTGGATGGTCGGACATGCCGTCTGAGTTGACGGGATGGCGTTTTGGGACTCCTTACCCGATTTCGCTAGAGCCTCCACTTCTTGACCATAGATATGTCAGGGATCCTGATTCACCACCGGTATGATTTATAGCTTTGATTTATCAGTCGGGTACTTAGACATTCATTCCTTTACTGATAGTTTTGCATTTGTATCTGCAGCCTCCGGTTGAGTATGTGGGCGAGATTCTCGGGGTGATGGCCGCACTTGAGGGCATGGTCCTTCGGAGAGAGACACACCTATCCGTTATGGGTGTGCAGGTACCGTTCATCTTTCTTGTATTTATCACACTTCTGATGACACACTGGTTTTGAACATTTTTCTGCATTGTAGAGCACATCCTACACACACCCTACTCACATACTGTACTCGTATCTGATTTTCATGTTTGAACTGATGTATTGAACTTTTCATTTTCAGATGCCTCCTGTATATGCTCAGCCGCGGGCCGGGCCACCTGGGCCTCCTTGGGGAGCTGGGCCATCTGGGCCTTTTTACGGAGTTGGGCCATCTGGGCCTTTTTACGGAGCTGGGCCATCTGGGCCTTCTCAGGGAGCTGGGACATCTAGGCCTTTCCAGGGAGCTGGGCCATTCAGGCCTTTCCGAGGAGCTGGGCCATCCAGGCCTTTTCGAGGAGCTCGAGGAAGGTCCTCCCGCAGACGCAGGGCACACGTTGTAGAGGCGGAGCCCGAGAAGGAGGAGGAGGAGGAGGTTACCGACCGCCAGTCAGAGACATCTGCTGAGGAGGGGGGCTCCGGTCTTGGTTCGGGGAATAGAGGCGAGGCTGAGGGGGATTCTGAGGATGACAGCTCCGACCCGGATGATGATGATGGTGCAGAGGTTGTCCCGCAGAAGAGGATGAGGAGTGCTTCTCATTCCCGCTCCCGAGGACATTGATGCTGCTGTTTCCTGCTTTATTTTTCTTTTTGCTAGTAGTTTGTAGCACTTTGCTCATTGTTGGGCAGTTTTATTTTTTGTAAAACTTGTACCTTTGTTTGTTGTAAAACATGATGGAATGAAACAGCTTTTGAAAAGGTGTTTGTATTTTAAACTTTTAGCATCGTATCGCATCATTTTATTTCGCACAAAAATAAAATTGAATGGGAATGTGCATTGTGTAATCACCAAGTCAGGTAGTGAACCGACGCGACGAACTAAGCAACTCAACTTACTAAGATATAACAGAACCTCAGCAAGTTTACAACTCGATAATCAAAATACAATAACGTTGACAACGCAAATAAACAAGACTTAAACAAAGATTGCTTAAACAGAGAGCAATGACTCAAAAACGTGAAACACGTCCGCTCGACAAACAATTCGATAAGCAAAATAACAACTCGATAATCAAAACAACAACTCGATAATCAAAACTCAACAACAACAAAGTGTACTTCGGACGATCTGGGCACCGGAACGCATCCGAAACAGAGGGAAATGAAGGCCTTTGACTCTCCCGTTGCATGGAAATGCTTGAAACTTTCCCTCGAAGGGTAAAACAGGGCCAAGGAGATACACTGGAGCATTGCTGGCCACCTTTGGGAGCCAGCCGGCCAATTTTATGGAGAGGGGGAGCCGGCCGGCCAGTTTTGTAAAAAGCAAATGGCCGGCCAGCCAGAAAAGGTGGCCGGCCGGCCACTTATTCCTGCAGCCACCTAGTTTTTGACACGTGTCCCCGTGAATAGTGTTTTTTCCCCTATAAAAGCCTCAACTCCGGGAACATTCATTTCATCTTAGCTTTACACAAAGATGGAGGCGTTTCTCGCGGAAAATCTCACATCTTGGATCTCTTCTCTAGATGGCTCGGAAAAGTTGAACTTCCGGGGTTTCGGTTTGAATGCACTATTCACGCTGAGCCGTACTCCGCTACATCTCCCTTTTCTCCATGCCGCGGCAAGGTTCTGGAACCCAGTGACGCACGTTTTTAGCTTCGGCGGCCAAGAGGTATGTCCCACTTTCGAAGATTTTCAGGTTTTGATGGAGTCTGAATGCTCTGAAGTGATCTTGCCCCAGCTCCGTTTTGGCCATGCCCAAGCTTTAGGGCGGATGTGTGGGCTCGCGGCGCATGATGCTCGATCTCTGATCTGTAGTGGGGAACTGGACATCCTCGGCTTGATCCATCGTTTTTCCGACGCCGGTGACCGTAGCAACCATTATTGGCAGGGTTTCCGGCAACACACCCTCTGCTTGTGTTTGTTGTCTCACTTTCTGCTTTCCTCGGGCTTCGGCGGAGCTAGCATTCGCCTGATTGAAGTTGCCCAAGGCTTGAGAGAGGGAAAGAGCTGCATCGCTATGACCTTGGCCGAGACGTTGATGGGTTTAGATTCTGTCTATCGCCGGGAGGCGACTAGGTTTGCTGGGAGTCCACTGCTGCTGCAGGTAATGTTTCCCACCCAACCTTACATATATATTTGCTCACATCACTCGACCCTCAGGCTCGGTTTTTCTCACAAAACTCTTGTCTTACTTTTCTCTCATCGTACATCTCTCTGTTCTTTATTCTCTCATTTTCCATCCCTCTCCCAGGTATGGTTAATGGACAAGTTGCAGGTTGTGGACTCTTGCCCGGCCTATTCAGCTCGAGGCTACTTCTTTCGGCAGCGCCTAGTCAATGCTCTTGACGAAAGGTGGTGGTTTGATTGGATGTGCAATTTGTCCGCAGACCGCATTGCTTGGCGTTGTCCTTGGCTCAACCTCCCGGCAATGAGCTATAGTATGTCCCGGCTGATTGGGATCCAGTTGATTGGTCTAACCCACTGCGTATTCTATTTTCCATTCCGGTTCCTGTGCCAGTTTGGTCACAATCAGATCTGCCCACCGGAGGGGATTGAGTACCCAGCTGCTTTCCCGGTCCGGGGTGCACAGCTTGCCCGATATGCCACAGCATGGAGGACTAGAGAGCTCCTGGCTCCTGCTCCCACTTTCAGTTGCACTTTGTCCGACGAGTGCTTGGATTGGCTCAACGAGGAGGCACAAGTTGGGCCTAGCTTGGCATCAGATGCTTCGACCAGCTCTGGGAGGGGGCGCAGAGATACTTGACTCGACTATGCCTCAAATTTATTGCTTTATTAGTATTTTCAAGTTTTCTTTATGAATGTAATAAAAAAGCAACCTTGATTGTAATGCAAGAGCAGGAGAACTCTGTTTTGAAATCAATGAAATTGAAGGTTGTGATACTGAAAATTTTCCACTTTGGTCCAAAAATGGTCTTAGTCATAAAAAGATTAATTTGAACAAAGTCAACTTTTATTAAAACTTTTCAAAACTATTTTCGATGTGGATCAGAACTGGACACGCCGAAGATCTGTCACTGAGATGCACAACCCCAGATCCCTGCAACTGGAAAGTTGCCCCTAGTCTGAAGAACAATGCGGCACTGCATGGCAACGGAAAGTTGCCCCTAGTCTGAATAGCACTGTACCGGAGATCGCGATAAATGCTGATGGATAAAGATGACTGAGATGATCAAAATGGACAGAGTTGATCGGGGAAAAGTTTATGGCTGAACTTCAAGGTGAAGTTGCCTACGTATCCCAAAGATGGGAATCAAGCCTTACGTAGTTCAGGCTCAGGTTCACTCGAGTATTTTCACTCTCCTTTTGCGCTCTAACTTTTGCCAAGGCCGCCCTTTGCGGGTTTTCAGCCTTGCGAGCTCAGTTTTTATATTTTTCAATTTTTTGTGCTCTAACTTTTGCCTAGGTCGCCCTTTCGGGTTTTCGGCCTAGCGAGCCTCTCAAGGATAGTATTTCTTCAACTTGTCCATGTTGATCGGTTGTAAAAACTCTAGGCCATCTAGATCCATCAGAACCACAGCTCCACCTGACCAGATAGCTTTGATGATGTAAGGACCAGTCCAATTGGGTTTGAACTTGCCCCTTGGGTCGTGGATGGGAGCTCGGTTGTCTTTGAGCACCAAATCTCCTTCTTTCAGATTCCTGGACTTAACCTTCTTGTTGAAAGCCCGGGCAATTCTGCGTTGATAGCCTTGAATGTGGTACAGTGCTTTCAGTCTTCTTTCATCAAAGAGCATGAGTTCCTCAAATCTGCTCTGCTGCTAATCTGCTTCAGCTATTTGGCACTCAGCCAATACTCGTAACGACGGAACCTCAATCTCGATGGGTAGAACAGCCTCCATTCCATAGACCAATGAATACGGAGTCGCTCCAATAGAAGTTCTGATTGAAGTCCTGTAGCCCCATAGAGCAAATGGCAGCTTGTCTGGCCAATCTCGGTAGGTTCCTACCATCTTCTGCAATATATGTTTGATATTCTTGTTGGCGGCCTTGACCGCTCCGTTGGTTTGCGGTCGGTATGTAGATGACTTATGGAAAGCCACGTTATATTTTTCCAACAAGTCTATCACTTCTTTCTTGAAGTGGGAACCATTATCTGAAATTATCTCGTTTGGCACCCCGTAGCGACAGATGATGTTGTTTCTGATGAACTTTGCGACGTGCGACGCCTTCAACACCGCGTATGATTGGACCTCGACCCACTTTGTGAAATAATCTATCGCTACCAGGATAAACTCATGCCCGTTTGACCCCTTCGGGGTAACAGCTCCGATCACATCAATTCCTCAAACTGAAAAAGGCCATGGCGAAGTCATGTTGTATAGCTTTGACGGCGGGATGTTCATGCGGTTTGCATGAATTTGACACTTGTGGCATCGCCGAACAAAACTAATACAATCCTCCTCCATGGTTGACCAGTAGTAGCCCTGTCTGAGGATCTTTCTGGCCAGCATTACTCCATTCATATGTGCACCGCACTCCCCTCCATGGATGGCCTCCATCAGGCGCTTCGACTCTTCAGCTTCTACACAGAGCTTATACATTCCCAGATGACCCCTTTTGTACAGCTTACCCCCGCAGATGATGAATTGAACAACCATTCTTCTGACGGCCCTCTTATCCTTGGCATTTGCCCCTAGTGGATACGTCTCCTTTTCCAAGAAGTTCCAGATGTCGTAATACCAGGGGTTGCCGTCTTGAGCCTCATCTATGGCGGAAATCGACTCGTATGCTGGCGCAAACTTTTGATCAATAATGACTGGACGCATCCGAACTCCGGACGGGATGTCTATCATGGAAGATAGAGTTGCTAGTGAATCTGCGAACCTGTTGTTTTCTCTTACGAGGTGGGTGAAATTTAGCTTCTCAAACCGAGGAATTAACAAATCCAAGGTTTGGTGGTAAATTATCATCCTTTCCTCCTTGACTTTCCAGTCTCCTTTTGCTTGAGATACAACTAGGTTTGAGTCCCCAATGACGTCCAACCGTCTTGCCCCTAGTTCTAGGGCTGCTTCCAGGCCAGCAATACATGCCTCATACTCTGCTTCATTGTTTGAGACTTTGAACCGGAGCTTGAATGCTAAAGGGATACGGGAATCGTCAGGCGCTATCAGCAACACCCCTATCCCATACCCATACTGGTTTGACGCTCCGTCAAAGTACATCGTCCAAGTTTCATCTTCGATGTGCAGAATGGCTTCATCTGGGAATAGGTACTCAACCGCTTCATCCCCCTCAACCGGGTGGTCGACAAGGAACTCTGCTACCGCTCTTCCTTTTACTGACTTGCGCGTTACATACTTCAAATCAAATTCGGAGAGCAACAGCAGCCAACGAGCTAGCCTACCCGTAAGTGCTGGTTTCTCGAAAAGATATTTGATGGGATCCAAACGTGAAACCAACATTACAGAGTGAGCTAACAGGTAGTGCCGCAGCTTCCTGGTAGCCCATACCAAGGCCAAACAAGCCTTCTCCAGCGGTGTATAGCGGGTCTCGTAATCCAGCATCTTTTTGCTCAGATAGTAGATGGCCCTTTCCACTTTGTCTTCTGACTCCTGCGCGAGCATGCAGCCCATGGTAGTCTCAGTTACCGAAAGGTACAATATCAACGGTCTCCCCGGCTCTGGTGGTGACAACACGGGCGAGTTCTGTAGATACTCTTTGATCTGTTCAAAAGCTGCTTGGCATCGGCCGTCCCATTAGAACTTCTTTCCTTTCTTCAGGAGGCCAAAAAGTGGTTCACAAGTCAAGGTTAATTTAGAAATAAACCGTCTTATGAATTGCACTTTACCCAGAAAGCCTCGCACCTCCTTTTTAGTCCTTGGTGGTGGCATTTCTAAGATGGCCTTGATTTTGGAAGGGTCGACCTCGATGCCCCTTTGTGTAATCAGAAACCCTAGCATTTTTCCCGCTGTAACACCAAACGTGCACTTCTGGGGATTCAATCGCAGCCGAAACTCTCTGATCCTTTGAAAGAATTTTTGTAAGGCGGTGTAGTGGCCTTCTCTTTCTTTGGACTTGACAATCATGTCGTCCACATACACCTCGACCTCTTTATGGATCATATCATGTAATATTGTAGTTGCTGCCCGTTGATAAGTAGCTCCAGCATTCTTCAACCCAAATGGCATCACTCTATAACAATATGTACCCCACGGGGTAGTGAATACAGTCTTCTCTCGGTCTTCGGGTGCCATTACTATCTGATTATAGCCTGAGAAACCATCCATAAACGAAAGCAAGGCGTGTCCTGCCGTGAAATCCACCAATTTATCAATGTGTGGCAAGGGAAAGTCGTCCTTCGGACTGGCCCTGTTCAAATCTCTGAAGTCTACACAGACCCGAATTCTGCCATCCTTCTTTGGCACCGGAACAATGTTGGCCAACCAAGTTGGGTATTCGGATACCAGCAGGAACCCTGCGTCAATTTGCTTGGTGACTTCTTCCTTAATTTTGAGAGGCCAGTCCGGGTGGATCCTTCTGAGTTTTTGTTTGACAGGTCGGGCCTCGGGGTCAAGAGGGATCCGGTGCTGTACGATCTCAGGATCGATTCCAGGCATGTCTTCGTAGGACCACGCGAAAACATCTTTGAAATCTTTTAATAAAGCGACTAAGCGCTCGCGTTCCTCCGAAGACAACGTGGACCCGATCTGGACCAGCCACGGGTCCTTCTCAGTACCAATATTCACGGTAGTGATTTCATCCATTAAGGGTTTAACAAATCTTTCCTGCTCTTGATCAATTAACCGTTGCAAAACTGGAGGAATTTCTCCCTCGTTGTTTTCATCAAAATTTTGAAAATCCTGATTTAAGCAATAAATCAAAGGCACAGAAAAATACTCAGAAACCACATCCACATCATTCTCATTAAATATTTCCAAGCCGTCGGATTCCTCTGTTACAACAGACTCAAAAGAAAATGAAAATGACGACCTAGACAGGACTGTGGCATCCGGGTTATCACCCCCAGGAATACCAGACTCAGACTCAGTCGAGATGGAACCTGATTTCGACGCACAAGATTCGGTGGAATCAGATTCCGGCTCACTACCTGACCCGGTGCTGTTAGATAAAAAGCCTTCTTCATATTGCCAGATGAGAGAAGGTGCGATAGATGCATCCAAGATCGGCGCTGGAAAGCCCGCAACTATTTCATCTCCAATCATGGAAACCGAAGAGTTATCCCCCAAGCACTCTTGGTCGATCGGAGGATCTGAAAGTAGACACGCCAGTGCTACCCCCATTTCAAGCTCGGTGCTCTCAGGATCCACTGCTTTACACTGCTCAACCTCAGTTGGTGGGTCTGTCTACGCTTCGGCAACGTCATCCCCAGATAATTGTAAGTCGAAGAAGATTTCGAAACCAGGCACGCGCTTCCTCTCCGCGTTCAGCCATGGTTCTGGGAAGCCGCAGAATGGAAAGTCTTCCCCCTCCCGGACGAAGCGTCTGTTTAGGGTACCCCAGATGGGCCTATGCATTAACTCAAATGGCTTCCCAGCCTTCTTTGCTCTGGCCCTTCCGGCCATTTCTTTCCCTTTCCTCACCCAGTCCTCTTTGGTGGGCAGAAAACCCAATCCAAAGGTGTGAGGGTTGTGTGGCACTTCGGCCGATACCGCGACGCCCTTCCGGCCGCTTCTTCCTAATCCCATTCCGGGGATATGTTGTAGCTTGTTCATGAGGTAGACAGATTGAGCACTGACGTACATACCCTCATTTACAGCCATGACATTCTGCACCACTCGAGCCTCGGCCAAAGTGAACCCCGATAAAAACACATCCTCCGTGCCGTGCTCGATCTCCAAGACAGGTGTGGACACTTCCGGCGGCGGATGGATTGATGAATTCCCAAAAACGATCGCTACCCCTTTCCCGTGAGGGTACTTTAGCATCTGATGTAGAGTGGAAGAGACTGCCTTGACCTGGTGCAACCACGGTCGCCCTAAAAGTAGGTTAAAGGTTGCGGGAACGTCCAAGATATGAAATTCAATGCTGTGTTGTCCTGGACCAACCTTGGTTTGAATTTTAACAGTCCCCATCACTTCTCTGCTGGTATTGTCGTATGCTCTGATCACTTGAGTAGTTGGGACGAAGTCCACGGGCTTCAACCCGATTGCATATGCCGTTCTGGTCGGGCAGACATTAATCGCAGACTCGGTATCAACAAGTACCACCGGTATCCACTTATCTTTACATTCCACGGAAATATAGAGAGGTTTGTTATGATTTGTGCCCTCAGGCGGTAGTTCCTTGTCCGAAAAGGTTAATGTCGGGGAACCTCCTCCCGGAAAAACCAGCCCAACCAGCTGTTCAGGCGTGGTATCTATGGAGAGTTTGGACTTGTCCATAGCAGACAGGACAGCTTCCCTATGTACTCGTGATGCCATTGGCAGTCCCCAGATGGAGATGTCTGCTTGTATCTTTTTTAACTGTTTCAGCACAGCTTCCTCTTCAATCTGCTTCTCTTTCTGTTTCTCCGCTTCTCTATCCTTCCCGGATACCTCGGGTTGGTCCAGGTATGGGGGTTTGAAGTACCGCCCACTTCTCGTCATATGGTCAACCTCATCGAGGTACCAAGTGTCATCCGGTTGATTATTTCCCCAGTCTTCATCCATGTGGGCAAGACATAAGTCATCGTCTTCCCACCACATTCCGTCGGCAGCCAACAGACACCTGTCTGGCTCTGGTTCAGTTGCACTCGTAGTACTCTCTGTCCACATGTTCGCAGCATTCTCTATCTTCGTGCACACAACACTCGCAGTCCCCTCAGGGCCTTTAGCTTTCCTAATTCTCTCGGCATCCTCAAACTTTTCTCGTTCCAGCTGCGTCAGTACAGTTGGTTGTTCAACAATTCCTGTATCCATAATGCCCAAATCTCGAGCGGAATTCTTAGCACCGGCGCTCTTCGGCAATATAACTTGACTTCCGGCCCTTCCGGCCACAGCTGATACTCCTGCCCCTGCCGGGCTCTGTTCTGGTTGGGCTTCCCCCACTTCATCTGGTTGATCCTTGAGCCATCCAGTGGCCTTCGCCGATTCCTCATAGTCGAACCAGTTGATTGACGCATCCCCCGGTTCCTGGTCATCGAAAAATTGCAGGTTGGCAAAGTCCTCCTCTACGGCTGTCAGATCATCTGCCCCTAGCCCAGATGCATCCCCCCGGATCATGCACAGCTCTCCTGTCTCTGGCAATTCTATACCTAGCCCAATTCGGCTCGTTGATAGGATGTACTCGCTTGGATCATAGGCTCCTCCAGCAAAACTCTGTCCAGTCCCAGATTCAACAATCTCATTCTCTCCCGAAATCTGCCCTGCCCCATCTTCGACGGTCACCACCATCGGCTTTGGTTGGGTTTTGGAGATGTCCACCATGCACAAGAAGTCAGTGCAATCGGGGAGGAACACCTCCGGCTTGGGTAGGTGGGATGGGGTGATATAGATACTGGGATCGTAAGATGCGACCCCAGTTTGGATAAAATTGATTCTGTTGGGAGGAGGAGCTTAGTTATGTGGTGGGAGAGGGTTGGTTGTGACATTGGGTTTATCGGGAGGCGCGATTACCTGTTTGTCAATAAGATCTTGGATCTCATGACGCAATCTGAAACAACGGTCGGTGTCGTGACCGTGTTGTTGGTGATACGCGCAGTACTTTGCTGGGTCATGAGAGGGAGGGAGTGGATTCGGTAGTGGCTTCGGCTCCAGGGGTTTCAAATGCTTTTTCCTGATCAATACCCCTAGAGCTTTGGACAGGGGCATATATAATGGGGGTGAAGGTTCTTTGGCCTCGAGGTTGGAATCTGGTGGTTTGTGTGTTGCTTCCGGACGCGTCGGAGAAGGGTGTGGCAGCCATGGGCCTTGGAGGGGGAGGGGGAGTGGTGGTGACCATACTGACTTCCGAGGCTCTTGTATTTGCAGCGCCACTCGGGCCCGCATTGTTGTTACGGTTGAAAGTCCTCCTCGGTTGTTCCCTATCGTGGTCAAACAGACCTTGTTTCATTGCATCTTCGATTTGCACCCCCATCTCGTGTAAATCTGAGAAAGTAGGAAAGGGGATTACAATCATTCTCTGCATCAACTTTGGGTGGAGATTGCGCACAATCATCCGGATTTGGTCCTTATCCGTGGGCCTTAGAGTCATCATTGACGCCTTTGCCCTCCATCGGATTACAAAGTCCGAGAAAGTTTCTTTGGGCTCTTGCCTTGTCGTTTCAAGATCACGAGTTGTAATCTCGATCTGAGTGTTGTACGAATATTGCGCGACAAAGGCCTCAGCCATTTCATCCCAATTCTTCTTCACTTCATCCTCTAACTTTGCGTACCAGTGGGCGGCCACGCCCGACAGGGTTTGGCCGAATAATGAAAGCTTCTGTGGTCGCGTTAGGCGCATTGGCCGCAAGATGTCTGAGAACAGTCGGAGATGGACCATGGGGTCCCCAGACCCGTCAAAGCGGTCAATTTGAGGCATTTTGAACCTATCGGGCAATGTTATGGCCACGTCGGTATATCCGTCCTCGATATCCGGGATAGCCTTGACCCCTTGGGATTTCTTGAAGAGCTTCTCAAGTTTGCTCAATTTCAGAGCTGTATGATCAACCTCGAACTCGAAGGGAGAGTCTGGGTGATTGGGTGTATGAACCTTGGACAGTTGTGGCGGAAGCGGGGGCGGAGCTGGCCCCGTTGGAAGATTCGTGTCCTCTTGTAAGTTTTGGAGATTTGGCACAGCGTTCTGGGTGTTTGGCGGAGCATTCTGAACAGTAGGCGTTTGCTCAGGTAATGGAGCCCCTGCCGGAGGAGGAATTTGGTGTGAAGCAGATGCCGCATTCTGCTGTTGTAGTCTGGTGATTAGTTCGGCCTGTTGGGCCATGATCGCGGCCTGCTGTTTGGAGAACTCCGCTTGACGGGCGGCATCATCATGCATCTGTCTCATGCTCTCCTGCATCTGGCGCATTAGAGCCTCCATCCCTGATGTATTTTGCTGATCCATCTGACTAACTGGTATGTCTATTTCTACAGCAGTAATTGAGACCTCAGTCCTATAGTCCTCTGATGAAGTAACCCACTGCTCTGACAACCTCTGTTCTGACACACTGCGCTTTTTCGGCTTTCTTTTGGTAACGGGGGGTAGAGAATGGAACACTGGCTGTCCGTCGATTAGATCCTCAGATCGATTGAGTCGACGACCTCGTGTCCAAAGTGCTTGGGGAATGCCTGCTGGGTTGGAAGCAATTGTGCTAGAATTGACCTAGCAAAAGATAAATAAAGTGAAAAGGAAATAAATAAACAGATAAACGGACAGCATAACAGCTTAAAATAAAATGCATGACACACAGCCGGGCATAACAACACACAGTCAATAAGCTGAATACACACTGTCCTCAAACACTGATTATTATCCCTGTATCACTGTCCCCTAAAACAGAATCTGATACCCACAGATAACTAATTCTCAAATACTGGCTGATGCCCGCAGGCCTGATACCCATACTACTGAACTGAAGCCCGCAGGCCTGATGCCCCAAACTCATATACTGAACTGATGCCCGTAGGCCTGATGCTGACAATACTGAACTGATGCCCGCAGGCCTGATGCCCAAACTCATATACTGATACATGCATTCCTGTAGAGACGCACTCTAAAGCACATAACAGATAAGTGAGAGCCAAAACACCCCTATGTTGGGGGAGGGTTTCCCTGTCCTATCTTGTCAGGAGCTAGGGTTTCACTACGCACGCAGCGGTTTCAAACAACCTATAAATGGGTAAGCAACCTGTCCTAGTTTGGAATGGTCATTATGGATCTGAATATGCACTAGGTCGAATGGTCAAAAAGGGTGCCCCGGTAAAACCGGGGTTTGTGTTCCCATACTGGCAGAGCCCACAACCGGTCAGTCTTATGGTCATGCCTTGACAAGACAAGCCTCCGGCAAACCGTTTAGGAATAGCAGATGGCAAACACGGTGTCCTAGGCGCACCAATGCAAATGCAATGCAAAGAAACACACAAGTGTAGTAAAAAACAGATATCATGAGTTCGAGTCAAGTTCTCTAATTCCCCAGCAGAGTCGCCAGAAACTGTAGACGTCCCCGGAACGCCCCGAGAGGGTGAGTCACGTTCTGTTCATTTTGGGGTCACTACAGCTCAGGACTCTCAAATTTGTCACGGTTCTAAGTCTGAACCAAAGAGTCCAAATCCGGCAAATCGTTTTGAGAAAAACAGATTTTTGAAAGAAGTGCCAAACATGGACTGCTTTGCCAGATACAGAGTCGCCACCTAAATGTTTTTTAATGGGAAATTTAGGAAACCCTGACTCGGTGCCAAAGGCCACGTGTCCGTCATCACCAAAGTTGCCTCGGCTCGGGAACTTGGGTACGATTGGGGAAGGTCACTTCGTGAGCACCCCCGCTCGCCCGATCAAAGATCGGCCTCTACTAACCATGATATCTATTTTTGAAAACTTTGTATGTCCTTATTCCGGTTATTAGCCTAGGTTACTATGTGATGCACACAGCATATAAGTATAGACTGGGTCGCCCAAATTGGAACAAAACATTTCATGTTTGTTTATTTGAAAGATGGTTTGCTACTCGCAAGTAGGCTTAAAATGCAGATTTTGCCACCCGCAGGTGGGCATAGAAAAAGATGATTTTGCCACTATCTAGTGGGCTTAAAACAAATAGTTGATGATTTATTCCAATTCAAGTAACCCAACCTTCACCCACAGGCATTCAGGCAGTTATATCAAATAAGCATTTAGCCTCATGGTAAACATGCTATTCATGACAGTCACTCACACGCATGCAAGGATGCTAAAGCATAAAGCTTACCGAGTACTCCAAGCCAAAACAAAAACTCATTAGAAATCATGCATGAATCCTAAGTATACAGAAATGCCTAATGCAACACATGCAAAAATGCAACTATAGCAGGCTCGGCTATTCTAAACATGGCATATGAAATGCTACAACTAACATGTATTCAATCTGGAATTGAAATACAAATACAGTTAGTATGATGCGCCGAGCCTGGTGCATGCAAAACAGATGAATGATGCAAACATGCTGTCATACTGTATGCTAATTGAGATATGCCCTAATCTAACCATCATAAGCAGGTAAATAAAAGGGAAGAAAGACGTGGGGTTGGAAGACATACAACACACACACGCACACTTATTACAGTTGTGCCCTCGCGCAGAGGGTCCGAATAAATATACAGTTCCGAATAAAAGAATATTACAGTCCAAATAATATACAAATTCCTAATTAATTAACAAATTAACTAAGAAAGCTGTAAACTGGCATGCAAGCCAGGGACTGCCTTGCTTCTGATGAATGATGCATGTCTGGGCTGCCTTGCGCGGAAATCCACCGGGATGCCCCAATTAGCCTCTGTTTAGCAGTTTATTCTTGAAAAGCGCGCCGAGCCCCGGAAGACTGCCGATTCCTGATTTTGCTGCAACAGAGAGCAGGAAAGGGGCATAGCAGTGTATTTTCACAAATATATGCATGCCTCGATCCTCGTGCCACCAATCACGCATACCGAGGCATGATGGCCGAGGAGTCGAATTGCACAATTCAATATAGGATGAATGCACATGAAAACACAACAAAAACCTAACTCCATCATGGATAATCCGGAGTGTCGGTGACTGGGGAATTGAGATACATTCCGTCACACGGAGTACGAAATATGCCTCGTTTCCTGTGCCCGGGCTAACTCCTATCCCGGACACGATGCAATATGCATGATATGCATGAAATGCAACTAAGATACAATCCTAACATACACAATGCTATGGAATGACATGCCTCGAAATGCGTGCACACGGGCACGCAAACCGAGGCAATGGCATACGCAAAGCAATAGGGCTAAAATGGCATATAGAATGCAACATGGACTTATACTAACATGAGAGAGCCTCAGCCACACTCATATAAGAGGCCGATGGATGAAAATGAAGTGCCTCGAAATGCATGCGCACTGGCACGCAAACCGAGGCAATGGCATACGCAATGCAATATGGCTAAAATGGCATGGAAAATGCAACATGGACTTATACTAACATGAGAGAGCCTCAGCCACACTCACATAAGAAGCCGATGGATGAAAATGAAGTGCCTCGAAATGCGTGCACACGGGCACGCAAATCAAGGCAATGGCATACGCAATGCAATAGCATGGAAATGATATGCAAACATGCTAATGGAATTTTCAGCAATGAAATGTGGGGGAAAACAGCCCCGAAATGAGGCGAAAACACACCCGATGCATGGAATAGTCCCGAAATGCAAAATTAGGCACATAGAATGAACTACAGCTATACAAAGCATGCATAATTGGTACATGAGATGAAAATACAGAAGCAAGGCAACCTCAAAATAAGCATTTTTACAGTACAAATCATGGCCAAACAGCAAGCAAAGATAGGGCAACAATGGCATGGAAAAATGGCCCTAAACATGAGATTATGAAGCAACTCACAGCTGCTAACTCCAAATAGGTTAGGGCCCTTCAACAACATTGAAGAGGGGCAAAAAATAAGCCACTTTACAGAACTGTAAAAACCCTAAAAACAAACATAGATATGGATAAGCTCTTATGCAAGAAAAAGGGCCAAAAGGTGGCCAAAGAGGCAAGTGGTATATGCAAAGCCCAAACTGAAAAATTCCCTTCTACAACATTGAATAGGGACCAAAAATATGCATATTTACAGAACTGTAAAAAAATCAAAACAGTATACAAACATGCTAGAAATGCAATGCAAAATGAGGCTCAAAAGTGGCTATAACACAAAGTATACAAAATATTCATCAAATAGCCAAAGACCCTTAATGAAACATGAAGAATGGGCCAAAATAAGACTATTTTTAGTTCTGTAAAAAGGCCAAAAACCGAAGCATAATAGGCTGCCAAAACATGCAAGAAAAGGGGATCAAGGAGGGATATAACATGAAGTAGCATATGGAGGTCCCAAACCATGAAAGACCCTTAATAAAACATGAAGAATGGACCAAAATAAGACTATTTTTAGTACTGTAAAAAGGCCAAAAACCGAAGCATAATAGGCTGCCAAAACATGCAAGAAAAGGGGACCAAGGAGGATATTGAAGCAAGTGCAAGATGGGGGGCTCAAACAGGGTTGAGCCCTTAAGAAAAAGTGAAAAAGAGCTCAAAAGAAGGCCACTTTCAGCTATGGCCGGAGCTCAAAGCAAAAAGCATATATGGTTAAGAAATGTTGCAAAAATAAGCTCAAAAAAGGGGAAAATGGCAACTCATCCTTGTAGACCAATCTTTGGTTGCTTCTTGGACCAAGTTGCAGCACCTTTAGCCTCTGAGAAGCCCTCCTTGTTGCTGGAAATGGAGTGGTGGTGGTAGTGCTTGGTGGTGATGAAGGAATGGGGTAGAACTTAGGAGCTTTTGAGAAAATGAGAGAGATAGAGGGAGGTTTGGATGCCTATGCTTGAAGCAAATTTTTCTAACCCTTAAAACAAAGGTTGGCAGCTGGTTATAAGGACCAAAAGGAGGGGGAACATGGAAGGAAAGGGTGGGGGAAAAGGACCAAGGCTTTCCCCCACAAAATATCCCCCGGATACAGATCTTTTCTGAGGGATACAGCTATACAGCTGTAAAGTGTGAATTGTGAGGATCATGGCCGGCCACTTTTTGGAGCTCCAGGTGGCCGGCCGGCCACCTCCCCTGGCCGGCCGGCCAAAGGTCAAAAAGGTCAAGTTGAATTAGTGGCCGGCCACTTCACATTGGTGGCCTTCCAGGTCCCCTCATCACAACCCTGTGGTTCAAAATTGTAAACTGTAAAACAGGAGAGAGAACAAGCCATTTTTAGGAGGGGTTCAAAAGGGTCAAATGGAATTTCTGGCCGGCCATATGATATTAGGATCCTCCCATGTGTGTACATCACAAATATGTGGTTCAAAGTTCAAGAAAGTGGCCCAAGGGTGTTCAACATTGGCTCGGAAGGAGGGGTTCAAAAGGGTCAAGCAACATTAGTGGCCGACCACCAACTTTTAGGGTCCTCCCATGTGTGTACATCACAAATATGTGGTTCAAAGTTCAAGAAAAAGGGCCCAGGTTGTTCAACATCAGCTTGGAAGTGAGAAAAACGGGCGTCGGAGGGCGCCGGAGGAGCAAAAACTGGTTGTTGAAACAATTGCTGGCCTCCCACCCTTCTACGGCCTTCCCGGTGATAAAACAGAGGTACCTGCCAAAAATGAACAAAAACCGACGCAAAATGAATGCTCGGGGACCAAAACACGCAGTTCGGGGTCCCGAAAACGGGCTGTTAAGCACCGAAAGTGGCATTCGGCCACGAAGTGGGTTTCTCAGACCCCAGTGTCCCTCAAAAGGGAGTAGAAAGGAAGTATGCCAAAAATCAGAACAAACGGAGATGGTTAGGCGGTCCCGAACCGAGGCACACGGCCGACGGTCCCGAAAAACTGGAAACCGGACTCCGAAATGGGCAAAATGGCCTGCGGCCACAAAATGTAGCCCACGGCCACTGAGAGATGGTCTACGGGACCTCTCCCTCCCCTCGGGAAAAGAAACAGAGAAAACCGAGTCTGGTTCGCAAACCGAGGCAAGGCACAGAAGAGGGTTCGGAAGTCCGGAGGCAGGGCTCACGGCCGCGACTCTGAAACTTCTGAACGAGCACATCATGCAACATCACCAAGCGCTCAATCGGTGACGTCTCAGTCTTAAGGTCGGTCAAAAATGGGGTGTCCACAATTATATTTAGTAAAATTCAATAAAATTTAAATGTCTCAATTTAAAAATAAAATTAATTTTATTTTTTTTATTGATGTTTTATTTATTTAATTTTTTAAAATAATTTTCTATAGATATTTTTATTGACGTTTTATTTTAAAATTTTGTTTATATTTTATTTAATTTCATTATTTAAATTTTAATAGATGTTTTATTTAATTTCATTATTATTTTTTTTAAATAAATTTATTTACAATTTTAATTAAAAAAATAACATATATTTTTATTGACATTTTATTTATTTAATTTTAAAAAAATCAATTTATTTAATTGTGTAAAATAAAATAAATAATTTTTTTATTTAATCTAGCTAAAAATAATTAAAATATTAAAGATATATTTAATGTTGCTATTTCTTAGTAAATAATTGAAAAAATGTAAAATAGTCTTTTATTCATTTATCCTATCCAGTCCATCCAACCAAACATTGGACTCAATAAAAATAGTCATTTCCAGATATCTAATCTCATAAGAAACAAATACAGGATACACATTCAATCAAACCAAATAGTCCGGGGGATTTACAGTCCTAGAATTCAAGTCTGATGGATTCTAATCCCCTTTTATCCAGTTCATCCAATCAAACACACCTTTAGAGCATCTCCAACCATTGTTGCTATAATGTCATTGCTAAAAGAAAGAGATAGGGTCAAAGATGTAATAAACCTGGCTAATCCCATGGAATACATTGTCCCATGAATTCTGTCCCAGGCCCCCCTCCCGGATACAATAAGCCAATGAATATAGGATTAATAGTCCGGGGGGATTATTAATCCGGATAAAAAAATCCATACCAAACAACGGACTATTAATCCCTTTGGATTAATAGTCCAATCCCATGAGTTATCTTTCAAAACAAACGAGCCCTAAGAGTGTGTTTGTTTTGAGAGATTATTTCATTGAATTGGATTATTAGTCCATTTGGATTAATAGTCTATTGTTTAGTTCAATTTTTTTGTTCCGGATTAATGGTCCTTCCAAACTGTTAGTCCCTCATATGAGGGATTATTGTATCCTGCGGGAAAGATGGGATTATTTTCATGGGATTGGTATCACATGGGACTAATGTGTGAAATGTCTATTTTACCCTCATGCTATTACTTAATAAACAATTGGAAAAGGGTAAAATAGTCTTTTGAACATTTATAAATTATTTTTTGTGTTGTTAATTTAAAATTATATATTAAATAAAAAATATAAATTATAAATTTAATTTAATTAAAAATAATAAATTAAAAATTATGGCCTTAAGAATTAAATTTTTTTAGTGTTGTTAAAAAATTAAATTTATATATTAAATAAAATTATTTTTTTAGTGTTGTTAATTTAAAATTATATATTAAATAAAAAATATAAATTATAAATTATAAATTATAAATTATAAATTTAATTTAATTAAAAATAATAAATTATAAATTATGGCCTTATAAATTAAATTTTTTTAAGTGTTGTTAAAAAATTAAATTTCTATATTAAATAAAATTATTTTTTTAGTGTTGTTAATTTAAAATTATATATTAAATTAAAAAATATAAATTATAAATTTAATTTAATTGAAAATAATAAATTAAAAATTATGGCCTTATAAATTAAATTTTTTTGGTGTTGTTAAATTATAAATTATAAATTATAGATTACAAATTTAAAATTATATATTAAATAAAAATTATAAATTACAAGGGTAAAATAGTCTTTTAAACATTTATCCTTATCCAGTCCGTCTAACCAAACATTGGATTTACTAAAAATAGTCCAATTTGAACATCTAATCTTATGACTAAATAAATATAAGATACAAATCCAATCGAACCAAATAGTCCGGGGACAGTGTATCCGAGGACTAACAGTCCGACGGATTACAATTCTCTTTATCCAGTCTGTCCAAATAAACACACCCTAAGAAAACAAAAAAGAATTACGTAAGTGTACTCTCAATTACTTAGCGAATCTACGTCCAAATTGAACCGACCCCAAATGTGCCTTTTCCACCATCATCTTCACCTCGAAATTTTCTTGTCCAACGTTGAATCTACAACGTTGATATCGAATCTAAGACAATAAGCCACTTTGGAATCCACCAAAACTTTAGGCTTAAGTTCCACACAATCTACTGAAGAATAACTCTCTATTTTGTAAATAAAACAAACTAAAAAAACCCTTTGATATAATCTACTCAATTCATGATTATACTCTCATAGATATCAAAAGGAACAAGCAAAGAAGCTCTAAAAGAAAATTCTAATATCCAAGAAGAAGATTTGGAAGCCGTAACCCTAAATTCAGACTGAAACGCAGCTTTATAAAAAATAGGGCAGCGATGGTTGCTTGAGCGAAGAGACAGATCTGCGTGTAATCCTTAAGTGCCTTCGCACAAGCCACCAAAGTGTCGCTCGAGCAAGAAATGTATTTTTTCTGAATATTTTTACGGTCAATGAAAACTTCTGAGACCAAAGATTCTTTACTCAAGTGCACATTCCTTCGCTCGAGCAAACAAACAACTTCAACTGCATTTTTGCTTCTTGCTTCGGGACTGCCGCTCGACCTTGCTTGGGCACTGCCTTGGACCTGCCAAGGAGTGCTGCCTCCGAGACCCCCGCGAACTAACCGGGCAGCTCGATCCTCGATATAGTCAGTGAAGTGACAAACATGATATGATTAACATCACAAACTCCTTTACTCTGCATAGTCACAATTCAAGTTGGATTCGTATCTAAATGCTCATAACATCACTAAAATAAAAGAACGAATAAAAATACAACTGAAAAGAGTTTTGTCAAGCAGGATTGCCAATTACAAAAACGAGTTTTGTCAAACAGGATTGCTAATTATGAAAACCTAACAATCATGATTTATCAACAAAAAAAAAAAACCATAATATAATGATCATGGAATTGTGAAGAAAAATAGTTGAGAGCACTAAAAGTGGTGCTCTAATAGCACCACTAATGATGTGGCAGTGGGCTCCATTCATTGCCTATGACTTTTTTTTCTTTTTATTTCTAATGTATTAGTGCTATTAGTGATATTTTTTTTAGTGGTATGAATCATTTGGAAAATGCCTTGAATGAAAGCATCAATGTTAGTGTCAACAGACCCGCCTTCCGAAGTTGCTTGCTGAAAATCTCTCGGAGTTCTGCTGGACTTCTTCTCATTTCCTTTCCTTCATCAGTCTTTAAATTCATGAACCTTTGAACAAGTCCAGCAATTTCTTCTCTCTTCATCAAATGCATTTCATCACCCATTTTGGACGAGGAGATCAAAGTGATGGTACACCGAGAACACCGACGTTGGCATTGGCCAAAGTGAAGCCACCGGAATATTCCTCCTATTTCTGCCAACTACCTACCTCAGGTGTCAGAGATGATGACTCTCGGCCTTGGTGGCTCAAGCCGATCAAAAAGTCGCTCGAAGGGTTCTTCCAGCTTGGTAAGAGCAGCTTCCAAGAAACCAGGGAAGTCGACTCCGCGATCTATCTCCGATGGGTTGACATCGGGGATGGTGGCGAAGCAAATTTGAGCCGACGTGGTCTCGGAGCTGAGTAAGCCGAGCCACTCCTTTATCAAGACGAACCTGATAAGAATGTCATCCTTCCTTGAAGCTAGCAATTTACAGAGGTTTATCATCGGGTTAATACAGGAATGGCAATGGGGTGGGGCGGGGCGGGACCGAGGACCACACTCCCCATCCCCAATCCCCGACGGGGAACCTATCCCCGTCCCCGTCCCCGTTCCCTAACAGGGATCGGGTTTTCCCGACCCTGAAAATTCCCTGCACTAAAAAAAAAAACAAAAAAAACAAAAAAAGTAGCAACAACATCCTCAATATCATCAAACAACATCCTCAACATCATCAATAACAACAACATCAAACAACTTCATCAACATCACAGAGATCTGAGTAGAGTGAGAGATCTAAGTAGAGAGAGAGAGAGAGAGAGGGGAGTTCGATCGATCTGCTCAGATTTGCTCAGTTCTGCGACTCTGGCATTATGCAGTAGCGGCGGTGCGGAGGAGGCGACGGTGTTCGATGCTCTCTCTCTCTCTCTTTGCCCTCTGCTCTCTTTGCTCAGAGGAAGAGGAGGAGGAGGAGGAGGTGGTGCGAGGAGGGGGAGGAGGAGGGCCGTTGATTTGGTGCTCTCTCTCTCTCTCTCTCTTTGCTCTCTGCTCTCTCTTCTCTACTTTCTCTTCTCTCTCTCTCTCTCTCTCTCTCTCTCTCTCTCTTTGTTTTGTTTTTTATTTTATTGTTTGATGGATAGACATAATAGACATATATATATATATATATATAGGAATTTCAGTTCAGGGTGCCACGACCCGAACCCGCCCTTATGGGTTAAGGCCATAACCGGCCAGTAATCACGAGATTACCTACGGCCTCGAACCAAACCAAATAAAACTTATCAGAGAAAAGGGGCTTAACGGAAACAAATTTAAAACTTTGTCCATAGAGCTGTGCTTATATGCACATCATAACATTCCAAACATTTGTATGTTAATAACTCACATCAAAATATGTACTAACACAAAACACTGTACATATAGGATCATACAAGTTTAAGTTAGTCGAACCCAAGACTTATATACAAAAGTAGTTTAATGCTTTCGCCAACATAACCAAAACTATGAACAAAGGACAAAGGCGAAGGCAGTCTCGTGCATGAGACGTTTGGGCTGACTCCTTAAAACTTGGACTGTTTCTCACAATTTTACCGAGGCTAGTTCTGGACGTCCCTTGGCTCACCTACATGTACATGAATGAGCGTGAGCAAAAGCCCAGCGAATAATATCGAATAAGGAAGATACATAAGCAATCTTGGAAACAGTTACAGCAGACGGCCTTTGGCCCAATCACTTGTATCAATCGACCTTCGGTCCAATCATTTATGTCAATCGGCCTTCGACCCAATCATTCATGTCAATCGGCCTTCGGCCCAATCATCAATGTCAATCGGCCTTCGGCCCAATCATTTATGTCAATCGGCCTTCGGCCTAATCATTTATGTCAATCGGCCTTTGGCCCAATCATTTATGTTAATCGGCCTTCGGCCCAATCATTTGTGTCAATCGTTGTCCACCATTCAAATTAATGAACTTACAAAACTTATATAGAAGTAAACAATTGGGCAACAACATATTTCAAATATCTTGTTAAGATATTACTCACAGTGATCGGCTTGTGGATTTGTCCTAGAGCTTGACCCTACACATCATATAGCACATATGGGTCACAAACGATTCAATCCATTCTTTAATTCACATATTCCTCTTTAGGCTTCATTCTTATCTCTTTAACTCAATTACAATGCTCAATGTATGCCTAAGAATACTTAGAAGTGAAAGAGAACAGAAAACGAAACACAGAAGCCTTTTTCAAAATTTCAGAAAACAGGGTCCTCGATCGAGCGTGGACTTCCCCGCTCGAGCGGACCCATGAGGTCTGCAAAAGTACTAGTTACATCAATTTCACGTTTGAGCGCGAACTCGGCCGCTCGAGCTAAAGATCTGTCTACATAGCTCCTCGCTCGAGCGTGAACATCCCCGCTCGAGCAGACGCCATGTCTGCAAAATATGCTGGGAGTTTGTATTTCACGCTCGAGCGACGGTTTCCCTGCTCGAGCGGACATCAAGAAGTCTGGGTTTTCCAGAATTTGTTCTTGAGCTCAATTCGACCTCCAAAGATTCCAAACTCATAATTTTGGCTCAAACTTCATATATACATGTACTAACATGGTACAAACACTAAATTACAATACAATGGAGCTCAATTTCACAAATTAATCACATGCATGTCCCAATCTACACCAAATTCACCTTCAACATAACAATTTCATACATTCGAGCTCATACCTCTTATGAATGGTACATGCATGTGAGATATAACTTCCATTTCAAGTCAAATTGTACAAATGGTGGTCACAAGCATGGATTCTAGCCACAATTTTACATGGATCATATTTTTCATGCTCAATTATGCAAATTCATGGTTATTATGCACATGCATGCATTCCATGACTTCAAATACAACAAAATCAACCCAATTTCCTTATGATCAAACTAACTCATGTTCATGACCAATGATCAAACTTGAATTCACAATTTACAACATTAAACTCATGAATTCACTTACCTAGAGGCTCAATTCTTCAAATCTATGGTCAAATCTAGAGTTGGCCTTCAAATATTCAAGCTTCAATTATCAACTTCAATTGTGGGCTCTCCCTCTCCTCTAAGCCGACCCTCTCCCCTTTCCTTAGAGTTAAATCAGCCAAGTTGATTAAAAGAGAGGGGTTGAGTGTATATGTCCTTTTATGTATAAGCCCACTAACCAATATAACCAATATTTAAATAATTTGAGCACTATGCCAACAATTTAATCTAATTAATTCGATCCGAATCAATTTTCAATCAAATTTCACCATAGGCTCTAAAAATTACGCTAATCACAATGGCGCAATCAATTTCGGGTTCTGTGGCTGATAAGGCCTTCAATTTAATTTCCAAAGCAGATAGTCAAACAGATATTCCTACGGTGAACATATAGAAATTCAAAGCCACATATTTTCACATAATGGCACACAAAATCACAGTAAACGCATAATCATATTCATATTACGGACCAATTAGCACAAAACGGAACAGAGTTATCACAGTCTCCCCCCCTTTAGGAATTTGGTCCCTCAAACTTATTTTACCTTCGTCGGGAAACAAATATGGATAGCGTAGTCGCATTTCATCCTCCTTTTCCCACGTGGCATCCGTTCCATAGTGTTCTTTCCATTCCACTTTCACCATTGGGATGGACTTGCTTCTCAGTTGTTTCACTTGCCGGTCGACGATTCGCTCCAGCCATTCGGCGTACTCCATATTTTCATCAATAGCTACCCGGTGATAATCAATCACATGAAATAGGTCTCGGAGGTAATCCCTCAACATCAACACATGAAACACATTATGGATTTGTTCAAATCCCGGTGGCAAAGCAACTCTATAAGCAACTGGACCAAGCCTTTCCAGAATCTGAAACGACCCAATGTAACGGGGCGATAACTTGCCCTTCTTTCCAAACCTGACTTGGTCTTTCATTGGGGACACACGGATAAACACATGGTCACCGACCTCATACTCAAGTGGTCTTCTTCGAACGTCTGCATAGTTCTTTTGTCGGTCCTGAGCTGTTTTGAGCCTTTGCCGAATAGTTTTGATTTTCTCAGAAGTATCTTGCACAATTTCAGGCCCAAGTAAAGCTCTATCCCCGACCTCTGTCCAACAAATTGGTGATCTACACCGCCTACCATACAAAGCCTCGTATGGTGCCATACCGATGCTAGAGTGGAAGTTGTTATTGTATGCAAATTCTACAAGTGGCAAGTAGTCTTTCCAACTCCCCTGAAAATCTAAAGCACACATTCGAAGCATATCTTCTAAAGTCTGTATTGTTCGTTCTGATTGCCCATCTGTCTGTGGGTGGAATATAGTACTGAACCTTAGTTCTGTCCCCATAGCTTCCTGCAAACTTTTCCACAATCTAGATACAAATTTCGGATCTCTATCCGACACAATAGATACCGGAACTCCGTGTAAACGGACAATCTCATCAACATATATGGTAGCTAATCTATAAGTATTAAACGTAGTTCTAACAGGTAGAAAATGTGCAGATTTAGTCAGTCTATCAACTACAACCCAAATAGAATCCATACCTCGAGGAGTCCGAGGTAGGCCAACAACGAAATCCATAGTCACATGTTCCCACTTCCATTCAGGAATAGGGAGAGGTTGCAGTAGACCGCCTGGTTTTTGATGTTTAGCTTTAACGTGCTGACACTGAAGACATTTGGACACATATTCTGCAATCTCCTTCTTCATTTTAGGCCACCAATAGGTTTGTTTCAAATCCCGATACATTTTCTTATTGCCCGGATGTATAGAAAACACTAATTTGTGGGCTTTATCTAAAATCCTCTTTTTCAGTTTCGGTACATCTAGGACGCACATTCGGTTTCGGAACTTTAACGTTTCATTTTCAATACTAAACTCTACCTTCGGACTTGTCTCAAATTCATCAATCACCTTCTTGAGGAATTCATCCTCTTTCTGTTTTCGTTTGATTTCATCAATGATTACCGGCTCGGCTGTAATAACGGCTATCAATTCGCCCTGTTCACACATTACCACTTCAATTTCAGACTTCTCAAAATCTTGCAAGATCTCTTTCTGTTCAGTAAGCAAACAAGCCATACTCCTCATTGATTTTCTGCTCAAGGCATTAGCAACTGTGTTAGCTTTCCCGAGGTGATACTGAATCTCTAAATCATAGTCCTTTATCAGTTCCAGCCATCTCCTCTGTCGCATATTCAACTTCTTCTGCGTGAAGAAGTATTTTAGACTTTTGTGATCCGTGTAGACTTCACACTTTGCCTCGTACAAATAATGCCGCCAGATTTTCAAAGCAAAAACAACTGCGGCCAATTCTAAGTCATGTGTTGGGTAGTTTTTCTCATGCAGTCTCAACTGTCGGGAGGCATAAGCAATAACATTTCCGTTCCGCATTAGCACACAACCCAAACCTTTATAAGACGCATCACTAAAAATTACAAAATTTTTCGTACCTGATGGTAGTGCCAAAATCGGTGCAATGGTCAATCTTGTTTTCAATTCATGAAAGGCTGACTCTCTTTTATCGTTCCACTCAAAAGGTTGCCCTTTGCGTTTCAGTTGGGTAAGAGGCACGGCTATTTTCAAAAAATCTTTCACAAACCTCCTGTAGTACCCAGCTAAACCCATAAAACTGCGGACTTCTGTTACATTGGTCGATGTAGGCCAATTCACGATTGCCTTTATTTTCTGTGGATCCACTGAAATCCCTTCCTTGTTGATCACATGCCCTAAGAAAACAACTCCATCCAACCAAAACTCACATTTCTTAAGTTTAGCAAATAATTTCCTTTCCCTAAGTATTTACAGGACAGTTCTCAAATGCTGTTCATGTTTAAGTCTATCTTTAGAGTATATCAAAATGTCATCAATAAAAACCACAACAAATTCGTCAAGGTAGGTTTTAAAATTTGGTTCATTAGGTCCATAAATGCTGTTGGAGCATTAGTCACTCCAAATGGCATAACAAGAAACTCAAAATGTCCATACCTCTTTCTGAATGCGATTTTCTCAACATCTTCCGCCTTTACCTTCAACTGATGATACCCGGATCTCAAATCAATCTTGGAAAACACTTGTGATCCCTGTAACTGGTCAAACAGGTCATCAATACGGGGTAAGGGATATTTATTCTTTATTGTTACCTTGTTCAATTCCCGATAGTCGATACACAAGCGTAGGGTTCCATCTTTCTTTTTCACAAACACCACCGGTGCACCCCGTGGTGAAGTGCTAGGTCTGATAAATCCTTTGTCAAGCAGGTCTTGTAACTGTTCTTTCAATTCTTTCATTTCAGCTGTACCCATTTTGTAGGGAGTTTTAGAAATAGACTGGGTGCCTGATACAGTTTTAATAGTGAATTCTATCTCTTTGTCCACTAATTCCCCTGGTAGTTCATTTGGAAACACACCTGGAAATTCTCTAACAATAGGGTTATTATTCAATTCAACATTTACAGATTGTTCAGACAACACATAGCACAAATAACCCTGACACCATTTCCTGATCAATTTACATGCTTTCATTGCAGATATCAAATAAGGTGGAGGCACTACCCCGTTACCCATAAACACAGTTTCTTCTTGTTCTGGTGGTCTAAACACAACCCGTTTTTGTCACATAGTCAATGGTGGCACAATATTTAGTTAACCAGCCCATGCCCAGAATTATGTCAAAGTGCCTAAAGTTCAAGGGTAACAAGTCCACATATAGAATGGCATTCCTAATTTGCATGTCACAAAATCGATAGACAGATTCACACAATACCGATTCCCCAGATGGAGCAGACACACATAGTAGATATGGCAATAATTCTAGAGGTCTACTCAGTCTAGATGCAAATGCACATGTTACAAGTGAGTGTGTTGATCCAGAGTCAATTAACACAAAAGCATCCTGATTACATATAGAAATGGTACCTGAGACAACTGCGTTGGCATTCCGGGTATCGCCCGGAACGAGCGCAAAAACTCTCCCTTGTCTTACGGTATCTCCAGCGGGAGTAGATCTCGTAGTATTTCCCGATTTTGGGACTAATGCTGTCGAACTAGCAGCAAATTTTCCACTGTTCTATTTGCAATCTCTAGCCATATGCCCCTGCTTACCACAATTAAAACAAGCTCTTGACACACGATAACAAATCCCACGATGCCTGTTACCACAAGTAGTACACAACGGGGTCGTATCTCGAGAAGAATTAGAAGGATTTGAGGAGCCGTATTTTGCTTCTTTGAAAAGAAGCCCTGCCTTTTACTACCTTTCCAGTCAGTTGTCGGTTTAGTTTGTCTAGCTATATTAGCTTCTGATATTATGGCCCTATCTAGTACCCCAATGTAGGTTTCCAGCTTCAAGACATTCACCCTCTCTAAAATGTTGCTTCGAAGCCTGCCTTCAAAATGTCTCGCCTTCTTATAGTTTGTATCAATCACATGTGGCGTAAACCTGGCCAATTCAGTGAATTTGGCCTCATACGCAGCTACAGTCATACTGTCTTGCCTCAGTTCCATGAATTCTGCCACCTTCCTATCTCGGACACATTGTGGGGAGTACTTGTCATAGAAAATTTTCAAAAATTTTTCCCAATCAGCATCTTTGTAATTCTCACGCATTAACATCCACCATCTTCTTGCTTCGTCTTCTAGCATAAAGGTGGCTAGAAGCACTTTCTGTGTGTCCGAACACGGGAACACTTCAAACAGTTTTTCGATGCCGAGGACTCAAGCTTCATCTTTCAAAGGATCTAATCCACCATGGAACTGTGGCGGTTTAATTTTCTTGAACTCTTTGGTGAGAGCTATGATTCGGTCATCATTTTGATTATCTGGCACAGGAGATGCCGGAGGCGGAGGCTGAGGTGGAGGATGTGGCTGCTGCCACTGTTGTTGCCATTCCTATTGTTGCCTCAATGTCTCTGCCATTTCCTGAATCAGTCTTTCCATTCTATCCAGTCTGGTAGTAGAAGATTCCTCTATCTCATCACCTCTTGTTCTCACCATCTGATTAAACTTGCATTATACTTTATACAAAAGATACACAGGTATGCATATACTAAAGAGCATACATAATCAAATAATTTGAAATGCAAGTAGTTCACAAACTTATAACACATAGTTGTTTACATTTAACAGTTAAGCGTATTCTTGATGCTTTCAGATTCGTACTTATCACATGAATGCATTCTAGATCTTTTCTAGACGTTTTTTGCTCTTTTGGACAAGTGTGTGAGTTATTAACTCGTGCTCTGATACCACTCTGTCACGATCCGAACCTGCCCCTATGGGTTAAGGCCATAACCGGCCAGTAATCATGAGATTACCTACGGCCTCGAACCAAACTAAATAAAACTCATCAGAGAAAAGGGGCCTAACGGAAGCAAATTTAAAACTTTATCCATAGAGTTGTGCTTATATGCACACCATAACATTCCAAACATTTGTATGTTAATAACTCACATCAAAATATGTATTAACACAAAACACTGTATATACAGGATCAAACAAGTTTAAGTCAGTCGAACCCAGGACTTATATACAAAAGTAGTTCAATGCTTTCGCCAACATAACCAAAACTATGAACAAAGGACAAAGGCGAAGGCAGTCTCGTGCGTGAGATGTTTAGGCTGACTCCTAAAAACTCGGACTGTTTCTCACAATTTCACCGAGGCTGGTTCTGGACGTCCCTTGGCTCACTTACATGTACATGAATGAGCGTAAGCGAAAGCCAGTGAATAATATCGAATAAGGAAGATACATAAGCAATCTTGGAAACAGTTACAGCAGATGGCCTTTGGCCCAATCACTTGTATCAATCGGCCTTCGGTCCAATAATTTATGTCAATCAGCCTTCGGCCCAATCATCAATGTCAATCGGCCTTCGGCCCAATAATTTATGTCAATCGGCCTTCGGCCCAATAATTTATGTCAATCGGCCTTCGGCCCAATCATTCATGTCAATCGGCCTTCGGCCCAATCATTCATGTCAATCGGCCTTTGGCCCAATCATTCATGTCAATCGGCCTTCGGCCCAATCATTCATGTCAATCGGCCTTCGGCCCAATCATTCACGTCAATCGGCCTTTGGCCCAATCATTCATGTCAATCGGCCTTCGGCCCAATCATTTGTGTCAATCGTTGTCCACCATTCAAATTAATGAACTTACAAAACTTATATAGAAGTAAACAATTGGGCAACAACATATTTCAAATATCTTGTTAAGATATTACTCACAGTGATCGGCTTGTGGATTTGTCCTAGAGCTTGACCCTACACATCATATAGCACATATGGGTCACAAATGATTAAATCCATTCTTTAATTCACATATTCCTCTTTAGGCTTCATTCTTATCTCTTTGACTCAATTACAATGCTCAATGTATGCCTAAGAGTACTTAGAAGTGAAAAAGAATAGAAAACGAAACACAGAAGCCCTTTTCAAAATTTCAGAAAATAGGGTCCCCGCTCGAGCGTGGACTTCCTCACTCGAGCGGATCCATGAGGTCTGCAAAAGTACTGGTTACATCAATTTCACGCTCGAGCACGAACTCGGCCGCTCGAGCTGAAGATCTGTCTACATAGCTCCCCGTTCAAGCGTGACCTTCCCTGCTCGACCGGACGCCATGTCTGCAAAATATGCTGGGAGCTCGTATTTCACGCTCGAGCGGCGGTTTCCCCGCTCGAGCGAACATCAAGAATTCTGGGTTTTCCAGAATTTGTTCTTGAGCTCAATTCGACCTCCAAAGATTCCAAACTCATAATTTTGGCTCAAACTTCATATATACATGTACTAACATGGTACAAACACTAAATTACAACACAATGGAGCTCAATTTCACAAATTAATCACATGCATGTCCCAATCTACACCAAATTCACCTTTAATATAACAATTGCATACATTCGAGCTCATACCTCTTATGAATGGTACATGCATGTGAGATATAACTTCCATTTCAAGTCAAATTGTACAAATGGTGGTCACAAGCATGGATTCTAGCCACAATTTTACATGGATCATATTTTTCATGCTCAATTATGCAAATTCATGGTTATTATGCACATGCATGCATTCCATGACTTCAAATACAACAAAATCAACCCAATTTCCTTATGATCAAACTAACTCATGTTCTTGACCAATAATCAAACTTGAATTCACAATTTACAACATTAAACTCATGAATTCACTTACCTAGAGGCTCAATTCTTCAAATCTATGGTCAAATCTAGAGTTGGCCTTCAAATATTCAAGCTTCAATTATCAACTTCAATTGTGGGCTCTCCCTCTCTCTCTAAGCCGACCCTCTCCCCTTTCCTTAGAGTTAAATCAGCCAAGTTGATTAAAAGAGAGGGGTTGAGTGTATATGCCCTTTTATGTATAAGCCCACTAACCAATATAACCAATATTTAAATAATTTGAGCACTATGCCAACAATTTAATCTAATTAATTCGATCCGAATCAATTTTCAATCAAATTTCACCATAGGCTCTAAAAATTACGTTAATCACAATGGCGCAATCAATTTCGGGTTCTGTGGCTGATAAGGCCTTCAATTTAATTTCCAAAGTAGATAGTCAAACAGATATTCCTACGGTGAACAGATAGAAATTCAAAGCCACATATTTTCACATAATGGCACACAAAATCACAATAAACGCATAATCATATTCATATTAAGGACCAATTAGCACAAAACGGAACAGGGTTATCACACAAGGGGCCGGGGCCGGGACCGGGGACGAGGACGAGCCGGGTACAGGGCTGGGATATTTATCCTCGTCCCCGGCATGAAACTGATCGGGGATTAATTTTTGAATACCATCCCTACCCCGTTGGGGATATTTTTCAGAAAAAAACCATTCAAATCGAGGTTGGGAGGTCGGGTCCCCGTCGGGTCAAGTTCAAATTGCCATCCCTAGGTTGATGTGGCCTTTACCTGTATAAGGACTTGTCACCATGTGGCATCCCATTTTGATAAAATGTGTTTGTATGTGTGTATATCCATAATCTATATATAGTGGGTGTTTGGGAAGTGGATTTTTTTGTAGATTTTTTTAGTTGTAGGATATTATTGGAGAAAAAAAATTTGTGTTTAGAAAGATAGTTGGGTTTTTTTGTGGTTGGATGTGATGTTTGTGAGAGAAAAAGTGAAATGATTATGGGGTTTGATGTGATATTTGGTTTGGATTTGTTTTCTTTTGGTTTTGTAACTAATTTGTCTTTTAGTAAAAAAAAAACAAAAAAAAACCCAAAAATTTTCCTTCCCAAACACTGCTATACTCGCACCAGGGGCGTTGATGGAGTATGGAAAGTGGATGTGAAGTAAGAAGAAGAAACTATTCAATAAGCAAAAATTTAGAGTGTTTAATAATTGATTTTTGGGTAAATTATATAAGTGATTCTTATAGTTTACATGATGTGTCAATTTGGTTTATGTTGTTTTAATTTGTGCTATTTTGACCAGAATTAAATTGATACATCGTGTAAATTACAAGGAACTAAATTGACATATCGTGTAAATTATAAAAACCAAATTGACATATCGTTTGAGTTTTCGTCCACCAAACTTAACAGTCGTTACTTATTGGACCAATATGACACAACCCGTCAAATTAAGGGACAAAATCAAGCAAATTAAAACAATATAGACCAAATTGACACATCGTGTAAACTATAGGGATTATTTCATAATTTACCCTTGATTTTTTTAATAATTTTTTAATTTTTTATTTAAAAAAATACAGAGAATGATTAATAATTTATAATTATTTTTTTGGACTAAAAATCAAAGTTCTCAAAGTAGCCCTAAATATGTATCAAAATGGAAACTAAATTGACACACTTTTTAAAATATACTTCATAAATATTGCAAATTAGTATAATTTAAATATTAATACATTAGAAATAAATTGACATGATTTAAATATTGAGAATCAAATCAAGGCTTTTAGTTTAGTGGTTGTGTAGCACCTTTTCTGGTATAAGATTTTGGGTTCAACTCTATAAAGAGGAGTTTGAAGTCTAGTATTGGTTGTGTAGCACCCTTTCTGGTGTGAGGTTTTGAATTCAACTCCCATAAAGAGGAGTTTAAAATCCATTGTGGTAGTGTTTATTTCTACCTTGTCATGGTGTACCAATTTGAAAATTCTTTTGGTATCAGATTGATTCAGAAAAAAAGACTTGCACTAAATATAAAAAAGATTTACACCACCATAAAAATGAGATTATTTTTTCATTATCCAACTAAAATGCAATTGCTGCTCTAATTTTAAAAAGTATCAGACACATATCACACACTTTTGTTCAAGTGTTGAGTGTAGGGTTGGGCAATCATCCATTCAACCCACAAAAATTGAATTGCCCATACTGATCAGTCACATAATGAGCGGTTTCAATGGTCTGAACAGACAGACATGGATGTATTTTTTTAAATCTACCTAATTAGTTTAGACGGATGGTGAATGGGAAGTCATCTGATCCAACCCAATCCACAAACGCCCATTGTTTAGTAAAAACGTGGTGATAAATTTTACTCATCAAATTAAATGACAATGCATTGACAATTGGGTCTTTTTATTTATTTTAAAACATAACAATTTATTTGTTATTTTTTTATTAGCATTCTAAAAAATGATGCAATGTTTTATGTTAGTAATTATAGCTATTATAAAATGAGTAATATTAGAAACCTACACATTTATATTCACAAATCCATCCACAATGATGTGGTATGGGAGTTTAACTCACCATCATTAAGTGTGTGATAAATTAAAAGTTGACACATATCCTATTATATCATTGTGAGTAAAATTATAAATACTTTTGAATATCTCATACATTTTCCTTATAAAATATAAAAGTGGAGCCTTTATATTAACTATTCCAATGAAAGTTGGGCTTTTATACTGGCCATTTATAAATAGAATAATAATAGATATTTCAAAAGTTTTACTAAGTTTTTTATTAAATGTCTCATATAGATGTGAGACTTATATGATGTAGGTCCTACATTTATATGAGATGTTTGATAAAAAAATTTGATACAACTTTTGAGGTTTCTAACATTTTTTTTTTGAAAAATGCTAATAACTCCAAATATTTTATTAATAATTTTATCAAATGTCTCATATAAGTATGAGATCTATACTATGTAAGTTTTAGGGTCTGGCTTTGGTCCAGTCCGCTATCGGGCTGGACCGTGCTGTTGGGCCCGTGGGGGCCCACCACGAGTCCCGTTTTGAAAATCTGAACCGTTCAATGTGTAGAACTCGTCGAGTACTATATGCTTTTGAAAAATCACATTGATCGGATATCGATAGCTATGTGATCAAATCAGTTTTGTATAAAAAAAAAATGGACGGTGAATAAATTAACGGTTGATAAAAAATTGTTTTGATCACATAGCTATCGATATCCGATCAACGTGATTTTTCACAGGCATATAGTACTCGACGAGTTCTACACATTGAACGGTTCAGATTTTCAAAACGGGACCCGTGGGGAGCCCCCACGGGCCCAACAGCACAGTCCAGTCCGATAGTGGACTGGACCAAAGCCAGGCCCTAATTTTTATTATATGGATCATATACCTATGTGGAATATTTAATAAAATATTTAAGTCCCTAACTTTACTCTTTTCTTATAAATGTGATGAAAGTAATTATAGCTACCCGTGTGGTGTGTGAACGTTACACTTCTCTTTATTAGTTATTTAGATGATGGGGATTTCACTTGCAAGAAAACTAGAGTTGTACAAAAAGAAAATGGTTAAATAAGTGGTATTATCTTTGAGGGTTTGATTTTTTTTAAAATTATCTTCTTAATTTGAGAGAATTTTTAGGTTTTGATAGACTCATTTAAAGATTGAGTTTGGTGATTTGAGTAGTTAACTTTTTAAGACTCATTTAATATAATATTTATATAAAAAATTAAAATGAGTGGATATCGATAACTATATTTAATCATTTTAATTTTTTACATGAATATTTTACTCAACGAGTAAATGACTTGGATTATTGAAATTAGGGGTGAGCAGCGGATCTACCGATCTGCCAAAACTGACCGAACTGAACCTATCCGCCGCATTTTGGACGGATGCGTGATGACGAACGGACAGTTACGGATTGATTTTCTCCAATCCGCCAATCTGGTGGACTGTGACAACCCTCACCATTGATTAGTGCTAATCTATGATTAAGCATGTTAACTGACTGATTGACTGAAATTCTGAACTGATTGATTGAGTGTATTAGCCTAAGTACATTTCTATCTGTTGACTGTTAGATCATCTGTCCATGTTTTATGTTTTAAACTGCAACTTGAAGGCCCTATTGGCGGCCGAATCTGAAATCGATTAATGTGTTTTGTTAATTGGAATTAATGTGATTTTATAGTATATTTAATTGAAATGCCATTTGGTATGATTAAATTAGATTAAATAATGTAAATTACAAGAGTTGGCCTTATTTGCATTTTTGCCACTTAGTGGCCCACCTCATAGAACAATGTTGGAGCTTATTACATTTTGGTATATCAATTCATCAGCCCATTTTGAGAGACAAAACCGAGAGAGAGAGTGTGAGAGAGGAAGAACTTGATTCCATCTTGAATTTGTTTGGAGACTTGATAGATTTGGAGGATTAATTGCAAATTGGGCTTTTCTTCTTGTAATTCAAGACTTAAGGTAGGGCTTTTACCTTCTTGTCCATGTAATTAGGTCATATGTTGCATGGTTCATGACATGTTGAGGATTAGAGTCAAGATTTGGCCTAAAAATGTCGATTTGAAGCTTGAATCATGCATGCATGTTTATATTCTTGCATTTAAGGTTGATTTCATGGGAATTGTTACATGCATGTCCATACTATTGTTATAGTCCATGAATTCATCATGTTTTTGGAAGAATGGACTCATTTAATCATGTATATGAAGCTTGATTTCAGTTGAACACTTGCATGTTGCATACTCAAGGTGTTCATGAAGTTTTGTTGGAAAATTGTATTCAACGGAACTACCTTTGGGCTTTGATTTCTCAAATTGATCTTTGAAACATGTCATACTATGAGTTTACAAGTGTTTTTCAGAAAATTAGCCCAAAAGGATCGAATTTGATGCATTTGGAATTGATTTTGAGCTTAGAGGTTCATTATAGAAATTCCAGAATTTGAACCCACGCTCGAGCGGGTAACTCCACGCTCGAGCGTGCACAGTGAGTCTTGCACTTCCGCTCGAGCGTATGAAGTAACGCTCGAGCATGATTTTAGTGCATCCAGTACTTTGCTTTTGGTTACAATTCGCTCGAGCGGGTATCGAGCGCCCATCGAGCGTGAATTTCGCACATCCAGTACTTTTACAGTCCGCTCGAGCGGAATAACTCACGCTCAAGCGGATACCTTTGTTTGCATGTCCGTTCGAGCGGATAAATCCACGCTCGAGCGAGACTCCTGTTTTCTAAAAAATTTGATAAGTGTTTTAAAAGTGCATCTTTGCATCCTCATTCCATCCTAGGCATTCCTAGGCTTAGTTTAAGGCATCTTAATGAGGATATTGATGTAGAACCACACCAAGTCAAGTTAGGGATTAAGTTATCAAACCCAAGTGAATAACTTAGTGTGTGTTCGTTCTGTGACTATATAGGGTTGGCATCCGAGGACGCTCAATAGCTTATCTTTAGCCCAGAACTCTGTGAGTAACATTGTTATAAAGATAAGTTCATTTATAATTATTTCATGAATGATCGACTGAACTGCTTCCTTAAGTGATATTGCTTACTGAGTGGACACTCGTCCTATTGTATGAACTATACTTGTAGCTCCCATAGTGACCTACCATTACTGTCACTGCTATTGTACCGTTACTATTACTGTTATTGCACCGTTACTGTTACTATTACTGTACTGTTACTGCTACTGCTAATGTACCATTACTGCTACTGCTATTGTACTGCCACTGTTACTGCTATTGTACGGTCACTGTTACTGTACCATCACGGTTACTGCTACTGTACCATCACGGTTACTGCTGTTGTACCATTATTGTTACCATTACTATTATTGTTATTGTACCGTTACTGCTACTATCTTGTTACTGTTACTGCTACTGCACTGTCATTGTTACTGCCACTGCTACGGTTACAAAAATCTCTGTCAGTTCCAATGTTTGGAACTACTACTGTTTACTGTTTTGATGGTCATCATCAACGGACTGACCGGTCTATCAAAACCTACTGTACTGTTCCGCAATTAAATGTACCACGTATGACTGCTATGATTTCTAAATGACTGATACGACATGAAAAAAGAACCACTGATTGGATAACTGATCTATCGATGTAAATGACCGTTTTAACTACTGTAAGGACATCCGTTCTTAACCCTTTACGCAGTTGTTATTCACTGGGCTTTAGCTCACTGTTTATATTTATATGTAGGTGTCCAGGCATCGGACCAAAGCTAGGAGCGTCGGAATAGCTCCCTTTTTGTCAAAGCCAACCGTTGTGCCTCACTTCGAGGTTCCGTGACTGTTCAAGCCAAGGCTTTTGGGTGTCTCAGTTCACCCTTTTTGTTCCTATTCTGTAATACTGTCTAAAACTTGTACTGCATAGTTATGGTGAAGGGATTGGGTCCCTAACCTGAATGTTTATGTATATGATGTTTGCACGTAAGTTGTAGTTATGAGATGAATATGTTTTGAAAGTTTTTTTGAACATGTTTTGAAAGTCTTTTGCCTGTAGTCTGTCACAGCTCATTGGACATCTTTTATTTACTGTTTCGGCTTCCGCCAGCCCCTGTACTCTGTATTATTGTCTTTACTATTAAGTAGGCCTTCGGAAATCGCGGTTTACTGGCCGATTACGATGCTAAACCCATAGGGGTGAGTTTGGGTCGTGACATGGACGGATGGCGGATTTGAGATTCCTTTGGCCGCAACCGAACCGCCAAACCGCGAGCACCCCTAGTAATTTATTTGTGTTTTCAGTTTGTTTAAATATTCTGTTTGTGTTTTCAGTTAAAAAAGAGTTTAAATATTCTATTGAAACAAAGTTTTCAACTTGAATATCTTTTTTAAATTGAAAAAAATAAATATATTATTTATCTATATTTTTTGGTTTTTAAATCTATCTCTAAAAATAATAAATAGAAAATATGATATATGATGGTTGATTTTTGTTCTCAAAAACAGATATAGATGTAACAATACAGAGACATACAATCTATACTACTGCTCTGTTCATGATTTTGGTGGTTTGAATTGTTTTTATATTTTAAAAACCACATATTGTAATACCTTATGTGGATAAGGCATGCTGTGATTGTAGTATGTGGATGAGGTGATTGTGATATTTTAAAGTTTCAAACTTTCTTGTTTTAGATGAGACATGCAGTGATTGTAATATTTTTTTAAGTCATTGACTGTAATACTTTCTTCTTCTTATTTTGAGGAAGTGCATAAGTTGAATTATGTTGAAAATTTATTAAATTTTAAACCGCTAAACCGATTCGCATCCATCCGCCAAACCGCCAATCCGCTTAATCCACATCCACCGGATTGGCAGACGGATGCAGATTGATTTTCACCAATCCACCAATTTGGCGAACGGATGGCGAATTGGAGGTTCCATGGCCGCAACCGACCAGCGCCCACCCCTAATTGAAATCGATCTCAAAATAAACTTACTAAACCCAAACACAAATAAAATGGTCAACTTAAGAGAAACCAAACCCTTTTAACTCTAATTAGCTTCATAAATAAAATAATAAGCAATGATGTTTCTATTTTTTTTTTCTCTAATTTTTTTTTTTTAATGATTGTGGGTTACAAATTAGAATTAGTTTTAAATATGATATATATATGTGTGTGTGTGTGTGTGTGTGTGTGTGTGTTTGTGTGTGTGTGTGTGTCTGTGTTTGTGAATTTATGAAGTGAGATTAACAATTATTGAGTATATATATGAATTAAAAATTATTTGTTGGCCTAAGGGCACCACGTGTCATATCCTGACCAATCACAATTTATCATATCCTCTCTTATTCCCCAATCATCCACGCCTAGGCACCAAGTGATCAAACTCCCGAACTGCCAAATAAACTTCTCATATTTGAATTCATAATGTGAGATCAATAACTGTTGGGTATTGTGGGGATATATTTCTAAGTACCAACACGTGGTAAGGTGACGCCGATGTGTCAGCCAAAGTGCCACGTGTCTTGGTCATTATGCCGAGGTTATCTCGGCGTTGCCGAGATTATCTCCAAAGATATCGGAATCCGAGATAAACGGATAAGGGACAAGAGTCCTAGAATGAAGAAGAGACTTAGTCAAGATGACAATAAATCTCTTAGGGAGTTTATCTTTATCTCTTGAGGAGTCCAAAGTAAGTACTGAATTGGAGTCCATAGAAGTCAGGCTTCTAGTGGGACTAGGATTAAGTAAACTATAAAAAAGAGGCACCCCCGTCGGTCTAAGGTACGCAATTTTATGCTTTGAGTGGTGAGTTCAGCACTTGATTTATCTTTGAGAGATATACTGACTTGATCGTCGGAGTGCCCCCGGGTGGAAGAGCCACCGCCGGAGCCTTCTTGTAGACGTCCCCGAACGTCCCGGGAGGAAATCCCCCCCCCCCCATTTTGTTCATATGGGCTCACTACAGTTCAGGACTCAATGTCACGGTCCTGTATCTAATCTCGCAGAGTGCAATGCAAGACCGATGAAATCATCAAAGAGTCCAAATCCGGCAAATCGTTTTTGAAAATAGATTTTTTGAAAGAAGTGCCAAACATGGACTGCTTTGCCAGATACAGAGTCGCCACCTAAATATTTTATTTTGGAAAATTTAGGAAACCCTGACTCATTGCCTAAGGCCACGTGTTCGTCATCACCAAAGTTACCTCGGCTCGGGAACTTGGGTACGATTGGGGAAGGTCACTTCGTGAGCACCCCCGCTCGCCCGATCAAAGATCGACCTCTACTAACCATGATATCGGGTTTTGAAAACACTATGCGTTCTTATTCCAGTTATTGGCCTAGATTTACTATGTGGTACGCACAACATACAAATATAGACCGGATCGCCTGAATTGGAACAACACATCTTATGTTTGCTTTGAAAATGGTTTGTTACTCGCAAGTAGGCTTAAAATGCAGATTTTGCCACCCTCAGGTGTGCTTAGAAAACAAGGTGAGTTGCCACTATCTAGTGGGCTTACAACTCACAATTGATGAATTGTTCCAATCCAAATAACCCAACCTTCACCCACAGGCATTCAGGCAGTTATATCATATAAGCATATAGCCTCGTGGTAAACATGCTATCATGGTAGTCACTCACACGCATGCAAGGATGCTAAAGCATAAAACTTACCGAGTACTCCAAGCCAAAACAGAAGCTATGTTAGAAATCTATGCATGATCCTAACTATGCTGAAATGCCCAATGCAACACATGCAAAATGCAATTAAGATAGGCTCAGCTATTCTAAACATGGTATATGATGATGCTACAGCTAGCACATATTCAATTTGGAATTTGAAATACAAATGCAGTTAGTATGATGCGCCGAGCCCGGTGCATGCAATACAGATGAATGATGCAAACATGCTATCATACTGTATGCTAATTGAAACATGCCCTAATCTAACCATCATAAGCTGGTAAATAAAAAGGAGAAAGACGTGGGGTTGGAAAACATACATCACACACACACACACTTGTTACAATTGTGCTCTCACTCGGAGGGTCCGAAAGAATAGTACAGTCCGAAATGAATAATTAAATATTACAAAACCCTAATTAATTAACAAATTAACTAGGAAAGTGATAAACTAGCATGTAAGCCTATGGACTGCCTCAGCTCTGTTCCGAATGGTGGAACAATGCATGAAAGCTTGACGCGGAAATCCATTGCGATGCCCCGATTTGCCTCTGTTTGCAATTGTTTTTGGAATATTGCACAACGCTCCGGAAGGCCGCTGATTTTTGATTTACTGCAACAGAGAGCAACAAAGGGGCATGGCAAAGTATTTCACATATGTATGCATGACTACTCTTCAGGGAGTGTAATCCTCGATCCTCGTGTCACCAATCACGCATATCGATGCATGATGGCCGAGGAGTCGAATTGCACGACTCAATATGAAATGAATGCACATGAAAACACAACAAGACCTAAACTCCATCATGGGTAATTCGGAGTGTCGGCGACGGGGAATTGAGACACGTTCCGTCACTCGGAGTACGAAACATCCCTCGTTTCCAGTGCTTGGGCTAACTCCTATCCCAAACACAATGCAAATGAGATGGCATACACAATGTGACTAACATACAACCTAGCATACACAATGCTATGAGATGGCATACACAATGTGACTAACATACAACCTAGCATACGTAATGCTATGAATTGAAAAGGCATACATAATGCATAATGGACTTACACCAACATGAGTGGACCTCAGCCACACTCACATCAGCAGCCCCAAGATGAAAATGAGATGACCGAAATGTGTGCACACATGCACGCAAATCGAGGACCGAATCTAAGGCATTGAATGTCACTCTACCAAAACATGGCAAGGATGAAGCATGGCAATCAAACATGTAATTTTCAGCATTGAAACATAATGCTAAATGGTCCCGAAACATGAAAATATGGCACCCGATGCATGGAATAAGCCCCGAAACTCAATACTAGGCACATGTATTGAACCACAAGTATACAAAGCAAGCATTATTTGATCATGAAGTCTAAAGACAGAGCCAAGGCAGTCCCAAAACATGCGCATTTCCAGTTTAGAGCATGGCCAAAAGATGCTAAAATGATAGACTAAAATAGCATGCAACATTGACTAGCAAACATGGTTTATATGGCATGTATATGAAGCAAATGAGAAATCACTAAATTAGCCAAAAACAGTGAACAAAACATGCCAAAATATGCCCAAATAATCACTGAAATGCAGCCAATGCATGTAAAAATGAGGGGCTTCTTTGGAGGGCCATTCAAGGGGCTGTTAAGCACATATAAGATAGACACTTAGTATGCCCAAACCAACTCTATAAATGAGTTATGACAGCCCTAAAACTCACAATCAGTCTAGGAAACATGCCAAGAAAGGCCCCCTCGAAAGGCCTTGAATGGAATTGTTCTACACATGCACTATAGACATAAAATATGATCAAAAGGGCCCTGGACAGACCTAAGGAAGGCCTTAAAACCCACAAAATTGAGCCCAAAAAGTGACTTCAATGCATGCAAAATAGAGCCCCTTTGGAAGGTCCAAAAGATCCCCAAACAAGACAAGGAGAGAGGGGGTCACCCCCCTCTAATTTTGGCCCTTAAAAATGCATCAAAGCCATTGAAAATCCACTGGATTTCAGTGGCTAAGAGGCCAAACCATGGCCAATGCAAGTGCTCTAATGCATAGCCTTAATCATGAAGAGATGAAGCATGCATAGGGGGAAGATGACCCAAAAAAGAAATAGGACCTTAACAAAACTTGAACCAGAGCTCAAAACGAGACTTTTTCCAGTTCATAACAAATCTCGAAAATGTTCACAAGTAAGGCTAAAGTATGATGCAAAAATAGCCCTAAAAGAGAGATTGAACAAACAAGGAAGTAGATGACCTCAAACAGTAAAGTGCCCTTAAATAGAGTTGAAGAAAGGCTCAAAATAAGTCACTTTACAGTTTATAGCAAATCTCGAAAGTGCTCACAAATAGGACCAAGATATGATGCAAAATAGGCCTACAAAAAGGGGTAAAGCATGCAAGGGTGTAGGAGGCCTCAAACAGAAAAGTGTTCTTAAACAAACATGAAGAAGAGCTCAAAATAAGACTATCTTCAGTTTACACCAAGGCCCGAAAATGCTTGCAAATGGAGCTAAGGTATAGGGCAAAATAATGAAAAAATGGAAGAAATGAGGACTTACCCTTGAAAAGCCGACCTCCAGCAGCTTTTGGACCAAGTTAATGAGCTTCAAACCTCTGCAAATGGCTTCCAAGGTTCTGGAATGGATGATGGGGGTGTGGTGCTAAGGGTTGTAGTGTAAATGGACCAAGGAAGTTAGGGTTTTGGAGCTTGGAGGTGGGAGGTTATGTGCCTTGGCTAAAAATGTCTAACCCCTAGATATGAAGAGGAGGGCCTCTCTTATAGAGAAGAGAGGCCAAAGCTTCTGTTGGAAACTTCAAAGATCCTCTCTTCTCTATAAGAGTGTAATCCAGCTGTGCCAGCTGGAGACCATTTGGTGCCAGCTGGAGACCATTTGGCACAGCTGGATTACACTCAGAAAGGGCAAAAGCAATAAGCAGGCCGGCCAGTTCAAGTGGCCGGCCGGCCATCCCCCTGGTCGGCCGACCAGGGGTCAAAAGGGTCAACAAAAATTGCTAGTCGGCCTACCTAGAAAGATGGCCTCCCAGATGAGTAGAATACAGCTGTGTAGAGAAAAAATAGAAAAAGTGAACCAGGAGAGAGAAAAGCTAGCTTTTAAGCAAGGTTCAAAAGGGTCAAGATGAATTTCTGGCCGGCCTATCCATATTGGTGGTCTCCCAGATGAGCACAACACAATGGTGGTATGAAAAGCCAGAAAATGTGGCTCAAAAATGAGAAAAACCAGCTTTCTGTCAGAAAAATCGGCTTTTGGAGAGAGAAAAAGAGGAAACTGGCTTTTCAAGGGAAAAGGTGGCTGGCCACCATCCTACCACCTCTCTAGCAATGAAAATAGGGTCTCCACCAAAAACGGACCAAAACGGATGCAAAACGAAGGTTCGGGGGCCAAAATGCGCGGTGCGGGGCCCTAAAAGCAGGCTGTTAGGCACGAGAAGTGGCGTATGACCATGAAAGTGGTCTCCCGGGCCACAGTGTTCCTTTAAAGGGATAAAATAAGATGTGTGCCAAAAATCAGAGTAAACGGAGGTAGTTAAGCGGTCCCGAACTGAGGCACACGGCCGACGGCTCTCAAAATCGGAAACCGGGCTCCAAACGGGAAAAATGGCCTACGACCACGAAACGTAGCCTACGGCCACTGAGAAATGATCTACGAGACCTCTCCCTCCCTTCGGGAAGAGAAAATGGAGAAAACAAGACCCGATTCGCAAACCGAAGCAAAGCACAAAAGAGCCCCGAAGTCCAGAGGCAAGGCTCGCAGCCGAGACTCTGAAACCTCAGAACGAGCACAATATGCAACATCACCGAGCGCTTAACTGGTGACGTCTGAGTCTTAAGGTCGGTCAAAAATGGGGTGTCTACAGTTGCCCCTCTTTGACAGAACTCGGAAGTCATAAGTGACGGGAGTGAATGTCAAAGCCCAGAGACGACCCATTTTTGACAAGGCCGAAGACTTAGACAAACATACAAGATAACAAAGATGTGTCCGCAGGCATGCCCGCAAGCAGAGGCAAAATGCAAAATGATATGCACCAAGCCTGACGTAACTCATGATCATGCAAAGCAGCAAGCTGTAATGAAGCGCACATGCAACAGTTTTAAGCAAGAATGCAAAGCAAAAACTACATTTCATGTAGTTTAAGAATGCGGAGAATTATTCAATTCCCGCCACGTCTCACACGGAGAAGATACAATACCTGCGCGATTCGTCTGATCGCACCAGCTTCAAATGAACCGTACATACAATATTGTGCCTGAAAAAGAAAGAAACTTAACAAGTACAATATCATTAGCTACACATGTTCAACACTACATCGAATGCAGACAAATAGGGTGCCGATGGGAAAGTGCGTCGCAATGCGAGAGACACGCACGTGACAACGCAAGTTAAACATGGAGGTATGATAATACCAATGAAACGTGCACAACAATGCAGGTGGTATGCATGAGAATGCAAGTGACGTGCATAATAAAGCAGGATAAGTGCAAATTCGAATGTGTGCTTGACGCGAAACAACGAGCAAAGAAATGCAAACTTCGATGAGTGCAACTCAATCGCGACCTCCGGTTTACCTCTCGGAAGGGTCACAGCATGCTCAAAAAGGATACATCTTGCTCTTGACGAGTGACGATGAAACACGCATCGAAAGTTGGAGTTGGAGTTCCCGCGGAGGGATTTCGCGACAAAAAGTGCACTTTTCTTGTACTTTCTCGGGTGCTGAGGACTCCGATGACTACCAAAATTTGCAGAGACCTTGGAGACCACCTTGGGAACACCACCGAGGGGAGGCCACAGACCAGGTTGGAGTGCAAGGGGTGGTCGGCCTACTAGAAAAGGTGGCCGGCCGACCACCTAGCCCAAATCCAGGGCAGTTTGGTCTTTTTGCTCTCATTTCTTTAAATATACAAAACCAAACACCTTTTCCTCATAACTTCAGATCCGAAACTGCCTTCTCCTCCTTCCTAGACCATTTTCTTTCTCAGATCTGCGCTTTATATGTGTTTTCCAACGCCCCACGCCAAGTTGTTTCGCGAAAACTTTCAGTTCTCTTCATTTTGAACCGATTAAAATTTGATTTCGGAGCTTCTTTTCTCATTTTCACCACTTGAGGTAAGTTTGTCTCAATATTTGGAAGATTTTCTCGGGAGTTGACTTTTGTTGACTTTTTCATTTCCCGAGAGTTGACTTTTGTTGACCTTTTCCAATTTTGGCTCATTTCACTCATTTTTGCTCCTTTTTGCAGATTTCTTGAAATGGCAGGTCAATTTCCCCACGGCAGAGGTTCTCCAGGCGCCGGAGGCGAGCCTGACATCATGTCTTTGCATCCGAGGGTTCGCCCCTTTATCCCCGAGAGGTACGATCCTTCGACTCATGTCCTCCCTCGGGCGATTTTTTATCATTTTACCGACTTCAACCCTCGAGCTCCCGTAGACTTGCTATTGCGGGAGTCGGAGTCCCATCTCTCTCATGAGGCGCGAGAGGTATGTACTTCACTTTTTTACATTTCCTGCCTTTATTCTGCATTTTCCTTGTATTTCATGTTATGTATGCTTATTGCTCATTCTGAACACATTCGCATGCCATGCTTCTGCTGATTTTAGCACAAAACTTGTTTTGCACGCTTAGTTTATAACACAATACTCCGTCTTGAACACATAGCTCAATCACTTGAATCTCTGAAATCGGAACACACAGCCCAAATTTAATTGTGAACACGCAGCCCACATTTGATTGAAAGTTGAACACGCAGCCCAAACTTTAAATTTTTGAAATCTAAACACGCAGCCCAAACTTTAAATTTCTGAAATCTGAACACGCAGCCCAAATTTGATTGTGAACACGCAGCCCACATTTAATTGAAAGTTGAACACGCAGCCCAAACTTTAAATTTCTGAAATCTGAACCTGCAGCCCAAATTTAATGGTGAACACGTAGCCCAAACTTTAAATTTTTGAAATCTGAACGCGCAACCCAAATTTGATGGTGAACACGCAGCCTACATTTGATTGAAAGTTGAACACGCAGCCCAAACTTTAAATTTCTGAAATCTGAACACGCAGCCCAAATTTGATTGTGAACACGCAGCCCACATTTAATTGAAAGTTAAACACGCAGCCCAAACTTTAAATTTCTGAAATCTGAACACGCAGCCCAAATTTAATGGTGAACACACAGCCCACATTTAATTGAAAGTTGAACACGCAGCCCAAACTTTAAATTTCTGAAATCTAAACACGCAGCCCAAATTTGATGGTGAACACGCAGCCCACATTTGATTGAAAGTTGAACACGCAGCCCAAACTTTAAATTTCTGAAATCTGAACACGCAGCCCAAATTTGATTGTGAACATGCAGCCCACATTTAATTGAAAGTTAAACACGCAGCCCAAACTTTAAATTTCTGAAATCTGAACACGCAGCCTACATTTAATTGAAAGTTGAACACGCAGCCCAAACTTTAAATTTCTAAATCTGAACACGCAGCCCATATTTAATTGAAAGTTAAACACGCAGCCCAAACTTTAAATTTCTGAAATCTGAACACGCAGCCCAAATTTGATGGTGAACACGCAGCCCACATTTGATTGAAAGTTAAACACGCAGCCCAAACTTTAAATTTTTGAAATCTGAACACGCAGCCCAAATTTGATTGTGAACACGCAGCCCACATTTAATTGAAAGTTGAACACACAGCCCAAACTTGATTGTGAACACGTAACCCACATTTAATTGAAAGTTGAACACGCAACCCAAACTTAAATTTCTGAAATCTGAACACGCAGCCAAAATTTGATTGTGAACACGCAACCCACATTTGTCGAAAGTTGATTTAATTTGCACACAGCACATTTCCTTTATTTGCATACAGTTTATTCATTCTATTCTGAAACTGAATACACGTGTTCGCTATGAATGCAGACATCCTCCCGCGTTACGCGGGGATACAGTTTTATTGCTACGAGAGATTGGTACGCGGAGCTCCCGGAGGCTGTCCGCGATTGGGTTGATCTGGCAGGATTTGGGACCTTTTGTACCGGGATATCTCGTTATCCAGCTAGCCGGACATTGATGGGCGCTCTGGTGGAGAGATGGTGGGACACCACCAACTCCTTCTATTTTTTAGCCGCCGGGGACATGACCATGACCCCATTTGACTTCGCCGTGTTGACGGGCCTTGACGTGGGAGGCTGGACGATCCCTTACGACGAGGACATGGGCGAGTGGGAGGCAGCCTGGATTCATCTGTTGGGAGCTCACCCACCGGTAGACCGATCTTCGGACCGAGTCCGATATACCTGGTTTTCTGCATAGTTCAAGGGGACTGAGCCCGAGACTCCTGAGGAGATTGCACAGTACACCCGCGGGCTTTTGATGTTCCTTTTCGGGACCACTCTGTTCGCCGACAGGGGGAACACCGTTGGGCTATATTTGCTGAGTGCCTAGGTAGACCTCACACAGGTTAGTTAGTATGACTGGGGTGGCGCCAGCTTGGCTACCCTCTATTGCTATATGAGTGCGACCTCCCGCGGACGGGGGAACATAGTCGGCGGCTATTGGAGAGCCTGGGAGGTACCTTCTGCCCTCTTGATTCGCACTTCTATTTTTCATTATCTGTACATTGCACACACGGTACACTTTACATTCTGTACTTACATTCTGCCCTCAGCATTCTGTATTCAGATTTTGCACTCAGCATTCTGTATTCTGATGGCTTTTGCCTTATTTTTCACAGTTATGGGTCTTCGCGTACTTTCCGACGCTAGACCCGGAGCTTGAGGTGGAGGCCCCTCTCATGACCCCTTATTCGCTCGTCTTCGAGGGCCAGTACCGGTCGCGGCCCTGGGAGACTCTCTCTTACCTACGGCAGTATTTTGACACTGTGCGGGCGACCGAGGTATGTCAGAACTCTTAGTTCTTTATGTGTTGATCTTTGATTTATTTTGCACATTTGCGATTTCTAATCGGCTTATGCATTGGCTATCTGCAGATCTTATGGCAGCCCTGGGCTCCTCTGGGTGAGGATCTCCGATTCCAGTTTGCTGGAGGATAGACCTTCTCCCGGTATAGGATCTTGTTCGAGGGGCCAATTGGTAGGGCCTGGTTCCTGGGGGAACGCTTTCTTCGTCAGACTATGGGCTTCCCTGAGCCGAGTGTCCCTTCAGCACCCCCAGACGATATGCGGCTCACTGATAGGCTTACTCCCCAAGGTGTCATTGATGCCAGGCTGGGCATTGATGCACTACTGTATTTGGAGGACGGGGAGTACGCGACCTACTGTCACACCTACTTGATGCCTCCATTGACAGGTGTTCGTACTCCCCCGAGGAGGTCTACCGGCATGCCGTCTTCAAGTCGCACCCGAGCCAGAGACATTCTTTTGGCCAGTAGGGCTGGCACATCCAGATGTGGGGCTGGATTGGTCCCCCCGATTCCCCCGACTTATCATGATGCCGGATGGCCAGGTGTCCCGACTGAGTTGACGGGATGGAGATACGGGGCTTCCTACCCAATTCTGCTAGAGCCTCCTATGCCAAATCATCCATACACCAGAGACCCTGACTCACCACCGGTATGTTTTACAGCTTTGCTTTATCACTCAGATACTTGGACATTCATTCATTCACGGATGATTTACACTTGCATCTGCAGCCTACCACAGAGTATGCTGAGGGGTTACTCGGGTTAGTGGCCTCGCTCGAAGGCATGGTCTTGCGGAGAGAGGCGCAGCTGTCCATCATGGGCGTCTCGGTACTGTTCAGTTTTCTTGCATTTATCATATTTCTGATGACATGCTGAATTTGAACATTTCACTGCATTGATTGACCGACTGTATGCGGAGAGCACATCTGACACACACCACATCCATGTACTATATTTGTACACATCCACTCCATGTAGCTTTTTATCCGTGCATCTGATATACATATTTGGCTGATGTATTCAAATTGCACTCTTTCTTTTCAGATGCCTCTGATATATACTGGACCATAGGCCAGGCCATCTGGGCCTTCCGGAGGAGCTGGGCCATCTAGGCCTTCTCGAGAAGCCGGGAGAGGGGAGTCGTCTCGCAGACGAGGTGGGCGCCGAGCACATATCATTGAGGAGGAGTCCGCGCATCGTCAGTCAGAGACATCTGCTGGCAGAGAGAATGACTCTGAGTCTGGTTCTGAGGGCGGAGATGATGCCGAGGAGGATCTCGAGGATGACAGCTCTGACTCAGATGGCGATGATGGTGCTGAGGCTGTTCCGCAGAAGAGGACGAAAAGGGCCTCTTACTGCTGTGCTTGAGAGCACAGATGTTTCTGCTTTATTTGCCTTTTTTACTAGCAGTTGTAGCACATTGTACATTATTAGGCAGTTTTTATTTTCTGTAAAACTTGTACCCTTGTTGTAAAATGTTGTAACAAAGGAAACATGATGGAATGAAATAGCTTTTGTTCAAAAAAGTGTTGTATTTTATGTTCTTGCATCGCATCGCATTATTTTGCACAAAAATGAGATTAAATGGAAATCATGCTTTGAAAATTGCCAAGCCAGGTAGTGAACCGACGCAACAAACAAAGCAACTTAACTTACCAAGAAAGGACAGAACCTTAGCAAGTTTACAACTCGATAAGCAAGACACAACAATGTTAATTAAACTTACAACTCGATAAGCAAGACACAACAATGCTGATTAAACTAAGAGTAACAACTCAATACACAAAACTCGTCAACTCGACAAAACTTAACAACTCGATAAACTAAACAACTCGGTAAGCAAAGCAACAACTCGATAAGCAAAAACAACAACTCAATAAGCCAGACTTAACAACAACTCGATAAATAAATGCATTTCGAACGATCTAGGTGACGGAACGCATCCGAAATAGAGGAAAACTCGCACTTTTAATGCCCCCAATGCATGGAAATGCTCGGAATTTTCCTCTAGAGGCTAGAACAAGACTAAAGCCACCCTCCCCTTGATGGCCGACCACCTAAGGGAGCTGGCCGACCAGCTTTTTGCATTGGAGGGGAGAGGGGTGGTCGGCCTGCCAGAAAAGGTGGCCGGCCGGCCACCTAGCTTGGCAACCACCAAATTTTCGACACGTGTCCTCCGAACAGTGCCTTATCCTCTTTAAAAACTCCAGCCTCGTGGTTCTCTCATTTCATCTTAGTTTTGCACCCAAAATGGAAGCATTTCTTACCCAAAATCTCACATCTTGGATTGCTTCTCTAGATGGCTTGAAAAAGTTGAACTTCCGGGGTTTCGGCTTGAATGCACTATTCACGCTAAGCCATACTTCGCTGCACATTCCATTCCTTCATGCCGCGACGAGGTTTTGGAATCCGATAACACACGTCTTTAGCTTCGGCAGACAAGAGATGTGTCCGACCTTCGAAGATTTTCAAGTTTTGATGGAATCCGAGCGCCATGAAGAGATTTTGTCCCAGTTTCACTTCGGTCACACCCAAGCTTTAGGACAGATGTGTGGGCTCACCATGCACAATGCTCGGTCTCTGATCTGCAATAGGGAACTGGATATCCTTGGCTTGATTCATCGCTTTTCTGATGCCGATAACCGCGGCGACCATCATTAGCAAGGTTTTCGGCAACACGCCCTTTGCTTGTGCATGCTATCTCACTTTTTGCTTGCCCCGGGCTTTAGCGGATCTAGCATCCGTCTGATTGAAGTTGCTCAAGGCTTGAAAGAAGGAAAGAGCTGCATTGCCCTGACATTAGTCGAGACACTGATGGGCTTGGATGCTTTCTATCGCCGAGAGATGACCAGATTCGCGGGGAGTCCACTACTGCTGCAGGTAATGTTTCCCACCCTTTCTCACATATATGTTGCTCACATCACTCGGCCCTCAGGCTCGGTTTTTCTCACAAAACCCTTTTCTTACTTTTCTCTTATCGTACATCTCTCTATTCTTCATTCTCTCATTTTTCATCCCTCCCTAGGTATGGTTGATGGATAAATTACAGGTTGTGGACTCTTGCCCAGCCTACTCAGCTCGTGGCTACTTCTTCCGACAACGACTAGTCGATGCCCTTGATGAGAGATGGTGGTTCGACTGGATGTGCAATTTGTCTGCGGATCGCATTGCTTGGCGCTGTCCTTGGCTCAATCTCCCGGCAATGAGCTATAACATGTCCCGGCAGACCGGGATCCAGTTGATTGGTTTGACTCACTGTGTGTTCTACTTTCCGTTCCAGCTCCGGCGCCAGTTCGGCCATGATCAGACTTGCCCGCCAGAGGGGATAGAGTATCCTACTGCATTCCCAGTTCGAGGCGCACAGCTTGCCCGGTATGCCACGGCATGGAGGACTAGAGAGCTCATGGCCCCTGCTCCCACTTTCAATTACACTTTGCCTGATGAGTGCTTGGATTGGCTCAATGAAGAGGCACAGGGAGGGCCCACTTTGGCATCAGAGGCTTCGACCAGCTCTGGGAGGGGGCGCAGGAACACCTGACTTAGCTATGCCCCAGATTTATTGCTTTATTAGTACTTTCGAGTTTTCCTTATGAATGTAATAAAAAGCAACTTCAATTTGTATGCAAGAGCAAGAGAACTCTGTATTGAAATCAGTGAAATTGAAGGTTGTGGGTATTGAAAATTTTCCGCTTTGGTCCAAAAATGGTCTAAGTTGTAAAAAGATTAATTTTGAACAAAGTCAACTTTTATTAAAACTTTTCAAAACCATTTTCGATATGGAATTAGAACTGGACATGCCTGAAATCTGTCACTGAGATGCACAATCCCGAATCCCAGCAACTGGAAAGTTGCCCCTAGTCTGAAGAATACCGCGACACTGCACAGTAACGGAAAGTTGCCCCTAGTCTGAAGAGCACTGCACCGGAGATCATAACCAAACTCTTGAATGCTAAATAGACAAAGATGGCCGAGATGATCAAATGGACAAAGTTGATCGGGGAAAAGTTTATGGCTGAACTTCAGGATGAAGTTGCCTACGTATCCCAAAGATGGGAATCAAGCCTTACGTAGTTTAGGCTTAGGTTCACTCGAGTATTTTCACTCTCCTTTTATGCTCTAACTTTTGCCAAGGCTGCCCTTTGCAGGTTTTCAACCTTGCGAGCTCAGTTTTTATATTTTTCAATTTTTTCAATGCTCTAACTTTTGCCTAGGTCGCCCTTTCGGGTTTTCGGCCTAGCGAGCCTCTTAGGGGTAATATTTCTTCAACTTGTCCATGTTGATGATGTAGGGACCAGTCCAATTGGGTCTGAACTTGCCCCTTGGGTCGTGGATGGGAGCTCGGTTGTCTTTGAGCACCAAATCTCCTTCTTTTAGATTCCTGGACTTAACTTTTTTGTTGAAAGCCCGGGCAATTCTGCGCTGATAGCCTTGAACATGGTACAGTGCATTCAGTCTGCGCTCGTCAAAAAGCATGAGTTCTTCAAATCTATTCTATTGCCAATCTGCTTCGGCTATCTGACACTCAGCCAGCACTCGCAAAGACAGAACCTTAATTTCAATAGGTAGAACGGCCTCCATCCCATAAACTAATGAATACGGAGTCGCCCCAGTAGAAGCTCTAATTGAAGTCCGGTACCCCCACAGAGCAAACGACAGCTTGTCTGGCCAATCCTGGTAGGTTTCCACCATTTTCTGCAATATGTGTTTGATATTCTTGTTGGCGGCCTCGATCGCTCCATTGGTTTGCGGCCGATATGTAGACGACTTATGAAAAGCCACGTTGTATTTCTCCAACAAATCAATCATTTCCTTCTTGAAGTGGGAACCATTATCTGAAATGACCTCGTTTGGGACCCCATAACGACAGATGATGTTGTTCCTGATGAACTTTGCAACATGCAAAGCCTTCAACACCGCATAGGATTGGGCCTCAACCCACTTCATGAAATAATCTATCGCGACCAGGATAAACTCATGCCCGTTAGACCCCTTCGGAGTGACAGCCCCGATCACATCGATTCCCCAAACTGAAAATGGCCATGGCGAAGTCATATTGTACAGCTTCGACGGCGGGATGTTCATGCGGTTTGCATGGATCTGACACTTGTGGCATCGCCGAACAAAGCCGATACAATCCTCCTCCATGGTGAACCAGTAATAACCCTGTCTGAGGATCTTCCGTGCCAGCATAACCCCGTTCACATGTGTTCCACATTCTCCTCCATGGATGGCCTCCATCAGGCGTTTTGATTCTTCATCTTCAACGCACAGCTTATGCATTCCCAGATGACCTCTCTTGTACAATTTACCTCTGCAGATGATGAATTGAACGGCCATTCTTCTGATTGCTCTTTTATCCTTGGCATTTGCCCCTGGTGGATACGCCTCTTTCTCTAAGAAGTTCCAAATGTCGTAATACCAGGGGTTCTCATCTTGAACCTCGTCTATAGTAGCAATTGACTCATAAGCTGGCGCAAACTTCTGGTCAATAATGACTGGATGCATCCGGACTCCGAACGGGATGTCTATCATAGAAGATAGAGTTGCTAGTGAATCTGCGAACCTATTGTTCTCTCTTGCTAGATGAGCAAAGTTTAGCTTTTCAAGCCGAGGAATTAACAAATCCAGGGCCTGATGATACATCATCATCTTTTCTTCTTTGACTTTCCAATCTCCTTTCGCTTGAGATACAACAAGGTTCGAGTCCTCGATGACGTCCAACCGTTTTGCCCCTAGTTCCAGGGCTGCTTCTAGACTGGCAATGCATGCCTCATATTCTGCTTCGTTGTTCGAGACTTTGAACAGGAGCTTGAAGGCTAGAGGGATACGGGAATTGTCGGGTGCTATCAGCAACACTCCTATTCCATACCCATATTGGTTTGACTCTCCGTCAAAGTACATCGTCCAAAACTCGTCGTCAATATGCAAAATGGCCTCATCTGGGAATAAGTACTCAACTGCTTCACCCCCTTCCACTGGATGATCGGCTAAGAATTCTGCTACTGCTCTTCCCTTGACCGACTTGCGCGTCACATATTTTAGATCGAATTCGGAAAGCAACAACAACCAATAAGCTAGCCTACCCGTAAGTGCCGATTTCTCGAAGAGATATTTGATGGGATCTAATCTCGAAACCAACATTACAGAGTGAGTTAACAGGTAGTGCCGCAGCTTCCTGGTAGCCCATACCAAGGCTAAGCAAGCCTTCTCCAATGGTGTGTAGCGAGTCTCATACTCCAGCATCTTCTTGCTCAAATAGTAGATGGCCCTTTCCACTTTGTCTTCTGATTCTTGCGCGAGCATGCAGCCCATTGTGGTCTCAGTCAATGAAAGGTACAATATCAACGGTCTTCCCGGTTCTGGTGGTGACAACACAGGTGGGTTCTGTAAATATTCCTTGATCTTTTCAAAAGCAGCTTGGCATCGGCCGCCCCACTGGAATTTCTTTCCTTTCTTCAAGAGACCAAAAAGTGGTTCACAAGTCAAGGTTAATTTTGAGATAAACCGTCTTATGAATTGCACTTTACCCAGGAAGCCTCGCACCTCCTTTTCAGTCCTTGGTGGTGGCATTTCTAGGATGGCCTTGATTTTGGAAGGGTCAACTTCGATACCCCTCTGTGTAATGAGAAACCCCAGCATTTTCCTTGCTGTAACACCGAACGTACACTTCTGAGGATTCAGCCGCAACCGGAATTCTCTAATCCTTTGAAAGAACTTTTGCAAGGCGATGTAGTGGCCTTCCCTTTCTTTGGACTTGACAATCATGTCGTCCACATACACCTCAACCTCTTTGTGGATCATGTCATGTAATATTGTGGTCGCGACCCGTTGATATGTAGCTCCAGCGTTCTTCAGCCCAAACGGCATTACTCTGTAACAGTATGTCCCCCACGGGGTGGTGAAGGCAGTCTTTTCTCGGTCTTCAGGTGCCATCACTATCTAGTTGTAGCCTGAGAAGCCATCCATAAATGAAAGCAAAGCATACCCCACTGTGAAGTCCACTAACTCATCAATGTGCTGCAAGGGAAAGTCGTCCTTCGGACTAGCTCTGTTCAAATCCCTAAAATCCACGCATACCTGGATCCTACTATCCTTCTTCGGCACTGGAACAATGTTGGCCAACCAAGTCGGGTATTCAGATACCTGCAGGAAACCTGCGTCGATTTGCTTGGTGACTTCTTCCTTAATCTTGAGAGCCCAGTCCGGGCGGATCCTTCTGAGTTTTTGCTTAACGGGTCGGGCCTCGGGGTCAAGAGGGATCCGGTGCTGTACGATCTCAGGATCGATTCCAGGCATGTCTTCATAGGACCACACAAAAACATCTTTGAAATCTTTTAATAAAGCGACTAAGTGCTCGCGTTCCTCCGAAGACAACGTGGACCCGATCTGGACCAGCCGCGGGTCCTCCTCAGTACCGACATTCACGGTAGTGATTTCATCCATTAAGGGTTTAACAAATCTTTCCTGCTCTTGTTCAATTAAGCGTCGCAAAACCAGAGGAATTTCTTCCTCGTCGTTTTCATCAAAATTTTGAAAGTCTGAATTAATGCAATAAATCAAGGGCACAGAAAAGTACTCAGAAACCACAGTTACTTGATTCTCATTAAGCACATCCAAATCGTCCGATTCCTCGGTTACAACAGACTCAAAAGAGAAAGAAAAAGACGACCTGGACAAGACTGTGGCATCCGGGTTATCATCCCCAGGATTACCAGACTCAGACTCAATCGAGCTGGAACCTGATTCCGACTCACAAGATTCGGTGGAATCAGATTTCGGTTCACTACCTGACCCGGTGCTGCTGGACAAAAATCCCTCTTCATACTGTCAAATGAGAGAGAGTGCGATAGATGCATCCAAAATGTTTGCTGGTAGGCCTGCAGCCATTCCATTCCTGATCACACATACCGAGAAGTTATCCCCCAAGCACTTCTGTTCGATTAGAGGATCTGAAAGTAGACATGCCAGCGCTACCCCCATTTCACTTTCGGCGTCCTCAGACTCCACTTTTTTGCTCTGCTCAACCTCAGCTATTGGGTCTGTCTGCTCTCCGGCAACGTCATCCCTGGGTAACTGCAGGTCAAAGAAGATCTCAAACCCTGGCACGCGGTTCCTCTCTGCGTTCAGCCACGGCTCTGGGAAGCTACAGAACGGAAAGTCCTCCCCCTCCCGGACGAAGTGTCCGTTTAGGGTACCCTAAATGGGCCGGTGCATTAAGTCAAAAGGCTTCCCCGTCTTCTTCACTCTGGCTCTCCCAGCCATCTCCTTACCCTTTCTTATCCAATCCTCTTTAGTGGGCAGATAACCCAAACCAAAGGTATGTGGGTTTTGTGGCACCTCGGCCGATGCTGCGACGCCCTTCCGGCCGCTCTTTCCCAATCCCATCCCAGGGATATGTTGAAGCTTGTTCATGAGGTATACCGATTGAGCACTGACATACCCCCCCTCATTAACAGCTAAGATGTTCTGCACGACCCGGGCCTCAACTAGGGTAAAACCGGATAAGAACACATCCTCCATACCGTGCTCAATTTCCAAAACTGGCGTAGATACTTCCGGCGGTGGATGGATCGATAAATTCCCAAAAACAATGGCTGCTCCCTTTCCATGGGGGTATTTTACCATTTGATGCAAGGTAGAAGAAACTGCCTTTACTTGATACAGCCACGGCCGCCCCAAAAGCAGATTGAAAGTGGCGTGAACCTCTAGGATGTGAAAGTCAATTTCATGCTACCCCGGCCCAACCTTGGTTTGAATTTTTGCTGTCCCCATGACTTCTCTGCTTGTGTTGTCGTAAGCCCGAATCACCTGGGCTGTTGGCACAAAGTCCGCGGTCTTCAAGCCAATTGCATAGGCAGTCCTCGCTGGACATACATTGATAGCGGACCCTGTGTCGACAAGCACCACGGGTATCCATTTATTTCTGCATTCCACGGAGATATAGAGTGGCTTGTTGTGGTTCGCACCCTCAGGTGGCAGTTCTTTGTCAGAAAAGGTCAACATCGGGGTAGCTCCTCCCGGAAAAACTAAACCTACCAGCTGTTCGGGCGTGGTGTCTATAGAGAGCTTGGCCTTGTCCATGGCCGATAAGATAGCTTGTCGATGCACTCGCGATGCCATAAGCAGTCCCTAGATGGAGATATCTGCTTGTATCTTCTTTAACTGCTTCAGTACAGCCTCTTCTTCGACTTGCTTCTCCTTCTGTCTCTCAACTTCCTTATCCTTCCCAGATGCCTCTGGCTAGTCTAGGTGTGGGGGCTTGAAATACCGTCCGCTTCTCGTCATATGATCGACCTCACTGATATACCAGGTATCATCTGGTTGATTACTCCCCCAATCATCATCCGTGTGAGCAAGACATAAATCATCGTCTTCCCATCACATTTCGCGGTAGCCAACAGACACCTGTCTGGCTCCGGTTCAATTGCACTCGCAGTACTCTCCATCCACATGCTCGCAGCATTCTCTATCTTCGTGCACACAGCACTCTCAGTCCCCTTAGGGCCCTTAGCTTTCCTAATTCTCTCGGTATCCTCAAACCTTTCTTGTTCCAGCTACGTCAGTACAGCTAGCTGTTCAACAATTCCCATATTCATAATGCCCAAGTCTCAAGCGGAATTCTTAGCACCGGTGCTCTCCGGCGATTTATTCTGACTTTCGGCCCTTTCGGCCACCACTGATATGCTCGCCCCTGCCGGGCCCTGCTCCAATTGAGCTTCGTCAACAATATCTGGCAAGTCATCAAGCCACCCAGTAGCCTGTGTCGATTCCTCATAATCAAACCAGTCGACTGCCGCGCCTCCTGGATCTTGATCGTTGAAAAACTGGAGGTTGGCCAAGTCCTCTTCCACAACCGTCAAATCATCTGTCCCCTGCTCAAATCCATCTTCTCGGATCACACATAGCTCTGCCCTCTTTGGCAATTCAATATTAGGCTCAAACCGGCCTGCTGGCAGAATGTAATCACTCAGATCGTAGGCTTCCCCAGCGACACTCCCAGACTACTCAAACCCTGATTGAACAATTCCATCCTCCTCCAAAATCTCCTCTGTCCTATCTTTGCTAGTCACCACCATTGGCTGGGGTTGGATTCTGGAGATGTCCAACATGCACAAAGAGCCAGTGCAATCAGGAAGGAGCACCTCCGGCTTAGGCAGGTGGGAATGAGTGATATATATGCTGGGATCGTAAGACACGACCCTAGTCTGGATGAAGTTGATTCTTTTGGAAGGTGGAGCTTGGTTGTGCGGTGGGAGAGGGTTTGTTGTGACATTGGGTTTTTCTGGAGATACAATCATCTGCTTATCAATGAGGTCTTGAATCTCATGACGCAATCTATAACATTGGTCAGTGTCATGACCGTGTTATTGGTGATATGCGCAGTATTTTGCCGGGTTATGAGAAGGAGGGAGTGGATTTGGCAATGGCCTCGGCTCCAGGGGCTTTAAGTGCCCTTTCTTGATTAATACCCCTAGAGCCTTGGACAGGGGCATATACAGTGGGGTGAAGGTTCTTTGGCCTCTGGGTTGGAATTGAGTGGTTTGTGTGTTGCTTCCGGATGCGCCGGAGAAAGGTGTAGCTGCCATAGGTCTTGGAAGGGGAGGGGGAATGGTGGTGACCACGCTTACTTCTAAAGCTCTAGCATTTGTGGCATTGCTGGTGCCTGTGTTGTTGTTGCGGTTGAAAGTTCATCGGGGTTGCTCTCTATCTTGGTCAATCAGACCCTGTTTCATTGCATCTTCGATTTGTACCCCCATTTCATGTAGATTTGAAAAAGTGGGAAAGGGGAGCATAATCATTTTTTGCATCAGTTTTGGCTAGAAATTGCGCATAATCATCCTGATTTGGTCTTTGTTGGTAGGCCTCAGGGTCATCATCGAAGCCTTCGCCCTCCACCGAGTTATGAAATTCGAGAAGCTCTCCTTAGGTTCCTGCCTCGTTGTTTCGAGATCTCGGGTCGTAATCTCGATTTGGGTTTTGTAAGAGTATTGCGCAACAAAGGCCTCGGCCATTTCATCCCAACTCCGCTTGACATCATCCTCTAACTTCGCATACCAGATAGCGGCCACACCCGACAGGGTCCGACCGAATAGTGAAAGCTTTTGTGGTCTGGTGAGGCCCATTGGCCGTAGTATATCTGAAAATAACCGGAGATGCACCATGGGGTCCCCAGATCCATCGAAACGATCAATTTGCGGCATTTTAAACCTATCCGGCAGCATCACAGCCACGTCGGTATATCCGTCCTCGATATCCGGGATAGCCTTTACCCCTTGGGATTTCTTAAACAACTTCTCAAGCTTGCTCAATTTCAGTGCTGTATGGTCTACTTCAAACTCGAAGGGAGAGTCTGGTTGATTAACAGGCGTAGGTGCCTTGATAGCTGGGGCAGAATTAGGGGCAGAGCTGGCCCCGTTGGTATGTCCGTATCTGCCTGGACATTTGGTGCCTCTTCGGGTGTCGGGATTCTTGGTGGGGGAGGAACTGGGTGTGAAGCAGATGCCCCAGTTTATTGTTATAACCTGGAAATTAACTCTGCCTGCTAGGCCATGATCTCGGCCTGTTGTTTGGCAAATTCATCTCAGCGAACAGTATCCTGCTGCATGGCTTTCATGGTGTCCTGCATCTGACGCATCATTTCCTCAACTCCTATCGGTCCCGCCATACTGCCCCGATCTGTCTGAACTACTGGCAGGTCTATCTCTATAGCAACAATTGGGATCTCAATCCGACTGTCCACTGATGGGGTAATCCGCTGCTCTGGCAACCTCTGCTCAGATACGCTGCGCCTTTTCAGCCTCCGTCTGATAACCGGGGGTAGAGAGTGAAACACTGGTTGTCCGTCGACGAGATCCTCAGATCGATTGAGTCAGCGACCTCTTGTCCAGAGTGCTTGGGAAATATCTGCTTGGTTTGAAGCAATTGTGCTAAACTACCTAGCAAAAAGATAAATAAAGCAATGATAAGGAAATAAATGAGTAGACAAATGGACAGCATAACGGCGTAAATAAACACAACACACAGTCGGGTATAATTAACACGCAATTGATACACTGTTCTCAAAGACCGATCATTATTCCCAAATCACTATTCCCAAATCACTATTCCCAAATCACTGTCCCCGAAGCTGAATCTGATACCCGCAGATAGCTGATTCCGAAAATACTGAACTGGCGCCCGCAGGCCCTTGATACCTAGAAATACTGAACCGGTGCCCGCAGGCCTGATACCTAAAAACACTGAACTGGTGCCCGCAGGCCCGATGCCCAAACTTGCAAATTGATACATGCATTCGTATAGAGACACACTCTAAAAGCACATAACAAACAAGTAAGAGCCAAAACACCCCTATGTTGAGGTAAGGTTTCCCTGTCCTATTTCGTCAGGAACTAGGGTTTCACTACGCACGCAGCGGTTTCAAAAAACCTATAAACGGGTAAGCAACCTGTCCTAGTTTGGAATGGTCACTATGGATTCCGAATATGCACTAGGTCGAATGGTCAAAAGGGTGCCCGGTAAAATCGGGGTTTGTGCTCCCATACTGGCAGAGCCCGTAACCGATCAACCTTATGGCACGCTCCTCGAAGCGGGCCTCCGGCAAACCGTTCAGGAATAGCAAATGGCAAACACGGTGTCCTAGGCGCACCAATGCAAATGCAACGCAAAGAAACACACAAGTGTAATCAAAACAAGATATCATGAGTTCGAGTCAAGTTCACTAAACTCCCCAGCAGAGTCGCCAGAAACTGTAGATGTCCCCAAATGTCCCGGGAGGAAATCTCCCCCCCCCCTCCGATTTTGTTCATATGGGCTCACTACAGTTTAGGACTCAATGTCATGGTCTTGTATCTAATCTTGCAGAGTGCAATGCAAGACCGATGAAATCATCAAAAAGTCCAAATCCGGCAAATCGTTTTTGAAAATAGATTTTTTGAAAGAAGTGCCAAACATGGACTGCTTTGCCAGATACAGAGTCGCCACCTAAATATTTTATTTTGGGAAATTTAGGAAACCCTGACTCGTTGCCTAAAGCCACGTGTCCGTCATCACCAAAGTTACCTCGGCTCGGGAACTTGAGTACGATTGGGGAAGTCACTTCGTGAGCACCCCCGCTCGCCCGATCAAAGATCGGCCTCTACTAACCATGATATCGGGTTTTAAAAACACTATGCGTTCTTATTCCGGTTATTAGCCTAGATTTACTATGTGGTACGCACAACATACAAATATAGACCAGATCACCTGAATTGGAACAACACGTCTTATGTTTGTTTTGAAAATGGTTTGCTTCTCGCAAGTAGGCTTAAAATGCAGATTTTGCCACCCTCAAGTGGGCTTAGAAAACAAGGTGATTTGCCACTATCTAGTGGGCTTTAAACTTACAATTGATGAATTATTCCAATCCAAATAACCCAACCTTCACCCACAGGCATTCAGACAGTTATATCATATAAGCATATAGCCTTATAGTAAACATGCTATCATGGCAGTCACTCACACGTATGCAAGGATGCTAAAGCATAAAACTTACCGAGTACTCCAAGCCAAAACAAAAGCTATGTTAGAAATCTATGCATGATCCTAACTATGCTGAAATGCCTAATGCAACACATGCAAAATGTAACTAAGATAGGCTCGGCTATTCTAAACATGGCGTATGATGTTGCTACAGCTAGCACATATTCAATTTGGAATTTGAAATACAAATGCAGTTAGTATGATGCGCCGAGCCCGGTGCATGCAATACAGACGAATGATGCAAACATGCTATCATACTGTATGCTAATTGAAACATGCCCTAATCTAACCATCATAAGCTGGTAAATAAAAGGGAGAAAGACGTGGGGTTGGAAAACATACATCACACACACGCACACTTATTACAATTGTGCCCTCACTCGGAGGGTCCAAAAGAATAATACAGTCCAAAATGAATAATTAAATATTATAAAACCCTAATTAATTAACAAATTAACTAGGAAAGCGATAAACTAGCATGTAAGCCTATGGACTGCCTCAGCTCTGTTCCGAATGGTAGAACGATGCATGAAAGCTTAACGCGGAAATCCATTGCGATGCCCCGATTTGCCTCTGTTTGCAATTGTTTTCGGAATATTGCACAACGCTCCGGAAGGCCGCTGATTTCTGATTTACTGCAACAGAGAGCAACAAAGGGGCATGGCAAAGTATTTCACATATGTGTGCATGACTACTCTTCAGGGAGTGTAGTCCTCGATCCTCGTGCCACCAATCACGCATATCGATGCATGATGGCCGAGGAGTTGAATTGCACGACTCAATATGAAATGAATGCACATGAAAACACAACAAGACTTAAACTCCATCATGGGTAATTCGGAGTGTCGGCAACGGGGAATTGAGACACGTTCCGTCACTCGGAGTACGAAACGTCCCTCATTTCCCGTGCTTGGGCTAACTCCTATCCCAAACACAATGCAAATGAGATGGCATACACAATGTGACTAACATACAACCTAGCATACACAATGTGACTAACATACAACCTAGCATACGCAATGCTATGAATTGAAAGGGCATACACAATGCATAATGGACTTACACCAACATGAGTGGACCTCAGCCACACTCACATCAGCAGCCCCAAGATGAAAATGAGCTGACGAAATGCGAGCACACATGCACGCAAACCGAGGACCGAACCTAAGGCATTGAATGCCACTCTACCAAAACATGGCAAGGATGAAGCATGACATGTAATTTTCAGCATTGAAACATAATGCTAAATGGTCCCGAAACATGGAAATATGGCACCCGATGCATGGAATAAGCCCCGAATCTCAATACTAGGCGCATGCATTGAACCACAAGTATACAGAGCAAGCACTATTTGATCATGAAGTCTAAAGACAGAGCCAAGGCAGTCCCAAAACATGCACATTTCCAGTTTAGAGCATGGCCAAAAGATGCTAAAATGATAGACTAAAATAGCATGCAACATTGACTAGCAAACATGGTTTATATGGCATGTATATGAAGCAAATGAGAACTCACTAAACCAGCCAAAAACAGTGAACAAAACATGCCAAAATATGCCCAAACAATCACTGAAATGCAGCCAATGCATGTAAAAATGAGGGGCTTCTTTGGAGGGCCATTCAAGGGGTTGTTAAGCACATATAAGATAGACACTTAGCATGACCAAACTAACTCTGGAAATGAGTTATGACAGTCCTAAAACTCACAAAATTGGCCCTGAAATCAGTCTAGGAAACATGCCAAGAAAGGCCCCCTCGAAAGGCCTTGAATGGAATTGTTCTACACATGCACTATAGACATAAAATATGATTAAAAGGGCCCTGGACAGACCTAAGGCAGACCTTAAAACCCACAAAATTGAGCCCAAAAAGTGACTTCAATGCATGCAAAATAGAGCCCCTTTGGAAGGTCCAAAAGATCCCCAAACAAGACAAGGAGAGAGGGGGTCACCCCCCTCTAATTTTGGCCCTCAAAAATGCATCAAAGCCACTGAAAATCCATTGGATTTCAGTGGCTAAGAGGCCAAACCATGGCCAGTGCAAGTGCTCTAATGCATAGCCTTAATCATGAAGAGATGAAGCATGCATAGGGGGAAGATGACCCCAAACAGAAATAGGACCTTAACAAAACTTGAACAGGAGCTCAAAACGAGACTTTTTCCAGTTCATAACAAATCTCGAAAATATTCACAAGTAAGGCTAAAGTATGATGCAAAAATAGCCCTAAAAGAGAGATTGAACAAACAAGGAAGTAGATGACCTCAAACAGTAAAGTGCCCTTAAATAAAGTTGAAGAAGGGCTCAAAATAAGTGACTTTATAGTTTATAGAAAATCTCGAAAGTGCTCACAAATAGGACCAAGATATGATGCAAAATAGGCCTACAAAGAGGGGTAAAGCATGCAAAGGTGTAGGAGGCCTCAAACAGAAAAGTGTTCTTAAACAAACATGAAGAAGAGCTCAAAATAAGACTATTTTCAGTTTACAGCAAGGCTCAAAAATGCTTGCAAATGGAGCTAAGGTATAGGGAAAAATAATGCAAAAATGGGAGAAATGAGGACTTATCCTTGAAGAGCCGACCTCCAGCAGCTTTTGGACCAAGTTGATGAGCTTCCAACCTCTGCAAATGGCTTCCAAGGTGCTAGAATGGATGATGGAGGTGTGGTGCTAAGGGTTGTAGTGTAAATGGACCAAGGAAGTTAGGGTTTTGGAGCTTGGAATAGTAGCAATGGAGGTGGGAGGTTATGTGCCTTGGCCAAAAATGTCTAACCCCTAGATATGAAGAGGAGAGCCTCTCTTATAGAGAAGAGAGGCCAAAGCTTCTCTTGGAAGCTTCAAAGATCCTTCATACACGTGTATGGAGGATGCACAAAATGGTCTCCAGCTGGCACAGCTGGATTACACTCAGAAAGGGCAAAAGCAATAAGCAGGCCGGCCAGTTCAAGTGGTCGGCCGGCCACCCCCCTGGTCGGCCGACCAGGGGTTAAAAGGGTCAACAAAAATTGCTGGTTGGCCTACCCAGAAAGGTGGCCTCCCAGATGAGTAGAATACAGCTATGTGGAGAAAAAACAGAAAAAGTGACCCAAGAGAGAGAAAAATTAGCTTTTAAGCAAGGTTCAAAAGGGTCAAGATGAATTTCCAGCCGGCCTATCCATATTGGTGGCCTCCCAGATGAGCACAACACAATGGTGGTATGAAAAGCCAGAAAATGTGGCTCAAAAATGAGAAAAACCAGCTTTCTGTCTGAAAAACGGCTTTTGGAGAGAGAAAAAGAGGAAACTGGCTTTTCAAGGGAAAAGGTGGCCGGCCACCATCCTACCACCTCTCTAGCAATGAAAATAGGATCTCCACCAAAAACGGACCAAAACGGATGCAAAACGAAGGTTCAGGGGCCAAAATGCGCGGTTCGGGGCCCCAAAATCAGGCTGTTAGGCATCGGAAGTGGCGTATGACCACGAAAGTGGTCTCCCGGGCCACAGTGTTCCTTTAAAGGGATAAAATAAGATGTGTGCCAAAAATCGAAGTAAACGGAGGTAGTTAAGCGGTCCCGAACTGAGGCACACGGCCGACGGCTCTCAAAATCGGAAACCGGGCTCCAAACGGGAAAAATGGCCTACGACCACGAAACGTAGCCTACGGCCACTGAGAAATGATCTATGAGACCTCTCCCTCCCTTCGGGAAGAGAAAACGGAGAAAACAAGACCCGATTCGCAAACCGAAGCAAAGCATAAAAGAGCCCCGAAGTCCGGAGGCAAGGCTCGCAGCCGAGACTCTAAAACCTCAGAACGAGCACAATATGCAACATCACCGAGCGCTCAATTGGTGACGTCTGAGTCTTAAGGTCGGTCAAAAATGGGGTGTCTACACTTCTCTTTCTGTTGCAGGTTAACTGAAGCCATCTATTCTGCCGATACTCTCTAGCTGATTACTAAACGGGCAGTGTGACCAGAAAATCACTCACACAGGTATGTATATGAATTTATGATGTGAGATCAAAAATTATTGATATATGTATGAATTTATTATGTGAGATCAATAATTGTTGATTTTTTCATATTATCTGTAGCATTTATGGAAGAATTTGAACAGTCCACCCATTTGGATTTTGGTTATGATGAGAAAAATCTTGAAATTAATGGAGAGTGTCATGATTTAAATGAATTAACAAACATAATGGATGAGGTGATAAAGCCGAAACATGGAATGATTTTCAACACTGTGGATAATGTGGATAGTTATTATAACGGATATGCAAGAAAAATTAGTTTGTGTAAGGAATCAGAGAACAAATAGGAATAAAGCTGATGGTAGTAAAATTTATCAACAAGAATTAGTTTGTTCATGTGAAGGAACATACCAAAAATCAAAACACTTCAAACAATAAGAGAAAATCAGCGATTTGGCTGCAAGGCGAAGGTTTTAGTTAAATTCTTTGGGGGATAAGTACCATGTAATTGAGTTCATATCAGAGCAATCCCATGATCTTGTACTGCCTCAATGTTCTCACTATTTGAAATCCCAAAGGAAAATCGAGTTTTCCCAAATTGGACTTAACAATAAAATGCACTCATCACACCTACCACAAACAAATCATATATTCTCTCTTATGTGTACAGAAGTTGGAGAATCCCAAAACCTTAAACTTCATTCAATATGATTGAAACAATTTCATATAGCGTACACAGGCAAAGTTTCTCAAAAAGGGCTATTCACAATGTATCCTAGACTATTTCAAAGAAAAGAAACAAGAAAAAAAACATTTTTTTCTACTCTTTTCAGTAGGACTATGCAAAATAATACCAAATCCGTTAAAATCGCACCGATCCGTATCAATTTGCACCGTTCTAACCGTTAACTGCGGTTTAAACTTTAAAATTTATAATCCGCCAACTAAACCGCTCAACTCCGCTATAGTTAATACATATATATTTTTTAACCTCTAATGAAATATCAATGTAAAAATGAGTGAGAGAGATTTAAGATATGAAATTTATTACAAATTAATAGTTATATATATATAACATATTATGTAATATTACTTTGTGTTATATATCTAAAAAATATTATACAAATTAGTATTATATATTATGCAAATGTATGATAATTAGTTAGAATATTCTTCAATCTGTAAAAAATCGCTCAAACCGTAATTTGTCAATCCGCCAACCCGCCATTCAGTTTGTAATTTTACTCTTAAACCGTCCAAACTGCACCGTGCACAACCCCACTTTTCGGACCAATGAAGAGTGTGAAATACGAGGTGTTTTCTTTTGTGATGCCAAGTCAAGAAGGGATTATGGTTTATTTGGTGATGGAGTATGTTTTGCCACAACATTCGGAACAACCAACTATGACGGGTTATTTTGGGAGGTGGATTAAAAGTTACTTCCCTTTCTTACAAAAAAGTCAAAAAAAGTCAAAAAACAACTTTTAATCATCTTTTCAAAACACCCCAACGTGTCAAGTGCACCAATTGTGGGCATCAACAATCATGGTGATGCGGTGGTATGGTTGTTTACTACTTTTTTGGAGGCGATGGGAGGAAAGAAACCAGTAAGTACATTCACGGACCAATCTAAAGTAATTTCAAGTGCTATTAAGGCGAAATTTCCAGGGTCTCATCATGAATTATGTTTATGGCATATCAATCAACAATAATGTTAGGTATCATGAAAAACCTTTCATGAAAATAATCATGAAAGTTTTGTGACCCCTTGAATTACACTTAGAATAAAGCATCATACACTAATCAAAATGTTGCAAAACACGTAGCCTATTTGCCAGATTTAAATAACATTTGGTCAACAGTTTAATCTCAGTTTGAACTTGCACTTCTCATGAAATTTATTGCAAACGCTATGACAATCTTCAAACAACAATCTAATCAATGAGAACAAAATACATAATTTAATCTAATGATCATGGGATTGTGAAATGTCCTTAATGAAAGCATCAATGTTAGTTTCAGCAGACCCACCTACCGAAGTGGCTTGTCGGCAAGTCTCCTTGAGTTCTGCTGCTCTTCTTCTCATTTCTTTCCCTTCATCAGTCTCTGAATCTATAAACCTCTGAACAAGTCTAGCAATTTCTTCTCTCATTACCAAATGCATTTCATCACCCATTCCTCTCCTCACCTTCCACCCAATCTTCCAATCCTCCACAACGGTCTTGGAATTTGGTACTTGGTCCAAAAATATTGGATAAGTAAGAAACAGAAGGCCAGCAAAAATACCTTCCTTGATGGAATTCCACCCGCAGTGTGACCAAAACCCGCCTACCGAAGGATAGCACAACACATTCAATTGGTCACACCACGACACCACCAACCCGTTGTCGCCACATCCAGCCTCTTTAATCCGAGAAGCTTCATCACGCGCCACCCAAAATATCCTAATGCCGCTGTCATGCACCCCAGCAATGATTTCATCCATTTGGGGTGCCAAAACAGAAAGGAAACTACCTTGTGATATGTACAAGACCGAGGCTTTGGGTTGAGAATCTAGCCATTGCATGTAGAAATTGTTAGAGAGATTCTCATTGTCTCCTAGTTTGAAGTAAGGTATTGCTGGACCGATGGAGTATATGGGGATAGGAATTGTTTGCTTTAGAGTGTCAATGGTGTGGGATTCAAGCTCGTAGATGGAAGTGAGTAGAAAATATTGTGCATTTGGCACCATTGAAATGGCTTCGAGGGCCAGATGTAGAACATTACGTAGAGCACCGTAGAAAATTGTAGGAAGATCTGCTATACATGTTGGTGGAATTCCGGGTATGTAGTTAACTACCTCATTCCCGCGTTCTATCACATGCACACAAAGTGGAGACATAAGTCAAGCTTTTCATACATAATCTAATAAACTAGGAATAATTAGGATAAATACATTTGCCCCTTTTATGTTTTATCATGTTTTCGCTTTGGCCTGTAAATTTTTTTTTTCAATTTTAACTCTTTATATTTCAGGTTTTTTTCTCAATTTACTCTTAAAGTTAATTTTTGTCCAAAATTAAACAAAAAATGTTACATTAGTCACATGACATGAAATATATTATTATATTTAACTTATGTATCTAATACAAACTTAAACCCAAGCCAATGTGGCATTTTTTTATCTAATTTTGAATAAAAATTAACTTTAAGAATGTTGATACCGTTCGTCCCAGTGGATGGATCAGACTGGTCCAAGCTCCCCAAGGCCAAGTCCAGAAGATCGAGCCCACCGGATATCCTGCAAACAAGTTCAACGGGGAACGGGATAGTCCCCCAGCGAACTCTCCGACGAACAAGTTAGGAAGAGAAGCAGAGTATATGGGAGAGGATTTGAGATAGAGAACTTAACCTTTTTCCTTGTCTACAACGTTTGCTTATATCTTTTGGCAATCATTTCGTTGTCCCTTCCGACCTGCTCTCCTTGCCGAAAGCCTATGCTGTAGCTCGCCTTGCTCAGAGTAAGGGGGTCCTGTTCCGACGGAGAGGTGTTGTCGTAATAAATGCTGTGATGGGCTACATTAATGGTGATGTGCGGTGTCAATAACTTTACAGATCTTTGTCTGCTGATGTGGTTCATCCTTCTCTTGCCGTGTGTCTGAATGTCATTGGCTCTTTGTGTCATGTTGGACTCCAGCTGTCCTGAACCTCGTCAGCTGGGTTATGCACTGTGCTTCAAGTGATGGGCCATGGGTGGTTCATGGCCTTTATGGGCTCATACACATCACTGTGCTTCGAGTGATGGGCCGTGGGTGGTTCATGGCCTTTATGGGCTTGTACACATCAGTAGTCCCCCAATCCTGAGTGCAGCTTTAGTCCAATGAAGGGATTATGAGTGACATAGATGAGTGTGTTAGGGATTGGCAGGATGGAGGTCGACCGGGAAGAAGGGGGGGCTGACCGCGATGAGGGCCAACCGCGATGTAGACCGACTGGGAGGCCGACTGCGAGGAGGGCCGACTGGATGGCTGACCGAGGGGAGGGCCGACCGCGATGTTGGCCGAGCGGGAAGGCTGACCCCGGGGAAGGCCGACCGCGATGTGGACAGACTGGGAGGCCGACCGCGAGGAGGGCCGACCGAGGGGAGGGCTGACCGCGGTGTTGACCGAGCGGGAAGGCTGACCGCGGGGAAGGCCGACCACGATGTGGACCGACTGGGAGGCCGACTGCGAGGAGGGCCGACCGGAGTGCTGACCGAGGGGAGGGCCGACCGCGGTGTTGACCGAGCAGGAAGGCTGACCGCGGGGAAGGCCGACCGCGATGTGGACCGACTGGGAGGCCGACCGCGAGGAGGGCCGATCGGAGGGCTAACCGAGGGGAGGGCCGACCGCGGTGTTGGCCGAGTGGGAAGGCTGACCGCGGGGAGGGCCGACCGTGGGGAGGGTGAGGTGGAGGGGCGTGGGGGACAGTGGATCGTGGACGTACACGTGGCCACATCCCGAAGAGGGGGAAGATTAGGCGTTGGATCAGAAATGAAACGGTAAGTCATTATGGTTGTTGAAGAGACGGTTTTGGCGGATGATTTTGAAAAGTTTTCAAACTGGCGAAAATTAATTGGGACCCTTGAAATACGGGCAAACCGTGGGCTTTTGGTATTATTCGATTCACCTACCTGTGTACGAAAAATCAAAATATTCCAAGTGTGAATTCCTTTGTTGCTCACAATACACCTTTGCAACACTTTTTCAATTTCCTTGTTCTTGCCGCCGAAGCGATTCGCAGACATACCACAGAAATGGCCGGAGAAGGGAGTGCGATTGTCAGGGTGGACCCGCTTGGCGATGACAATGCTGTGGAGCTAGCGGAGCAGTATAGGACAGAGAGGGTGGGGGAGCCGGTGGTACGATCCCACGGTTCCACCATAATAGCGACGCCAAAACCAATCAGCCAGGTGGAACCAAATCATTGGCACACGAAGGCTGACAAATCCACGATTACTGAGGCGGAGTTGGAGGCTATCCGCAAAAAATACCAGATCCCCGGGGATGTGGAGTTGTTGCTACCGACAGCAACGGAAAAGCCGTCTGATGCCAGGCCAGGGGAGTTTTCCCTTTATGAGGAAGCTCTGAAGGGTGGACTGAGGTTACCACTGCCGCAAGTGGTGGTGGATGTGCTTAACCGTCTGGAGGTAGCACCGGGACAGCTAATGCCTAACGCATGGAAGATCCTGCTGGCCTGTGCCAGTGCGTGGCCGAAGGCAAATGGAGGGGAGGCCATGACAGCCGACGAATTCTTTGCGTGTTATAAGGCGTCGGGGCAGCAGGAGACGTGGGTCACCCTGCAGGCTGCAATGGGGAAGGGGTTGGTGGCGGGTCTGCCGTCGTCAATCAAGGGGTGGCGGCCGCGATGGTTTTATGTGTCTGCCAATGGGCGGCTTGGAGTGCGCACCGTGTGGAAAGCGCCTATCAGGTCCGTGGAGTTGAAACTGGGGGCAGCAGCGGAGGGGAGGGTGAGGAGGGTGAAGGAGTGGAGGGAGAGAGAAAAGGCCAAATGTGACGAGCTCGTTCAGCCGTCGACATTGTTTGAGGCGGGGTTGGGGCCAAAGCCAAGTAGTGGGGATCTCGACCGAGCGGAGTTGGAGGCGAGGAGAAGGGTGCAGGAGGCAGAGGATTAAGCCATTCTTACCAAAGCCCAACAATTCAAAGAGTCCTAGGCCGACCGGCCACCCAAACCTGTTACGAGGGAGCGGATTTGACCTCGCCCCAAACCGTTGGGAGAGAAAAACTTGGGCGATTTTGTGCCGCTGCCGCCCCCAACAGACCCTTTGAAGGAGAGGTCGTTGAAGGAGATGGAGGCATTGGGCGTGGAAAAGAAGAAGAAGAGAGTGAGTCAGAGTGAGGAAGTGCCTGCCCAGAAGAGAAGGAGGGAGAAGAGTGTGAAAGAAACCAGTGCGGTCGTGGGGTCTGAAGGGGGAGAAGTGGAGGGGGCCCCAGGAAGGGTAGGTGGCCCAGAAGTGGTGGATGTTGCCTTAGAGGTCACCAAGGTCGTCCCCGAAAGGCAAGTGGAGGGTGAGGCTGTTGGCCCTGGGCCAAGGAGGGAGGGACAGCCCTAGGGGGGTCTTGTACCTCAAGAAGGAGGAGTCGGTGGGACCACGGCGATCTACCATGCTCGTGCGGTGGCAGGGCGGCTGGAGGGAGAGGAAGGCCCAGCCAGAGCAGGGGCAGATCACCTTGTAGGGATTGTAGAAGAGGCAACCCTGTGCTCGGCCTCCAGATTCAACGAGGCTAAGCTGCTAAGGGGGTTATACTCCTCTCAAATGGAGGTAACCACCTTAGCAGGGGCCCTGTTGAGGAAGGCGGGGGCTGCCAAACTCAAGGCAGATGAGGCCAAGGCCCAGCTTGCAAAGTTAAAGGAGAAGAGTGCAAGTTGGGAGAGTGCCCACACTGAGTTGCAAACGGTTAAGGCGGAGCTGGAGGACACACGCCGCCAGGTTGTGTCGCTCGAGTTCCAGCTTGCTGGCGAGCAGAAGAAGGTGGAGGAGGCCCAAAGAGCTTGCGCTGTCGCGGTCGAGCGACATGAAGAGGCCATGAGTAGTAACGAAGAGCTGGTCAGGCAAAAAGATGAGGCCGATGGCAAGGTGGGCGATCTCCAGAAGGAGTTGGAGGGAGAGCGCGCCAAGACAGTGAAGGAGAAAGAGAGGCTTCAGAAGGAGTTGGAAGTAGAGAGAGTACAGGCGACGGCGGAGAAGGAGAGCCTGCGGAAGGAGTTGGAGGCAGAACGGGCAAAGGCTGCGTCAGAGAGGTCGGCCCTGCAGAAAGAGCTGGACGAAGAAAAGGTAAAGGCGGCCTCTGAAAGGACGGCTTATCCCGATCTGTGCGTCGCAGCGGTGGAGCAATTCAAAGGGTCGGCCGAATTTCAGACGGCGGTTGATGCCGCGGTTGCAAGTAGCCTGGCTAGGCAGGAATCTAAGGGGGCGGGCCCATCGAGGACGACTGCTAGAGGCAGAACTGAAGCAGAAGTTATTGAGAGCTTCCAGCAGTCGGACTTTTATAAGCACGAAATGGCTGAGTACTGGGACAGTGGCTGGAAGATGTTCAAACATAGAGCTGAAGATCTGTTTCCAGACTTAGACCTTAGTAGTGTAACAATCGGTGAAGATGATGTGGCACAAACCCCCCTGGATGAAGGCATTGAAGAAGAAGACCTCCTCTCCAGTGAGGAGGAGCAACTGGGGCGGCAGGAGAAAAAGATAGTTTGTTGGTTTGTTGTTTTTGTTTGTTTTTATTTTTATTTTATTTTTATTTTATTTATTTATTTATTTTTTGTAATGAATATTTGTATATGAACTGCTGTAATGAACTTTTACACAAAGTTGTGAATGAATAAAATTTCGTTTGATTGTCATTTGATTGTTTCTATTTGTGTGTCTGAGATGAATGGAGCGTGGGCGTAGTGTGCATAGAACTCCTGGTTTATAAGAGTGAAATTTAAACTTGTAATAAAGACTGAATGCAAACTAAAGTTGAGAACGCCACAAAGCAAAGTGAGACTAAAAATGATATGCTTGTGAAATTTTTGTTTTGTTTTGTTTTTTTTTTTTTTTTTAAAAGTGATAAGAACGTCTTTGGAATTTGACTAAATAAAGAGTGTTATGAAGACTTGGACCTGGAATTGTGACTAAGTGTGACTATTAATTCCACACGTGTGAAGTTTTGCAGGGGTGGTTTTGACCGAGCCCAATATGTTAGGCCCGGCCGAGTGCTTCATGCTCAGTCTGGATGGGGTCTTCAGCGCTCGGTCTGGCTGAGTGTGTTAACGGTCGAACTGCCCGAGGCGGCTCTTGCTCAGTCTGGCTGAGGCATTTAGTGCTCAGTCTGGCTGAGGCATTTAGTGCTCAGTATGGCTGAGGCTTGTAGTGCTCAGTCCGGCTGAGGCTCTTAGTGCTCAGTCTGGCTGAGGCTTTGAGTGCTCGGTCTGGCTGAAGCTCTTAGTGCTCAGTCTGGCTGAGGCTTTTAGTGCTCAGTCTAGCTGAGGCTCTTAGTGCTCAGTCTGGCTGAGGCTTTGAGTGCTCAGTCTGGCTGAGGCTTTTAGTACGGAGGCTTTTAATGCTGCAAATAAGAATGTTACTGAGACAACATATAGATAGCTGAGATATATAATCAAGAAGTTACATTGCGTGGGGGAATATCAAGAATGTGTGAGTTTCCCGAAAAGAAAATATAGTGACTGAGCAATACAAAAATAGGAGCTTTATTGAAAGTAACGTTTAAGGTGTTCGGCGTTCCATGGGTGGGGGAGGTCCCGGCCTTCCATGTCCTGAAGTTGGTAGGTGACTGGTCGGGGGCGAGCTTTCACAATGTACGGTCCCTCCCGTTTGGCTGCTAATTTACCCTCGATCGGATTTCTGGTAGCAAGGGTTGCTTCTCTCAGGACAAGATCCCCTACAGTGAATGTAATACCCCTGTTCCGTAATATGTTAATTGGTCCTTAACATAATGTGATTATGTATTTTGATATGATTTGGTGTTCTACTATGTGAAAATATGTGGTTTGAAATTTTATCTGTTCATCGTAGGAATATCTGTTTGAATAGTCTGCTTTGGAAAATTAATTGAGGGCCTTATCGGCCACGGAAACCGAAATTGATTACGCCATTGTGGTTGGCATAATTTTTAGAGCCTACGGTGAAATTTAATTGGAATTTGATTCTGGTCAATTTAAACTGATTAAATTGATAAATTAAGTACCCCATTATTTTATATTAAAATATTTGTTAGTGGGGCTTGTTGTATATTTGTATTGCACTCTCCTTTAGCCCTCTTAAAACTCAAAATCTGAGTTAGACAATTGAGAGTGAGAGAGAGGCCGGCCATGGAGAGAAAAAGGGAGAGATTTGTGTAATTTGGGCTCAAGACTTGGGAATTTGAAGATCTAGCTCAAGATTTGGCTAGAGCTTGAGTGTTGAAGCTCTTAGGTAAGTGAATTCATGGACTCTTACTTGTAATTTGTAAGTTCAAAGGTTGTTTGTGATCAAGAACATGTAATGAGTTGATTTTTGTTGAGTTTGAAGTCTTAGAACTCATGCATGTAAGAAATTACTTTGAATTTGCATGTTTGAGCTTGAAACACATGATTCATGTAGAGTTTTGGTTAAAGCTCATGTTGTAATCACCATTTGTACCATCTAAGTTGAGAATGATGAGCATCTCCCACATGCATGTACAAATCATGGGAGTATAAGTCTTGAATGTTTGAATTTGAGCATGTTGATGATGGGTTTGAGATATTTTGGGACATGCATGTAATCCATGTAATTGAGCTTTCCTAATGTTGTAATCTTGCATTAGTAGCATGTTAGCATGTGTAAATGTGTAATTTGAACCATTGCATGCAAGAAATGTGGATGGAAAACCGATTTGGAGCTCAAGAACACGATCTGGGAAACCCAGATTTTTGAGGTCCGCTCGAGCGGGGTAATGGCCGCTCGAGCGGGAAAATCGTGCTCCCAGCATTTTTGCAGAGTTGGATGTCCGCTCGAGCGGGACACTCCACGCTCGAGCGTGGATTTTCGTAGACAGGCCTTCAGCTTGAGCGCTCTATCCCACGCTCGAGCTCATCTTTCGTGCAACCAGTACTTCTGCAGGCCTTAAGGGTCCGCTCGAGCGGAGAAGTTTACGCTCGAGCGGGGACCCTGTTTCCTGGAATTTTGTTCATGCATTCTGTGATTCGTTTTCCGTTCCCTTTCACTTGTAAGCACTCTTAGGCATATGTTAAGCATTGTAAATGAGTTAATGAGATAAGAACAAAGCCTAAAGAGGTATATGTGAATTAAAGAACGGATTGAACTGTTAGTGACCCTTTTGTATTCATGAAATGTGTAGGGTCAAGCTCCAGGGCGCATCCACAAGCCGATCACTGTGAGTAATATCAATATTTGAAAACTTGTCAATGTCCAATTGTTATTCCCCTATAAATATTATGAGTTGTTAATTGGGATTGTGGACAAAAGTTTGACATGAATGAATGGGCCAAAGGCCGTTTGACATGAATGAATGGGCCAAAGGCCGTTTGACATGAATGAACGGGCCAAAGGCCGTTTGACATGAATGAATGGGCCAAAGGCCATTTGACATGAATGAATGGGCCAAAGGCCGTTTGACATGAATGAATGGGCCAAAGGCCGTTTGACATGAATGAATGGGCCAAAGGCCGTTTGACAAGAATGAATGGGCCAAAGGCCGTTTGACATGAATGAACGGGCCAAAGGCCGTTTGACATGAATGAATGGGCCAAAGGCCGTTTGACATGAATGAATGGGCCAAAGGCCGTTTGACATGAATGAATGGGCCGAAGGCTGTTTGATAAGAATGAATGGGCCGAAGGCCGTTTTGATAAGAATGAATGGGCCGAAGGCCGTTTTGATAAGAATGAATGGGCCGAAGGCCGTTTCGACATGAATGAATGGGCCGAAGGCCGTTTTGACATGAATGGAAATCTGAATGGGCCAAAGGCCAGAATGTTTGGAACTACAGTTACTTGACTTGCATTTCGTATAGTTATATATATATATTTTGTTGTTAAACAGAAGTATGAATTGGGCCCAAGGCCGTTTGGAGCATGTTGTTCTACATATTGTTATGTAACTGTTATATTTGATATTATTCACTGGGCTATCGCTCACGCTCATTCATGTATTTGTAGGTGAGCCAAGGGAAGTCCAAACCCAGCCCCAGTGAAGTCTGCTAGAAACAACAGGAGTTTTGGGAGAGTCAGCCTTGTGCCTCGCGCATGAGACCATCCTTGCCCTTTCACTATGTACCTATGTTTTGTCTTGTTGGCAAGGACCTAGTGCATGTCTGTACATAGTCTGTTATAGGTTGACTCGTTTTGGACGATCCTGTCTGTAATGAATTTTGTGAAACCGTACTTTTGATGTGAGTTATTAACGTATCTGAGTATGGTTTGTTTGATGTGCATATAAGCACGGCTCTATGGACAAAGTTTTTAATTACCACTCTGTCACGACCCGAACCCGCCCCCGTGGGTTAAGGACGTAACCGGCCAGTAATCGTGAGATTACCTACGGCCTCAAACTGTCGGGAACGTATTTTAACAGAGTTAATGGGGGCCAAACGGAAGCAAAATTAAAAACTTTGTCCATAGAGCCGTGCTTATATGCACATCAAACAAACCATACTCAGATACGTTAATAACTCACATCAAAAGTACGGTTTCACAAAATTCATTACAGACAGGATCGTCCAAAACGAGTCAACCTATAACAGACTATGTACAGACATGCACTAGGTCCTTGCCAACAAGACAAAACATAGGTACATAGTGAAAGGGCAAGGATGGTCTCATGCGCGAGGCACAAGGCTGACTCTCCCAAAACTCCTGTTGTTTCTAGCAGACTTCACTGGGGCTGGGTTTGGACTTCCCTTGGCTCACCTACAAATACATGAATGAGCGTGAGCGATAGCCCAGTGAATAATATCAAATATAACAGTTACATAACAATATGTAGAACAACATGCTCCAAACGGCCTTGGGCCCAATTCATACTTCTGTTTAACAACAAAATATATATATATAACTATACGAAATGCAAGTCAAGTAACTGTAGTTCCAAACATTCTGGCCTTTGGCCCATTCAGATTTCCATTCATGTCAAAACGGCCTTCGGCCCATTCATTCATGTCGAAACGGCCTTCGGCCCATTCATTCTTATCAAAACGGCCTTCGGCCCATTCATTCTTATCAAAACGGCCTTCGGCCCATTCATTCTTATCAAACAGCCTTCGGCCCATTCATTCATGTCAAACGGCCTTTGGCCCATTCATTCATGTCAAACGGCCTTTGGCCCATTCATTCATGTCAAACGGCCTTTGGCCCGTTCATTCATGTCAAACGGCCTTTGGCCCATTCATTCATGTCAAACGGCCTTTGGCCCATTCATTCATGTCAAACGGCCTTTGGCCCATTCATTCATGTCAAACGGCCTTTGGCCCATTCATTCATGTCAAACGGCCTTTGGCCCGTTCATTCATGTCAAATGGCCTTTGGCCCGTTCATTCATGTCAAACGGCCTTTGGCCCGTTCATTCATGTCAAACGGCCTTTGGCCCATTCATTCATGTCAAACGGCCTTTGGCCCATTCATTCATGTCAAACTTTTGTCCACAATCCCAATTAACAACTCATAATATTTATAGGGGAATAACAATTGGACATTGACAAGTTTTCAAATATTGATATTACTCACAGTGATCGGCTTGTGGATGCGCCCTGGAGCTTGACCCTACACATTTCATGAATACAAAAGGGTCACTAACAGTTCAATCCGTTCTTTAATTCACATATACCTCTTTAGGCTTTGTTCTTATCTCATTAACTCATTTACAATGCTTAACATATGCCTAAGAGTGCTTACAAGTGAAAGGGAACGGAAAACGAATCACAGAATGCATGAACAAAATTCCAGGAAACAGGGTCCCCGCTCGAGCGTAAACTTCTCCGCTCGAGCGGACCCTTAAGGCCTGCAGAAGTACTGGTTGCACGAAAGATGAGCTCGAGCGTGGGATAGAGCGCTCAAGCTGAAGGCCTGTCTACGAAAATCCACGCTCGAGCGTGGAGTGTCCCGCTCGAGCGGACATCCAACTCTGCAAAAATGCTGGGAGCACGATTTTCCCGCTCGAGCGGCCATTACCCCGCTCGAGCGGACCTCAAAAATCTGGGTTTCCCAGATCGTGTTCTTGAGCTCCAAATCGGTTTTCCATCCACATTTCTTGCATGCAATGGTTCAAATTACACATTTACACATGCTAACATGCTACTAATGCAAGATTACAACATTAGGAAAGCTCAATTACATGGATTACATGCATGTCCCAAAATATCTCAAACCCATCATCAACATGCTCAAATTCAAACATTCAAGACTTATACTCCCATGATTTGTACATGCATGTGGGAGATGCTCATCATTCTCAACTTAGATGGTACAAATGGTGATTACAACATGAGCTTTAACCAAAACTCTACATGAATCATGTGTTTCAAGCTCAAACATGCAAATTCAAAGTAATTTCTTACATGCATGAGTTCTAAGACTTCAAACTCAACAAAAATCAACTCATTACATGTTCTTGATCACAACAACCTTTGAACTTACAAATTACAAGTAAGAGTCCATGAATTCACTTACCTAAGAGCTTCAACACTCAAGCTCTAGCCAAATCTTGAGCTAGATCTTCAAATTCCCAAGTCTTGAGCCCAAATTACACAAATCTCTCCCTTTTTCTCTCCATGGCCGGCCTCTCTCTCACTCTCAATTGTCTAACTCAGATTTTGAGTTTTAAGAGGGCTAAAGGAGAGTGCAATACAAATATACAACAAGCCCCACTAACAAATATTTTAATATAAAATAATGGGGTACTTAATTTATCAATTTAATCAGTTTAAATTGACCAGAATCAAATTCCAATTAAATTTCACCGTAGGCTCTAAAAATTATGCCAACCACAATGGCGTAATCAATTTCGGTTTCCGTGGCCGATAAGGCCCTCAATTAATTTTCCAAAGCAGACTATTCAAACAGATATTCCTACGATGAACAGATAAAATTTCAAACCACATATTTTCACATAGTAGAACACCAAATCATATCAAAATACATAATCACATTATGTTAAGGACCAATTAACATATTACGGAACAGGGGTATTACAGTCTTCCCCCCTTTAGGAAGTTTGGTCCTCCAAACTTAATTTACCTTCGTCGGGAAACAAATGTGGATAGCGTAGACGCATTTCCTCCTCTTTTTCCCATGTAGCATCTGTCCCATAGTGTTCCTTCCATTCCACTTTCACCATTGGAATGGATCTGTTTCTCAATTCTTTTACTTGTCGGTCAACAATTCTTTCCGGCCATTCAGCATATTCCATATTTTCATCGATAGCAATCCGGTGATAATCAATCACATGCAACGGGTCTCGGAGGTAACCCCTCAACATTGACACATGAAACACATTGTGGATTTGCTCAAATCCCGGTGGCAAAGCAACTCTATAAGCAACTGGACCAAGTTTCTCTAAAATTTGAAACGGCCCAATATAACGGGGCGTCAACTTGCCCTTTTTCCCAAACCTGACTTGGCCTTTCATTGGAGAAACACGGATGAACACATGGTCGCCGACCTCATACTCAAGAGGTCTTCTCCGGACATCTGCATAACTCTTCTGTCGGTCTTGAGCTGTTTTGAGCCTTTGCCGAATAGTTTTGATCTTTTCAGAGGTGTCTTGTACAATTTCGGGCCCAAGCAAAGCTCTGTCTCCGACCTCTGTCCAACAAATAGGTGATCTACACCTCCTACCATACAAAGCCTCGTATGGTGCCATACCGATGCTGGAGTGGAAGCTATTATTATAGGCAAATTCTGCAAGTGGCAAGTAATCTTCCCAACTCCCCTGAAAATCCAAAGCACACATGCGAAGCATATCTTCCAAAGTCTGTATTGTTCGTTCTGACTGCCCATCTGTCTGTGGGTGGAATGCAGTGCTGAACCTTAGTTCTGTTCCCATAGCTTCCTGCAAACTCTTCCACAATCTAGATACAAACTTCGGATCTCTATCCGACACAATGGATACTGGAACTCCGTGTAAACGGACAATTTCATCAACATAAATAGTAGCCAACCTATAAGCGGTAAACGTAGTTTTGACAGGCAGAAAATGTGCAGATTTAGTCAGTCTATCAACTACAACCCAAACAGAATCCATACCTCGGGAAGTCCGAGGTAGGCCAACAACGAAATCCATAGTCACATGTTCCCACTTCCACTCAGGAATAGGGAGAGGTTGAAGTAGACCGCCTGGTTTCTGATGTTCAGCCTTAACCTGCTGACACTGAAGGCACTTGGACACATATTCTGCAATCTCTTTCTTCATTTTAGGCCACCAATAGGTTTGTTTCAAATCCCGATACATTTTATTGTTACCCGGATGCATAGCAAATACGGATCTGTGGGCTTCATCTAAGACCCTCTTCTTTTGCTCCGGAATAACTGGAACACATATTCGGTTTCGAAATTTCAACATTCCATTCTCGATGCTGAACTCTGCTTTTGGGCTGACTTCAAATTCATCAATTACCTTTCTGAGGAACTCATCCTCTTTCTGTTTTTGCTTGATTTCATCAACAATTGCCGGCTCGGCTGTAATAGCGGCTATCAATCCGCCCTGTTCACACACTACCACTTCAATTTCAGACTTCTCAAAGTCTTGCAAAATCTCCCTTTGTTCAGTAAGCAAACAAGCCATACTTCCCGTTGATTTCCTGCTCAAGGCATCAGCCACTGTATTAGCTTTTCCGGGGTGATACTGAATTTTTAGGTCGTAATCTTTTATCAATTCCAGCCATCTTCTCTGACGCATATTCAACTCTTTCTGCGTGAAGAAGTATTTTAGGCTTTTATGATCTGTGTAGACTTCACACTTTGCCCCATACAAATAATGCCGCCAGATTTTCAAAGCAAAAACAACTGCGGCCAATTCTAGGTCATGTGTTGGATAATTCTTCTCATGTGGCCTCAACTGTCGGGAGGCGTAAGCAATAACCTTTCCGTTCTGCATTAACACACAACCCAAACCCTTATAAGATGCGTCACTGAAAATCACAAAATTTTCCGTACCTGAAGGTAGTGTCAAAATTGGCGCAGTGGTCAATCTTGTCTTCAATTCATGAAAGGCTGATTCTCTTTCACTATTCCACTCAAATGGTTGTCCTTTACGTGTCAATTGGGTAAGTGGCACAGCTAATTTCGAAAAGTCCTTTACAAATCTTCTGTAGTACCCAGCTAAGCCCATGAAACTGCGAACTTCTGTCACATTAGTTGGTGTAGGCCAATTCACAATTGCTTCTATTTTCTGCGGGTCCACTGAAATTCCTTCCTTGTTGACCACGTGCCCTAAGAAAATAACCTCATCCAACCAAAACTCACATTTCTTTAACTTAGCAAATAGTTTTCTTTCCCGAAGTATTTGTAAAACAATCCTCAAATGATGTTCATGTTCAAGTTTATCTTTAGAGTAAATCAAAATATCATCGATGAAGACTACAACAAACTCATCAAGGTAGGTTTTAAAAATTCTATTCATTAGGTCCATAAACGCTGCCGGAGCATTAGTCACTCCAAATGGCATAACAAGAAATTCAAAATGACCATACCTCGTTCTGAACGCGGTTTTCTCAACATCCTCTGCTTTAACCTTCAGCTGATGATACCCAGATCTCAAATCAATCTTAGAAAACACCCGTGATCCCTGCAACTGATCAAATAAGTCATCAATACGGGGTAAGGGATATTTGTTCTTTATCGTTACCTTGTTCAATTCCCGGTAATCAATGCACAGGCGTAAGGTACCATCCTTTTTCTTTACAAATAACACTGGTGCGCCCCAAGGCGAAGTACTGGGCCGAATAAACCCTTTATCAAGAAGGTCTTGCAACTGTTCTTTTAAGATGAGCTCGAGCGGACCCTTAAGGCCTGCAGAAGTACTGGTTGCACGAAAGATGAGCTCGAGCGTGGGATAGAGCGCTCAAGCTGAAGGCCTGTCTACAAAAATCCACGCTCGAGCGTGGAGTGTCCCGCTCGAGCGGACATCCAACTCTGCAAAAATGCTGGGAGCACGATTTTCCCGCTCGAGCGGCCATTACCCCGCTCGAGCGGACCTCAAAAATCTGGGTTTCCCAGATCGTGTTCTTGAGCTCCAAATCGGTTTTCCATCCACATTTCTTGCATGCAATGGTTCAAATTACACATTTACACATGCTAACATGCTACTAATGCAAGATTACAACATTAGGAAAGCTCAATTACATGGATTACATGCATGTCCCAAAATATCTCAAACCCATCATCAACATGCTCAAATTCAAACATTCAAGACTTATACTCCCATGATTTGTACATGCATGTGGGAGATGCTCATCATTCTCAACTTAGATGGTACAAATGGTGATTACAACATGAGCTTTAACCAAAACTCTACATGAATCATGTGTTTCAAGCTCAAACATGCAAATTCAAAGTAATTTCTTACATGCATGAGTTCTAAGACTTCAAACTCAACAAAAATCAACTCATTACATGTTCTTGATCACAACAACCTTTGAACTTACAAATTACAAGTAAGAGTCCATGAATTCACTTACCTAAGAGCTTCAACACTCAAGCTCTAGCCAAATCTTGAGCTAGATCTTCAAATTCCCAAGTCTTGAGCCCAAATTACACAAATCTCTCCCTTTTTCTCTCCATGGCCGGCCTCTCTCTCACTCTCAATTGTCTAACTCAGATTTTGAGTTTTAAGAGGGCTAAAGGAGAGTGCAATACAAATATACAACAAGCCCCACTAACAAATATTTTAATATAAAATAATGGGGTACTTAATTTATCAATTTAATCAGTTTAAATTGACCAGAATCAAATTCCAATTAAATTTCACCGTAGGCTCTAAAAATTATGCCAACCACAATGGCGTAATCAATTTCGGTTTCCGTGGCCGATAAGGCCCTCAATTAATTTTCCAAAGCAGACTATTCAAACAGATATTCCTACGATGAACAGATAAAATTTCAAACCACATATTTTCACATAGTAGAACACCAAATCATATCAAAATACATAATCACATTATGTTAAGGACCAATTAACATATTACGGAACAGGGGTATTACAGTCTTCCCCCCTTTAGGAAGTTTGGTCCTCCAAACTTAATTTACCTTCGTCGGGAAACAAATGTGGATAGCGTAGACGCATTTCCTCCTCTTTTTCCCATGTAGCATCTGTCCCATAGTGTTCCTTCCATTCCACTTTCACCATTGGAATGGATCTGTTTCTCAATTCTTTTACTTGTCGGTCAACAATTCTTTCCGGCCATTCAGCATATTCCATATTTTCATCGATAGCAATCCGGTGATAATCAATCACATGCAACGGGTCTCGGAGGTAACCCCTCAACATTGACACATGAAACACATTGTGGATTTGCTCAAATCCCGGTGGCAAAGCAACTCTATAAGCAACTGGACCAAGTTTCTCCAAAATTTGAAACGGCCCAATATAACGGGGCGTCAACTTGCCCTTTTTCCCAAACCTGACTTGGCCTTTCATTGGAGAAACACGGATGAACACATGGTCGCCGACCTCATACTCAAGAGGTCTTCTCCGGACATCTGCATAACTCTTCTGTCGGTCTTGAGCTGTTTTGAGCCTTTGCCGAATAGTTTTGATCTTTTCAGAGGTGTCTTGTACAATTTCGGGCCCAAGCAAAGCTCTGTCTCCGACCTCTGTCCAACAAATAGGTGATCTACACCTCCTACCATACAAAGCCTCGTATGGTGCCATACCGATGCTGGAGTGGAAGCTATTATTATAGGCAAATTCTGCAAGTGGCAAGTAATCTTCCCAACTCCCCTGAAAATCCAAAGCACACATGCGAAGCATATCTTCCAAAGTCTGTATTGTTCGTTCTGACTGCCCATCTGTCTGTGGGTGGAATGCAGTGCTGAACCTTAGTTCTGTTCCCATAGCTTCCTGCAAACTCTTCCACAATCTAGATACAAACTTCGGATCTCTATCCGACACAATGGATACTGGAACTCCGTGTAAACGGACAATTTCATCAACATAAATAGTAGCCAACCTATAAGCGGTAAACGTAGTTTTGACAGGCAGAAAATGTGCAGATTTAGTCAGTCTATCAACTACAACCCAAACAGAATCCATACCTCGGGAAGTCCGAGGTAGGCCAACAACGAAATCCATAGTCACATGTTCCCACTTCCACTCAGGAATAGGGAGAGGTTGAAGTAGACCGCCTGGTTTCTGATGTTCAGCCTTAACCTGCTGACACTGAAGGCACTTGGACACATATTCTGCAATCTCTTTCTTCATTTTAGGCCACCAATAGGTTTGTTTCAAATCCCGATACATTTTATTGTTACCCGGATGCATAGTAAATACGGATCTGTGGACTTCATCTAAGACCCTCTTCTTTAGTTCCGTGATATCTGGGACACATATTCGGTTTCGAAATTTCAACATTCCATTCTCGACGCCGAACTCCGCTTTTGGGCTTACTTCAAATTCATCAATTACCTTTCTGAGGAACTCATCCTCTTTCTGTTTTTGCTTGATTTCATCAACAATTGCCGGCTCGGCTGTAATAGCGGCTATCAATCCGCCCTGTTCACACACTACCACTTCAATTTCAGACTTTTCAAAGTCTTGCAAGATCTCCCTTTGTTCAGTAAGCAAACAATCGAATGGAAAGCTAAGCCAACATATCAGAGGCTAACATAGCTAGGCAAGCTAAGCCAACAATCGAATGGAAAAGCAACAAAAGACAAGGCTTCTTTTCGAAGAAGAAATTCTTGAAAAAGCAAAACACGGGCTCCTCAACTACTTCCAGTTCTTCCCGAGACACAGCTCCCATGTGCAACACTTGTGGCAAAAAGCACCGTGGAGTCTGTTACCGTACATCAGGAGCCTGTTTTAAGTGTGGGAAACAAGGGCATATAGCCCGAGATTGTAATCAGAATAGTGGGAAGATAGCTGCTAGCTCCACTGCATCGATCCCGAAGCCGGGAAACACTTTGAGATCTGCTACTACTGGGGATACAGTGAGACAAGGGAGAGTCTTTGCACTCGTTCCGGGTGATACACGGAATGCCAATGCCGTTGTCTCAGGTACTATCTCGATATGTAATCAGGATGCTTTTGTGTTAATTGATTCTGGATCAACGCATTCATTTGTGACATATGCATTTGCATCTAGACTGAAAAGACCCCTAGAATTGTTGCCATATTTGTTATGTGTGTCTGCTCCATCGGGGGAATCTGTGTTATGTGACTATATATATCGGTTTTGTGACATGCATATTGAGGATGCTACCCTATATGTAGATTTGTTGCCCTTAAACTTTAGACACTTCGATGTAATTTTGGGCATGGATTGGTTGACCAAATATTGTGCTACTATAGATTGTGTGACAAAGAGGGTTGTGTTTAAACCACCAGAACAGGAAGAAATTGTGTTTGTGGGAAATGGGGTAGTACCTCCACCATATTTGATATCTGCAATGAAAGCATGTAAATTGATCAGGAAGGGATGCCAGGGTTATTTGTGTTATGTATTGACTGAACAATCCGTGAATGTTGAATTGAATGGTATTCCCATTGTTAGAGAATTCCCAGATGTGTTTCCAAATGAATTACCAGGGGAATTGGTAGGCAGGGAGATAGAGTTTACAATTGAAACCGTGCCAGGCACCCAGCCTATTTCTAAAACTCCCTACAGGATGGCTACAGCCGAAATGAAAGAATTAAAAGAACAGTTGCAAGACCTTCTTGATAAAGGGTTTATTCGGCCCAGTACTTCGCCTTGGGGCGCACCAGTGTTATTTGTAAAGAAAAAGGATGGTACCTTACGCCTGTGCATTGATTACCGGGAATTGAACAAGGTAACGATAAAGAACAAATATCCCTTACCCCGTATTGATGACTTATTTGATCAGTTGCAGGGATCACGGGTGTTTTCTAAGATTGATTTGAGATCTGGGTATCATCAGCTGAAGGTTAAAGCAGAGGATGTTGAGAAAACCGCGTTCAGAACGAGGTATGGTCATTTTGAATTTCTTGTTATGCCATTTGGAGTGACTAATGCTCCGGCAGCGTTTATGGACCTAATGAATAGAATTTTTAAAACCTACCTTGATGAGTTTGTTGTAGTCTTCATCGATGATATTTTGATTTACTCTAAAGATAAACTTGAACATGAACATCATTTGAGGATTGTTTTACAAATACTTCGGGAAAGAAAACTATTTGCTAAGTTAAAGAAATGTGAGTTTTGGTTGGATGAGGTTATTTTCTTAGGGCACGTGGTCAACAAGGAAGGAATTTCAGTGGACCCGCAGAAAATAGAAGCAATTGTGAATTGGCCTACACCAACTAATGTGACAAAAGTTCGCAGTTTCATGGGCTTAGCTGGGTACTACAGAAGGTTTGTAAAGGACTTTTCGAAATTAGCTGTGCCTCTTACCCAATTGACACGTAAAGGACAACCATTTGAGTGGAATAGTGAAAGAGAATCAGCCTTTCATGAATTGAAGACAAGATTGACCACTGCACCAATTTTGACACTACCTTCAGGTACGGAAAATTTTGTGATTTTCAGTGACGCATCTTATAAGGGTTTGGGTTGTGTGTTAATGCAGAACGGAAAGGTTATTGCTTACGCCTCCCGACAGTTGAGGCCACATGAGAAGAATTATCCAACACATGACCTAGAATTGGCCGCAGTTGTTTTTGCTTTGAAAATCTGGCGGCACTATTTGTATGGGGCAAAGTGTGAAGTCTACACAGATCATAAAAGCCTAAAATACTTCTTCACGCAGAAAGAGTTGAATATGCGTCAGAGAAGATGGCTGGAATTGATAAAAGATTACGACCTAGAAATTCAGTATCACCCCGGAAAAGCTAATACAGTGGCTGATGCCTTGAGCAGGAAATCAACAGGGAGTATGGCTTGTTTGCTTACTGAACAAAGGGAGATCTTGCAAGACTTTGAAAAGTCTGAAATTGAAGTGGTAGTGTGTGAACAGGGCGGATTGATAGCCGCTATTACAGCCGAGCCGGCAATTGTTGATGAAATCAAGCAAAAACAGAAAGAGGATGAGTTCCTCAGAAAGGTAATTGATGAATTTGAAGTAAGCCCAAAAGCGGAGTTCGGCGTCGAGAATGGAATGTTGAAATTTCGAAACCGAATATGTGTCCCAGATATCACGGAACTAAAGAAGAGGGTCTTAGATGAAGCCCACAGATCCGTATTTACTATGCATCCGGGTAACAATAAAATGTATCGGGATTTGAAACAAACCTATTGGTGGCCTAAAATGAAGAAAGAGATTGCAGAATATGTGTCCAAGTGCCTTCAGTGTCAGCAGGTTAAGGCTGAACATCAGAAACCAGGCGGTCTACTTCAACCTCTCCCTATTCCTGAGTGGAAGTGGGAACATGTGACTATGGATTTCGTTGTTGGCCTACCTCGGACTTCCCGAGGTATGGATTCTGTTTGGGTTGTAGTTGATAGACTGACTAAATCTGCACATTTTCTGCCTGTCAAAACTACGTTTACCGCTTATAGGTTGGCTACTATTTATGTTGATGAAATTGTCCGTTTACACGGAGTTCCAGTATCCATTGTGTCGGATAGAGATCCGAAGTTTGTATCTAGATTGTGGAAGAGTTTGCAGGAAGCTATGGGAACAGAACTAAGGTTCAGCACTGCATTCCACCCACAGACAGATGGGCAGTCAGAACGAACAATACAGACTTTGGAAGATATGCTTCGCATGTGTGCTTTGGATTTTCAGGGGAGTTGGGAAGATTACTTGCCACTTGCAGAATTTGCCTATAATAATAGCTTCCACTCCAGCATCGGTATGGCACCATACGAGGCTTTGTATGGTAGGAGGTGTAGATCACCTATTTGTTGGACAGAGGTCGGAGACAGAGCTTTGCTTGGGCCCGAAATTGTACAAGACACCTCTGAAAAGATCAAAACTATTCGGCAAAGGCTCAAAACAGCTCAAGACCGACAGAAGAGTTATGCAGATGTCCGGAGAAGACCTCTTGAGTATGAGGTCGGCGACCATGTGTTCATCCGTGTTTCTCCAATGAAAGGCCAAGTCAGGTTTGGGAAAAAGGGCAAGTTGACGCCCCGTTATATTGGGCCGTTTCAAATTTTGGAGAAACTTGGTCCAGTTGCTTATAGAGTTGCTTTGCCACCGGGATTTGAGCAAATCCACAATGTGTTTCATGTGTCAATGTTGAGGGGTTACCTCCGGGACCCGTTGCATGTGATTGATTATCACCGGATTGCTATCGATGAAAATATGGAATATGCTGAATGGCCGGAAAGAATTGTTGACCGACAAGTAAAAGAATTGAGAAACAGATCCATTCCAATGGTGAAAGTGGAATGGAAGGAACACTATGGGACAGATGCTACATGGGAAAAAGAGGAGGAAATGCGTCTACGCTATCCACATTTGTTTCCCGACGAAGGTAAATTAAGTTTGGAGGACCAAACTTCCTAAAGGGGGGAAGACTGTAATACCCCTGTTCCGTAATATGTTAATTGGTCCTTAACATAATGTGATTATGTATTTTGATATGATTTGGTGTTCTACTATGTGAAAATATGTGGTTTGAAATTTTATCTGTTCATCGTAGGAATATCTGTTTGAATAGTCTGCTTTGGAAAATTAATTGAGGGCCTTATCGGCCACAGAAACCGAAATTGATTACGCCATTGTGGTTGGCATAATTTTTAGAGCCTACGGTGAAATTTAATTGGAATTTGATTCTGGTCAATTTAAACTGATTAAATTGATAAATTAAGTACCCCATTATTTTATATTAAAATATTTGTTAGTGGGGCTTGTTGTATATTTGTATTGCACTCTCCTTTAGCCCTCTTAAAACTCAAAATCTGAGTTAGACAATTGAGAGTGAGAGAGAGGCCGGCCATGGAGAGAAAAAGGGAGAGATTTGTGTAATTTGGGCTCAAGACTTGGGAATTTGAAGATCTAGCTCAAGATTTGGCTAGAGCTTGAGTGTTGAAGCTCTTAGGTAAGTGAATTCATGGACTCTTACTTGTAATTTGTAAGTTCAAAGGTTGTTTGTGATCAAGAACATGTAATGAGTTGATTTTTGTTGAGTTTGAAGTCTTAGAACTCATGCATGTAAGAAATTACTTTGAATTTGCATGTTTGAGCTTGAAACACATGATTCATGTAGAGTTTTGGTTAAAGCTCATGTTGTAATCACCATTTGTACCATCTAAGTTGAGAATGATGAGCATCTCCCACATGCATGTACAAATCATGGGAGTATAAGTCTTGAATGTTTGAATTTGAGCATGTTGATGATGGGTTTGAGATATTTTGGGACATGCATGTAATCCATGTAATTGAGCTTTCCTAATGTTGTAATCTTGCATTAGTAGCATGTTAGCATGTGTAAATGTGTAATTTGAACCATTGCATGCAAGAAATGTGGATGGAAAACCGATTTGGAGCTCAAGAACACGATCTGGGAAACCCAGATTTTTGAGGTCCGCTCGAGCGGGGTAATGGCCGCTCGAGCGGGAAAATCGTGCTCCCAGCATTTTTGCAGAGTTGGATGTCCGCTCGAGCGGGACACTCCACGCTCGAGCGTGGATTTTCGTAGACAGGCCTTCAGCTTGAGCGCTCTATCCCACGCTCGAGCTCATCTTTCGTGCAACCAGTACTTCTGCAGGCCTTAAGGGTCCGCTCGAGCGGAGAAGTTTACGCTCGAGCGGGGACCCTGTTTCCTGGAATTTTGTTCATGCATTCTGTGATTCGTTTTCCGTTCCCTTTCACTTGTAAGCACTCTTAGGCATATGTTAAGCATTGTAAATGAGTTAATGAGATAAGAACAAAGCCTAAAGAGGTATATGTGAATTAAAGAACGGATTGAACTGTTAGTGACCCTTTTGTATTCATGAAATGTGTAGGGTCAAGCTCCAGGGCGCATCCACAAGCCGATCACTGTGAGTAATATCAATATTTGAAAACTTGTCAATGTCCAATTGTTATTCCCCTATAAATATTATGAGTTGTTAATCGGGATTGTGGACAAAAGTCTGACAAGAATAAATGAATGAGTGGGCCAAAGGCCGTTTTGACATGAAAGAGTGGGCCGAAGGCCGTTTTGATAAGAATGAATGGGCCAAAGGCCGTTTTGATAAGAATGAATGGGCCAAAGGCCGTTTTGACATGAATGAATGGGCCAAAGGCCGTTTTGACATGAATGAATGGGCCGAAGGCCGTTTTGATAAGAATGAATGGGCCGAAGGCTGTTTGATAAGAATGAATGGGCCGAAGGCCGTTTTGATAAGAATGAATGGGCCGAAGGCCATTTTGATAAGAATGAATGGGCCGAAGGCCGTTTCGACATGAATGAATGGGCCGAAGGCCGTTTTGACATGAATGGAAATCTGAATGGGCCAAAGGCCAGAATGTTTGGAACTACAGTTACTTGACTTGCATTTCGTATAGTTATATATATATATTTTGTTGTTAAACAGAAGTATGAATTGGGCCCAAGGCCGTTTGGAGCATGTTGTTCTACATATTGTTATGTAACTGTTATATTTGATATTATTCACTGGGCTATCGCTCACGCTCATTCATGTATTTGTAGGTGAGCCAAGGGAAGTCCAAACCCAGCCCCAGTGAAGTCTGCTAGAAACAACAGGAGTTTTGGGAGAGTCAGCCTTGTGCCTCGCGCATGAGACCATCCTTGCCCTTTCACTATGTACCTATGTTTTGTCTTGTTGGCAAGGACCTAGTGCATGTCTGTACATAGTCTGTTATAGGTTGACTCGTTTTGGACGATCCTGTCTGTAATGAATTTTGTGAAACCGTACTTTTGATGTGAGTTATTAACGTATCTGAGTATGGTTTGTTTGATGTGCATATAAGCACGGCTCTATGGACAAAGTTTTTAATTTTGCTTCCGTTTGGCCCCCATTAACTCTGTTAAAATACGTTCCCGACAGTTTGAGGCCGTAGGTAATCTCACGATTACTGGCCGGTTACGTCCTTAACCCACGGGGGCGGGTTCGGGTCGTGACAGTGAACTCCCTTGGTCGGACCTTGCGGTTGTAGTGTGTTCTCATTTTCTATTGGTATGAGGCCAGTCGGACAGCGGTGGTGTCTCTGAGTTCTTCAATTAGGTCCAGGTCTGCCCGACGGAGTTCTTCAGTTTGTGCTGGATCCGAATGTAAAACCCTGGGGGTAGGCAGACCGACTTCGACTGGGATAACCGCCTCAGTGCCGTATGTTAAGCAGAAATGGGTTTCCCCAGTGAGAGTCCGAGCTGTAGTTCAATAAGCCCAGAGTACATTTGGAAGCTCCTCAGCCCAAAGTCCCTTAGCAGCTTCTAGCTTGGTTTTGATGATCTTCAGAAGGGAGCGGTTGGTGACCTCAACTTGGCCATTGGCTTGGGGATGACCGGGGGAAGAGAAGTAGGGCTGAATCTGTAGGTCTGAACAGAACTTTCTGTATTTGGCCTTGTCGAATTGTTTACCGTTGTCGGAGACGATGGCCTGGGGGATGCCAAACCTGCAAACGATTGATTGCTAGATAAACTTGGTCATGTTCCGTTCGGTAATGGTGGCGAGGGGTTCTGCCTCTACCCACTTGGTGAAGTAATCAATGGCGACGATTGCGAACTTGGTCTGACCTCGGCCGGTGGGAAGTGGACCGACCAGGTCGATTCCCTATTTGGCGAATGGGTAGGGGCTGCAAAGCGTGATCAACTCTGTAGGAGGAGCATGAGGGATGTTGGCAAAGCGCTGACACTTGTCACATTTGAGCACGAAGTCAGCCGCGTCTTGGTTGAGAGTAGGCCAGAAATATCCTGTGCGAAGTATCTTATGGGCCAGGGACCTGCCGCTCGAGTGATTGCCACAGATACCCTCATGAATTTCTTGCATCACATAAGGTGCTTGAGTCGGATTGAGGCACCGCAGATAGGGGCGTGAGAAACCACGTTTGTACAAGATGCCGTCGACAAGGATGTAATTGGAGGATCGTACCCTGATTTTGGCGGCTTGCTGGTGGTCATCTGGGAGTTCCCCTGCTGTTAGAAATTGAAAGATATCCGATGCCCAAGGGATGGGCTCAATTTGGAGGAATTGTACTTCATACTGGTCGGGGGAAATGGCGGGGTGGGACAGGTATTCGAAGCGGACACCCCTGCTGAGGGCGGACTGGTCTGCGGAAGCCAGCTGGGCCATCTCATCTGCCTTAGAGTTCCCTGCTCTAGGAATGTTCTTGATGTGGAAGGTATTGAAGAGGCGAACAAGGGGGAGTGCGAGATCCTTGTAAGTTCGCATCGTGCCTTCCTTGGCGTCGAATTCGCCCGTGATCTGTCTGACGATGAGCTGAGAGTCGCTGAGCACTCGGATGTGGCTGACACCAATGTCCCTGGCTAGGCGAAGGCCTGCTATTAGTGCCTCATATTCGGCCTCATTGTTACTGGCTTCAAACAAGAAGCGGAGCGCACATTTGAAATACCCACCCTCAGGGCTGGTGAGAATGAGGCCAGCCCCACTACCTTGCCTACGGGATGATCCGTCGACGTTGAGAGTCCAAGAGTGAGGGTCTTCTGGCTCGATGGGAGCTGGCAGGGGTGGAGGGGCAGTGGTTGGGGTAGGATTAGTGAATTCCAAGATGAAGTCGGCGATAGTCTGTCCCTTAATTGTTGTTCGAGGTCGGTAAGAGATGTCAAACTGGCTGAGTTCCACTGACCACTGCATAAGTCTGTCGGAAAGTTCTGGTTGCTGCATGACCTTCTTCAAGGGTTGGTCATAAGGACCACTATGGAATGGGCTTGGAAGTAAGGACGAAGTCGTCTAGAGGCGGTGACCAAGGCCAAGGATAATTTTTCTAACAAGGGGTAGTTCTGCTCTGCTCCCCTGAGAGCCCGACTGATGTAGTAGACCGGTCGTTGGACAGAGTCGTCTTCCTTGATAAGAGCTGCACTGACTGCGGTGCTTGAGACGGCTAAGTAGAGGAAGAGGGACTCGCCCGTAATTGCTTGTGAAAAGAGAAGTGGATTGGCCATGCACTGCTTTAACTGCTGAAAAGCCTCTTAAGATTCAGTTGTCCATTCAAAAGTTTTCCAAAGAACTTTGAAGAACAGAAGGCACTTATCTGTTGCACGGGAAATGAAACGGTTGAGGGCTGCAACTCGGCCAGTGAGTCTTTGAACCTCCTTGACCGTCCTAGGAGACTGCATCTCAACCAGGGCCTTGATTTTTTCAGGGTTAGCTTCAATGTCCCGCTGGCTGACCATAAAACCCAGAAACTTCCCAGATCTGACGCCGAAGGCGCACTTCTCTGGGTTGAGCTTCATTTGGTACTTGCGTAGCGTGGCGAAGGTCTCCCGCAGGTCTATCAGGTGATCGGTGGAGAGTTTGCTCTTGACTAGCCTGTCGTCGACGTATACTTCCATATTCCAACCTATTTGGTGATGGAAGACGGCATTGACCAACCGTTGGTAGGTGGCCCCAGCGTTTTTCAATCCGAATGGCATTACTTGGTAATGGTAGGTACCTCGGTCGGTGATGAAGGATGTATGTTCCCGGTCGGATGGGTACATGAGAATTTGGTTGTAGCCGGAGAAAGCATCCATGAAGCTGAGCATTTGATGACCGGCCGTGGCATCGACCAGCAGATCTATACGGGGCAGAGGATAGCTGTCTTTGGGGCAAGCTCAGTTCAGGTCAGAGTAATCGACACAAAGTCGCCATTTGCCGTTGTTCTTGCGGACGAGGACCACGTTTAACAACCATTTAGGGTAGTCGGCATTTTTGATAAATTGGGCCTCAAGGAGTTTGTCGACCTCTGCGGCTATAAGAGTATTGCGCTTCGGATGAAAGATGCGCTGCTTTTGGCGGTACGGTCGGAAATACGGTTCAACGCTGAGGCGATGAGTTATAAAAGAAGGGTCGATGCTTGGCATATCTGAATGAGTCTAGGCGAATACATCATTGTGCTCGGTCAGAAGTGCAGTAAGGTCAGCCTTGGCTTGGGGGGGATAGCTGGCTGCCGATCTTAGCAGCTTTCATTGGGTTGGTGGGATCGATGGGAATCTCAACGAGCTCCTCCACCGGTTCGCCCCTAACCAGTTCATCCTCATCTCGGGCGTCAAGTCCTTCAATGATCATGGCCTCCTTCAACTTGACTTCTTTGAGTGAGGCGACATAACATTCCCTGGCGATGGTCTGCTCTCCCCGTACTGTCTCGACCCCCTGGTCGGTGGGAAACTTTATGGCGAGGTGATAGGTTGAAGTGATAGCTTGGAAAGCGTTGAGGGCGGTACGACCGAGGATGATGTTGTAGGCAGAGGGACAGTCGACCACAAGGAAGGTGAGTAACTTGGTAGTCTGCCGTGGGTATTCGCCAATAGTGATGGGGAGGTCAACGGAGCCGATGGAGATCACCCGGTCGCCAGTGAAACCGACCAAGGGGGTTTGGAGAGGGGACAGGCTTTCCTCCCCAATTTTTAGCTGGCGGAAGCAACTGAGGAATATGATGTCAGACGAACTACCGTTGTTGATGAGAACCCGCCTGACCTTATAGTTGGAAAGAAAGGCAGAAATGATGAGGGGGTCATCATGAGGATAACGGATGCCTGTACAATCGGCGTCCGTGAAGGTGATGGGCTTTGTCCACTTCTTGGGCTGCTTGGAAGGTCGGTCTACCGTGTCCACTGCTTTGTCCGAACCTTGCCTTATTTTCCTGAGCTCTGCTTTCTGAGCGGAGCGGGACGGTCCGCCGCAAGCAAGGCCACCAGAAATGACTCGGATTTCACCAACTGGTGGAGGGAGGTTACCTGGGGGCCGAGGCTATTGTGGGAGGCGGTCATGGCCTTGGGCAGGTTGGGTTGGCTGCTGAGGTGTGGTACGTTAGCGGTTGTTTCTGAGGGGCTCAGTTCGTTGCCTCTGTTGCGGGCGGGTGTCTGTGAATCGGCTGAGACGCCCTTGACGAATGAAGGTCTCGACCTGATCCTTGAGGTTGATGCAATCATCAGTGTTGTGGCCGTGGTCTTGGTGGAAGCGACAGTATTTGGCTTGGTCTTTCCGGTTGGAAGGGGTCCGTGAAGGTAGGGGCCATTTGAGGGGGTAATCCCGTTGGATTTGGTGGAGAACTTGTTCCATAGGAGAATTGAGGGGTGTGTACCACTCAAACCGACCGGGGGGTCGTGCTGGTGCCGGCCGGTCAATGCGAGGAGGTCGGTCGGGATATTGGGGCATTTGGCTGTTATGCTGGGTGTTTCTTGGTTTTGGGTCTTTTCTTTTTTCTCTGGGGAGCGGGTTTTTGGATGTTGGATCTTGGCGAGCGGCCAGTGAATCTTCGGCATTCATATATTTCTGAGCTTTGGATAATAGGGCTGCCATAGAGGTTGAAGGGTTTTTGAAGAGGGAGAAGAGGAAATCGGACGATCGTAGCCCGGCCATGAAAGCCGTAAGGATGACCTTATCGTCATTCTCCGCTACTTGTAGGGCTTCGGTGTTGAAGCGGGTAACGAAGCTATGTAATGACTCCCCGTCGGTCTGACGGATGTTGAGGAGTTGGGTTGCAGGACGGCGTTAGCGTTGGGCTCCAATGAAATGGCTGAGAAAAGAGTCGGTGAGATGCTGGAAAGTGGAGACAGAGTCCGCCGGTAACTGACTGAACCACAGTCGGGCTGACCTCTTCAGTGTCACAGGGAAAGCCCGACACATGATCTCGTCGGGGAAGGCATGAAGGATCATGAGTGTACGATAGGTCTCCAGATGGTCGACTGGATCTGTCGTACCATCAAAGGAGTCAATGGTGGGCATCTTGAATTTAGTAGGCAAAGGTTTGTCCCGAATGGAGGCAACAAATGGTGAATTTGCCGTGGTAGAGGGTTTATTCTGAATGTTCTGGATAACTCCTTGGAGTTGGAGCTTCATTGCTCGGAGCACGGCGTCCCAGAGTGGAACGTGGTCTCCCTGGTCAGTCAGTAGAGGTTGGACGCTGCTGGCCTCCCCTTCAGGGGCTGGTGCTATGGCCGATGGGTGTGGGGGTGGTGGTGGTGGTGGATTTATGTGTGGGTGGGGAGGTTGCAAACCTTCCAGGTTGGGTGGATGGGGTTGGGGGGCAGTATGGCTCGGGCTTCTTTCTCGATTGGAGGGAATATCTGGAGGTGGTGGAGGAGGAATCGGAAGGTTCCTTTGGAGTAAGGCATTTATCAAGGCCTGGTTTTGTTCGGCCATGCGGTTGATGCTGTTGGTAAGCTCGATGAAGTACTGTGGTGGGTTATTTGGATTGAGGGGGTCGTTTTGATGGTCGGTATCATTATTGTGAGAAGCCATGGATCTAGTCGTGACCATGCACTTTGACGGGTAGGAGATAGAGGTTGTTGGAACGGGGCCTCCGGCGACAGTGATCGCAACCGGCGTGCGGAGCAAAGCATTCCCACAGACGGCGCCAACTGTTGATACCGTTCGTCCCAGTGGATGGATCAGAGTGGTCCAAGCTCCCCAAGGCCAAGCCCAGAAGATCGAGCCCACCGGATATCCTGCAAACAAGTTCAATGGGGAACGGGATAGTCCCCCAGCGAACTCTCCGACGAACAAATTAGGAAGAGAAGCAGAGTATATGGGAGAGGATTTGAGATAGAGAACTTAACCTTTTTCCTTGTCTACAACGTTCGCTTATATCCTTTGGTAATCATTTCCCTGTCCCTTCCGACCTGCTCTCCTTGCCGAAAGCCTATGCTGTAGCTCGCCTTGCTCAGGGTAAGGAGGTCCTGTTCCGGCGGAGAGGTGTTGTCATAATAAATGCTGTGATGGGTTGCATTAATGGTGATGTGCGGTGTCAATAACTTTGCAGATCTTTGTCTGCTGATGTGGTTCATCCTTCTCTTGCCGTGTATCTGAATGTCATTGGCTCTTTGTGTCATGTTGGACTCCAGCTGTCTTGGACCTCGTCAGTTGGGTTATGCACTGTGCTTCAAGTGATGGGCCGTGGGTGGTTCATAGCCTTTATGGGCTTATACACATCACTGTGCTTCGAGTGATGGGCCGTGGGTGATTCATGGCCTTTATGGGCTTATACACATCAAAGAATAAACTGAGAAAAATTTAAAACATAAAATATAAAAATAGGGGGGAAAAAAAAAAACTCTTTTAAGGACAAAAATGAGAAAATGATAAAATATAATAGAGCAAAGTGTAATTTATCAAATAATTATCTATTTTTCAAAAGAAATCATATCTGGATCATAAGGAAACTCAACCCTTATAAATAATAAGTACAATTTTAAAGATAGAGGATCTTTTCCAATCCAAAATTTGAATTGAAAGGTATTGTTTGGGCTCGTAAGGCTCCATACAGGTCATGTTTTGATAATTTGAATTGTTCGTTTTGTTGTACACTTTATGTATTTTATCCACATAAAAATTTAGGTGAATCCAATAATTATAGTTTGTTCAATCTATAATGTTTGTCACCAACAAAATAGACGCCAATTGTGTTTCTATTTTTTTGTTGATAAATGCGATAAATTGAATAAATTATGATTATCGGATCACCTTAATTTTTTGTATGAATGAAATATACTTAAGTGCCTAACAAAATGAACGGTTCCAATCATCGAAACAGGACACGTATTAGGACCCACGAGCCCAAATAATGTCTTCCTGTCCAGATTTTGGACTAAAGAGAATCTGCCTCTAATTTGAAAACGATTTGGCACCTCTAATATTGTCATCTCAATTTGAGAGAGCGTTGGACCCGGAACACCTATTTTGGAATTATTTCAGCGATTCGAACCGTTTACTTTTTATGACTCACTAAACAGAATATTCATGCAAAAAATCAAGATGATTAAATATTGATAACTATATATTTGAATTATATTTATTTTAAAAAAAATAGACGACAAATATAATTTTAAGAATCACCATCTATTTTTTGTAATATAAATTTGATTCAAACCTATAGCTACTGATATGCAATCATATTGATTTTTTGCATGAATATTTCAATTAACGAATCCTAAAATTCAAACCTATAGCTCTAATTTTAAAAAGATTTGATTTCTTTCAAATTAGTCATCTAAACTTGAGAATTTCAAACCTTAAATATTAGTTACAACTTATTTATTATATTATATTTTAGTTATGGTTTAATTACAAATTTTTATAATTACTATTTTGATTATTAAAATTAAAAATTAAAAAAAAAAATTCTTTAAGTATCAAAAGGCGATATTTTATTACTCCATTTATCCCAATTTATTTGTTCACTATAGGAAATCCAATTTATTAAAGAGACATACAATCATTATATTTTAATTAAAATTTTGAAATGTTTTTCTCACTATGAACTTTCTTTTTAAATTTTAAAATGTCTTTATAATGATTTATAAGGAGCAATTTTAAAAATTTAACAAAATTTAATATTTTAAAATAAAAAGTGAATAAATATTTTGAAACAGATTAAAATAAAAAGATAAACAAATAAAATGAGACAGGATGTATAACCCAATTTCATCCTTCGATTCTAATTAAACATGGTTTAATGATTACTTGTATATTGGAGAATATACGGCCCATTTTGACAATTAAAAAAAAAATTAACAAATAACAAGTCACCCTTTTTTTAAAATTTAAAATTTTTATTATTTTTTTTTAAAAAAAATTATTTCAATTTTTTAACTTTTTCAGTTCGTCTTATCTTTTTCAACCCGTTTTATTTTTGCCCATTCTGAATTTTAAATTTTTTTTTTAAATAATTAAAAAATTTTGATTTACCTTATCGAACTGATCTAAAATCTTCAATTTTATTCTTAAATTTAAAAAAAAAAAATTATTATTAAAAAAAAAATTACAGTTCTCAAAACACCCCAAATGTTTATCCTTGTCTTAAACACGGACCTGACACGTTAGCGGGGAAGTGGCCATTTTGGAGGAGGAGATCAAAGTGATGATACACCGAAAACACCGACGCCGGCAGAGTCCAAAGAACAGCAACCGGAATAGTCCACCGTTCGCCGACGCCGACCGCCCACGGCAGTGAAATATCGTAGATTATGATGCTCGGTCTCGGCGGCTCAAGCCGATTCAGCGGCCGCTCGAATGGGTCTTCCAGCTTAGTCCGCGTAGCTTCAACAAAATTCGCGACGTCGCCGCCGCGACCTATCTCCGAGGGGATGACGTTGGGGATGGTGGCGTAGCGAATTTGAGCCGGCTTGGTCTCGGAGCTGAGGAAGCCGAGCCACTCCTCCGTCACGACGAAGCTGATAAGAATGCTGTCCTTCCTTGAAACTAGTAAGTTACAGAGGTTCATCATTGGGTTGATGTGGCCCCTACCCGGATAAGGCATTGCCACCACGTGGCATCCCATGATTTGATGAATGGTTCGAATTTGATGGAGGAATGCAGAGGAAGAGAAGTAGAGAGAAGAAAGGGGAGAGACTGCTAGACTGTTGGAATAGATGTGAACGGAGACCATTTGTGGTGACCCGCGTGACTGATTTGTTATTAACAAAAATAACAAATATCAAAACAGATATTTTTATACCATCTAAAAAAAAGATATTTATAATCTGATGACAAAATCTTAGGAAAAATTATTAATTAGTCCATTTTTTTAAAAAAAAAGAAAGATTGATTGAATTTTGTGTGGCTGTTGGTTCTGCATTTGTTTGGTTTTGCCTTCATGTACTAACCTAGTTGGAACATCTTCTTTTATTGATCTTTTTTTTTTTTTTTTTTTTTTTTTTACTTCTTGTACTCTATTTTTCATCATTAAATTTTCTTATTTGTCATTAAAAACAAATAAAAAAGAAGTCACCATTAATTTTTTCATGTTTTGCATATAGATTTGATGTCCAAATCTTGTCTCTAATTTTCGAGATCCTATTTACCATTTTTTACTAAAATTGATCATTAAATTATGAATAGAAGTGTAATTAACATAGATGGAAAAGGGTAAAACTGAAAAAAAATATATTATTAATTTAGTATTTTGAAACAATTTATTTAAAGTAAATTGTCCTAACAGAAAATTGATTTAGAAAAAGTAGGAATTAATTGGTTACGTTCCCAATAGCTTATTTAATTTTTTGGTTTATTTACTGTGGGAACCGAATAAACTTATGGGTAAAAGCGGACTCCACATCCATGTGAGACATTTGGTCATTTATTTGGTAGAAAATTTGGGACCTCTAGCATTTTTCTAAACTTATATGTAGGAAAGTCAGATATACTTGAAGGAAATTAGAATATATACTATTCAGCTCCGTCTTGGGGTGTCCTAAAGCCGAATAATAGAATCGGCCATATAACCAGCCATACAACAAGCCGAGTGGAAATAGGCACACCATAGAAAGGCCGAGTGAGCAATTTTGCTCTAGATTAAAAGTGGGACCGACCCCCAAGACTAGGGACGAGGATAAATAAGAGAAATATCAACCAAAGAGATGTATGTGAAATCAGATTAAGTAAACTTAAGACACAAGCAAACGAAAGAGCATATACTAACTTGTCCATCGGAGTGCTAATTCTGACACCCCCGACTGGAGTGTTAATTCCTTTTTCATGTGGCAATCAGAGGATCAGGAACGTCCTTCAGGATCTCAGAGTATTTCCAAACCATTTTTTCACAATTGGCGCCGTCTATGAGAATATTCAAGCACATCCATGGCAGGCGTAACGGAAAATCCTCCGATAGTCGCTGACGAAACTATGCCAAGAGACAACCTCACTCCAAGAAACATGTTTGGACCATTTTTTTGATAATTTAAAAAACTATCATAAAAACTTATTTGATAATTTTTTTGATTTATAAATGATTGTTTCAGTTTGTAAATTTGAGGAAACAATATAAATTCAAAAAATGAGTTTACGTTAATTTTTAAACAGAAATTTAAAAATTTTACTCACAAATTTTTTTTCCATTAATTTTTTTTTTCAAAATTTTTTTTTTCCAATTAATTTTTTTTCAATGAATTTTTTTTCCAACTAATACTAACCAAGGTGCAATTGGTAATACTACTTTAAACCTTAAGGAGGGGATTGTAATTTCTAAAATGTGAGGGGTGTCAATATAATTTACCTCGTGAGGGCAAAATTGGTATTTAAAAAAATTAAATTGCTGAGGGGCGAATCTATAATGAAACTTTAAACCTCAAGGAGGGAGATGTAATTTTCAAAAGGTGATGGGGGAGCTATAATAAACATAAACCTCAGAGAGTGCCAGTGTAATTTGCCCTTATTTTTTTATAGTTATTCTACTAGTTTTAAAAAATAAAAAGATAAAAAAAAAAAAAATTGAATTTAGAAGACCCAAATAAAATTTGGTGAAATTTTAAAACTAATAAATAGTTGATGTGTTGAATTATTTAATACTAATTGACAATTGTTTTTACCAAAAAAATTAAAAATTCAATTGATATCGTGATTATTTAAAATTAAGGATGGTAGTTTCTCACAGGAATTTTAGATAGAATATGATTAATTAGATTAGTTAAAATTGTTTATACGGATTTTTTTTTTTAATTTAAAGTTAATTAATTTTTGCTTTCGGTCAACTGTGTAACAAAAAAAATTGAATGGAGTAACAATTTTATCTATTGAAAAGTATTATACAAGTTTGATTAGCAATTTTGTAATTAAAAATGAGAAAATAATGATATTTAAGTGATATTTTGTTACCATTTGTTCACCTTTTTATTTGTTACTTGAGTTTGGATTATTTTGGTAGTTTTTTTATTGTAAACTTCGTTATATATAGGAGTGTAAAAATAGCCCACAGCCCGTGGGACACCCGAAACCCGCTTGCGTCCCAAGGTGGCCCTGGCTCATTTGGGTCTGGATCTGAGCCCAATTCGAGTCCCTACGCTTGGGCCTGAGCCATCATTTTAATGTCTGGCTTAGCCTGTGTGTCACGATCCAAACCCGCCCCTATGGGTTTAGTAGCGTAACCAGCTAGTAATCCGTGATTACCAAAGGCCTGCTTAACAGTAATGACAATAATACAGAGTAGAGGGGCTGGCGGAAGCCAAAACAGTAAATAAAAGATGTCCAATGAATTGTGAAAGCCTAAATGCAAAAAGACTTTATGCACGGGCCACATTGATAAACCAACATATATACATACGTCATAAACACAACATCCAGGTTAGGGACCAAGTCCCTTCCACAAAACTGTACAGTCAAGTCTTAAACACTTATTACAAAACAGAGACAGAAGGATGGAACTGAGACACCCCAGAGCAGCCCTAGCTTGAACAAACATGGAACCTCAAAGTGATGCACAAAGGTTGGCTTGACAAAACGGGAGCTTAACTTGACGCTCCTAGCATCGGTCCGGTGCCTGGACACCTACATATAAATATAAACAGTGAGCTAAAACCCAATGAATAACATATGCGTAAAAGGGTTAAGAATGAATGTCCTTTCAGTAATTAAAACAGTCAATTGTATCAGTAAAACAGTTACTCAATCAGTGGCTCATATTTCATGCCATAACAGTTATTCAGAAACCATAATAGTCATATGTGGTACATCCAATAGCAAAACAGTACAGTAGGTCTTGACAGACCGAACAATTAGTTGATGGCCATCAAACAGTAAACAATAGTGGTCCCAACATTGGAACCGACAGAGATCTCTGTAACAGTAGCAGTAACAATAACAGTAAGTTGTTATGGATGTCACGAATAAAGTTTACAAATAGGACAAACATTCATTCAGTAAACAATGCTATTTCAGAAAGCAGTATAATCAATCGTTCAGAAATAGTTATAATTGAACGTATCTTTACAACATTGTTACACACAGAGTACTGGGCTACAGGCAGCTAATGAGCATTCTCGGATGCCAACCCTACAGTTGCAGAACGAACACACACTCGGGATTAATAATTTAGCTCATAACTATATTGGTGTGGTTCTATAACATTATCCTCATTAAGATGCCTTAAACATGGCCTAGGAATGCCTAGGATGGAATGAGGATGCAAAAATATACCTTAAAATACTTTTCAAAATTTTGCTGAAACAGGGGTCTCACTCGAGCGTGGCTTTCTACGCTCGAACGGACATGCAGACAAAGGAGCTCCGCTTGAGCGTGACTTCCCTCGGTTGAGCGGACTGTAAACTCATGAAAAAGTACTGGATGTACGATTTTCACGCTCGACCTCCGCTCGAGCGTGAGACTTAGACCCTCGCTTGAGCGTGAATTCTCTCGCTCGAGCGGACTGCAAAACATATGAACTTCTGGGCATATGCATTTCATGCTCGAGCGTGACTTCCTACGCTCAAGCGGAAGTGCATGTACTCAGAGTGTACGCTCGAGCGTGGATCTAAAATCTGGAATTTCCAGATTGATCCCCAAGCACAAAATTCAACTTCTAAAGCTTCAAACTCGATTCTTTTGGGCTAATTTTTTGGAAAACACTTGAAGACTCATAGTACAACATGTTTCAAAGATCAATTTATGAAATCAAGCCCAAAAGTAAGCCAATTAAACATAAAATTAAGTGTAAATACGAAGAATAATGCAAAATCATACATGCATGAGTTTTCAAGAGCTCTAGTGTTCCAAAACAAGATCAAATGCAATGTTGAGCTCAAAATCATGGTGAATTGATGGACCTCTACCAAAATATGAACATGCATATAAGAGTTTTCATGAAAACAACCTCAAAATGCAAGAATATGTACATGTATGCATGAATTAGCTCACAATTCAACTCTTCAAATTAATTCTTGACTTTAACCTCCAATATTTCCATGAACCATGCAAGAAACAACTTAAATTCACAATTGACAGGATGAATTCTCTACCTTATGTCTTGAATTCTAGATGTGGAAGCTCAAATATGCGAATTTCCCTCAATTCTTCTAAGTCTCCAAGCTAATTCTTGTTGAAATCAATTTTTCTCCTACTCTCCCTCTCTTTCTCGGTTTTGGTCTCAAGAAGGTGAGCAAATGATGCATCAAACACATGTGAATCAAGATTAGGTGAATGGCCTAGAATAATCCACTTAGTGGCAAATATGTAATAAAGCCAAACTAGTGTGATATAACAGTATTTAATCTAATTTAACCATTCTAAATCGAATTTTAATTAAAGCTACCATAAAATCACATAAATCCTAATTAGCATATAACACTAATCGATTTCTGATTCGGTCGCCGATAAGACCTTCAATTCGTAGTTCGAAATTAAAACATGAACAGATTCATTCAGAAATCAAACAGATAGAAATGCATTCAAAACAATACACTCATACAATCGATTCAGGATATCATTCTTATCAGTTACTTATCATGCTTAAACACAGTTTAGCACTAATCAAAGGTGAAGGTTGTTACAGTCTTCCCTCCTTAAAAGAGTTTGGTTCTCCAACCTCGGATTACCTTCATTTTGGAAGAATACTAGATTCATGGAGAACAATTCCGGATATCTTTTCATCATATCGTTTTCCCTTTCCCAAGTGGCATAAATGTCACCATGGTTTTGCCAGTCCACTTTCACTAATGGAATTTCTTTGTTCCTCAACTTCTTGATATGTCGGTTTACAATCTGAATAGGTCGTTCTTCATAAGTGTAGTCATCACTTAGCACTACATGGGTAGACTCAATTACATGGAAGGGATCTCGAAGATAATCCCTCAACATTGAAATATGGAAGACATTATGCATATGCTCCATTTCAGGAGGAAGCGCTACTTGATACGCCACCGGATTAATCTTTTCAATGATCTCATACGGTCCAATATATCTCGGTGCTAGCTTACCCTTGACTCCAAAACGAGTCTGCCATTTCATTAGTGTCACTTTAACAAAAACATGATCACTCATTTCATATTCCCTGTCTCGCCTTCGGACATCCTCATAACTTTTCTGTTGGCTTTGTGCGGTTTTCAATCTTTATTGAATCAGTTTCACTTTTTTCGTAGTTTCATGTACAATCTCGGGCCCAAGCAAAGGCCTATCTCCAACTTCTGCCCAGCAAATAGAAGATCAACATTTTCTGGCATAAAAAGCCTCAAAAGGCGCCATACCAATGCTCGAGTGAAACTGTTGTTGTAGACAAATTCAGCTAAAGGTAAATGGCTTTCCCAATTTCCTTGGAAATCAAGAACACACATACGCAGTAAATCCTCCAGAGTCTGGATGGTCCTTTCTGACTGGCCATCTGTTTGAGGATGGTAGGCACTACTCAGTTTCAATTCAGTACCCAATGTTGTTTGAAGACTTTGCCAAAATCTCGATATAAACTTCAAATCTCTGTCAGAAACGATAGATACAAGCACTCCATGCAATCTAACAATCTCGTCAATATAAATTGTAGCCAATTTGTCCGCATTATAGATTGTTTTGACAGGTAAGAAGTGAGCAGATTTAGTCAATCTATCAACACTAACCCAAATTGAGTCCATACCTTTACTGGAGCGAGGTAATCCAACAATAAAATCTATAGTAATATGTTCCCATTTCCATTTCGGTATTGGTAAGGGCTGAAGTAAGCCTGCGGGTCGTTAATGTTCGGCTTTGACTTGTTGGCAGTGTAAGCATTTCGATACAATCTCGGCAATTTCTTTCTTCATTCTCAGCCACCAAAAGTTAAGTTTCAAGTATTGGTGCATTTTGTATTTCCTGGGTGGATAGAAAGTTTTGAATTATGGCCTTCTTGTAAAATTCGCCTTTTCAGTTCAGAATCATTCGGTACACACAACCTTCCCTGAAATCTCAATACCTTGTTTTCAAATCTGAAATCCGGCCTCAGTTTGAATTCTCGTTCATCAATGATCTTTTTCAGATAGTCATCTAGGTGTTGTTTCTCTTTAATCTTTTCAATAAGAGCCGGTTGAGCAGAAATAGCAGCTAATGTTCCATCTTGTTCACGCAAAACAATCTCAACTTCAAACTTTTCGAGGTCACATAGCAATTCTTTCTGTCCGATGAGTAAACAAGCCAAATTCCCAATCGATTTCCGACTCAGTGTATCAGCAACGGTGTTAACTTTCCCCAGATGGTACAGAATTTGCAAGCCATAGTCTTTTATCAGTTCTAACCATCTCCGCTGCCTCATGTTCAACTCTTTCTGTGTAAAGAAATATTTTAAGCTCTTGTGATCAGTGTACACGTCACATGTAGCCCCATAAAGGTAGCGGCGCCAAATTTTCAATGCAAATATCACTGCGTCAAGTTCCAAATCATGAGTAAGGTAGTTCTTTTCATGCGGTCTCAGTTGTCGGGAAGCATACATAATAACCTTACCATTCTGCATTAAAACACATCCCAAACCTTTATAAGAAGCCTCACTGAAAATAGTAAATCCATCTGTACCTGAGGGTAGGGTAAGAATCGGTGCAGTCACAAGTTGAGTCTTTAATTCTTAAAAAGATGATTCTCTCTGATCGGTCCAGTCAAATGATATTCCCTTTTGAGTCAATTGAGTCAATGGTAGAGCAATTTTGGAGAAGTCTTTCACAAATCTTCTGTAATACCCAGCGAAGCCTAAGAAACTTCGAACCTCGGTAACATTAGTCGGTCTAAGCCAATTCACTACTGCTTCAATCTTTTGTAGGTCAACTGAGATGACATCCTTACTAATTACATGTCCCAAAAACATAACATTATCAAGCCAAAATTCACACTTTGTCAGTTTAGCATACAGTTTCTGTTTTCTTAAGGTCTGTAAAGCAATTCTCAAATGACGTTCATGTCCTTCCCTATTCTTGGAATAAATCAAAATGTCATCTATGAAAACAACCACAAAGTCATCGAGGAATGGTTTGAAAATTCGGTTCATAAAGTCCATAAATGCAGCAGGCGCATTAGTAACTCCGAAAGGCATAACAAGAAATTCATAATGTCCATACCTCATTCGTAAGGCAGTCTTTTCAATGTCCCCTGGTTTGCCTTTCAACTGGTAGTGTCCAGATCTAAGGTCAATTTTGGAGAAAACCTGGGCACCTTGTTCAGTTCGCGGTAGTCAATGCAGAGTTTTAGTGAGCCGTCTTTCTTTTTCACAAAAAGAACTGGTGCGCCCCACGGCGAAGTACTAGACCTGATGAACTTCTTATCTAACAATTCTTACAGCTGAATTTTTAGTTCTTTCAATTCGGTAGGTGTCATCCTGTACGGAGCTTTGGAAACTGGCTGTGTACCCGGTAACACTTCGATAGTGAACTCAATCTCCCTATCAATCAAATCCCCTGGCAGATCATCTAGAAAAACATCTGGGAATTCTCTGACTATAGGAATACTGTCCACATTAGCTTTAGTATCAGTAAGTACAGTCAATATGCAACATAGATACCCTTTACATCCCTTTTTAATCAGTTTAAAAGCTTTCATGGACGAAATGAGAAATGGGGGAGGTACTACACCAACTCCATTAAACACAAATTCAGGCAATCCAGGTGGACGAAAAATAACTTGTTTCGTTACACAGTCTATGGTAGCATGATATTTTGTTAACCAGTCCATTTCCAAAATTACATCGAAATGATCAATGTTCAAAGGCAGTAAATCAATATACAAGTGTACATCCCCAATAACAATTTCACATGCAGGATACACATAAGCACAAGTCATGGATCCCCCAACGAGTGAAGATACAGCTGACAAATAGTTCATGGGTTCCAGTGGTCTATTTAATTTTCGCGAAAAAACATGCGAGACAAATGAATGTGTAGACCCCGAATCAATCAAGATATAAGCATTTTGAGCACAAATTGAGAGTATACCTGACACAGCTGTCTCAGTATTCTGCACATCTCCCGGCACAAGTGCAAACACCCGGCCTTGCCTTAAAGGCTCCTTTCTAGTAGCTTTGGGGTTGGGTTTTGGTGTGACAGTTGATGCTGCGGCGCTAGCTGCAACTTTACTATTGCCTTGGGAAGTGAAAGGACAATCTTTGGCCATGTGGCCCACCTTGCTACACCTGTAACAAGCACTAGAAATTTTATAGCAAACTCCTTTATGCCTCTTTCCACATTCGGAGCAAGGTGGTATGGAACCACTTCCCTAACTAGAACTGTTTGTTAACCCTGTGTTCTGCTTCTTATTCAAAGAACTGTTCTGGCCTTTCTTAAACTTAAAGCCCCGTCTCTTACCGCGCCACTTGGTCGCTGGTGTTTCAGTCTGTTTTAATGCTTCGATATTCGACTCAGCTATTATTGCTCGGTCAAGAACATCTACATATTTAAGTAACTTCAGAACATTAATTCGATCAAGTATCTCAACATTAAGGCCGCCTTCAAACTTCCTGGCCTTTTTATAATCAGTGTCCATCATGTGTGGTGCATATCTGGCGAGTTCGGTGAATTTAGATTCATACTTTGCTGCCGACATAGTACCTTGTTTCAACTGTTCAAACTCAGTCACCTTGCGGTCTCGGACACACTGGGGAAAGTATTTTTCAAAGAAGGACTCCTTAAACTGAGCCTAAGTCATAGCATTGTTGGTGTTACGGACGAGCATCCACCACCGTCTAGCCTCTTCTTGTAAAGTGAAAGTAGCCAGTAACACCTTGTGTGCCTCTGAACAAGGAAACACTTCGAACAATTTTTCAGTTTCTAGCACCCATGCTTCGGCCTTTAATGGTTCAAGGCCTCCTTGGAATAATGGCGGTTTCATTTTGCTGAACTTCTGTGTCAGGGGAATTATATCATCATTAATATTTTGTTCTAACTGTACTGGAGGAGATGGGCGCTTAGGAATGGCAACGGGGCGGGGCGGGGCCGGGGATCACCCTCCCCGTCCCCGATCCCTGACGGTGAAAATGTCCCCGGCCCCGGCCCCGATCCCCGACGGGGAACCTATGACTGTCCCCATCCCCGCCCCCAACGGGGATCGGGTTTCCCCGACCCCAAAACTCCCCCGATCCAAATCTGTTTCAACATTCAAAACACAAAACACACATAGATACACAAAACACATACAAAGCTATAGCATTTTCTTATTTTCTACAATAGATAGAAATTATAAATGAAATTTACATGTATACAGATCTATAGAAATTATAAATGAAATTAGATCTATAGATAATTACCCAGATCTATAGTATAATCACAGATCTGAGATCTTTGTGTAACGGCGACGATGGTGACTCGACATATAGGAAGAAAGAGGGCAACGACGGAGGTGGAAAGGACGGCGGAGTCGACGGAGGTGGACAGCGACGCCGGCTTCGCGGACAGTGGCGGTTGTGCTGCGGAGACGGAGAGAGAGTAGAGGGTAGAGAGAGAGTGAGAGAGAGGGGGGTCGAGGCTAGCGGCGGTGGTGATGTCGCCGTCGGTGAGAGAGAGGGGGGGTCGAGGCCAGAGAGAACAATGAGAGAGAGAGAGTTGAAACGAGAGAGTGAGAGAGTTGAAATGTGTGTGATACACGGTTTGGTTTTTTTTATATATATATATATATAAGGAGTATAAAAGTAATTCTACTTCGGGGAAATTCGAGGACGGGACCGGGGACGGGGACGGGGACAGGGATCGGGCCGGACCGGGGCTTAAACACTGATCACCGTCCCCGACCCGAAACAGATCGGGGATTGATTTTCAGATATCGTCTTCTCCCCATCGGGGGTATTTTTCGGGGAAAAATTGCTTAAATCGGGGTCGGGATCGGGGATCCCCGTCGGGCCGGTTTCAAATTGCCATCCCTAGGGGGCTATTGGTTCTGTTGTTGCCTTAGGGCTTCAGTCAACAATTCAACTGTTCTTTCTAGTCTTGCCATTCTTGCCTTAGATGATTCAAATTCATCGGCATTTCTTGCGTTGTCCATTTCACTCTATGCAATATGGTAATAATAAACATAGGAAGTTACTGACTTAAGCATATTAGCACATTAGCACATATATTCATATCATAGCCACAGGCACCTTCTCGTGCTCATGCGATGCCCTAATTACTTTTCTAGGACATCCTATAGCTCACTTGGACACGTGTGTGCGGTATAACTCGTGCTTGGTATCGCTCTGATACCACTTTATCCCAACCCAAACTCGCCCCTATGGGTTTAGCATCGTAACCGGCCAATAATCCGTGATTACCAAAGGCCTGCTTAACAGTAATGACAATAATACAGAGTAGAGGGGCTAGCGGAAGCCAAAACAGTAAATAAAAGATGTCCAATGAGCTGTGAAAACCTAAATGCAAAAAGACTTTATGCACGAGCCACATTGATAAACCAATATATATACATACGTCATAAACACAACATCCGGGTTAGGGACCAAGTCCCTTCCACAAAACTGTACAGTCAAGTCTTAAACACTTATTACAAAACAGAGACAGAAGGGTAGAACTGAGACACCCCAGAGCAGCCCTAGCTCGAACAGACATGGAACCTCAAAGTGATGCACAAAGGTTGGCTTGACAAAACGGGAGCTTAACTTGACGCTCCTAACATCGATCCGGTGCCTGGACACCTACATATAAACATAAACAGTGAGCTAAAGTCCAATGAATAACATATGCGTAAAGGGGTTAAGAATGGATATCTTTCCAGTAATTAAAACAATCAATTGTATCAGTAAAACAGTTACTCAATCAGTGGCTCATATTTCATGCTATAACAGTTATTCAGAAACCATAATAGTCATATGTGGTACATCCAATAGCAAAACAGTACAGTAGGTCTTGACAGACCGAACAGTCAGTTGATGGCCATCAAACAGTAAACAGTAGTGGTCCCAACATTGGAACCGACAGAGATCTCTGTAACAGTAGCAGTAACAATAACAGTAAGTTGCTATGGATGCCACGAATAAAGTTTACAAATAGGACAAACATTCATTCAGTAAACGATGTGATTTCAGAAAGCAGTATAATCAATCATTTAGAAATAGTTATAATTGAACGTATCTTTACAACATTGTTACACACAGAGTACTGGGCTACAGGCAGCTAATGAGCGTCCTCGAATGCCAACCCTATAGTTGCAGAACGAACACATAATTGGGATTAATAACTTAGCTCCTAACTATACTGGTGTGGTTCTATAACATTATCCTCATTAAGATGCCTTAAACATGGCCTAGGACTGCCTAGGATGGAATGAGGATGCAAAAATGTACCTTAAAATACTTTTCAAAATTTTGCTGAAACAAGGGTCTCGCTGGAGCGTGGCTTTTTACGCTCGAGCGGACATGCAGACAAAGGAGCTCCGCTCGAGCGTGACTTCCCTCGCTCGAGCGGACTGTAAACTCATGAAAAAGTACTTGATGCATGATTTTCACGCTCGACCTCCGCTCGAGCGTGAGACTCAGACCCTCGCTCGAGCGTGAATTCTCTCGCTCGAGTGGACTGCAAAACATATGAACTTCTGGGCATATGCATTTCACGCTCGAACGTGACTTCCTATGCTCGAGCGGAAGTGCATGTACTCAGAGTGTACGCTCGAGCGTGGATCCAAAATCTGGAATTTCCAGATTGATCCCCAAGCACAAAATTCAACTTCTAAAGCTTCAAACTCGATTCTTTTGGCTAATTTTCTGAAAAACACTTAAAGACTCATAGTACAACATGTTTCAAAGATCAATTTATGAAATCAAGCCCAAAAGTAAGCCAATTGAACATAAAATTAAGTGTAAATATGAAGAATAACGCAAAATCATACATGCATGAGTTTTCAAGAGCTCTAGTGTTCCAAAACAAGATCAAATGCAATGTTGAGCTCAAAATCATGGTGAATTGATGGACCTCTACCAAAATATGAACATGCATGTAAGAGTTTTCATGAAAACAACCTCAAAATGCAAGAATATGTACATGCATGCATGAATTAGCTCACAATTCAACTCTTCAAATTAATTCTTGACTTTAACCTCCAATATTTCCATGAACCATGCAAGAAGCAACTTAAATTCACAATTGAGAGGATGAATTCTCTACCTTATGTCTTGAATTCTAGATGTGGAAGCTCAAATATGCAAATTCTCCTCAATTCTTCTAAGTCTCCAAGCTAATTTTTGTTGAAATCAATTTTTCTCCTACTCTCCCTCTCTTTCTCGATTTTGGTCTCAAGAAGGTGAGCAAATGATGCATCAAACACATGTGAATCAAGATTAGGTGAATGGCCTAGAATAATCCACTTAGTAGCAAACATGTAATAAAGCCAAACTAGTGTGATATAACATTATTTAATCTAATTTAATCATTCCAAATCGAATTTTAATTAAAGCTACCATAAAATCACATAAATCCTAATGAGCATATAAAACTAATCAATTTCTGATTCAGTCGCCGATAAGACTGTAACGCCCCGACCCTTCACACGTCATCGATATTGTCCGCTTTGGGCCACGCCCGCACAGATTTATTCTTCCCAGTGGGTCACCCATCCCAGAAATACTCCAACCTAAGCACGCTTAACTGTGGAGTTCTGTTAGGGATTTCACCACTCGGGAAAAGGCCTCGATGCTATATAAGGGTCCAGGTTTTTACTTTTATAGCCCAGGAACTCCCCCTCCATTCCCGATGTGGGACACCGGGGCCTTACAATCCACCCCCCATAAGGCTAAACACCGAATTACTCAGACTCCCCCTTTTGCTGCTTTGCAGACCTTACCACCTATGCCCACCTCCTGGTTATTTACCGGTTAGTGACATTGATGGACCTCAAAAGGGACGGCCAAACAAGTGGGCTCGCTTACACCCAAATCGTGCCTAAGGCCCCGGTGTCCCACATCGGGAATGGAGGGGGAGTTCCTGGGCTATAAAAGTAAAAACCTGGACCCTTATATAGCATCGAGGCATTTTCCCGAGTGGTGAAATCCCTAACAGAACTCCACAGTTAAGCGTGCTTAGGCTGGAGTAGTTCTGGAATGGGTGACCCACTGGGAAGAATAAATCCGTGCGGGCGTGGCCCAAAGCGGACAATATCGATGACGTGTGAAGGGTCGGGGCGTTACAAATGGTATCAGAGCCGACTCTCCGGAGTACCGAGTGTGGGCCCCTAGCGTCTCTCGGTGCATGTGGGCGGGCTTGTGAGCTGACAGGCTACTGCACGGGGACGTGCAGCCTTATGGGGGGTGGATTGTAAGGCCCTGGTGTCCCACATCGGGAATGGAGGGGGAGTTCCTGGGCTATAAAAGTAAAAACCTGGACCTTTATATACCATCGAGGCCTTTTCCCAAGTGGTGAAATCCCTAACAGAACTCCACAGTTAAGCGTGCTTAGGCTGGAGTAGTTCTGGGATGGGTGACCCACTGGGAAGAATAAATCCGTGCGGGCGTGGCCCAAAGCGGACAATATCGATGACGTGTGAAGGGTCGAGGCGTTACATGCAATGTCTCTACAAACGTATGATACTTCTTTTCATTTAGACATTCCTGATGGATCATAATAAACGAATTTCATAACTCATTCAAATATTCCAATGTAAAGCATATAAGCATAAAATTTTCATATTGAGCATATTCTTGAGATCATAAATGTACAATTCAAAATATAGATAGTATACATCTAAAAAACATGCTATGACATCAAAATTGATTCTACTATGACTCAAAAAGGAATTAACATATTAGTAATAAGAAATCCTTTTTCATTTTGAATTCTACGACAGAGTTTTGTGAAAGAAGAAAATGTTTCATCTTTGTATGCTAAAAACATAACTCATGTAAATCTTGAATAATCATCAACAATAACAAGACAATAACGTTTACCATCTAGACTAGATGTCCTTGAGGGACCAAATAAATCCATATGTAATAGTTGTAAAGGTCTAGTTGTGGAAATATTAGATTTTGATTTAAACGATATTTTAGTTTGTTTTCCTTGTTGACAAGCACTACAAAGATGATCTTTTTCAAATTTAATTTTTGGAAATTCAATGACCAAATCCTTTCTCAAAAGTTTAGCAATTAAATCCATATGAGCATGACCAAGTCTTCTATGCCATAACCAACTATTTTCATTATTAACATATAAACATTTAACATCACTAGCATAGAGATCATTAAGATGAAAAACATAAACATTATCATGGCGATTACCAACGAATAAAACTTTATGATCATTTGTGCATTCAATTGTGCAATGTGATTTATCAAAAATAACTCGATTACTTTTATCACATAATTGACTAATACTAAGTACGTTATGCTTAAGTCCATCAACAAGTAAAACATTTTCAATAGAAGGATTAGGAGAAATACTGATGTTACCAATACCGATTTTTCCTTTCTTGTTGTCTCTAAAAATAACAAGGCCTCCATCTTTGGATGACGATATAGTAAAGAAGGATTTATCTCCGGTCATGTGTCTGGAACATCCACTATCAAGGTACCACTTCCCTTCTTTAGCTTTGGACTTAAGGCAAACCTACAAGATGACAATCAAGTGTTGGTTTTTGGTACCCATAGTTTCTTGGGTCCTTCTTGGTTAGTTTTGTTAGATCCCTTAATAATCAAAATCTTTTTAATTCACATGTTCATATTCTTTTTGAATAGACAATAAGATATATAATAGCCTTTCTTTCTACAATAATGACAAGTAATATGAGGGTGTGTCATGAGAGGTGCCTTTTCAAAAATTATATTGAGATTCTTTTGTTTCTTAATAGGGTCATATCCAATGCCCGCTTTGTCGAAAACACATCTTTGATTTCCAAGAAGGATGTTGAGATTATTTCTACCTTTTACAAAATTTTCAAGTGTTTTTGCTAAATCATCAACATTGTTTTTTAAAGCAGTTTTCTCATTAGAGATGGTGTCAAAATCATTTTTCAAAATAATTTTTTCTTTCTTTAATTCTTCTACATTATTAGATAAAGATGCAACAGATTTTTTTAACACATTATTTTTGGCACAAACTTTTCCAAATTCATCTTTTAGTTCATGGAATGCACTTTCAAGTTCTTCATAAAGAGTAGTTACCTCATCTTGAGTAGAGTCTTCATCTTCAAGAGCTATGAGACATAAGTTGTATAGCGATCCCGGTTTTCCATTTCTGTATCTGTTGTTTTTCGGACTTTGGTTCCGTGATGTTGGTGGTTGTATACCATGTTGTCATCCTTTAATTCTGCTTGATTAAGTTTTAGGATGTATTGGGCAGAGTTGTTATAGGTTGGTTAGACTTTGGTTTCAATTCCTTGTTGCCCAGTTTTTAAGAGGTCCGCTCGAGCGGGTATTCTTGCGCTCGAGCGTAGATTGCACACTCCCAATATTTTGGTGCTCTGCGAAACTTTTGCAAGCATGTTTTTCACGCTCGAGCAGATTTCTTTACGCTCGAGCGGTCGCGCTCGAGCAGGTAGTACATTTTTGGTGTAGGTTCTGGGAGGGGGAAATCTACGCTCGAGCGGACTGGTTTTTGCTCTCGAGTGGATGTACTTTATTCTTGTGTCTTGGCGCTCGAGCTGGATTTATAACGCTCGAGCGGACCTAGTTTTTTGTTCTTGACGCTTGAGCGTTGTGTTTTCCGCTCGAGCGGCAATGTCGTATAACAGAGGGCAGCTGGGCATTTTTGAATCATTTTTCTACACTTCCTATCTCTCTTACTTTTCCAAATCGCCATTTGAGAGCTTCTCTCTCTAGAAACTCCCTTCTCTCTAGGGTTTGATCTAGTTAGAGTGCTTCCCTCCCCTTTGGCCTTTGTAAAAGTTTGGTTGATCGTCGAGGGCTACATTTTGATTCGAGAAACTTGTGATTTGGAGCAACTTCGTTTTCGTCATCTTCTTCTTTGGGTGTCATCTTTTGAGGTAGGGATACCCTACTCCTCTTTATGAGCTTTGTCTTTGAATTTTAGCATTTTGATATGTTGGGGGTTGTTGGGTAATTTTGAGAAAGTTAGGGTCTTTGTGTAATTTTACAAAAGATAGGATTTTACTTATAATTAAACCTATATGCATGTTTGGCATAGAGAAATGATATAGATGATGAATTATGAATAAAAGTGGAACCTTGGGGTTGTTATGTTAATTATGGGAAAATGCCCTAATTAGTTGGATAAATTAATTTGTATAATTAATTTTGAGAAATGAAGAATTGAATTGAGAGTATTCAAATTGAAAAGATTATGGGATTAACGGGTGTAGTTGGATTCATTTAATCGCTCACCCAGATTGAATGTTGATAATATATCCATTTGGTGCATTTATTTCCTGTTTAGAAATAACTGTTTTGGGCTATCGGTAGAGGATAGCCTTGATTGTTGTAGACAATGCATGATGATTAGGCAAACTAAAACTAATCGATTAAGTATGCTACCGAATATAGCGGTTGGAATAATACACCGACTTTGTGTATTGATTATTGATGTATATGATCTATGTTTATATACATTGTGTGTGTGGGAGGAGATAGGGGATATACTCCACGGTTTAGGGGAAGATAGGGGATGGACCTCTAAGCCGGGTTGTGTGTGACATTGATACAGCACTACAATGTGTATCAAGTGTTGATTATGGAAGTGTTCAGATTGATTTGATATAGCACTAAAATTTATATCGTTATTAATTGTGAAGTATAGAAGTGTTTCTATGTCATTTTGATACAGCACCACAACGTATATCGTTCGTACAGTGTGGGAGTGGTTTATGTGTTATTGATACAACATCAAAATGTGTATTCACCACAAATTTCGAAAGTATTTATAAGATGAGTCTTATTCTCATCAAGTTAATTGGCTAAGTCTTGCGCCTTGTTTTCAAACTCAAGGTTGAAAAAGAAATGAGAAATGAAATGTAACATGGACTTAAATGTCATGAAACCGGAATGTGATATAAGTGAGTGTATCGGTGATGACCATGTATCAACTGCTAATCTTTTAGTCATTGTTCATAGTTGGTTTAGCATATTTCTGCTGGCCTGTGGCTCACCCTTTATGGGACATCATTTTCAGGTACAGGTAGCATGCCACCTCCAAGGACATAGCTTGGGAGGCTAGAGGCAGACAGACTGCTTTTGTTGTTTGCTTTCTTTTGATGTATTACATGTAAATTCAAGCCAAGGGCTTTATATGTATTGAGTTAGTACTATTCTTTTGTAACCAAGTGTTAACTTGGAAAGCTGTAAGCCCGTAAGGCATTTGTTTTTGTTGTTAACATGTAATACTTTCATAAGAACTACTCAGATCAATGGAAAGATGGTTTATTTCTTTTATATCAATGCATGTCTAAAGTGATGGGTCCTATGTATTTTTTTTGAGGGCGTTACAACTTGGTATCAAAGTGATGGGTCCTATGTATTTTTTTAGGGTGTTACAACTTGGTATCAGAGCGTACTGGGTTCAAATACTTTGGGTACGTGGGAAGTGATTAGTATCACAATGGGTTTGTCTCGCTTGTTAGAGACTTATGTGTGACATTATGTGTTTATTTGATAACATGTTTATGTGACTACTTGGGTATGGGATTTAGTTTCTAGGATGTTGATTGGATCCTTGAGTTTCTGTGAGTCTTGTTGGAAAAGCACTTGATCAATGTTGTTTCTGACCAGAACTCTAGTAACGCCTCGGGACCATTATTATCCGGAAATGAAATTCGTAAGTGCTTATGTGTTTATGTGCTTACGTGGAGTGAATTACAGTTGTCCATGTATTAGGACGCGAGTGTTTAGTTTTGGCACATTTATGAATGTGCTAACGTTCTTCGTTACCTTTATTAGGATGTCAGGACGAGGAAGATGTGGTAAACGTGGCAGACGTGGTTGGCAGGAGATGCCCTTACTGGATGATGTTCCGGCACAGCAGGAAGGGGTTGGTCAGGCCAATATGGCTGAGCTAGCAGGTCAGGAGGCTATGGGCTCTTTAGCCCGAGGGATAGCCGATGCTTTGAGGGAGTCTGTGGGTATTTTCAAAGCTGAGAATCCAATTCAGGCTCTAGTGTAGGCCCAAGTTATTGAGGCAGGGCCTTCATTCTTGAAAAGAGAGTTCTTCTGGTCTAACCCGGACGAGTTTATTGGGGATCTGAAGGAGCCACTGAAGGCTGACGAGTGGCTAGAGCAAATGAGTAAGACGTTCGAGATGCTTAGCATCGAGGACGGAGCGTTGAAAGTGACCTTGGCATCCTTCCAGCTAAAAGGGGGTGCGGGTCAGTGGTGGAAATACATGAGGGCCCGTATTGCTGGCACGTGGGAGGCTTTTGTGGAGGCTTTTCAGGAGAAGTATTTATCTCCAACAATCAGGGAGAAGCTGAGAGACCAGTTCTGTCAGCTTTTGTAGTTGAGTTCTTCAGTAGCCGAGTATGAGGCTGCTTTTACTAGCTTGTCCAGGTTCGCACCTGAACTTGTGGCGTCCGAGGAACGCCGCTGTATCGAGTTCGAGAAGAGGTTGAGGCGAGGTCTCAAGATGAGGGTTGGAGGTTCGATGATCCGAGACTATGGGCGCTTGGTTGATGTTGCAGCCCATATGGAGATCATGATGCAGGAAGAGGAGGGACAGAGAGGCTCCAAGAGGAGCTAGGATGGTCAGGGTGATGGCAGGAGACAGAGGAGTGTTAACCCTCAGCAGTCTCAGGGGGGTGTTGCCAGATCGACCTTTCCGGTGCCGAGTGCAGGCTCGGGGAGAGGTAATCAGGGAGATTTCACCTGTTACAAGTGTGGTCAGTTAGGCCATAAGGCTTCAGTTTGCCCACAGAGGGGAGGAGGTCAGAGAGTTGCTTCATCTTCAGCTAGACCGCAGAACCAGAGTCAGGGTAGGGGCCAGCCCTTGTCTTGTTATCAGTGTGGTCAGCCTGGGCACCTGAAGAGGTTTTGCCCACAGTTGAGTGCCACTTCGGGTGCGTCTGGTTCTAGACAGACGTAGGGTTTTCAGCCAGCTCAGTCTGTGCAGGCCTCGAGGGCCAATCTGGGAGCTTCGTCGTCCCAGTCAGTGCAGCAGTCGTTTGCTCCGAGGGGTGAGCAGTTAGATCAGGGGCCTACAGGGCGCGTGTATGCTGTTACTGCGCAGGATCTTGTACCTGCTCCGTCAGTTGTGAGAGGTACCTTCTTGTTTTGCAACTTGGTTGCTAATGTATTAATTGATACGGGTGCATCTCATTCCTTTGTATCTGCTGCATTCGTATCTGTGTTGGAGTTGGAGTTGGCACAGTTAGCATTTCCTATTTGTGTTGTATCACCTATTGGCGGTGAATTGATTTTGAAACACGGATGCAGAGGTTGTGATATAGAGGTCGCCGACCATAGGCTTCCTTTTCCTTTTGTTGTCATGCGCATGAAGGGTTTTGATGTTATTTTGGGTATGGACTGGCTATCATCGTACCGGGCTGTTATTGATGGCTATCGCCAGAGGGTCACGGTATGTACCTTGAGCGGGGAGTGTTTCCATTTCTTAGGGGATCGGGTTGGTAGTGTGTTGCCACCGATGTATGATCCGCGAGGGCAGAATAAGCTTAGTGGTCTACTTGCTAGCTTTATGAGTGGTGAGTGTGATGAGACCCAAATTGTAGTGCTGAGGGTGGTTTGCGAGTATTCGGATGTTTTTCCCGAAGATCTCGTCAGTTTGCCACCTCACCGAGAGATAGAGTTCTCTATTGATTTAGTGCCCGGCACAGCGCCGATTTCTATGGCACCTTATCGTTTTGCCCCAGCCGAGTTGAGTAAGTTGAAGATTCAGCTCCAGGAATTACTAGATAAGGGTTTTGTCCGCCCTAGTGTTTCGCCGTGGGGAGCACCGACCCTCTTTGTTAAAAAGAAAGATGGTGCCTTGAGATTGTGTATCGATTACCGAAAGTTGAATCGGGCTACGGTTAAGAATAAGTATCCTATGCCCCGTATAGATGATTTGTTTGACCAGTTAAAGGGTTCCCGTTGTTTCTCTAAAATAGACTTGAGATCGGGCTACCACCAGTTGAGGGTCAGGGGGGAGGATATTCCTAAGACGGCATTCCATATGCGGTATGGCCATTATGAGTTTCTGGTAATGCCATTCGGGCTTACCAATGCACCAGCAGTCTTTATGGACTTGATGAACCGGATCCTCCAGGAATTCCTAGATCAATTTGTGGTTGTTTTCATGGACGACATTCTTATCTATTCGCCTTCTGAGGAGGAGCACGAGGAACACTTGAGAGTGGTGCTTGAATTTCTTAGAGCCCATAGGCTGTATGCCAAGTTTGGGAAGTGTGAGTTTTGGCTAGGAGAGGTCAAATTCTTAGGCCATGTGGTGTTCGGAAAAGGGGTGTCTGTTGATACATCTAAGGTAGAGGCAGTACAAGATTGGTCACAGCCTAAGAGTGTGTTTGAGATCCGTAGTTTTCTGGGATTAGCTGGGTATTACTGTCGGTTTGTGAAAGATTTCTCCAGGCTAGCTTCGCCGTTGACTAGATTGACGCGAAAAGGGGTCAAGTTTCTATGGAGTGAGACTTGCGAAAAGTCGTTCAAGGAGTTGAAGGTTAGATTGACCACCGCTCTGATTTTGATTATTCTGGAGAGAGGGTTGGGTTATGTAGTTTATTGTGATGCCTCACGAGAGGGTTTGGGTTGTGTGTTGATGCAAGAGGGAAAAGTGGTAGCTTATGGCTCACGTCAGTTGAAAATACACGAGAAGAATTACCCTACACACGACCTAGAGTTAGCAGCAGTGATCTTCGCCTTGAAGATTTGGAGGCACTACCTTTATGGTGAGAGGTTCGAGGTGTTCTCGGACCACAAGAGTTTGAAGTATCTTTTCACACAGAGGGACTTGAATCTGAGGTAGAGGAGGTGGATGGAGTTCATTAAGGACTATGATTTTGAGTTACACTATCACCCGGGAAAGGCCAATGTTGTGGCTGATGCCCTCAGTAGGAAACCTATTAGTGATGTAGCTTGTATAGCCATCTGGGAATGGGAGATGTTGGGTGCACTTGGCGAGTTTGATTTGCTTCTGGGCGAATCCGTTAAGGCTGCGACCTTGTTTTCTGGTGTTGCACAGCCTACATTTGTGACCCGAGTATTAGAGGCACAGAGAGGTGACCTTGAGGTAGAATCCCTCCGAGAGAAGATCTCCAGTGGGAAGGTTGACGAGGGTTTGACGGTGTATCCCAACCAGAGTGTGAGATACCGAGACCGTTTGTTTGTGCCAGAATCCTGCCGAGAGGAAGTACTCCGAGAGTTCCATCATTCACGCCTTGCGGTGCATCCGGAAGGCACTAAGATGTATCGGGATTTGGGTTACCAGTTTTTGTGGTGGGGTATGAAGAGAGATGTAGCTGTTTTCGTATCAAGGTGCCTTACTTGTCAATAAGTGAAGGCCGAGCATCAGAGGCCAGCGGGTTTGTTGCAACCCTTGCCTATTGCCGAGTGGAAGTGGGAGCATGTCACTATGGACTTCGTTGTAGGTCTTCCGAGGACTCAGCGGGGTAGTGATGCCATTTGGGTGGTTGTAGACCGGTTGACTAAGTCGGCGCACTTCATTCCGATACGCGTGAGAGATTCGGTAGACCATCTCGCCGACTTGTATATTCAGGACATAGTGAGATTGCACGGGGTCCCAGTGACGATCGTCTCAGATAGAGATCCTCGTTTTACTGCCAGGTTATGGCAGAGTTTGCAGAGTGCCTTGGACACTAAGTTGACCTTTAGTACGGCTTATCATCCTCAGACTGACGGGTAGTCTGAGCGCACTATGCAGATCCTTGAGGATATGCTTCGAGGTTGTGTCCTTGAATTTAGTGGGACGTAGGAGAGGCACTTGCCCTTGGTGGATTGCCTACAACAACAACTTTCAGTCGAGTATCGGTATGGCACCGTTTGAGGCCTTGTATAGCTGACCGTGTAAGTCCCTAGTTTGTTGGGCCGAGGTGGGTGATGCACCTTTGTTGGGTCCGGAGTTGGTGAGGGAAACGACGGAGAAAGTTGATCTTATCCGTAGGAGGCTTGTTACAGCCCAGAGTCGTCAGAAATCTTATGCCGACCGTAGGAGGCAACCTTTGGTGTTTGAGGTAGGTGATCATGTCTTCTTGAAAATATCACCTAAGCGAGGTTTGATGAGGTTCGGGAAGAGTGGGAAGTTATCCCCTTGGTTTATCGGTCCCTTTGCGATCTTTGAGAGGATTGGGGAGGTTGCTTATCGTTTAGCCTTGCCACCGCAGTTGTCCGGGGTACATGACATGTTTCATGTGAGTATGCTTCGGAAGTATGAGCCGGATCCATCCTATGTGTTAGATTGGACCGACTTAGAGGTAAATGAGGATGCCTCGTATGAGGAGAGACCGGTTCGGATCTTGGATAGGCGGGATCAAGTCTTGCGAGGCAAGACCATTCCCTTGGTAAAGGTTTTGTGGAAACATCATGGAGTGGAGGAAGCCACTTGGGAACGTGAGTTTGAAGTCCGCGAGAAATATCCGGACTTGTTTGTTGATGTGTAACCATGCATTGGTAATTTTGTAATATCGTTGAACTTTAAGAGCATTATATATGTCTTAAGTTGTAAAACATTGTGAATGTTTTGGTTAATGGAAATTTGTTATAACATTGCATATGTTTGAAGTATTGGGGAAATGCAAGCATGATGTTAATGTTGCATGTATTATGGAATTGTGGAAAATGAGTTGAAATTGGTAAATTTCAAAAGAATGCATGTTACTAATGCAGGTTGTTATGTATAATGTTATATGTCTCTTGAAAAGAAATGGGATTGACCGGTAATGGGTCGGATTGTTTAACATTATGTTGTAAATATGTTGGGAATAGAGAAAACTTGTTTTTGATAAACTTATATTTAATTTCGGGGACGAAATTCTTTAAGGGGGGAAGGTTATAGCGATCCCGGTTTTCCCTTTCTGTATCTATTGTTTTCCAGACTTTGGTTCCGTGATGTTGGTGGTTGTATAACTTGTTGTCATCCTTTAATTCCGCTTGATTGAGTTTTAGGATGTATTGGGCAGAGTTGTTATAGGTTGGTTAGACTTTGGTTTCAATTCCTTGTTGTCCAGTTTTTAAAAGATCCGCTCGAGCGGGTATTCTTGCGCTCTAGCGGAGATTGTACACTCCCAGTATTTGGGTGCTCTGCGAAACTTCTGCAAGCATTTTTTTATGCTCGAGCGGATTTCTTTACGCTCGAGCAGTCGCGCTCGAGCGGGTACTCTGGAGCTCGAGCGGGTAGTACATTTTTTGTGTAGGTTCTAGGAGGGGGAAATCTACGCTCGAGCGGACTGGTTTTCGCGCTCGAGTGGATGTACTTTATTCTTGTGTCTTGGCGCTCGAGCTGGATTTATAACGCTCGAGCGGACCTAGTTTTTTGTTCTTGACGCTCGAGCGTTGTGTTTTCCGCTCGAGCGGCAATGTCGTATAACAGAGGGCAGCTGGGCATTTTTGAATCATTTTTCTACACTTCCTCTCTCTCTTACTTTTCCAAATCGCCATTTGAGAGCTTCTCTCTCTAGAAACTCCCTTCTCTCTAGGGTTTGATCTAGTTAGAGTGCTTCCCTCCCCTTTGGCCTTTGTAAAAGTTGGGTTGATCCTTGAGGGCTACATTTTGATCCGAGAAACTTGTGATTTGGAGCAACTTCGTTTTCGTCATCTTCTTCTTTGGGTGTCATCTTTTGAGGTAGGGATACCCTACTCCTCTTTATGAGCTTTGTCTTTGAATTTTAGCATTTTGATATGTTGGGGGTTGTTGGGTAATTTTGAGAAAGTTAGGGCTTTGTGTAATTTTACAAAAGATAGGATTTTACTTATAATTAAACCTATATGCATGTTTGGCATAGAGAAATGATATAGATGATGAATTATGAATAAAAGTGGAACCTTGGGGTTGTTATGTTAATTATGGGAAAATGCCCTAATTAGTTGGATAAATTAATTTGTATAATTAATTTTGAGAAATGAAGAATTGAATTGAGAGTATTAAAATTGAAAAGATTATGGGATTAACGGATGTAGTTGGATTCATTTAATCGCTCACCCAGATTGAATGTTGATAATATATCCATTTGGTGCATTTATTTCCTGTTTAGAAATAACTGTTTTGGGCTATCGGTGGAGGATAGCCTTGATTGTTGTAGACAATGCATGATGATTAGGCAAACTAAAACTAATCGATTGAGTATGCTACCGAATATAGCGGTTGGAATAATACACCGACTTTGTGTATTGATTGTTTATGTATATGATCTATGTTTATATACATTGTGTGTGTGGGAGGAGATAGGGGATGTACTCCACGGTTTAAGGGAAGATAGGGGATGGACCTCTAAGCCGGGTTGTGTGTGACATTGATACAGCACTACAATGTGTATCAAGTGTTGATTATGGAAGTGTTCAGATTGATTTGATATAGCACTAAAATGTATATCGTTATCAATTGTGAAGTATAGAAGTGTTTCTATGTCATGTTGATACAGCACCACAACGTGTATCGTTCGTACAGTATGGGAGTGGCTTATGTGTTATTGATACAACATCAAAATGTGTATTCACCACAAATTTCGAAAGTATTTATAAGATGAGTCTTATTCTCATCAAGTTAATTGGCTAAGTCTTGCGCCTTGTTTTCAAACTCAAGGTTGAAAAAGAAATGAGAAATGAAATGTAACATGGACTTAAATGTCATGAAACCGGAATGTGATATAAGTGAGTGTATCGGTGATGACCATGTATCAACTGCTAATCTTTTAGTCATTGTTCATAGTTGGTTTAGCGTATTTCTGCTGGACTGTGGCTCACCCTTTATGGGACATCATTTTCAGGTACAGGTAGCATGCCACCTCCAAGGACATAGCTTGGGAGGCTAGAGGCAGACAGACTGCTTTTGTTGTTTGCTTTCTTTTGATGTATTACATGTAAATTCAAGCCAATGGCTTTATATGTATTGAGTTAGTACTATTCTTTTGTAACCAAGTGTTAACTTGGAAAGCTGTAAGCCCGTAAGGCATTTGTTTTTGTTATTAACATGTAATACTTTCGTAAGAACTACTCAGATCAATGGAAAGATGGTTTATTTCTTTTATATCAATGCATGTCTAAAGTGATGGGTCCTATGTATTTTTTTTGAGGGCGTTACAACTTGGTATCAAAGTGATGGGTCCTATGTATTTTTTTGAGGGCGTTACAAGTTGGCTACTTCCTTTTCAATTTTATCACTTGAGCTTTCATCTTCACTTTCTTTCCAAGCTGCTATCATGCCTTTTTGTTTCTTTTGTAGTCTTTTCCACGATTCTTCAATTTTGGACAATCCATCTTCATATGTCCAAGATTTTTGCACTCATAGCAAATAATAGGCAATTTCTTGTTATTTTTGTCGTACTCTTTCTTGAAAGGCCTTCTTCCTCCATAATTGTTTTTCTTGAAGTGCTTTTTGAGATTTCTACTAAACATGGCATAGCTTTCATACTCACTGGAGTTTTCATTTTCTTCTTCATTTGATGAGGCTTTGGATGCAATTCCACTTTTCTTTTTATTTTCAACATCCTCATGTCCTTTCATGATGATCTCACGAGTCATAAGGGAACCCATAAGCTCATCCAATCCAAGTGTGGAGAGATCTTTGGCTTCTATAATGGCGGTGACCTTTGCTTCCCAATTCTTTGGTAAACACCTAAGAATTTTTCTTACCAACTCATTGTTAGTATAAGTTTTGCCAAGAGATTTCAAAGAGTTTACAATTTCAGTAAATCTAGTAAACATACTTGAAATAGATTCATCAGAGTTCATTTTAAACAATTCATAACTATAAATAAGCATATTAATACGAGATTCCTTTACTTGATTTGTACCTTCATAAGTTACTTCAAATTTGTCCCAAATTTCTTTTGCCGAATCACAACTTGAAATTCTATTATACTTCTTAGAGTCTAATCCACAAATAAGGGTGAGTTTGGCTTTAGCATTGGCTTGCAATAATTTGTGATCCCTCTCATCACATTCATTTTTAGTTTTAGGTACACTAATATTGTTTATTTCTTTGATAGGAATTTTTGGACCTTTGGTGACAATAATCTACATCGCATAATCAGTGGCTTGCAGGTATAGGGTTATCTTATTTTTCCAATGACTATAGTTGTTTCCGTCAAATAATGGTGGCCTATTGGTGGCTTGTCCTTTAATAGTGCTAGTGCTAGTGCTAGTGCTAGTGCTAGCTAAAGTTGCCATGGATCGAAACTCTTAGATGGTTAAATCTACAGCAAGAGTCTAGGCTCTGATACCAATTGTTACCCTAAAGACAACCTAAGAGGGGGTGAATTAGGTTTTTACAATTAAAATTAATAATACCCTAATAAAAATTATGACTCGCACAATAGATAAATATAATTAATGAAATAAAAATAATTAAAACAAGTGTCTTAACAACTATGTCAGTTAATGATTTTAGCACAGTAAAAATGTGAAATATAGCTATGGAAATTTAAAATAAAATAAAGAGATAAAGAGAGAGAGACAAACAAATTTATAGTGGTTCGGTTTCAACTCGGCCTACGTCTACTCCTCAAGTTTCACTTGAGATTTTCCATTATCTTCTAGCTTCACAAGGGTGCTAGCAACCTCTTTACAAATGGAGCAATCCTCCACGGATTTTACACAGACTTCACAAGTCTAAACTCTTGCAAATCTTAGGTGATTCACAATCACTCTCAAGAATTCAAGAACACAGTTGTAGACACCCCATTTTTGACCATCCTCAAGATTTGGACGTCACCCTTGGAACACTCGGTGATCATCCGTGCTTGTGTTCGCCTCGAGTTCCTGGAGGTCTCGGCTACGCGCCTCGCCTCAAGATCTCTCGACTCGACTTTTCGGTGTCTGGTTTTGCACCAAACACTTGTGTTTTTGCTTTGAGAGGCTGGGAATGGCTTGTTGGCCATTCCCACACCCCACTGGCTGTCCCCTCACACCACCGGCCGTTTATTGGTGCCACCGACAGTGGTTTCTGGAAACCAATGGCCAGTCGGCACTATATTTTGCCGACCGGCACTTTTCTCTGGCCGGTGACCTTTTTTTTGCTGGCCGGTGTGACCCTTTTGCACCCTTCAGACTTGGTGCATGCCAGCTGTGCCAGCTGGAATGCACCAACACTCCTCCCCGTGCATGAAGTGGCTGTTTTGCCCCTTTTGTCCCCATTTGGTCAAAACTTCTTGAGGAAGCTTGACCTTTTGGTCAAAGCTTCCTCAAGAAGCTTGGCTAGCTGTCTTAGCTTCCTCAAGAAGCCTTGACCTCCTTGCCCCCTTTGCTCCTTTTCATTTAGCTTCTTTGAGAAGCTTGAATCATTGCCCTTTGCCTATTTAAGCACCTCTCTTCTTCCATTGTTGAGGTTGGAGTTTTTTTTAACATAAAAACCAGAGCTTATATACATATACATCATATACACACACTCTCTCTCTATATTTCCCTCTCTCTCCTCCCTTGTGTGTGTTTTCTTGGCCTAAAAGTGCATTTTGACCATACTTTTGCACTAATACACATACCATTACACCTTGCTCCGAGATTGAGAGGCATTGAGGGTTGTTTTTTGAGATTTTGGACTGATTTGCTCAGAAGAGTGTGGTTGGACCAACTGTTCTTGAAGTGTTCTTCAAAGGTAAGATTTTCACTTTAGTTTCCCCAATCTTGCATTAGCTTTTGACCTATCTTGCATATTGATTCAAGCTTTGAGTATAACATAAAAAAGTCTTATATTTTCCTGCTTAAGACATCTCATTAGGTCATTTTGGCATTGGGGGTCGAACTCCCCCTCTTAGGCCTCTTTTGGCCTCTTTTGGTGCCTTTTCTTTAAGCCTTGTTGGCTTTGTTGTATTGCTCTTTTCACCACTGAAATCCAATGGATTTTCAGTGGTGAAGAAGATGGTTTGAGGTCTTGCATATGAGAGGGGCACCCCTCTTCCCTTTGTCTCTCTTTTATCCTTGTTTTTGGCTTAAAGGGCAACATGCATGCTTGACTGATTTTGGCTCTATTTCAGAGGTTTTTAGGTGTCTTTTGATCATAATATATCTCTATCTTTGGTCGGGTTTGTGGTCTTTTGCATGCATAATACCCTTGTTTTGTATCCCTCCATTTTGCATAGAAATGCATCTTCTATTTAAGCTTCCATGCTTGCATGATTTAGCTTAGCTTGTTGAAGCTTTCGGTCATGATTTGTCATGCTTAAGATCTGTTGGCCACTGTTTTGGTCATGTTTGACATGCTTGATGTAGTTGCTTTGCATTTTGGCTTGTAGGCCTTGAGTATTTTGGCTTCTAGCATGCTTAACTTAGACTATCCTCATGATTTGGCATTATTTAAGATCATATTTCAGTCCATGTAAGGTGATCTTATATTGTCATTTGTGTCCCTTCCCATGCTTTAAGGTGTTGTAGTTTTGTGCCTTGAAATGGGCATTGTGCATGCTTGTATGTTTAAGACATTTTGGGGATGCCATATCAGTGGGTTTTTGGGTGTATTTTGCTGCATTGAACATCTGTTTTTGGTCGCTTAGTCCATGCCATGAGTGGTCATGATGATTGTAGTAGAATGCCCCTTGTTTGTGCCTTAGCTTTGGGCCCCTTTGGCTTGCATGTTGGCATGAGTGCTTGTTCACAATTTTGGACACTTTTTGGTCACTGCTTTGGGATGGACTGAGGTCTGCCCTTCATGGTTTAGCACCACCATTGCATGATCATGTTGCATTGTTTTGGTCCTCATGCTTACATTGTATCATACTTGCATGTTGGCATGGCATTTATCTAGTTGCATCTCATATACATTGTACCATACTTGGCACATTTAGAATGCACTAACTTAGTTTGCATGTTTAGGTTGCATTACATTTGGCATGTTTTGCATTTTAACCTCACGTTGTGCATTTGACCCAAGTTTGTATATATGTATTGCATTGCTTGGTTTGGGGTGTCAAACCGGGCATGGGGATTGAGGAGTATTTGTACTTCAAGTGACAAAACACGCCTCAACCCTCGGTCACCAATCCCCTTGACTCCAATATGATAGGGTGTTGGTATTCATGTATTTTGTTTGCATGCATTTTACATGGAATTGCAACCTCGGCCTCTTAGGCCATCATGCATAAAAAATGCACGATTGATGGCCCGAAGGTCGAGAGTCATGCTCCCTTAAGTCTCTTGCATAATTGGGAGTGTGACGAAGCTCACATTTGCTCAAAATTCCATGCCATGTACTGCTTTGCCCTCTGCTGCTGTCAACTGCAGGTCCCAGCAGGAATTTGTGGCCGATCGGCAGTGTTTAGTGCCGACCGGCAAAGAATATGTGGCCGATGGACTTGAAAGCAGCCAATGGAAATTTCCCATGGCCGGTGGTTATTTCCCTTAGCCGATGGTGTTCTACAGTGTACAGAGAACATATTCCAAGACTTTGGCAATTTTCAAAGGAGCAGGGCAGCATTAACAGAGGCAGCAGTGGCATGGTACGGGTTTCCGGCCAAGATGGATCGAGCATACATCATTCGCGTATCCCGAGGCAGGGCTGCGGCCATCTCTATTCTGTATTTAATTTGTTGAATTAGAGGATCTGTAATAATTAATTAGCTAGGATAGGTAATTCATTATTCGGATTGTATTATTCTTTTGGTCGCTTCGAGCGAAGGCAAATTTGTAATAAGTGTGGGTGCGTGTGTGCATGTCTTCCAATCCCACGTCTTTCTTCCCTTTTATTTACCTGCTTATGATGGTAGACTAGGGCATATTTAAATTAGCATAACAGCATGACAGCATGTTTGCATTCATTCATCTGTTTCGCATGCACCAGGCTCGGCGCATCATATTAACTGCATCGTATTTTCAATCCCAAATTGAGTACATGTTATTTGCAGCATTTCGCATGCCATGTTTAGGATAGCCGAGCCTATTTGGATTGCATCTTTGCATGTGTTGCATTAGCCATTTCAAAACATGAACTAGGATCATGCATGTGATTACTAACTGGTTTCTGTTTTGGCTAGGAGTACTAGGTGAGCTTTTGTGCTTTAGCATGCCACATGCGTGTGAGTGTTGCCATAATTGCATGATTACCATGAGGCTAGCTGCTTATGTGATATAACTGCTTGAATGCTTGTGGATGAAGGTCGAATTGCTTAAATTGGGATAACGCATTAAAACTGTGAATTTTAAGCCCACTAGATAGTGGCAAAATCATCTTTTTCAAAGCCCACTTGAGGGTGGCAAAACCTGCATTTTAGCCTACTTGCGAGTAGCAAACCATTTTCAAAACAAACATGAAATGTTTTGTTCCAATTTAGGCGATTTGGTCTATACTTGTTTGCTGTGCGCATAACATAGTAACTCTAGGCTAATAACTAGAATAAGAACACATAGTGCTTTCAAAACAAGATATCACGGTTAGTAGAGGCTGATCTTTGATCGGGCGAGAGGGGGTGCTCATAGCTGACCTTCCTCAATCGTACCCTAGCTCCCGAGCCGAGGCAACTTTGGTGATGACGGACACGTGGCCTTTGGCACCGAGTCAGGGTTTCCTAAATTCCCCAAAATAAAATATTTAGGTTGCGACTCTATATCTGGCAAAGTAGTCCATGTTTGGCACTCCTTTTTCTAAAAATCTGTTTTCTCAAAACGATTTGCTACATTTGGACTCTTTGGTTCAGATTAAGAACCGTGACAATTTGAGTCCGAACTGTAGTAGACCCGCAAAACGAACGGAACGGGACCTCACCCTCCCGGGGCGTTCGGGGACGTCTACAGTTTCTGGCGACTCTGCTTGGGAGTTTAGAGAGCTTGACTCGAACTCGTGATATCCTGTTTTGATTTCATTTATGTGTTTCTTTGCATTGCATGTGCATTGGTGCGTCTAGGACACCGTGTTTGCCATCTGTCATTCCTGAACGGTTTGCCGGAGGCTTATCTTGTCAAGATATGACCATAAGCCTGACCGGTTGTGGGCTCTGACGGTATGGGAACACAAACCCTGGTTTTACCGAGGCACCATTTTCGACCATTCGACCTAGTGCATATCGAAATCCATAGTGACTATCCCAAACTAGGACAGGTTGCTTACCCGATGTTAGGTTGTTTGAAAACTGCTGCGTGCATAGTAAAACCCTAGCTCCTGACAAAATAGGACAGGGAAACCCTGCCCTAACATAGGGGTGTTTTGGCTCTCACTTATCTGCTATGTGCTTTAGAGTGTATCTCTACAAGAACATACATACCAGTTTGCAAGTTTGAGTATCAGGCCCGAGGGCACCAATATCAGTGTGGTTGAGAAATCGGTTATCTGCGGGTATCAAGTTCAATTTTGGGAACAATAATTCTGGGGAACAGTGATCAGTATCGAGGAACAGTGTGTTCGGCTTACCAACTGTGTGTTATAAATACCCAACTGTGCGTTGTGTGTGTTTATTTTACGTTGTTACGTTGTCCAATTGCTCGTTCATTTATTTGCTTTATTTATCTTTTTACTAGGTAGTCGAGCACAATTGCTTCTGACCCAGTAGATATTCCCCAAGCACTCTGGATTAGAGGTCGTCGGCTCCATCGATCTGAGGATCTGGTAGACGGACAACCAGTACACCACTCTATACCCCCGGTTACTAGACGGAGGGTAGTTAGGCAAAGGATATCAGTTCCATAGTCAGTACAGAGGGCTTTGTCTACCCCACCCGAGTACAGTAGGGATCAGGGTTCTGTTTCACCCACAGAGAGGGAACATATACCGATAATTCAGTCAGAACAGAACAGTATGGCTAGTTTAGAGGAGATGGTGCGCCAACTCCAAGAAAGCATGAAAGTGATGCAGCAGGATGCTGTCCGACAGGCAGAGTTCGCCAAACAGCAAGCCACGGTTATGAATGAACAAGCAGAGTTAATCGTGAGGTTACAGCAGCAAACCGGAGCATCTGCTTCACAGCAAGTCCCTCCCCCACTAAGGGTTCCGATACCCGAAGAAACACCAAATGTCCGGAATGTCCAAGAGAATACAGACCTTCTAGCAGGGCCAGCTCCGCCCCTGATTCCACCACAACTATCCAAGGCGCCCACGCCTGTCAATATACCGGACTCTCCTTTTGAGTTCGAAGTGGACTCCACAGCCTTAAAACTAAGCAAGTTGGAAAAGATGTTTAAGAAGTCCCAGGGAGTCAAGACCATCTCTGACATCGAAGATGGATACACTAACATAGCTGTAACGCTGCCTGACAGATTCAAAATGCCGCACATTAATCGATTTGATGGGTCCGGGGACCCCATGGTGCACCTAAGGTTGTTTTCAGATATCCTAAGGCCAATGGGCCTTACTAGACTGCGGAAGCTGTCTCTATTTGGCCGGACCCTATCGGGTGTAGCGGCCATATGGTATGCCAAATTGGAGGATGACGTCAAGAGAAGCTGGGACGAAATGGCTGAGGCCTTCATCTTGCAGTACTTATACAATACACAAATCGAGATTACGACCCGAGATCTCGAGACAACGAGGCAAGAACCCAAAGAGAGCTTCTTAGAATTCGTGACCAGATGGCGGGCTAAGGCTTCGATGATGACCCTAAGGACCACAGACAAAGATCAGATTCGAATGATTGTGCGCAATCTTTAGCCCAAGTTAATGCAGAAGATGATTGTACTCCCCTTTCCTACCTTTTTCGATTTACATGTAGGAATGGCAACGGGGCGGGGCGGGGCCGGGGATCACACTCCCCGTCCCCAATCCCCGAAGGTACGAATTTCCCCGTCCCCGGCCCCGATCCCCGACGGGGAGTCTCTCATCGCCTCCACCCCCGTCCCCTAACGGGGATCGGGTTTCCCCGACCCCGAAAATTCACCGATCAAAAAAAAAAAAAAAAAAAAAAAACAACACATTCAATAACAGATTTTTCATCATATATCAACATATATATCGACAACAACAAGAATCAGGGAGAGATCTAAGCTATATTCAACATATATATCAACATATATATCGCTATATTCAACAGATCTAAGCCCAAATACATATTCAACACTAGATTTAACATATATACCACAGATCGAAACAGATCTGAGCTCAAAAAAAAAAAAAAAATTAACACATTCAGAGAGAGAGAGACGACTGTAATCGGCGACGATGGAGAGATGGCGGTGATGGAGAGGAGGGACAACGGCTATGGGGGAAGGACAGCGACGATCGGCGGTGATGAGAGGAGCTCGCTCGTCGCCGATGCCGTGAGACCACCTGCGTAGAGAGAGAGGGAGAGAGGCTGAGGTTGAGCCTCGTGAGACCAGTGACCACCTGTGTAGAGAGAGAGAAAGGGGTTGAGGTTGAGACTCAGAGATGACATGAAATGAATTGAGAGAGTGAGAGAGGGCATCAGACTATAATATAATATAACATATATGTGATATTATAAATATAATATAATATTATATATTCTAAACAGCCACCCAAACACACATATAATAATATTATATACATAGATATAATATAATATAGACATATGCACATACGGGGAAGTTTCGGGGAAGTTGCGGGGCGGGGCCGGGCCGGGGCCGGGGAAGGGAAATTTATCACCGTCCCCGGCCCGAAATTGATCGGGGATTTAATTTTGAATACCATCCCCGTCCCCACAGGGGTATTTTTCGGGGAAAAACCATTCTAATCGGGGTCGGGGGGTCGGGTCCCCGTCGGGCCGGGTTCAAATTGCCATCCCTATTTACATGAAATGGGGGTACAGATTGAGGATGCACTGAAGCAAGGCTTAATTGATAATGACCGGGAGCAACCCTGCAGAACTTTCAATCGTAACACTAATGCAGGCCCGAGTGGCGCTACAACTACCAGGACCTCCGAAGTGAGTATGGTCACTACCAACCCTCCCCCAAGAACTATGGTGGCCGCATCATTCTCCGGTGCATCCGGAAGCAACCCACAAACATCCAAATACCCACCCAAAAACACCAGAACCTTTGCTCCGCTTTATATGCCCCTGTCCAAAGCTTTGGGGGTTTTAATCAGAAAAGGGCATCTGAAGCCCCTAGAGCCGCGACCCTTACCAGAAAGACTCCTCGCTACCCACAACCCAGCCAAATATTACGTATTTCACCAACAGCACGGTCATGACACCGACCTGTGCTTCCGATTACGTCATGAGATTCAAGATCTCATCGATAACGGGGTGATTTTGCCTCCCGAGAAACCCAACGTTACTATAAACCCTCTCCCCACACATAACCATGCTCCACCACCCAAAAGAGTCAACTTCATCCAAACTGGGGTCATGCTTTACGATCCTAGCATCTATATCACTCCTCCCCACTTGCCTAAGCCGGAAGTGTTCCTTCCCGATTGCACCGATTTGTGCATGATAGACACCTCTATAACCCAACCTAAGCCAGTGGTGATGACTGTCGAGGACAGGAGAGAGAAGATTCCAAAGGAGAAGGGGGTTGTTGAGCCAGAGTCTGCGGAATCTGGGAGTAGTGTTGAGAAAGCTTATAGTCCAAGTGATTACATTTGGTCGATAGGCCAGGATAGGCCAGATATGGAATTACCAACAGAGGGGGAGCTGTGTGTAATCCAGGGGGACGGTCTGGGACAGGGAACGGATGATTTAACGGCTGTGGAAGAAGACCTTGCCAAGCTCCAGTTTTATAATAACCAAGATCCAGGGGACTCAGCCGTCATCTGGTTCGATTATGAGGAATCAACGGAGGCTACGGGATGGTTGGACGATCAACCAGATGTGGTAGAAGAGTTTCAGCCACAGCAAGGCCCGGCAGGGGCAAGAATGTTAGTGACAGCTGGAAGAGTTGAAGAACAAAATGCATCGCCGGAGAGCGCCGGTGTCAAGAATTTCGCTCAGGATTTGAGCATTTCGAGTACGGGGGTTATTGAACAGTTGGCTGCATTGACACAGTCGGAACAGGAAAGATTCAAAGATTCCGAGAGAATCAGGAAGGCAAAGGCCCATGTGGGGATTGAGACTGCTGTGAGCACAGAAATGAAGAATGCCACGAGCATAGGGATAGAAGGTACTGCGAGTATGAGAACAGTCATGCCAGAGCCGGACAGGTGCCTGTTGGCTGCAGATGGAATGTGGTGGGAGGACAATGATCTATGTCTTGCCCACACAGACGAAGATTGGGGAAGTAACCAACCAGATGATACCTGGTATATCGGCGAAGTCGATCACATGACTAGGAGTGGACGGTATTTCAAGCCTTCACACCTAGATCAACCAGAGGCGTCTGGAAAAGATAGGGAGGCAGAGAAGCAAAAAGAAAAGTAACTCGAGGATGAGGCCGTATTGAGACAATTGAAAAAGATACAAGCAGACATCTCCATCTGGAGGCTGCTATGGCTTCTCGAGTACATAGACAGGCTGTCCTTTCAGCCATGGACAAGGCCAAACTCTCAATAGAGACTACGCCGGAGCAGTTGGTTGGATTGGTTTTTTCGGGAGGAGCTACCCCGATGCTGACATTTTTCGACAAGGAATTACCACCCGAGGGGGGAAACCATAACAAGCCACTCTACATCTCTGTGGAGTGTAGGAATAAATGGATACCGGTGGTCCTTGTCGACACAGGGTCCGCCATCAACGTCTGCCCGGCAAGGACAGCCTATGCGATCGGTTTGAAAATCACAGACTTTGTGCCAACAGCCCAGGTGATTCGAGCGCATGACAACACAAGCCGGGAAGTAATGGGAACAGTTAAGATTCAAACAAAGGTTGGACCGGGACAGCATGAGATAGATTTCCATGTCTTGGAGGTTCCTGCAACTTTCAACCTGCTTTTGGGGCGGCCGTGGCTGCATCAAGTCAAGGCAGTCTCTTCTACCTTGCATCAAATGGTGAAATACCTCTATGGAAAGGGAGTAGCCATTGTTTTTGGGAATTCATCGATCCATCCACCGCCGGAAGTATCTACGCCAGTTTTGGAAATTGAGCACGGCATAGAGGACGTGTTTATGTCAGGTTTCACCCTTGCTGAGGCTCGGGTTGTACAGGACATCATGGCTGCTAACGAGGGGGTATATGTCAGTGCCCAAGCGGTATACCTCATGAACAAGCTTCAACATATCCCTGGGATGGGATTGGGAAAGAGCGGCCGGAAGGGCGTCGCAGCATTGGCCGAAGTGCCACATAACCCACACACCTTCGGCTTGGGTTATCTACCCACCAAAGAAGACTGGATAAGGAAGGGAAAGGAAATGGCTGGAAGAGCCAGAGCAAAGCAGGCTAGGAAGCCTTTTGAGTTGATGCATAGGCCCATTCAGGGTACCCTAAATGGACGCTTCGTCCGGGAGGGGGAGGACTTTCCGTTCTGTGGCTTTCCAGAGCCGTGGCTGAACGCGGAGAGGAAGTGCGTACCGAGGTTTGAGATTTTCTTTGACCTGCAGCTACCTGAGGATGACGTTGCCGAAGGGCAGACAGATCTATCAGCTGAGGTTGAGCAGAGTAAGGAAGCGCAGTCTGAGGACGCTGAAAATGAAATGGGGGTAGCGCTGGCATGTCTACTTTCAGATTCTCCGATCGAACAGAAGTGCTTGGAGGATAACTTCTCGGTATGCATGATCGGGAACGAAACGGCTGCGGGCCTACCATCAACTATTTTGGATGCATCTATCACACCCTCTCTCGTTTGGCAATACGAAGAGGGATTTTTATCAAGCAGCACCGGGTCAGGTAGTGAGCCAGAATCTGATTCCACCGAGTCTTGTGAGTCGGAATCAGGTTCCAGCTCAACTGAGTCTGAGTCCAGTATTCCTGGGGGTGATAACCCGGATGCCACAGTCCTGTCTAGGTCGTCATTTTCTTTCTCTTTTGAGTCTGTTGTAACAGAAGAATCGGACGGCTTAGAAGTATTTAATGAGAATGATGTGAATGTGGTTTTTGAGTATTTTTCTGTGCCTTTGGTTTATTGCTTAAATCAGGATTTTCAAAATTTTGATGAAAATGACGAGGAAGAAATTCCTCCGGTTTTGCAACGATTAATTGATCAAGAGCAGGAAAGATTTGTTAAACCCTTAATGGATGAAATCACTACTGTGAATGTTGGTACTGAGAAGGACCCGCAGTTGGTCCAGATCGGGTCCACTTTGTCTTCGGGGGAACGCGAGCGCTTTGTCGCTTTATTAAAAGATTTCAAAGATGTTTCCGCGTGGTCCTACGAAGACATGCCTGGAATCGATCTTGAGATTGTACAACACCGGATCCCTCTCGACCCCGAGGCCCGACCGATCAAACAGAAACTCAGGAGGATCCGCCCGGACTGGGCTCTCAAGATTAAGGAAGAGGTCACCAAGCAAATCGACGCAGGCTTCCTGTTAGTATCCGAATACCCAACTTGGTTGGCCAACATTGTTCCAGTGCCGAAGAAGGATGGCAAGATTCGAGTATGCGTGGATTTCAGGGATTTGAACAGAGCTAGTCCGAAGGACGACTTTCCCTTGCCACATATTGATGAGTTGGTGGATTTTACAGCGGGGCATGCTTTGCTCTCGTTTATGGATGGTTTCTCGGGCTACAATCAGATAGTGATGGCCCCCGAAGACCGGGAGAAGACTGCTTTCACCACCCCGTGGGGGACATACTGTTACAGAGTGATGCCGTTTGGGTTAAAGAATGCCGGAGCTACATATCAACGGGCCGCGACCACGATATTGCATGACATGATCCACAAAGAGGTGGAGGTGTACGTGGACGATATGATTGTCAAGTCCAAAGAAAGAGAGGGCCACTACACCGCCTTGCAAAAGTTCTTTCAAAGGATCAGAGAATTCCAATTGCGACTGAATCCTCAGAAGTGTACGTTCGGTGTTACGACAGGAAAAATGCTAGGGTTTCTGATTACACAAAGGGGCATCGAAGTCGACCCTTCCAAAATCAATGCCATCTTAGAAATGCCACCACTGAGGACTGAAAAGGAGGTGCGAGGCTTTCTGGGTAAAGTGCAATTTATAAGACGGTTTATCTCAAAATTAACCTTGACTTGTGAACCACTTTTTGGTCTCCTGAAGAAAGGAAGGAAATTCCAATGGGACGGCCGATGCCAAGCTGCTTTTGAACAGATCAAAGAATATTTACAGAACCCACCCGTGTTGTCGCCACCAGAGCAGGGGAAACCGTTGATATTGTATCTTTTAGTGACTGAGACCACGATGGGTTGCATGCTCGCGCAAGAGTCAGAGGACAAGGTGGAGAGAGCCATCTACTATCTGAGCAAGAAAATGCTAGAGTATGAGACTCGCTACACACCATTGGAGAAGACTTGCTTGGCCTTAGTATGGGCTACCAGAAAGCTGCAGCACTACTTGTTAGCTCACTCCGTAATGTTGGTTTCACGACTGGATCCCATCAAATACCTTTTCGAGAAGCCAGCGCTTACGGGTAGGCTAGTTCATTGGTTGCTGTTGCTCTCTGAGTTCGATCTGAAGTATGTGACGCATCAGTCAGTACAAGGAATAGCAATAGCAGAGTTCTTAGCCGATCATCCAGTGGAAGGAGGTGGAGCAGTTGAATACCTATTTCCAGATGAAGCCATTTTGCACGTCGACGACGAGTATTGGACGATGTACTTCGACAGAGCGTCAAATCAGCACGGGTATGGGATAGAAGTGTTGCTGATAGCACCCGACAATTCTCGTATCCTTCTAGCCTTCAAGCTCCGATTCAAAGTCTCGAACAACGAAGCAGAATATGAGGCATGTATTGCCGGTTTAGAAGCAGCCCTGGAACTAGGGGCAAGACGGTTAGACGTCATCGGGGATTCGAACCTTGTTGTGTCTCAGGCAAAAGGAGACTGGAAAGTCAAAGAAGAAAAAATGATAATTTACCACCAGGCCTTGGACTTGTTAATTCCTTGGTTTGAGAAGCTAACTTTCACTCATCTAGTAAGAGAGAACAACAGGTTCGCAGATTCGCTAGCAACTCTATTTTCCATGATAGACATCTCGTCTGGAGTCCGGATGCGTCCGGTTATTATTGATCAGAAGTTTGTGCCGGCGCATGAATCAATTGCCGCTATAGACGAAGTTCAGGATGAAAACCCCTGGTATTACGACATTTGGAACTTCTTGGAGAAAGAGACGTATCCACCAGGGGCGAATGCCAAGGATAAGAGGGCGATCAGAAGAATGGCCGTTCAGTTCATCATCTGTGGGGGTAAGCTGTATAAAAGAGGTCATCTGGGAATGCACAAGCTGTGTGTCGAAGCCGAAGAATCGAAGCGCCTGATGGAGGCCATCCATGGAGGAGAATGCGATGCGCATATGAACGGAGTGATGCTAGCACGGAAGATCCTCAGACAGGGTTACTACTGGTCCATCATGGAGGAAGATTGCATCAGTTTTGTTCGGCGATGCCACAAATGTCAGATCCATGCAAACCGCATGAATATCCCGCCGTCGAAGCTGTACAACATGACTTCACCATGGCCGTTTTCAGTTTGGGGAATTGATGTGATCGGGGCTGTCACTTCGAAAGGATCGAATGGACATGAGTTCATCCTGGTCGCGATAGATTATTTCACAAAGTGGGTCGAGGCCCAATCATACGCGGTGTTGAAGGCGTCGCACGTCGCAAAATTGATCAGAAACAACATCATCTGTCGCTACGGGGTCCCAAACAAGATTATTTCGGACAACGGTTCCCACTTCAAGAAGGAAGTGATTGACTTGTTAGAGAAATACAACGTGGCTTTTCATAAGTCATCCACATACCGGCCGCAAACCAACGAAGCGGTCGAGGCTGCCAACAAGAATATCAAACACATATTGCAGAAGATGGTGGAAACCTACTGGGATTGGCCAGATAAGCTGCCATTCGCTCTGTGGGGCTACAGGACTTCAATTAGAACTTCTACCGAAGCGACTCCATATTCATTGGTTTATGGGATGGAGGCCGTTCTACCTATCGAGATTGAGGTTCCGTCATTGAGAGTATTGGCTGAGTGTCAAATAGCCGAAGCAGATTGGCAACAGAGCAAATTTGAGGAACTCATGCTTTTTGATGAGAGAAGACTGAAAGCACTGTACCATGTTCAAGGTTATCAGCGCAGAATTGCCCGGGCTTTCAACAAGAAAGTTAAGTCCAGGAATCTAAAAGAAGGAGATTTGGTGCTCAAGGACAACCGAGCTCCCATCCACGACCCAAGGGGCAAGTTCAGACCTAATTAGACTGGTCCCTACATCATCAAAGCTATCTGGTCAGGTGGAGTTGTGGTTCTGATGGACCTAGATGGCCTGGAATTTTTCCAACCGATCAACATGGACAAGTTGAAGAAATATTACCCCTGAGAGGCTCGTTAGGCCGAAAACCCGAAAGGGCGACCTAGGCAAAAGTTAGAGCACAAAAAAAATTAGAAAATATAAAAACTGAGCTCGCAAGGTTGAAAACCCGCAAAGGGCGACCTTGGCAAAAGTCAGAGCGTAAAAGGAGAGTGAAAATACCCGAGCGAACCTAAGCCTGAACTACGTAAGGCTTGATTCCCATCTTTGGGATACGTAGGCAACTTCATCCTGGAGTTCAGCCATAAACTTTTCCCCAATCAACTTTGTCCATTCAATCATCTCAGTCATCTTTGTCTATCAGCATCCACTGGAATCTCCAGTGCAGTGCTATTCAGACTAGAGGCAACTTTCCGTTGCTATGCAGTGCCGCGGTACTCTTCAGACTAGGGGCAACTTTCCAGTTGCAGGGATCTGGGGTTGTGCATCTCAGTGACAGATCTTAGGCGTGTCCAGTTCTGATCCATATCGAAAATGATTCTGAAAAGTTTTAATAAAAGTTGACTTTGTTCAAAGTAATCTTTTTTACAACTAAGATCATTTTTGGACCAAAGCGGAAAATTTTCAGTGCCACAACCTTCATATTTATTGATTTCAAAACAGAGTTCTCCTGCTCTTGCATACAATCGAAGTTGCTTTTTATTACATTCATAAAAAGAAAACTTGAAAGTACTAATAAAACAATAAATCCGGGGCATAGTCAAGTCAGGTGCTCCTGCGCCCCCTCCCAGAGCCAGTCGAAACCTCTGATGCCAAGATGGGCCCGACCTGTGCCTCCTCATTAAGCCAATTCAAGCACTCATCAGATAAAGTGCAATTGAAAGTGGGAGCGGGGGCCAAGAGTTCTCTCGTCCTCCACACAGTGGCCTGCCGAGCAAGCTGTGCGCCTCGGGCTGGGAATGCAGCAGGATACTCTATCCCCTCTGGCGGGCAGGTTTGATCATGGCCAAATTGGCGTCGAATCCGGAATGGGAAGTAGAATACACAGTGAGTGAGACCAATCAATTGAATCCCAGTCTGCCGGGACATGTTGTAACTCATTGTCGGAAGGCTGAGCCAAGGGCACCGCTAAGCAATACGGTCTGCGACAAGCGGCACATCCAAGCGAACCACCATCCCTCATCAAGGGCATTGACTAGATGGTGCCAGAAGAAGTAGCCGCGAGCTAAATATGCTGGGCAAGAGTCCACAACCTGCAGTTTGTCCATCAACCATACCTGGGAAGGGATGAAAAATGAGAGAATAAAGAATAGAGAGATGTACGATGAGAGAAAAGTGAGAATAGGGTTTGTGAGAAAAACCGAGCTTGAGGGCCGAGTGATGTGAGCGATACATATGTGAGATTGGGTGGGAAACATTACCTGTAGTAGTAGTGGACTCCCTGCTAATCTGGTCGTCTCACAACGATAAAAGGCGTCTAAGCCCATCAACGTCTCAGCTAGAGTCATGGCAATATAGCTTTTACCCTCCTTCAAGCCTTGGGCAACCTCGGTCAGCCGGACACTAGACCCTCCGGAGCCTAAGACAAATAGAAAATGAGATAGCATGCACAAACAGAGGGCGTGTTACCGGAAGCCTTGCCAATGACGGTTGTTGCGATCACCGGCATCAGAAAACCGATCGATCAAACTCGGAATATCCAGCATCCCGTCACAAATCAGAGGCCGAGCGTCACGCATAACGAGTCCACACATTTTCCCTAAGGATTGGGCATGGCCAAAATTAAGTTGGGGCAGGAGCTTCTCGTCGCGCTCGGACTCCATTAAGGCTCGGAAATCTTCGAAGGTAGGACATATCTCTTGCCCAGCGAAGCTAAAGACATGCGTCACCGGATTCCAAAACCTCGCCGCGGCATGGAGAAACGGAAGGTGCAACGGGGCACGATCCAGAGTGAATAGTGCATTTATATCGAAACCCCGGAAATTCAACTTTTCCGAGCCATCCAAGCTAGCAATCCAAGCTGTGAGATTTTGAGCAAGAAACTCTTCCATTAGAGCAAATCAGTGTGGAATTGAGAAAAACTACGAAGCTGAGGTCTTTTTTAGGAGATAAGGTTGGGTGGAGGACAGGTGTCAACATTCTGATAGTTCCTTCATTCATGGCCGGCCGGCCAAATATTGTGCCGACCAACCATCACTTTTTGCCGACCGAACAAATTTCTGGCCGATGGCCATTTCTTGTGGCCGATGGCCTCTACCCCTGGCCGATGGTCTTCCTCCTTGTTCCTTGAGCTGTTTATGCTAGGTATTGGGGAAGTCCACCACCTCTAATCCCCCCTCCGGTGATCGATTCTTGCGGAGTCACACCTGTCTGCTTATCGAGTTATTGTACATTTGCTTATCGAGTTGTATTTCACTCTCTTTGAGTCTTTGATTTGTTTATCAAGTTGTACTCACACTTGATTGGTTATATCATGCCTTTGTTTTGCTTATCGAGTTGTAAGTCGGTTCACTACCTGATTGTTACGATGCAAGTACTCAATGTTCAAAACAGGTTCAACTTCGTTCACATTGTGGTGTGATACCTTGCGATGCGATGCATAGAAAATTTACAAATGCAACATCTTTTGAACAAAATGGTTGTTTCATTCCCATCACGTGTTTTGCAAAATATGTAATTTTGATAAAGAATAAAACCTACCTGAGGCAGTGCAATATGCTTAAACTACCAGTAAAAAGAAAAGTAAGGCATAGAATGGCAGGGTAGAAAAGTGTCGGAATTGATACCAGTAAAACTCCCCTGGCGGTCAACGCACCTTCCGCACCTTTGTTCGAGTCAACTACATGGTTTGGCACCTTCATCACTCGAGACAATGCGGGGAAGCACACTTTTGAAACGTGAACCTTCGAGTTGACCTCAGGCCACAACTTCTACGAGCGATGCTCGGTACGTACGAAGAACGTCCCTTCCCGTATCCTTTTCATGTCTTGTGGATTCCACAAATCATTTCAATTATGCTGTGTTACAGTACTTTACATTCCAGCATTGTGAATAACATGTTTTTACTTACATGTGTACATTCAATTCTTCTCATACACGTTACTTGCGTAGACCGCATGCTTTGCTTGCGTAGACCGCACATTTATGATTAATTACATTGCTTGCGTAGACCGCATGTTTGTAATCAATTTCATTACTTGCGTAGACCACATGTTTTGCTTGCGTAGACCGCATGTTTTGCTTGCGTAGACCGCATGTTTTGCTTGCGTAGACCGCATATTTGTAATCAATTTCATTACTTGCGTAGACCGCATGTTTTGCTTGCGTAGACTGCATGTTTATAATTAATTACGTTGCTTGCGTAAACCGCATGTTTGTAATCAATTTCATTACTTGCGTAGACCGCATGTTTTGCTTGCGTAGACCGCATGTTTGTAATCAATGTCATTACTTGCGTAGACCGCATGTTTTGCTTGCATAGACCGCATGTTTATAATTAATTACGTTACTTGCGTAGACCGCATGTTTGTAATCAATTTCATTATGTTTTGCTTGCGTGGACCGCATTCTTATCAAAATCGCATGTTCTACTTGCGTAGACCTCACGTTTGAAACCAATTTCATTGCTTGTGTAGACCGTATGCTTATGATCAGTTTCGTTGCATGCGTAGACCGCGTGCTCCACTTACATGTCTGTGCCTTCACAGCGTTGTTATGCTTCCCACTTGCTTTGCGTTGTCACGCATTTCAAGTACATTATTATGCATGTTGCTAACGATATTGTACCTGTTAAGTTTGTTTTCTTTGCAGGCACGATATTGTATGTACGGTTCATTTAAGGCTGGTACAACCCGATGAACCGGACAGGTGTAATATACTCCGAGTGAGATGTATCTAGAATTACATAATTCTCTTACATCCTTTCTGCATTATAATGTAGTTTGGTGTATGCTAGCCTAAAACTATCGCATGTTATGCTTCGTTACAGCTTCCTTTGCATGATCATAAGTTATGTCCGGCTTTGTGCATTGTCTTGCATTTTGCCCCTACCTTCGGGCACATATCCTGCTTGTCTTGCATGTCTGTCTAAGTCTTTGGCCTTGTCAAAAATGGGTCGTCTCTGGGCTTTGACATTCACTCCCGTCATTGTTATGACTTTCGAGTTCTGTCAAAGAGGGGCAACTGTAGACACCCCATTTTTGACCGTCCTCAAGATTTGGACGTCACCGTTGGAACACTCAGTGATCATCTGTGCTTGTGTTCGTCTCAAGTTCCCGGAGGTCTCGGCTGGGCGCCTCGCCTCAGGATCTCTCGACTCGACTTTTCGGTGTCTGGTTTTGCACCAAACACTTGTGTTTTTGCCTTGAGAGGTAAGGAATGGCTTGTTGGCCATTCCCACACCCCACCGGCTGTCCCCTCACACCACCGGCCGTTTATTGGTGCCACCGGCACTTTTCTCTGGCCGGTGACCCTTTTTTTGCTGGCCGGTGTGACACTTTTGCACCCTTCAGAATTGGTGCATGCCAGCTGTGCCAGCTGTGCCAGCTGGAATGCACCAACACTCCTCCCCGTGCATGAAGTGGCTGTTTTGTCCCTTTTGCCCCCTTTTGGTCAAAGCTTCTTGAGGAAGCTTGACCCTTTGGTCAAAGCTTCCTTAAGAAGCTTGGCCAGCTGTCTTAGCTTCCTCAAGAAGCCTTGACCTCCTTGCCCCCTTTGCTCCTTTTCATTTAGCTTCTTTGAGAAGCTTGAATCATTGCCCTTTGCCTATTTAAGCACCTCTCTTCTTCCATTGTTGAGGTTGGAGTTTTTTGAACATAAAAACCAGAGCTTATATACATATACATCATATACACACACTCTCTCTCTATATTTCCCTCTCTCTCCTCCCTTGTGTGTGTTTTCTTGGCCTAAAAGTACATTTTGACCTTACTTTTGCACTAATACACACACCATTACACCTTGCTCCGAGATTGAGAGGCATTGAGGGTTGTTTTTTGAGATTTTGGACTGATTTTGCTCAGAAGAGTGTGGCTGGACCAACTGTTCTTGAAGTGTTCTTCAAAGGTAAGATTTTTACTTTAGTTTCCCCAATCTTGCATTGGCTTTTGACCTGTCTTGCATATTGATTCAAGTTTTGAGTATAACATAAAAAAGTCTTATATTTTCCTGCTTAAGACATCTCATTGAGGTCATTTTGGCATTGGGGGTCGAACTCCCCCTCTTAGGCCTCTTTTGGCCTCTTTTGGTGCCTTTTTTTTAAGCCTTGTTGGCTTTGTTGTATTGCTCTTTTCACCACTGAAATCTAGTGGATTTTCAGTGGTGAAGAAGATGGTTTGAGGTCTTGCATAGGGGAGGGACACCCCTCTCCCCTTTGTCCCTCTTTTATCCTTGTTTTTGGCTTAAAGGGCAACATGCATGCTTGACTGATTTTGGCTCTATTTCAGAGGTTTTTAGGTGTCTTTTGATCATAATATATCTCTATCTTTGGTCGGGTTTGTGGTCTTTTGCATGCATAATACCCTTGTTTTGTATCCCTCCCTTTTGCATAGAAATGCATCTTCTATTTAAGCTTCCATGCTTGCATGATTTAGCTTAGCTTGTTGAAGCTTTCGGTCATGATTTGTCATGTTTAAGATCTGTTGGCCACTGTTTTGGTCATGTTTGACATGCTTGATGTAGTTGCTTTGCATTTTGGCTTGTAGGCCTTGAGTATTTTCGCTTCTAACATGCTTAACTTAGACTATCCTCATGATTTGGCATTATTTAAGATCATATTTCAGTCCATGTAAGGTGATCTTATATTGTCATTTGTGTCCCTTCCCATGCTTTAAGGTGTTGTAGTTTTGTGCCTTGAAATGGGCATTGTGCATGCTTCTATGTTTAAGACATTTTGGGGCTGCCATATCAGCGGGTTTTTGGGTGTATTTTGCTGCATTGAACATCTGTTTTTGGTCGCTTAGTCCATGCCATGAGTGGTCATGATGATTGTAGTAGAATGCCCCTTGTTTGTGCCTTAGCTTTGGGCCCCTTTGGCTTGCATGTTGGCATGAGCGCTTGTTTACCATTTTGGACACTTTTTGGTCACTGTTTTGGGATGGACTGAGGTCTGCCCTTCATGGTTTAGCACCACCATTGCATGATCATGTTGCATTGTTTTAGTCCTCATGCTTACATTGTATCATACTTGCATGTTGGCATGGCATTTATCTAGTTGCATCTCATATACATTGTACCATACTTGGCACATTTAGAATGCACTAACTTAGTTTGCATGTTTAGGTTGCATTACATTTGGCATGTTTTGCATTTTAACTTCACGTTGTGCATTTGAGCCAAGTTTGTATATATGCATTGCATTGCTTGGTTTGGGGTGTCAAACCGGGCATGGGGATTGAGGAGTGTTTGTACTTCAAGTGACAAAACACGCCTCAACCCTCGATCACTAATCCCCTTGACTCCAATATGATAGGGTGTTGGTATTCATGTGTTTTGTTTGCATGCATTTTACATTGAATTGCAACCTCGGCCTCTTAGGCCATCATGCATAAAAAATGCACAATTGATGGCCCGAAGGTCGAGGGTCGCGCTCGCTTGAGTCTCTTGCATAATTGAGAGTGTGACCAAGCTCACATTTGCTCAAAACTTCATGCCATGTACTGCTTTGCCCTCTGCTGCTGTCAACTACAGGTCCCAGCAGGAATTAGTGGC